>NW_024387477.1:3712939-4409716 GCF_900408965.1 Simochromis diagramma
GCTCTACGTGCACCCGGACTCCCCGTGCGCAGGAGAGACGTGGATGCGTCAGGTCATCAGCTTTGACCGAGTCAAGCTCACCAACAACGAGATGGACGATAAGGGACATGTAGGTAACCCACACGCTGCCTCCTGTTGCTCTTCTTGCTTTGGATAAGGATCAGATGCACTGAGATTAAAAGGGAGTTCGTTTTTTTAAGCGGAGGTGCTGAAGATCATTCTTTAATTTTTGTGTATTAGATCATGATATTAACAAATCTTTTTAATCATTTTTATGTGTTTCTGCGTGTTGCTTTTGCTCTTCTGACTGCGTTGAGAGTTTCAGTCCTCAAACTGCTCTCCTACACATTTGTAACATCGAGGGGAAACCTGGATGTCTTAGAGGGAGGAAGGAAGCGGAAATACTTCTCAGCTACAAAGTTTACCGCGAAAGATTTAGCAATCTGCAAATGTTGTGACCAGGGAGGCATCTGGAGGCTTTTCAACTCGATCCTGCTGTTTATACGTCCACGCTGGAACTTGTGTGTTTGTGAAATTAATTTCATGTTTAAAAAAAAAAGAAAGAAAAGAAAAAAGACAAGAATAACTTTCTCGAAATCCACATCTCTCGTGGTCAGTGTAAAATCTCAAATGGACATTTTACGCATTTTTAATTAACTTTATTGTCTTCACTTTTATTTCTTAACATATTGCTGTTTGTCAGTAAGTGCTGAGTTTATTTTAGAAAGCGTTTCCCTCCACTGTGAAACCTCATATATCACATTACCGTTTTTTTTATTGGACTTTTCTCCTGCGAAAAGAAATAGTCTAGATCAGAGGTGTCAAACATAAGGCCTGGGGGGCAGAATCAGCCCGCTGAAGACTCTAATCCGGCCCATTGGGCAGCTATAGAAAATGGGAAGGAGTGGATAGAGTTTAAATTTCTATCTTTAATTTCATAAATTTTACAGCTTTTCCTATTAAACCTCTCCACCTCCATCGCCTTTCATCATACAACATCACAGTAATTTACTAACAGATAAAGAGCTAAATTTACAGGAAAGTTACTGTTTCAAATATTAAATATCAAATAATATGAAAATATTAATGAGTCCACAATAATTTAAAAAACAAAAACGTTTGTAATTACAGGATAGTTTGTTTATATTAAACTGTATTAAGAAGAGCTTTAGGCTTTATAATTACAGAACAGTGAACTATTATAGCCTTTTCTATAATTTTACACATTTATCATGTTGTTTCACCGACCCGGCCCATTTCAGATCACTTAACATCAAAGTGGACTGTATGTGGCCCACGACGCAAAATGAGTTTAACACAGCTGCTCGAGATGTTAGGACCACAAATTTTTACAGTTGTGCTGTTACATTTACATGTTTGTTTGTTTTGACTCTTTTCAGTGTTTTTAATCTACTTTCCCAAATATTAAAAAAATGATAATATTAATATTCCACCTCAAAAATTGTGCTATAAAATCCCCCAAAACCTTCTAGGAGACCAGTTTTACTCCATGACAATATATGAGGAACAAAATAATTGTTTCATATATTTTGTTTTGTTCACAAAGAGGTCACATGTAACCCATAGTGTATTACTAATAATTTGTCAGACCTTTGTTAGTAATATGACATATTTAACCATATTTGATGTTTTATTAGGTTTATTTGATGAAAGGCACATTTGTGCTAAATACTTTTATAAAACGTAGAGCTCTTCATAATTGTATTTTAAAGACTTGGATATTTCCTTTCATTATCCTGTTAGTCATGCAACCTACTGTAGTGCACCAGAAGAAGATTTATATCTAAAATAGCCTGAAATCCACTTTTTTAATTTCCTTTTTTTAAGAATGAAATTTATTTTAAAATGTGTTTTACATTTAAAAAAAAAACTACAAAGTACAGCAAAATTTAGTTTTTGCCAGAATTTTCTTTATTTTTTTTGGAATGTTAGCACAAAAAATGGAAATGACAGATTTACAAAATTGCATTTTTTTATTTTAAAGGGTTTTTTTTTATAAAAAACAAAAAAGAACATGCAGCTGTAATACTTGATATGGCCGTTTCTGATCTGAAAGATGATTCCAAATTGATGTCCACCTTAAAAAATAAATAAATAAAAAGCCTTTCATTCTTTGTCTCATGATGCAGATCATTCTTCAGTCGATGCATAAATACAAGCCACGTGTGCACATCATCAAACACAACCCTCGCATGGACTTGTCTCAGATCCAGTCGCTGCCTGCTGACGGAGTGCACAGCTTCTCCTTCCCAGAAACAGAGTTCACCACAGTCACAGCCTACCAGAACCAGCAGGTAACACTCAGCAGCAGTGCTGAAATACTTCTCAATACTTCTCACAAACAGAAGGTTTGAGCTCAGAAACTAAGCGCACTAATGTTGGATTGTTTCTTTAATAAACATCTGACTTTTTCATGAATTGGAACGTTAAAAAAATGAAGTGATGTTTAATAAAGAAAGATCAGTCAGTGACTCTGTGTTACTACTGTTTGCCAGATTTGATCAAAAAACAGATGTTTAGCCTTTTCTTCCTTGGCACGGTTGTTATGATGATGTTCCAGTGAACAGCTCAGGCTGCTTGACCTCATAAAATGTCCACATTGTGAAGCCAGTGAGGCCCGGTTCCATGTGCTCGCAGCCAAATCATAAATTTGCAGTGTTCTGATTTTCTGCTGGTCCAATTGCTCAGAGAGGGTGTGTGTGTGTGTGTGTTCCCATCGAGGGGACCTGACCCTGCTGTTGGCTACCATTCCTCCAGTAACAGAGCCCTCCGCAGGGACTGCCAGCTCTTTTCATCAGGGCTCATTTTACGATCAGTGAACGTGTTATTACAGAAACGCAGTAACGAGCTGTGACTGCGCCGACTGCCGCCGTCCACGGCCTATTAAAGTACAGGATAAAACCGAACGACCCTGAACCCTTTCTGCAAGAACCCCTGTTTGACATGGCTGATCGCCTTGGGTGCTGCTGGGAGATGCAGTCCCGCGGGGGTGCTCTGCCACTCTCCTCTATTGTAAAAGCTGAGCTCATTGTTAGCTTAAGCACGTCAACCGTTGACAAATCCACTCTAACCCGTGTCTGTTCCTCTCCTCTGGGCCAGATTACAAAACTGAAGATCGACAGGAACCCCTTTGCCAAAGGCTTCCGAGATCCAGGAAGGAATAGGTATAGCAAACTCTCACTGAACGCTGAACATAAATACTTTTTATTTAGCTGAAAGTGCTCCACTAAAGGACCCAAGAGGGATTTAAAGTTCAACCACTGAAATCTGAAGCCACATAAAACCTTCAAATAAAGCTGAGCTGAGTAGTGCAGAATTTCACACCTCTCAGTACCAAAAATAAATACCTGGAATAACATTTTTCATTGCTTTTACAGTATGTATAAATGTGTGTGTGTGTGTGTGTGTGTGTGTGTGTGTGTGTGTGTGTGTGTGTGTGTGTGTGTGTGTGTGTGTGTGTGTGTGTGTGTGTGCAGGGGAGTGTTGGATGGCCTGCTCGAGTCATATCCCTGGAGAGGCCCTTTCAGCCTGGACTTCAAGCCTTTCACCATACAGTTCCAAGGTAAAGTGCTCCAGCTCTATTTACTTCTGAGATTTGACTTTTTTAACGTGTTGATTCAGTGTTTTATTTTTTTCCTGTCCTGTCCGTTGACAGGGAGCTCAGGGTCGCCCACCAGCAGTGTGAAGAGCCTCCTTCCCGTCTCTTCATCTTCATCCCTTCACCCACTGTCCTGTCAGGACGCCGCTGTCCACGCTTTCACTCTCCCCCTCTACAGCAAGACCTCCACCACCTCACCCAGCATTTCCCCTCTGCCCAGCAGAGCCTTCTCCTCCCTGGGAGCAGACAGACTGAGAGGCTTCTCCCCTCTGCCTCCTCTCACAGACCTCCCGCTGTTCTCTGCGCTGCAGGGGAAGAAACCGCCCCACTGCAGGGACCCGTGTCCCCACGAGTCCCCGGGGTCTCCTTGCCTACTCCCCTTACACTGCCCTCTCAGCCCTCAGAGCTCTCCTCTCCCCCCACATCTCTCAGACACTGTAAGCCCGTATTGCCTCTACCGCTACAGCTTCCCTCTGAACCCCCAGCTTGCAGCCATTTCCCGGCACCCCAAACTAGCCGAAGACACTACAGACTGTCTGCTACGCCAGCCTCCCTGGCTCCCGACCACCAACCACTGCCTCTGACGGCTGGACGGCACTTGCGGGCTCCGGCCCATTGAGCATAACAATCCCAAAACTGAACACACAAAACAGAAAGGGCTGATCCTCCTTGATCTGACTGAGAGGAGAAATGTGGCTGTGGGGACTTCTTTGTATTTATAAACTCTTTTACACAAACGTGTTGGAGTTACCAGCACAAACAAGCGATCCCGAGGCAGATTGCGAGCAGCTCCTTTTGATTCTGCAATCTCGTCTAGAGCCAGAGAAGCCAAAAACGGAGTAAACAGAAACATTCCTGTTCAGGCAGGATGCAGATTTTTATTCGGGACAGATTGCTTTTGACAGTTCAGTCCACAGTTTTACTGCATCAAGGGCTGTAACAGTGTTACCAAAGAGCATCAGCAATGAGGTATGTAACAGAACTATTATAATGAACGTGTTTGTTAAAGTGACCATAAGTGCCCATTAAAGTTTTTTCCTGCTTTTTGTTGAGCTCCACAACTTCCAAATGGTCTTTTTACACACTTTCAAACACGGCAGTGCACACATAGCACACGCATAATGACAGTTCTGCTTGAACATAAATGCCAAATGTATTTCAGAGTAAAGCACACATGCAGTATTGAGCAACAGGAAGCGAGTTTGAAGGAGACATGATGAAAGGGTGCACATTATGTTCCAATTATCTGCCGCTGTCCATTTAAAGTGAACAAAAGCATGTTTTGTGTTTTTGAATCTCTGCGTCAGGCCTGGCCACCCCTGACTAATAACATGAGCTCATCAGGTTTCTGTGTGATTTTTAGGGGAAGAACCACAGCTGCCAGAATCCAGGCAGCCAGTTTCCATTCCTGCATTTTATTACCAATAATAAGGCTAATCAGAGATGCATGGAGGTGAAATGGTTATTCAGTAGAGCCCTTTATTCGGAACAAGAGCTTTGCTCCCTGAAACAGTTTAAATCAGCTCTTTTCTTGATTGTTGTGTTGTAGAAGCTTTTTTTTTAATGTGAAAGACGTTCAGAGTCAAATGAAAAGCTATCACTACCGTTGGCCAACACAACACGGTTGTTTTGGGGTTTTTTTTTGCATTCATACCAAATGGGGCACGCCCGTTCAGCCACTGATGTGATAATTCCTGCCTTCAGCTCAGTCAGAAACCAGCACCCGTTCATCCCTGTCTCTCTCCTCCCTCTCAGCAGAGCTAGGAACAGCAGTTTAGGAAAAGTGGGGAGGGAGGGAGAGGGAAATGGCCTGTTTCCCGACAAACGGTCATAACCAAACAGCAATTTACTTGTCACAGCCGAGCATGGCGGTGAGCTAATGTGAGCTGGACGTGGAAATAGCAGGAAGAAGTTAATTGAGGATCTCGGTAAGGGGATGGCCCGTGTTTTGGTGAATGGTCAGGTGCGCCGCTATCAAACAGCCTGCTCTTTGTCTGCAGACCGACATAATCTGGACAGGTTATTTGATACTGTCTGTCATTTCCATTTGGCCTGCATAGGACAATCATTTTAAACTCCCTTCTAATTCCTGATCTTTCAATTAGACAAATTGCTTTCATACCAGGAGGGCTGAACATTGCACCTGTCACTCTTCAGTGAAGCAGGCACACGCTTGTGGTAGATATCAGAAGGAAAAAGATAACATGAGCATGTGGGCCTAAATATGAGTGTGCTAAATTGAAAAAGATAAACAAGAGGTTTGACGCACATTCATAGAGTCTGAAATAGCTAAAACTGTGTTTGATAAAATTCAGTTAAATTCAGTGTTGCTTACATAGCACCAAATCATAACAACAGTCGCCTCAATGGGCTTTATATTGTAAGGTAAAGACCCTACAATAATAGAGAGAAACCCCAACAATTAAACAACCCCCTATGCTCTGAGCACTTGGTGACAGTGGGGAGAAAAAACTCCCTTTTAACAGGAAGAAACCTCTGGCAAAACCAGGCTCAAGCTGGGGACAGCCATCTACCATGACTGCACACTGTGAATTAATAAATGAAGGAGCACACTTACACTGTAGGCTTATACTTGTTGGTTTCAGCATATAGCAGTGTTCATAGTATCATGTCTTACTACATAAAGTCCACGATGAATGGTGTACCTGTAATGGTCAAAAAGCTGAACAGCTGTACCTCATCAATGTCCATCAAACAATTTTTCTGCCAATAGAAGAAGAAATATGCCACTAGTCTATGTTCCACCTAGAAAAGGTGGATTTCAGAACTCGTTACAGCAGTAAAGTCAGAAAAGCAAGAAAAAACAGGATTTGTTTCGCTTCTTAGGAGGTAGAGCCAGTCATATGTCACTAGCAAAGCAGTGCAATACTTGTTTTTTTATGGTTAAAAACACCCCTGCAGCACGCTTATGGATAGATCCTGATCAGTACTGCGTGAATGGCTTATTTAAAGTCACAAATACGTGATAGTGGCAGTAAAGATTAAATTTAATTGTTTTTAAAGGTTTTACACTTTCACTGCCATTCGCTCATGCCAACTTGGATTGTTAATTTGGGGTTTGCGGGATTGCTCCGATTTTTCAAATTAGAATTTTTTTGTTTTATTGTTTTTAATTTTGTTTGATTTAAATTGTTCAAGATGAAAATTCTAACTGGGAATTGTAAATTCTGTCTTCCAATTTCATCTGGAAAGCAGAATTCATATAACAAATAAATTTTTTTTAAAAAAGCTACCTGGCTAACTGCAAAAGTATCCGGTCTTTAAGTCTGACGTTACCAGCTGTTTCCGGGTCCAAACTCCACTTCAGGTCCCAAAGTCAAACTAACACTGCAGCATCACTGAGAGCTAAAAACTGTTTAAATTCTTTCATCTTTAATAAAATGATCAGTGTGGCTGCTCTACCAGGTGTAACAATTAAGTTTAACATCCAGGCATCCATGAAAACAGAATTTATTAAATTTAATGGCGTTAGAAGTTAACAGGAAGTTAGCTCGCTAGTTTCCACTTAACATAATATACCATGTTCTGACTGAGAGACTTCTGAAAAAATTAAGACATACAGCTCTGCTTCCGACATAAATAAGGACAGGAAACTAAACAGCAGTGACGTTTGTTGGGATACTGAAGTTGGGCTAGGTGTCTACACAGCTATGGTTAGCATAATATAAACACATTAGCACAGTGAAGCTGGAGGATGAACGTTAACTTTTTTCCACTCGATAAGTTAACACGGGTGTTCCCGATGGTTAGGGACAAATGCGATCGCATGGCAGGATGCTGTAAACGAACCAAACTTCAGTCAGAAGAACAACAGAGATAATCCATTCACAATAAGGGGTTAGTCATTAATATACTGCCGCGTGAGCTGGGCTGTAGTTACATCGTAAGGTTTTTAAAACGAAGCTTTAAAATGAACAGTGGTAATAAAAACCGAGATAGGCCGACAGTTATCAATACCTTTTTTAGAGGCTTGTTCAGATTAAATAGAACCTTAATAAACACAGAGTAGTTTGGACCCGGAAGCAGGGTTCTTACATGGTTAGCTTAGGTTATCTTAGCTTCATTTAGCTTAGCATAAAATTGGAAACTTGGAAGAATATAAAAGCAACAATAGTTCCTTCGACTCTCAGTAATGAGAGTTACATGTATTTACAGATTATAATTTAGCAGGATATTACTTGGCTAGTTAAAGAAACCGTGTTTTAAAACCACTTAAAAGATGGATGTGTATTGTATGTAGGCTAAGTCTATAAGAAAATGGTCCTTAGCTCCCTCGTTAAACACTTTCCTGGTGACTTCATGGGCTGAGTCGCTAGTTTTATATACAGAAAAAATATGAAATTCACTTTGTGAAATATGATTATAATTTAAGACAGGAAAGACAAATTAGTTTGCTCATTGACTTGTAAATCTTAAGTTGTTGACAATTTGTTAGCTCTTAGGCTAACAACTTGTCAACAAGTTCTAACAACTTGTCAATCACAAGTCATTAGCCAAAGACTGTGTGGTGTCCCGTGCTCTCCCGTTATATCCGCTTTCAATATGGCGATGGGAACAAGTTGAGCTCAAGGCTTTATAAATTTACTAACCAGTGGGTGACATCACAGGATCTACTATCCATCTTTTTGCTGTGTTGGTTAGACCCCATAGCGTGTTGAAGGTAACAGCTGGGTTAACCTTTCATCAACTTGTGGAAGAATATCCATATCTGCCCATTCATCCGCTCTATGAATTTGCCTTATACCGAGTCAGCATAATCCTCTGGTTGAAATAACATGGAGGCTGCGCTTATGAAACAACAGAAAGGGTGGCTTGTGTTTTTTTTGTGTGTGTTGATTTTTTCTGGACTGTTCCACTGTGATTGACAGGCAGTAAAGGGAAAGAAATGTGACCCCGAAGTCATTTGTTTCCAATCATGTGAAATGGCATCCTGAAACAGGAGAGAGGCTCAGCAGAGAGTCGGAACGTGTAAGTATACTCTGCCTTCATTAGATTAAAAAACATGAAACACACACACCACTAACACGTGTATGCCAGTTAATAATAGTTGCCATACACCCACTTACACACACACATATGCTCTTTCAGCTTAAACGCCCTGCAGCCAAACTCGTGTTCACCTCTGCGTGTCTCTCGTGAAGGTTTATACTGGACCCTATTTTCTCTGCAAATTCAATAAAAGCTGGTTATTTATCAGGTCAGATTATGGGACATGACTGAGCTCAGCTGTAAAGTTAAAAGTGAAACCAGCTGTGGCTGAAATTGAATTACACTCTGTGAGTAATGTGAAAAGCAAGAGCAGTTTAACAGTTATTAAGCACTCCTCTACCGCCCCATCGACCGGGCGTACGCTGCACAGTTACACTGAAAGTGCTCCTCTCCTCCTCTCTGTGATCGTTATCTCCCTCCTAGTTACAGATATAGTCCAAAACCTCTTCTCTGACGCAGCGCAAGAAGTCTCAATGAGTTAGATTTCTATTTATATGCACGTGTATACCTTTCAGTACAGCCACACGTGTGCATAGACGGGGGTCATGGGGGCTTCGCTTTGGCATGTGCTCCCTGACAAGCCTCTGTCTTACAGGAGCAGAGGTTAGATGAGTGGAGGACAAACCATTTTAACATGTGGTCTGGCAGCTGGCCTCCGTGTTTGTGTGTGTGAGTTTTGGGGTTTCCTCTGCATGTTCCATCTGGGCCTCAGACACATGCCATTCTTCAGAAAAAGTGTTAATCACCCAACCAGTTCTTGCATTCTCCCTCATTTCCCAAATTTATACTTAAGATCATTTCTCTCAGTCCATGTATCATGTATCATATCATATCTTTGGATCTCCTAATTTAAGAAGCCCCCAAAAAAAGGGATTCAACATAATTAACACACTTGCAGCTATGTGACAGTGCATCCATTTAGCTAAAGCACTTTCTGCACAAAGATTGTCCAAAAAACACGTTCTACCCTTTATTATATGCAGCTCCACTCCTCCTGGGAGAAAGTGTGTGTGTTTGCTAATTCCTCCCCTTGTCTGTTAGGCTAAAGTGTGATTCTACAGGTGTGTGTGTGTGTGAGAGAGAGAGCGAGTCTCTGGCATTGGTTTTATTTAATACAAGCCTATACATCAACCCCTTTGGAACAAGAGATGTGAGATATTCTTTTTCTCTTTGCCCCTATCTCTGGCAGAGGGATAGATCGTTCTTACCTCTTTCTGCTTCCTGTGTATGACAGGTTATCACTCCTGGGACAGATACAGAGGGGGGAGAGGGGGAAATAGGAATAGAGGCAGAGAGTGATTGAGTGAGAATGATGCTCTGTGGCTGATGTATCGGATGGCAGATGAGAGGATGAGGCGAGGGTGTTGGGTGGAGAGAAAAAAGTGATTTAGCACCAGGCTGTACTCTCCTCTCCTCTTATCCAAGCCTCTGCTTCTTTCATGTCTCAACCAAGGGTCGACCCGCCTGCTGCCCCAGATGGTGCTGTCTGTCTGGGCTGCCTTCTACAGGATGTGCCCCTCTCACCCCCACATCCACAGACCTATACTTGTGTAATTGATTTCAGGGGGGAAAGGCCGTCTTTCTCTTGTGTTTCACACACACACACACACGTGGACAGCTTGCCAACAGCTAGTGCCCCCGGTGCACACACACACATACACGCGGCCGGCGCTGTGCGCTGTCAACGCTAATTCAATTTGAGACGCGGAAGTGTGACTAACAGCAGACCTGCAGAGTATTTTACCATATGCACCACACACGCACACACACACACAAAGCTCTGCCACATCCACTGCTATAACAACGTTATTCCAGGGGCAGAAATCCTCGGTAGATCTCTCTTCTCTTCCTGTTTCCCTCGTTGTCAAGAATACAACTGTTGGGTCTACCTTCTTGTCAACAACTATCGACAAACACCTTATTAACCGATTCATCCTCACTGCCTACGCCAGAATCACCTTACCAGCAAAGTGAGACGTGGCTAATACACAAGAGACGACAAAGAACGAGCGAGGAGCAAATCAGGAGCAACCCGAGAGTCAGGGAGTCATTCATCAGTGCTTCCCTAATAATTATTAAATGTACTTAGTGACCCGTGCAGTTCATAATAATCAATAAAAAGCATGTTTTAAGAGTCAACTTGAAGGCAACGACTGACTTCACTGACCCAGTTTCCTTGGGCAGGTTGTTGCAGAGCCTCCAGGCCCTGACTTCAAATGCTCTCTTTTCATTTTCAGCCAGGCCCCTAAAAACTCTGCCCATGGCTCTCAGGATACATACTGGTTCATATGGTAGTAAGAGGTGAGACGTGTAGGCGGGAGGAAGACCATGAAGATCCTTGATACTAATCAATAAGCTCTTACAATCAGTTCTAAAACAAACAGGGAGGCAGCGTAAAAATGCCAGTGATGTCATCCTGTTTCTTTGTTCTAGTTAAAAGTTAAAAATCTAGCAGATAAATTCTGTATAATCTGCAGTTTTCTGTAGGATGGTTGGGGGTGGAGTTATGGCTTGACCACTGACTAATCAACAGTTATTAGATAATTTATTAATCCCTATCTAGTATAACATTATGGAGCCATTTTTTTCAGTGTCCTTTTTGTAAAGTGTTAGGAAAGCATGCTTTAGATGCCAAATGCAATAAAGATTTCTCATATTTGATTGTATTTTAGTGTGCCCAACCCTTTACAGGAAAATAAAGCATTTAGTTCAGTTTTAAGGCTTTAATATGGTAAGGCATTACAGAGAAAACGCAAACAATCAGATGATCCCTGCAAGTAATCACATGGTGACGGGAAGGAAAAACTCTTTAACATGAAGAAACCTCTGGCACAGCCGGACTCAGCTGGGGTGGGATTAGGCTAGCATGATGTAAGCACTCGATACATTAAGAAGCTATAAAGTAACAATAGTAGCACAGCAGATAAATTAAATAGTGCACAAGTATCAGGACTCAACATAAAGCACATAAAGTGAATTTGATGTGACTGACAGGAGTTTAGCAGGTATGTGGTGCAAAATGAAATTGTTGGGGTGACCTAACTTCTATAGAGGTGCAGTGATGTAGTGGTTAGTAGTGTCACCGCACAGCCCGGGGCCTTTTTGCATGGAGTTTGTATGCTAACCCTGTGTCTGTGGGGTTTCTTTGCAACTTCCTCCCACAGTCCGAAGACATGTACGGAGTCAGGCTAACTGATGATTCTAAATTGGCTGTAGGTGTAAATGTGAGTTTGAATGGTTTTCTGTCTCTCTCTGTGTTAGCCCTGTGACAGATCAGCGAGCTGTCCAGGTTCCACCAAGCTTCTCTTGCTCTGTGACAGCTCTGCTAGGCTCAAACAACCTTGGATAAGTGGAAGAAGATGAATGGACCAGATTCTGGTCCACCAGATTCTCCACTAAGGAAAATCGCATCCATATTTCTAACATATTCTTCCCAAAAGTGTCGAGTTTATTACTTTAATGTGTCAAATTCTGCAGTTTGGCTAACAGAGCAAATCAGACAAAAGCAAAAAAAAAGAAAAAAAGTATGATGAATTATGGTTATTATTTTGTAACACATGGTCTTACTGCGTCTTCCAATTTGTTTGATTTTTATCAATTATAACGTCAAACGCAGATTTGGAAGCGTAGCACATACAGTCAAGGATGCATGTCCGAGCTGAAGAGCTGTTTCAGTGTAAGAGATATCAGGGTGGATGATGGGGTGAGGTGAGGGTTAAGTTGGGGGGGTTAACAGCGCTGGTAGGATCAGGTGTGTGCCTGACAGAGGTTGTGAGAGGGGTGTGTGAGCAGGAGATCAGTTAAATCTTAATGAAGCGTGCTTTACAGAGCAGGGATGGACAGGGTCAGCTGCATTTGGTGTATGTGTGTGTGAGACGGTAAAACTGATTAAAAGCAGCGTTTACACGTCTGACAGGATACAGTGGTCAAGAGGTGAGTGGAAACCCAGGGAAACCGTGGTCTGGAACGATTAGACACACACACACACACACAGAGCAGCAGCTGGGCAAAGCCCTGAGCAGCAGCGATTGGTCACACACGACCATCGATATCTGAGTAGAACCAATCAGCTCGGCTTCCTGTGTTTGACCTGACCCTTCACGCGTGGTAATTGAATATTTAAAATGGGAAGCTGAGAGGTGGAAGGAAGACAAGCAGAGGAGAGGAGGAAAAGGAGGCCGCGCTGCACTTTTCCATGTACTGTGCCACCTTAAATATCGGTCTTCTTACCATCCACACTCAAAAAAGATGAGCGTAAGACACACGTGATGGGCAAATGTGGTCTTCACTGAAAAAGTATGTGTTACATTTAAAACTGCAGATGTTACGTTTATTTACATTTCTCAGCATTTTGATTTAATCACAGTACACTCTAAAAGTACAACATCAGGATTTTATAATGGTTTAAATAATAAAAACTGATCAATTTAGGGGTTTTTTTGTATTCATGTTGCAAATCAGAGATTTCTTAAAAACAGCTTAACATTAAGTTTCCTGTAAGAAACTAGATAATTTGTTGCTGATCATATGTAATTTAAATTAAATGATAAATGGTTGCTAATTATTTCATTAGGTATTAGTTCATTTTTGTTTCTTTGCGTTCGTCACCACTGTATGGTTTTTGAACAATAACAAAACTGCATTATTAAAACAATTTGTACTGAAACTTATCCTGGAACAATTAAATGATTATTAAAACATCTTTGTTTATATAAACCTGTGTTATCCAAGTACAACAAGTTTTCTTTATAATAAGTACCATATTTTTTTAGCACTTTCAAGGGAACTATCAGGAAGTTATCAACTCTTTGGGGATCCATTAATTCGTTTTTTCCTTCTATTTAATTCTCCAGAAAATAATTTGGGACTTTTTGGTATTCATCTCTTCCTGCTGAATCCAGTTTATGACTCTTTAAACTCGCTGTTTCATATCCTGCGCATGAATCATATGGAAGTCTAACCAATCCCCCCTGTTGCAATTAGTTTTTTTCGCTGAGCCAGCATTTGTGGCTTTGAGCAGCTTTTCATCCACCAACACAGACATGCAGACACACACTGTGCACAAGCAGAAGGGTCAGCCACAGGGACACAACCCACAGCCCACCAGATCCCTTCCTGTCAGCAAGTGGCACTCCTGTAGGAACCTGGACAGGGAGGTGTTGACTGGAGGGGAGAGCTGCTAGGTATCAACACCTGACACACACACATACAAACACAGGTTTCTCCCTGCGGTGTTGCTCACACAGGAGTTGTCTCCTGCACATCTGGTGAAAACATCCCTTGCACATATGTTGAGATGCACACAGTGGAGGGGGCAGGCGGTGAAAGACTCTCCCAGCTTTAATCATGTTGAAAGAGAAGAGACGGCCATTGAGGGTTAAAATTAGATTTGAAACACACACACAAAAGTATCAAATACATTTTGTGGTTGTTACCACAAAAGGAACACGGAATTTGAATTTTAGACCCCCAAAAAAACGGTGGAGAAAAAAAATGACTGACAGCTGTTGGATCACCGAGGTCAGTGGAAAATAAGAAGAACTGAGGACTTAAAGGAGCGGGTGCGTGCTCAAACGTACTGCAGACCTCGAACTCATCAAAGTGTCTGGAAGCAAGCGCAAACAAGAGACTCGTGTCAGTCTGCGAGCACTGATGATGATGATTGTGGATGTAGTTAAGTTTGTGCTGATGATGATTAGGAGGGACACAAAAGAGGTCAGAGGTGACCGAGTGTCACTCCGGAGAGCTCCCCTCGCTACAGGGTTGCGAACGTGTTCATATGAAGATATATGTGTGTGTGTGTTAGGACGGCACCTGTAATGGCTCCCAGCTGGGACGTGCCTCCCTCCCAGAGATACACTGTGTGTGTGTGTGTGTGTGTGTGTGTGTGTGTGTGTGTGTAATGAGGTACTGGCATGCGAGTGGCAGAAGGCTGCTTCCTCTACAGGTGACACCTTTGACCTCTCATCTGTTCCCTGTTGAAGAAGAGAAAGAGGGAGGGGCACGCAGAAAAATGGAGAGACCGAGAGGAATGTGTGCTGCATACTTCATCCAAAACACAAAATGACAAGGACAACAACAACAAAAAAAAAGTGACAAGGACGAGATTTTGCAATACTTTTAATGACTTTGTGTTTGTGAATAGCAGTGCGGTGTGAGCCTTTGGAGTGGTTACTGCTACATGAAGAAAATTCTATTAAATACTCAAGGAAACTATTTCACCTGGAGAATTTTGTATTACGACAGCAAAGCTGACGCTGGAAGCAAAAAACAAAAGTGTCAACACCGTCAGCAGTAGCAGTAAAAGTACACCCTTACAATATCCATTCAGTTAGGAAATAAATGAGTACATAAATAAATATATTACTTTGCTTTGCATTATATACACATGCAACATAACCAGCTTAGACTGAGGTAATAGCTGTACGCACTTGCAGGACTGAAAGCCTGCTTTCTTATAAAAACATCATTTTCTGCTTTCAGGCTTTTCTCAAAAGAAAAAAAAAAAAGAATATAAAGGAGGGCATGAAGCCTGCAGGCACATTGCACTTTTTGTTTTTATTGGCCCTTCCGTGTTTTTGCTCCTTCTTGTCCCTTCTTGTTGTTTTCCTCGCCGTGTCACTATGACACCTGGTCTCGCAGCCTGGACAGCCTCTGGGAGAGCTCATCCTGATGACGGCACGAAAGACGAGAGAGAAATCAGCAGATGGAGACAGCTAGGTCAAAGGAAACATTTATTACAGGAGCTTTGGTTTTAAATCATTCATAGTCCAGTTCGATATATTGATCTTGTGTGTTCTTAGGGCTGAAGAAAAGAACAGAGTTATAAAAACTGTAAATCTTTTATGTTCCGGCTCCTTTAAATATTTATACCTGTAGGTAGATTTAGTTTGCAGCCAGCATCATGTACACATTTTCAAAACAACAGACAGCAGGTCATCCTAGTGAGGGCTGCAGGTACTAAGATATTGTTAGCTATCTTCCCAGTCGTGCATGCCCGGAAACCAGTCAGTGACCACCTGGTGATCCAAAATCCTTGCAACTTCCAAAAACCTGCTAAATGATTGAAATTCAAATTTTCATGCGCTATCTTTTGCTATCCGGGAATACACATTTTTTCCTAGCACTTGTTCCCGGGGGGGCGCTAACCAACCTCTCGGTTTCAAGCAATTTTCATCCAAATGTGATACAGTGAAACAGAGGGTGAGCCATTAAGTAAAATCCAACCAGCTCACTGCTGTAACTGTGTGAGGTTTACAGGGATACAGGGTTAAGCCTGACAGACAGCAATGTTCTTTAACCTCTTAGGACCTGGCGTCCACATATGTGGACATCACATTTTGGGTTATTTAGACCAAAATACTTAACTTAAGGGCCTGATATCCACTTACGAGGACATTTTACTGCTACTGTTCTATCAAAATTTTAAACAAATATCTTCATATGTGGCTCTTACTTTTCTTAAAAACAGAAAAAGGTAAGAAAAAAAAATCTTACATTCATCAGGCCCCAATATGCCCAAATATCAAAGAGAAATTAAAAATGCATGCAATGGAAGAGTTCGGGTCTTAGGAGGTTAAAGATGAGTAACAAAGCAATCACACTAACAAAAAGGACAAAACAAACCGAAGAAAACCTCAATAAAAGACAAGTTTCCTTAAACAGGAAAGACAATGATGATCCTTTTTGTGGCTTCACACGTTCCACAAATCCCACTGACTGACCCTTAATGGCATGTGAAGAACATGTATTACTCAAACAAATTAAAGGAACACTTTGAAAACACATCAGATCTCACTGGGAAAGTAAATCACATCGATATCTACACTGATTGGACGAGGTAATGCGTTAGGAGTGAAGGGATGTCACATCGTTTGATGGAAATGAAAATGATCAACCTGCAGAATCAATGTTCGATGTCACAGGCAGCATAACATTCTCCACAGCTTCTCATGACCCTTTCACGTCTGTCACATGTGCTCACGGTGAACCTGCTCTCATCTGTGAAAAGCACAGAGCACCAGTGGTGGACCTGCCAATCCTGGTGTTCTATGGAAAATGCAAATCGGGCTCCACATGCTGGGCGGTGAGCACAGAGCTCACTAGAGGACATCGGGCCCTCAGCACACCCTCATGAAGTCTGTTTCTGATGGTTTAGTCAGACTAAAGCGTAATTTAAGGTCCCGTAAACGTGTCCTCCAGCGTACACACTACCATTCAGACAACGAGTGTATCACGGTTTTCACCCAACACAGACTTGCTCCTCTGCAGTTTTCCAAGATTCCAATTGCATGTCACTGAAAGCGGAAGTCATATGCGTTCGCTAAATGCTGACTGGTTGACAAGTGGGCTGGAATAGAGAAAGGAGCAACAGTGGAGTTTACTGGGAACTGGAGAACCGCAAAAAAAAACCTTTAGTGACTTCAAAAATACAGCATGAAAAGCACAGACAGCGGGTCAGTGGACACTTTTCATTGATCTTTACACTCAGTTTCACACTTACACTGTTCTCCACAGCACAAGCAAGAGTAGCCCACACACTGGTCTGCAGGTAGATGGGCTATCCCCGGCTGCGCTGCCCTCACTGAACCATAAATTCTGCTTAACAATAACAGAGTGACCTGCATACTTATGGGTTTGAAGTAGGTACATTCACTTGCCTCCTCATTTCCCGTGGGATCGGCACAGTGGATGGATCAGCACGCTTGATTTGGCACAGATTTTTTTTTTTGTCCACCAGAGGGTCGTGCTGATGACTCGCTTCAATAAAACCCTGTCAGATATCACACATACACGACTCACGGACCGGTGATTGGGGACCGCTGCTCTAAAGGATGGATGTTTAACAGCTGGTATATAGGGCTGGGCCATATCATACTGTTCACGGTAATACCGGTATAATGTTGGGCAACGATAAGAAAATGAAATATCGCGATAGAATATGGGTAAAACGCGCATACGCAGTGCCTTTGTTTTCATACACAAATGGCAGAAAAAGCATGGCGGCGACGGAGAATGAGAAGGGCGAAAGCAGATCGTTGAATGAAACGGATGAACCAGAATTGGTTTGTAAAAATGCTGCAACTTCAGTGGTGTGGAACTGGTTTAGCTTTCATCCGTCAGATACACAACAAAGCACTATTTTTGGTAGAGCATGCTACCTGAAAATCTACAGTGCCCCTTATAATCCTGTGTGTCTTATGTATGAATTGTGGTTGTGTTTACTGACCTCTAAACGATTTTATGTGGTACATGGCACTCAAAAATCTGTCAAACACACAATACGGTAATATTATGTTGAAGCACCGTACGTATCACTCTGCGAGGCTCCTGCCTACGAACCCGCACCACTTGATGGATTTTCGGAGCATTACGGCTATCGTAGGCAGGAGCCTCGCAGAGTGATACGTACGGTGCTTCAACATAATATTACCGTATTGTGTGTGTTTAATCTCTTTTTAAGTGTTGTGGATATTCTACATGGTTATGCTGAGGATATGTCGGCCAATTTCCACTGGAAATGCCTTTTGGTTAAACTGTCAGCAAGGAATTTGCATTTGCACTGTTACATTTTTATATAACTTTAATGCACATAAAAAACAGCTGCTTGTTTAAGTGAAAATACATTGATGGGTTTTTTTTTCACTAATAAAATTGTGGAGTTGTAAAGTATTTTGTCTAGTGTCAATTATATCGTCAGTTATATCATTATCGCAAATTTTCAAATGTATATTGTGATAAAATATTTTTGCTCATATCGCCCTGCTCTACTGGGATATCTTACCTGCTCTGCTGATGCCACAGATGAAGCCAGTGAAGAGGTCTGGCCTGCAGGAAGCTCCAGATTAAGATCCAAACTGAAAAATAAAAATCTAATTAATTAATCTTAATGAGCCTTTTGTGTTTCAAGGCAGCCTTGTAAACAGTGAAAGAGGTGCATCCTCGATCTTAATGAAAGTCATTTGAATAAAGCTTTTAGTACAGTTCATTTTATACACTGCAGTTGCCAATTTCTTTCCTAATGCTTTTAGACAGCGTAGAGATCTTACCCGGCTTCATCAGCCATCTCGTGCAACAGCATATCCACTTCATTCTAGGGACCCAACAAGCAAATAGTAATTTAAAAAAAAAGGCCTTTAGAAATGAAACAACTGAATAAGAATGCAGTGATCCTGCATGCATAAGCAGCAACAAGGGCTCAGGAGTGTTTCCTTCTTGGGAGATAACAGGAAGTGTTACCTGAGGCGTCGTTAGAGTGGTGGTGCTGCTCATGGTATCCTCCATCTGAGCTGTCTGCACGTCAAGAGTTTCAAACTGCTTTTCAAACTTGTCCATCAGTGCAGAGATCTGTGCAGAAACACAGTGAGCCAAAAAAATGAATTAACGAATAGAAATTTCCTGAATAGTTTTTGTGCCATATGCTGCAAACAGCCTCTAACCTTCTCCAGGTTCATGCTTTTCAGTGTAGCATCCATAGACTTCACCACTCCAGACATGGATTTTGACACCTGGGAAAACAAAACATGAAATACACCACTGAAGCTTGGGTGCTGTTTTCCAACGTGTCCACTAGGTGTCACTTTAACCCTTTTAACTAGACCCTCTATCATGACTCTCACACTAGAAGCACCTCTAATAGTTCTAGGATGATGCTGATTAAAGATTAATCTAGTCAAAAACAAACCTACCATTAGGTAAACAAGCTGCGGTAAATGGGTTTATAATAAATGCGATGGCATTAGCTTTAATGAGAGGCAGCGGTATTATAGCAACACACAAGGGTGCTCAGAGGTGTTGCTCGGCTGTAACATCACACGCACTCCTTCCATTTCTGCAGACATTATTACGCTTTACTCTGTGAAAAGGTGCCTTTCCTGTAGTGATGCTGAATTAAAGCAATTTAAAAGAGGCCGTCACTCTCACAAGAGCGAGGAGCTAATAGCACAAGGTCTAAAGCGCCTCTAATGACATTATGTTATTGGTGTCTTTTTGTTTGCATGTCTGCGAGCCCTTTTGCCTGACTCTGAAGTGGCTGCGCTCTTCACCTCTTCTGAAATAAGATGTCATTTTCAGAACATGCACAGTGAAAAAAATACATGCATAACATTTGATGTGGTGAACGAGCACACTCCTTGTAAATGTAGGACAAGAGGTTTTGATGTCATAGCACATGCAAGGCTACGATGAAATCTGGTTTACATATATAACCTTTTAAAAATGAAAAAAAAAACACTATATTTACACATCTGAATGTGTGACAAATATCTGGAATAGTTGCAGTACACAACTATAATTACTTATATCATTCTTTAGAATCACTGCAATCCAAGAGAAGCAAAACTGATTTTGACTTTGAATGGAACGTAAAAAGCAAAGTACAACCAACTCAAGCCAGGGAACATTCTCTGTCTTAATGTATGCCATTAAAAGAGTTTTTCGGTGGTCATCGTTTACATTACAGTGGAAAAGCAAGAGGAGTGACCTGCAAACCCATGACCCACAGTCCTGACCTGGTTCATAGTGACAGCTGTCTGGACCCTAGAGGCTACAGCGTCCACCCGGGCACTCATCCTCAAGAAGTTGATGGACTGGTGCTTCTGCCGGATGGCGTTCTCTGCATGGATCCTGGCTGCCTCCATATTACCCTTCTGGATAGCCTGAGAAACACAGCATACACACACAGTGTAACACGCGGTGCAGTTATACTGTGGGCCAGCTTTTCAAGACTCTAATAAGTGTAATAAACCAACCTGCTTCACTTTAGTTTTTTCTGACTTTTCCTCTTTATCACATTTCCTGGAGTTACGCTGTAGCTCCTTGGCAGCAAACTTCAGGTTGAACAAGTGTTCTTGAGCAGCTGGTCAAGGGGTTGTTTCATGTTAGCAGAGCACTGGTAATAAATCCAAATTACAATTTAATGCTATGAGGACGAGTCTGAATACATCTAGCTTATTTAACCCAAGTCAGTGGTTCTCATGATGCTAGCGAAAATTTAGCCAAATATAAAAAGAAAAACGTGAAAACAAGGTCAGGTTTTTGCTCATAACGACACAACAGAGCAGAACTTCCATGTATGAAAGAGTTAGCTTAATTACCAAGCCCAGCTTATGACTAGCTACGGTTTTGCTAGGCAAATGTACGTAAGAGTACAAATGAAAGGATACTTTCCATATTCGACATGATAAAAGTCTTTTTCTGAGACAACTACTGAGTTTCGTAATGTACAAAGTAGCATCCAGACACTCGCTTTTTTTCAACCGGAGATGCTTGTTTTGATTTTTGAGGGTTATACCATACGGCAGTGTAGCGAGGCAAGATGCATCGGTTGCAGATACTTCCGCTTTTGTTTTAATTCGATTAAAAAAGAGTGGTAGATTTTTTTATTTGTCTTTCTGTCCCCCAAAATGCTCTTATAATCGTGAAATATTAATCCGTTGGTAAGGCAGTTAAAAAATAAATTCCATCGCTCGCAAAAAATGCTACTAAGTGTGAAAGATTAGGAATTCTCTTATCACGCATGCGCTAAAGAGCGTCTATTAGACACGACGACTATTCCCGAATGTTCC
Organism: Simochromis diagramma; assembly: GCF_900408965.1. Lineage (NCBI taxonomy): Eukaryota > Metazoa > Chordata > Actinopteri > Cichliformes > Cichlidae > Simochromis > Simochromis diagramma. The sequence goes on from NW_024387477.1 coordinate 3,734,135, forward strand.
TTCTTGTTTTTGGTGGTATTTATGACCTATTTTCTCAACATTTGCATCTATATTTTATTAATAGCCCACTATTCGACCCATATTTACACGTACAAAATAAGCTTTGTCACTAATTAATAAATTATCTGCATTAACAATGTCGATCTATGACTAAAACCTTTATATCGGGGCAGAAGAGAAATGTGTGAACCATCTTAGTTAATCTTTATCTTTGAATACAATCGCTGATACTTCTGGCCACCTTTCACCGTCGTCACACTTGATCACGATTCTGCGTGACGTGCTCGCGCCTTCTACGTCACGACCGTTGGAAAAGTGGACTGGGTGCGCGTGTCCAAAGCAAAGCAGACAAGTTCCATCCAGGCTAAAAATAGTTTACCCGGTATCGGTAGGTTGTGGTACACGTCTAGTGACGTCATTTGTGTGTGTGTGTGTGTGTGTGTGTGTGTGTGTGTGTGTGTGTGTGTGTGTGTGTGTGTGTGTGTGTGAGTGAGAGAGAGAGAGAGAGAGAGAGAGAAGGAGTAAATTGACCTTTTCCACAGAGCCAGCCGTGTTTGACTTAACGCTTTCACGCATATCCTTCCACTTTATTGCGGATGCATTAACACGTAACTAGGTAACATCTGCAACTGCTTGTTTATAGAGTTCCGCGCGGAAAGAATGGCTGTGTGAGCTAACACGGCAAGGGAACACGCGCGGGGATTTGTGCAAGTAGGTTTTTAAGGGATGGAGCAAGAATTTGCAGTATGAAGGGGGGAGAAGGATTATTGGCTGTAATTGTCCAGATAGAGAAAGTGTTCCAGTGTGTGCGTGCACCGGCCAGCCAAAGAAGGCTCGGGTTTGGGGGGGTTTAAGGCTGGGTTAGGGGGAGGGAGCTGCATGGATGACTCATACTGTATCTGCTGACACTTTGTGTGGACACAGCATTAGATATAATGATGTTTTCGTGATGAGAAGCGGTTGAGAAAATGTCCCCCCAAAACCATATGTCCCGACATTTATGGCCTCAACCTCAGCTCAGCCACGGTGTAATACTGAGGTGATGTGGTAGCAGTTGAGTTCAGCGCTGACACGTCAAACACACAGAAAGGCCACATAATAAAGTGAGGATTTGTTGGTACACGCACAGGTTGCACGGCTGTGATTAGTTCGTCCTGTAAACTTTTATTCTTCTTAATGCAGGCCTGGCACGAACACTCGAATTATCCCTGACACTTGTTAACGCCCTCTTTACCACCACAACTCCACCATTGTTGTGAGAAGACTGCTGCACGCGCACTCATACGCGCGCGCGCGTGCACGCGCACTCCCCAGTCATAACTGAATGACGGCAGGTCGCTATGGAAACTGCGTTACGCTCCAGGCTGCCGAAGGAGAAACAAGAGCGCGAGGACTCGTTTCATTCTTCATTTCAGCACCACGCGCCTCCCGGACAGCGCCCGAATGAACTCGCGCGCAGATTCTGGCAACGCATGCCTTATAAGGGACCCAGCCGCGTCAGCATCGAGTCTAAACGGAGCGGGCAGGGACTTCAAAAGAAAAAACAAAGCCAGTAGAAAACACGAACTCTCCGGACCTGTAGCTCGGTGGATACCCGCTGTTTCATCCCGCTGACAAGTCAGGAGCCGCTTGCTCCCTCAGATGCCTCAGCAACAGGTAAGAACACTCAGCTCTGTGAAGTTTTTTTTTTTCTTTTAATCCCGTTTTTAAGTTTTTAATTCTCACGAGTGCTGCCCTTTACCCTGGCAGGCACTTCATTGCGCTTAATTGCCTCCACTTGCCACAGGACTGTGAAACTGTACAAGTGGTGAACTATAACACCCAACAGGTGTTAACTTTTATGGGAAAAATTAATAGCTGTATTTTTATTTCTTATTTATTTCTTTATTTTAGCAATGTACTGGTGAACTCAAGCACTGCATTTAAAAATACAGACTTTCTTCTCAGTAAATATTGTGTTATAAGCTCAGTAAGTAGCCTACTGAGTTGTCTTCCACTTCAGTATTCATATGTTTATAAAATCAAGGACTTGCATGCAAATAACATATATGTATGTATGTATGTATGTGTGTGTGTGTGTGTGTGTCTGTCTGTCTGTCTATATATAGGTATATATAAAGGACATATATTTAGAGTATTCTAACCACAGGACTAACTCTCCCTCCTGTGTGCTACTTGACAGATTTTATACCCAAGACATTCACCTGAGTTTACAGAGCCTTATTGTTTGTTTGTACATGTAGCCCAGTGTGTATGAGCTTCTCAGATTTGTTGGGTTTTCAGTGGCTATAGATTATGTGTGAGCTGAGCCGATACGCCTGGATGAGTCACTCAGGCTGCAAGTTTGCAGGAGAGTGAGAAAGGGGGAGGGGGGTTGTGGGGGAAATACAAGGGGCCAGTTGGAAAAACGCTCCTGCAGTGCCTCGTCAACATATTGTGTCGCTGTGCGTGTGATAAGTGTAAACATCTGGAGGTGTTTGTATCAGCTCTGGATGTATGATCATTTTGCGATGTGAAGTTTGCCTGGTTAAAGTGGGACACGTGAGCCGATGTCTCATCCACAAAAGCTATTTAGGAGCTCTGTGCTCTAAGATTCAACTTCTTTTCATCCTGGTAAGCAGTTCTTCAAAAAACAGCAACTTCTGTACTTCTGTAGCTTTATGTACGATCTGCACTTATGCTGATTTAGTGTTTGTTGAAATGCATGCAAAGCTTTCTAAGACGCCCCCATTATAGATTTTGTTTGTGGTTGTTACAGACTATAACCCTCTGGTGTCTGACTAAATGATACCAGAAAGCATCCGATTACTGCTCATTATTATCCCACTGTTTAGCCTGCTAGTATTGACAAATCATAGCAATCAGCTGCATTCAGCTGTAGCACTGAGTGACAACTATTGATTAAAGCAAACAATAGATCATAATGGGCTGCTATGAACCACAGTTGCAAACACGAACACGAGCACTCACTCGCCGAAACACTTTGACAGGCGCTCACAATCGCACACTCAGTCACTTAACAGAGACTCTTCAGACTGACTTGGTTAGGCAAATAAAGATATTGTGCAGCTTATTGAAAATATTTTGACTCTTTAGAGATTTATTAATGGAGTCTGGATGCAGAGGCTGAGTGTGTAAGTGCCCGGAGGACTCCACATGTTAAATGCAAAACAGCATAATTAGCTCTTATTTAATTTCTCTTTGTTTCAATTTGGGTTGGAATTTTTTTTTATACGTTTAACATGCAGTCCCACAAATGGATGGATTTATTGATTGTAATATGCACGCATCATGTGCTGCACACACGGCCACAAAAACAGATGTGTGTCTTTAATTAGTGACGTTGGTGTGATTAATGCAGTCTGCTGGTGATGACTCATTCAACTTAACCCTTTCTTGTCCGGTGAAAATAATAAACAAAGGTTGCATTTTATTATCTTTTATTATTATCTTATACAAAGGCTAAGTAAATGTTATATTTTGAGTTAAGGGAATTACATGAAATCCTGAGCCAGCTATTAATAGATGGAGTGTAAATAAAGTGACTAATTAACACGTTGTAAGTCGTGAGTAGTAAATACTGTAAAGCATTTCAGACTCTTTTTGTAACTCGACCACTTCCCCATAATTTGCTGTGACCTGGGTGAACAGTTGAAGAGTATTTATGCAAAGCACATCTGCGTGGTTTGCTCCATGTGTCAGCTTGTCAACACAGCAGTTACATTAGCATTGTGGAAAAGCTGTCAGCCAAGCTGTGACTTGCAGACAGCAGACTGGCAGAGAGTGTGCATATGAGTGATACTGAGTGTGTGTGTGAGTGTGTGTGTGTGTGTGTGTCAGAGAGAGAGAGAGAGAGAGAGAGAGAGAGAGAGAGAGAGAGAGAAACACACAGCATATTTCATTGAGGAGCTGTAATAAACTCTCATTGTCATCCCTCCCTTCAGGGCAGCAGCATGTCTGAAAAGAAATCCAGTCAGCGATTTCACAGCCTGAACGCTGAGCAGGTGGAGGTTCTCCATCAGGTTCTTTCAGAGGTGGTTCCAATCCACGGCCGTGGGAATTTTCCCACGCTGGAGCTGCGTCCTCGTGACATCATCATTGCCGTGCGGGCCAGGCTGCAGAAGCAGGGAATCACAGTTAGAGATGTTCGTCTGAACGGCTCCACGGCCAGCCACGTCCTTGTCCGAGACAACGGAACAAGCTACAAGGACTTGGACATCATCTTTGGAGTGGAGTTGCCCACTCAAGAGGAGTTCCAGGTGAGATTACTGTAGCGTTTAGACACCAGTTACCTGCGCTGACAGCATTGAATAAGCCATGTAGGGGTTGCAAATGATTTTTACTGGGGTTCTGTTAAACATGATATTGTAATCCTAACCATAATTAATTTGTAGCTGAATCGATCATGCTTGTTTTAACTAGATTATACCAAAACCTAAACCACAGCAGTGATTTTTATTTCAGTAGATCGTTGTGATTAGTTGTAGCTGTCATGCTGTTAACTTTTTGCCCTCCCAGGTGATCAAAGAGTCAGTGCTGGGCTGCTTGCTGGACTTTCTGCCTGCTGCAGTCAACAGGGAAAGGATCAGCAACGCCACAATGAAAGAGGCCTATGTCCAGAAAATGGTAAAAGTCTTCAACGAACATGACCGCTGGAGCCTCATCTCCCTCTCAAACAACAGTGGCAAAAACCTGGAGCTCAAATTTGTGAGTGCGCTCAGGCGGCAATTTGAGTTCAGCGTAGACTCCTTCCAGATCATTCTGGATCGTCTTCTAGAGTCTTACATGCAGCAGGACTCGCAGCGCAAAATGAATAAGGTTGAAGTTAAGGACCAGCCCGCAGAGAATCAGAATAAATACTCTCCTTCCCTGCTGAATCAAACAGCTGCGCCAGAAACAGAAAAGCCCACAGATAGAGACATTTTCGGTGAAGAAGGTGCTCAAAACAGCCAGATAAAACAGAGAGATGAGGTGCAGGAAAACAATTCTCAGACCGAATTCTCGCAACAAACTGTACATTCAAACCAGACAAAACACACAGCACTGGAGAAAGACAGCAAAGAGAAAATACCTGAAGGGTTGAAGGAAGTGTCAGAGCACGGAGAAAACTTAAACGAGACAGGCCAGACATCTTTGTCAGAAAAGAAACAAGTCCCTGAGGAAGCTGAACCACCAGCTCAGATTGAACATGAGCCAGAGCTCTTGGAAAAGACTGAAGGCTCAACAAAGGTAGAACAGTTAAAGCAAGCGAAGCCCTGTGACGACTTACCACCAGCACATTCAAACCACGGAGAACTCTCTGTCCAGAAAGAACTTGCTAACCACACAAAACCCCCTGATGAACAGAAAGAACTAGCAGAGCAGATGGGACAGTCTGAGATGCCAAAAACCTCAAACGAAACCCAGGGAGAGTGTCTGAACCTTAGAGAAAGCCCTCGCAGTACAGAGCAATCTGATAAAACAAACGTATCTAAGTCTTTCGGAGAGTATGAGAGCAGCAGTGAGGAAGATAAAACACAACATGTGCCAGCTCTACACACTAGTACATCCTCACACAAGTTAGCAGATGAACAAAATGCAGAAACAGAGGAAGAAATAGAGGAAGAGAGGAAAACTGACACAGAAATATGTGAAATCACAGAGAACACACAGGGTATTGATTGTTCCTGCTCCTCCTCTTCCGCTCTCACACTTTGCAGCACACAGCTTCCTGACGCACAGGATTTGCTGGAGATTGACAACACACAACAAACAGAAAACTCAGAAAAAACACCTAACACACTTGATGCCGCTAACCCTCCAGATACTCAGGATATTTTACTTCCACCACCTAGCCTTTCTTCTGACAAAAAGACCTCCTCTGCTCCCCCTTGTAAGGCCTCAGAGAGACTATCTCACATGGTGGTGCTCAAACACTCATCCCCCAAACCCCCTCGGAGGATGTGCAGAAAGGTCACCCCCAGTCCTAACCCCAGCTCACTCCCTGAAAACGAGTTACTCGTTTCTGTGCCCTGCCTGGAGTCAAACCCTCACGCGAGCCCCGAGATAGCCTTTAACACAGAGCCAACTGCTTCCAGTTCAAACTCTACAGCTACCCCAACAAGCACCATTCTTTTTAAAACTAATTCTGAACCTAGTCCTTCCAGTAACCTAGCTTCAGATCTTAACTTTAGCCCAGCTCCGGATCCAGCCCTTGATATAATCTCCACCTCTACTCTGAATTCCATGTCTGCTTTACCTCAAGACCCACCGGTTTCTCAGTTAGCCACAGAAGACCCAGGTGAAACGGCTACTCAGAGCCCTACTGAAACACCAACTACACATGTGGATTTCAGTGAGCCCAGTCAGTCCTCCCCTACAGAAACTGCCAAACAAGTAGAGCCCCTTGACTCAGCAGACATGTTAGTTTCACAGTCAGATCCTTCTAGTTCCAGAACAGAACAAGAGACCAAAAAGATGGCTGTGAATCAACCAAGTGACAGCCCGCAAGGGTCCGCCTTCAGTCCAGCTTCTCCTGTCCACTGTGTTACACCTCCTGTGTCCTGTCTCACCCCTCCAGTAGTCAGTCTGTCCCCTCCTTGCCTAACTCCCCCGCCCCCCATCCTCAGCCCTCCCCCATGCCTGACCCCTCCATCTCACTGCCTCTCGTCTCCGATGCTAAGCACTGTCAGCCCTGCTACTAGCTTTAGCTCTCCAACCCTAAGCTTCAGCCCTACCTCATCCTGCCTCAGCTCGCCTCCTTACCTCACCCCTCCAATGCTCAGCTTGAGCCCTACACCGCTCTGTCTCACCCCCCCTTCCCCCTGCCTGAGCCCTCCCCTCCTCTGCCTCACTCCACCGGTGGAGTCGGAGGACCTTGTACCTCAGGTATCTTCAGACATGGAGCCTTTGATACTAAACACGGACAGTGATGAACAGATTAAAGAGTCTTCCCCTCAGCCGGGAGTTCCTCTCTTACAGTTGGAGGTTAAAAAAGAACATGAATATATCTCATCTTTGCCTCAGGTTACTGAGCCTGTCTCTTTTCCAATCACTATCCCAAGTTCCACCTCACATGTTCTGCCTCACTCTCAGTCTGAATGCCCCGGGGAATCTGCCTCTCCAGAAGCCACTGAGGCAGCCAACTCTGTGCCTGAGAACAAAGAGGCCCCTGAGGTAACCACAGACACTTCTGAACAGTGTGACTCTCCTCAGGCATCTGACTCAGTCCCTGCTGTCGAGGTCCTGGCGGAGAGCATGTATGGTGACTTTGAGGCAGCCATGGACCACCTGCGCTACCGCCTGATTGCTACCAGGAACCCCGAAGAGATTCGAGGTGGTGGCTTGTTGAAATACAGCAACCTGTTGGTGCGAGACTACCGACCAGCCAGCGAGACTCAGATAAAGACACTGGAGCGCTACATGTGCTCACGCTTTTTTATTGATTTCCCTGACGTGCAGGAACAACAGCGAAAGATCCTGTCCTACTTGAAGAACCATTTTATCGGCGAGGAGAGAAGCAAGTACCAGTACTTGATGACGTTGCGTCGTGTGGTAGATGACAGCACAGTGTGTCTGATGGGACACGAAAGGCGTCAAACACTGAATATGATCACAGTGCTGGCACTGAAGGTTCTGGGAGAGCAGAACATAATACCCAACACAGACCATGTGACGTGCTTCTACCAGCCTGCCCCGTACCTTGCTGAGCACACTGCCCCCTATCTAGCAGAACCCAGCTACTGCAGCTACTACATACCCCAAGGGGGATCAGCTCTGCTGTACCAACCTTACCCTTTACACCTGCACCCGCAAACTGGACTTGTGTAAAACATGCATGGATATACATGTCATTACACAAAATACACAATTGAGCTAGGGGATGATGCATGCTCCAAAGAAAAAGCTTGAGAATGGAAATATAATCCAGGGATAAACTGTTTGGTCTATAATAGACCTATGGGGGTGGGATTGAGTGGGTTTTTACACTAAACTCCCCAAGTACTCTGTAAGGTTCTAACATGATTATATGTAATTATCTGGGCTTTGTGGAAAATAATAATTCTTCCGATATTGTTAAAAATTCCAGAAAATGCTGTATGCACTACATGAGTCATAGGCCTTTGGTCTCCCTGGGAAACCAAATGTGCTGTGGACATTCTCTCTCTCTCACACACTCACACACACACACACACACACACACTTCCAGGGTCTTAAATTCTTGTAAACTCTTTCCATGTTCTTACTGTGTTGTTCTTAATGGGTTTGTTCAGAATGTGGACCTTGCCTGTGGTTGATATTGTGCATGGATAAATTAGGACTGTTCACTGCCAAATACTGTGTGACTACTATGCTTCTTAAACAGTTTAATGTAACTTTGTTATTCCTTTACCGAAAGAGGTGTATTCCAAAAAAAGGAGAGAGGGATAAGTCTACTAGTGTGTACAGTATTTTTATCAAATCACTCTCATACATATAGACACACATACATGCATACATACATAAAGAGATACAAGGTAACACATATTACTGTATACACACAAAGTTAGACAATGCATGAGTAGCTTAAAAGGTCACATCCTACAATCAAAACAAGGCTTTTAATTTATTAAAAATTGATCTATTTTTGCAAGACTTTCCAAGATTATACTCAGTGGTAAAAAGACTGATTAGTTCTTACAAAAAAGTCTAACAACATTGCCTTTGGAATAGACTGTACAGCGTATTGATTACAGTATATCGTGTGAAAATACACTGCGTTGTTTTCAGGTAAACTGTGTTAAGATGTGCTGCTTGATTCCTTTCTGTTGTGGAGTCTTTTCTGTAATCATGTGAAGTATTGTATCATCTAGTGTTAATTTAATTAATACTGCGGTTTACTCTATGGAGGCGGTCAGGTTAAAACCATCTTTGGGTCATCTCTAAACCTGGCAGATGCAGCTCTGTCTAAACCGATTTGCTTTAAAACTCATGCGACTCCTCTCAGCGTACATCGGCTTCGGCCGATTCGCAGCAGAACCCACATGAATCGAGTTCGGATCCACCTCAAACCTGTTTGAATCTCAGTTTGAAACCGTGCAACAGCAACTATGACCAAAGATGGTTCGGTAGGGAAATCAAGTGCCTAAATGTGAGACATCATTGGCATGTCTTTATCTCACTGCACTGGGGATGTTAATGGGGTGGGCCTGGGGCTGGGTTGGGTGTTTGTTCAGTTGTTGACCCCTGTTATTGCTGCCCATTTTGATGTCTTCTTTAATGTAGTCCTGTTGTAGTTTCTGTATGTACATTTTGATAAAATAAAGGGGAGACTCGACAAACCTTCACATGTGAGTGAAACTGATTCTTTTTTCCCCCTTTTTCAAATCGGTTAATGCTTCGACTGCAAAGAGAAAAAGAATTCCACTATCGTATTTTCCTGCCTTTTTGCACGCACGTTCATAACCTCACGGCACTCCCGAAATGACATGCTGTGCAGCTTACGTATCCTTCCCCATGATTAAGCTCTGTAATGATCCACTTAAGCGTGACCGACAAATAACGATGGTGCCCAGGAGAGCGACCCAGAGCTGTAAAATTCTGTCTGTGCGAGGCCTCTTATCACAAATCACCTGTCCTTCTGATGTGTTTGGACACAGATGACGCACGAGCTACGCAACACAGCAGGCTCAACAATGTGTAAATGTGAGGAGAGTACGGTTCATGAGGTGTGAGAGTGATCGGGGAGAAAGGAGAGGAGGGGGACGGTGTGTGTGTATGTTTGTATGGGTTGGAATTTATGATACTACGGGGTCCTAAATCTGTTTACATAGTCATATTTATGGGGACTTGTCATCTTTATGAGGACATGAAGCAATTTAAATCACTATAGTATAAGATGGGGACATATTTTAAGGTAAGGCGATAAGGTTAAGGTATGTCTCTAAGAAATGACTGTAAGTCAAGAGTCCTCTGAAGCCATGGTAACACAGCCTTGTGTGTGTTCTTCTGATGGAAATATTTGTGCAGAGGCGGCATCAGGTGGTCCCTTTCCCCAGCTAGTAATTGAAGAGACTTACAGTATAATGAAACAATAGGACTCCCTACTTACTCCCTCATTCCATCCTTTCCTCCCACTTTACACCACTGATAGGTCATTGGCACAGGGGGAGACGAGGTGTATCTTGCGAGGAGGCTGTATTGCCATGGTCACGCAGCATCTATTCCCACACAGTAGGGCTTGCACACGCACGCGGCTTTCTGAGAGGAAACGGGAGCATGTGATCTAATAGTGTCTGTATCAGTGTTTCACAGACCTCTGAGCTACTTATGTCCACTCAGGGTTTCCATAGAGACACAGACAGGGAGCACTGTGGGTGCAGAGAGCATGACGGAAGACAGGGAAGACCCACACACCAAATGAGGGGGAGAAAGAGATGGGAAAAAAAACAGGAAGAATGAAAAGAAGGTGGGTGAGGTGAAAAGCTAGTGGACGGAGATGATGTATGGATATAGAAACGGAGCTAAGGAGGAGACGGAAAGCAGGGGATGAGGAGTGAGTGAGGTGGGAGGGGGGTGGGTTTATAGATGAAGCCAGGCGAGAGAGGAGCAGGAGCATGGGAGTTTGATGGGGAGAGCGTGGGAGGTTGTCAGGCCTTCAGTCACAAGGGAGTCACCGTGAGGTGGCTGCAGTGACGGCAGCAGTGATGTCAGAGCAGGAACACACACACACATGTCCACACACATCTGCATGCACATCAATTTTCCTAATGGTCTGCCCACCCGTCCACCCTCAATAAACATTTTCAAACTCAGTGAGACAAAAAGAGAACATCACCCACACATCTGCCTTTGTCTCTTTCTGTCCCTCACACACTCAGGCCAATACATTTGGTTAGATGATGTTCTCAGCACCATTTTATGAACACAATATGGGTTCTAGTTTGATATGCTCACATTGCCTAATCTTTTTATACCTCAGAGTTAAATCTGGAATCGCTTGTGGGCACATTTAGCCTCTGCAGGGGAAAAAATGTAAAAAAAGAAAAGAAAAGCAAAGCATCAAGTTGGGGTTAGCGGAGGCTTAAGGGATGAAACATGTAGCTCTGCCTGAAGTGTGTATTAAGATAATTAAGGCTGCCGACAAATGTATTCCCCCTGCTCCCACTCCCCCGATCATATTCCCATGAATTAATTTTTCTGCTCCTTTCTCTCGATTACCCTTTAAAGTCTCCTGCGTGCGACTGTAAGAGTCCAAAACCAGTTGGGACGGCTTTATTTGCCTTTGCAGACAGAATTTGTCTTTTAGTGATTGAGCAGTGCAGAGCAATAAAATGGACACACAGTATTCACCATTCACATATTCTTTCTTTCATTCACTACAACCTCCCTCTTCATCATCCCCCTCCCTCATCTCCTACTACCCCACATCCCACACCCATGTCCTCGCCCTCCCATCCACTGTGTTCCTACCCACCCACCTGCTTCCATGGCTGCAGTGACTCAGTCCTCTTCCAGCTGAGGATACATGAGAACATTATGGGGGGGAGGGGGGAGATAAATACTCAAAGAAGTAAAGCAGCCAGAAAGACAAGTGTCTGCTGCATCATTAATGCTACCCACCACACCCACACACCCAAATCCCCCCCACACACAGACACGCGCCGCCCCCGCTCTGAAACGGATGCGCTCTTACTTTATCCGGTAATTCATCCTTAAAAGCAAAAATTGGGCAGGCAGCGTGGAGTGTTTCAAAAATAGTTTTTTCATTTCTCTAGATAGAAGTCTGTGTCGTCACGACTCTGTGACATGGATGGATGATTTCTTAAAGGCGAACTTGCCAAATACACGCCTTACATGGGCCCTGAATCAGAAAACCTTGAGGAATCAAAGCTGTCGATCATATCACTTTCTTTCTCTCCGAGCGGCGCCAACCCATCTGTGATGTTTTTCACGCTCAGCTCGCACCACGATGGCTTTAACTTCCTCTTAAAGTAGTGGAAAATTGTGCACCGATGTGGAATATAGTGGCAGACAATTATGTTTACTGAGCGGCTGTCTGTGCCTCCCGCCTGCCTACTTCACTCTTAGTTATCAGATTTATTCAGGAACCTGCGGGTCAACGAGACCTTACTTCTTTTTTTAATTATGCAAACTAAATTCAGCATAATGGATCTTAATGGTGGTTGCGTGGCAAAGACACTGGCTTACATAAGAGGTGATCAATCAGGCGGACGGAAAGGGAGGTTTACGACAGCGGGAGGGGCCCATTTTACTGAGAAAAACATGCAGGTGGCTGCTGTGAGTTTACCAAGTGTTTTGCTTCATACAGCAGCACAAGTGCTGCTATGTAGCTGATGATGTATTGTGACATTCACTGACGAATTTCAGTTTCTGTGCTCAAATCCTTCAAAAAATGTCAGCTTTTAGAAAGTAGTTCTTTTCATGTTCAAGACAAGATGCGGTGGATTCCTTTTAGACTCTTCACACCCTCTCATTTAAATGAACAGTGGGGTACAGTTACCCAGCATTCAACAAGATAACCCATCTATGTGCGTCAATAGCATGCCTTAATTGTAGTCATCTTCTTTTCATTCTTCCAACAACCCCCTAATGCTATCTTGTGTGATATTGTGTACATTCTTGGTTATACATGAAGAATTTATATTTTCTTGTTTCGATTCCCTCGGTCAGCGATAAGATGGCACGAGAAGTCTACGGAGGCCGGGACTGAATTCAGCGGAACCTTCATCCATTAAAAGGAAGATAATTCCACATTACATATACACAGCAACTTTCCATTAGGTCTGCACAAAAACAAGAGTGGCTGTAGCGTGCGCTGGAGTCGGCTTATATGCCAGTTTTTTGTTTCTTATTGAAATTTTAATTTAAGTGAGTGCGCTCTGCAGAAGGTTCAAACAAAGACTTGACAAGTTTGAAAAACTTAGAAGAAATTTTAACAGAATGAACAAAACATATATATGTTTACATTAATCTGACTAGAATTTTTTATGTTTTATACTTTGGTAAAGATCTGAGTGTCTTTAAATGCCATCTGTGGCGCCAAACAAGATTTTCTTTCTGTGTAAACAACAGAGCAGAGATCCTGCGCTCCGCGAGCCGCTCAGAGATGAAACTCAGTTCTGCATATCTGAATGTGCCTGTGTGTGTGTGTGTGTGTGTGTGTGTGTGTGTGTGTGTGTGTGTGTGTGTGTGTGTGTGTGTGTGTGTGTGTGTGTGGTGGAGATGGTGTTTGTGTGTGCTGATGTTTATGCCTGTGATCCGTAGGACTGCTGCTGTTTGCAGTGAAGCATGTATTAGCATGGGACTGGAAGAGGAGGGGAGTGTGTGTGTGTTCACTGATTGACGTCACAGACGCCCACTCATTTCCATCTTGTCTGTGTGCACGGAGAGAATAGATCCCCATCTGCATCCAGCTCTTCTCCCCTGCACACTTCCTCTCCTCTCTTCTCTCCTTCCCCTCTTCTTCCTCACCTCCCGTTAGTTTCCTCTTCCTCTCTTTCTCCTCCTGCGTCTTCCCATTCACTCCTGAACATCCCACCCCCATCGAGTACAGATAAACAAGACAGTCGAACACAAACAGTTGTTTAAGACAGCCAGACATTTTCCATTCAAAATGTGAACCTGAACGTGTGTGTGTGTGTGTGTGTGTGTGTGTGCGCGCGCGCGCGCGCACTGTCCCCCAGCTTTACGCGTGTGCAAAAAGTGTGACGTCCTTTCCACAACAATTGCTCATCCACATTCACACAGTGCTCTTCCTGCTGACGACAGGGCATCATTTAAATCACTTCCTCGCAAAAGGTCATCCTCATTCTTTTTTACTCAGAGAGCACCCCACCCTCCATCTCCTTCCATGTAACACACACCGGGGAAGATGTGTGCAAACATGCACAGTCCCTGACCAGAGGGATGCGGACAGGGGGAGGTAAACGACGGGAGCTGAAAACGCGTGGGATGACAGAATAGGCTGTGCAAATGTTTAAAAAATAAATAAAAGGGGAAAAATGGGGGTGGGGGCTATTTTAGTCAACAAGCCTGCCAGGAGTAAGGACAAAGTGAGAGTAAACACTGGCGGTGGAGGGGGGTTCATGCACGGTGGGGGCAAAGCAGCCTTGTGATTACTCAGACCAGACAGTGAAAAGACAGAAGAGGATGAGCAGGCAGACCGGCAGATGGGCCGAGAGACAGATAAAGCAGGCAGACAAACATTCAATTTCAGCCAGAGCACTCACACAGGCAGAAGATAAAACACTATCGGTAGGGGCTAATTAGAACTTTGATGCCCGATTGCCTTAAGAGAGGGCTGCATGTTTGGTTTGTTTGCGCGTGTTTGTGTGTGTCTCGGTATCAAAGCCGTTAACGAGTCAGAGGGCTGATCACAGGAGACAGGGTGAATGGACGGATCAATGAGAGTGTAAGAGCTGAGGAATATCACAAGGAGTGCACAGATGAAAGAAGGTGGTGAGCAATAAAAAAGAGACCACCCTGGCTGAGATGTGAAACTTTCTGTCTGATCAATAATGTATTTCCTTTAGTTTCCCTCACTTATCGACGGATCTCACACACAGAGGCTGCGAATTAATCGCCTAGGCCCGACCGTGTGCTTTTATCCGGCCCGGCTCAAGTCACACTAGATTGAAAAGTAAATGCATTAAACAACAGCTGATGACAAGAGGATTAAAAGCCATAACGAAGCGAGATGTGAATAAGAAGGGGAAGGGAGGTAAGGAGGCCTTTGAAATGCTTTTTTTTTTTTTTTGCTCTATTAAGAAATGTGTGAGTCATCTCTCATAGTAAAATAATAATAAAACACAGAATAACACCTTTTAATGCATGAGTTAACCAAATGTAAGGTTAATCAAAGCTCCACATGAGGCCGTGGGCAAAGAGCGTTTTTTGTTTTGGTTTCTTTTAAGGTATGAAATATGAGACAAGACTGACATCTAGTGGCGGCGAGGCGCAACGACGCTTAACGCACAGCAAGACATCGACAAAATGGAGCCCAGTGCTCGGCCATGACAATGCAGGTCAGAGGGACTGAGACTGCTGCACAGCATAGCGGAAGAGAAGGGGGGAAATAACCCAAAACTAAACAAAATAAATAAATACAAATTAAAATCGAGCGTCATATTGTGCAGTGATTCACAGATAAGTGAAGCACATGAAGACACAAAGCTGAAGCTTAAACCAGAGGAGCTGCTGCAGGCTGTTGCACCCAGTCCAAGCCTGAAAAACAATGCTGTTACAAACACACACACATGCATATGTGTCTTCATATACTTGAACTCGCAGCAGCGGTTGACTTTGAGGCTCAACAGAACGCAGCAAGCGTGCACGCTCACACACCCAGTGCTGCAGGCAAGTGCACATCAGAGTCGCCCATTCACACCGTGTTTGCTCAGCAGACTACAAGCATCTTCTTCACCATTCTCCTGCCAGGCCTTTGCCATGAACCGATGCATGAAAGCTTTGTACGTGCAACCTAAATGTGGGGCTCTCTTTAAAGCAGGTTACGAAATAAAGCAGCAACTTCTTCTTTCTTTCAGTGTCGAGGTGAATGTGGGTCACAGCACTCACGCCAGGGTTTAACGTGAGCGTGTTAAGCCCTAAAGGGGAAGGAAGAAGCGGGCAGTTAGGAACTGTCTGCATCTAGGCCCTTTTTCTCTGGGTTTGTAAAGGCTGCGAGCCAGAGAGGATGTAGAAGCATGACTTTATTAAAGACTTTGCTCAGTTACTGGGTATGATGTCCTCTCACTGGTGCATTTTAGAAGGATCGATCAGTGGGATGAACAATGAAGGTCTGGCTGACCTTTTGCTGACCTGACCTCCCTTAAAGAGTCTTTTGCAACAGATATTTGCAGTCTAGGCTGTAACAAACATGCCTCGAGTAAGTTTGGAGGATGAAGTGGACTTGAGTGTGTAATCAGAGAAAGGAGGACGGATGAAATGTGGAATCTATAACCTGCAGCAGCTTCTCTTGAAGGAAATACTGGATTTTGCTAAGTGGCAAGGATGTTCATGTTTAAAAAAGAAAAATGAATGCAGTCATTTTTGATTATGCGTACAGATAGATCCCGGGAGGCTCTTAAGCACAGTTAGTAGTGGAAATCGCATGCTTTAAAGAAACAAGCAGGCTTTATATTTCAATTCAAAGACAACACATGGTTGCTTTTATCTACAAAACGCTTGAGTTTTGACTCACAACCCATTTTCCCCCCATTCATTTCCCTTTATTTATCCCACTCTGTCGTCAAAGAAAGCAAACTGGACACTCCGATTCGAGGAAAATTCCCAGGACTTCTTTTTATTAAGAGAATTTCAGAACATAAGAGAGGGACCGGACACCTGCATATATTTTTTTTTCTTTTTTTTTTTTCCTTTTTTTTGTCACAGAAGGATTCCAAATTCAATCGCTGTTAAAAAACCAAAAAAAAACCGAACCAAACCAGAAAAAACTAAAACAAAAAACAGTGTTTAGAAAAGCTGGCGTGACAGCGTGGATGGAGCGGGAGCTGTTTTGTTTTGTTCTTTTTTTTAGAATTTTTTTTTCCTCTTTTCTTTTATACACGCAGGGTCGTCTAAGGAGACGGATCGGAGGCAGTCGCCGTTCTCCGGAATGTTTCACATGTTCGTCTTCCTCTTTCTTATGGACAACACGCTAGTAGTTTTTCGTTTTGTATCTTTTTTTTTTTCTTCTTCTTCGTCAAAACACAATTTCAATGAAAGAAAAAAAAAAAACACCATGAGACAGAAGCAGAGAAACAAAAATGGAAAAAAAAAAAAATGAGGAGGGGACTCACTGCACGTTTATAGAGGTCTAAAAGGAATCGCCCACACCGACATGTCTGAACCGTTGTAGTAAAAACGTGGATAAAAGGGGGGAGAAAGGGGAGGAGGTGAGGAAGAAAAGGTCTGATTTTTGTGGAGTTAGAAGTGAAACAAACAAACAAACAAAAAAAACAAAACAAAAAAAAAAACCCACAGTAATACACAACTCACAACATAGCCAATCCGGCAGGGACACGCTTTCTACACCAAAAACAAGCCTTCAACAATCATGAAATGCCATTTAAAAAAGATTTTAGTGTGTTCATTTCGCTTGCAGACACTTTGATATGACCACTGCAAATCTGCAAGGCGCTCCATAATCAGCTTTGCTTTTTTGTGCTAAAAATCTGTACGGATACTTATAAAATCATTGATAAAAATATTCCTCTGTTAACAATACGCCTTGGAGGGAAACCATGTGAGAGAGACTTAGAGGGGGGGTGGGGTGGGACTGGCTGGGGTAGTTTTTTTGGGTGGAGTGGGGGGGAAGGGGCTGTAGAAGATGGAGGAGGAGAGAGTTTGGGCAGTGGTGCTACTCGGACTTGGCCTCCTCCTTGGCCTCCTCGGGAGCTGCCTCCACCTAAGGGATGAAGCAGAAAGGCTGAAGTTAAAACTTTGTTAGTTTTTGGTGAAATCGTGAAATTACCAGGGTTGTCCAAAAAGGCCAAGGGGAGGGGCGTCCCCGCTGCTCACACACCTCGTTGGTCTTGGCCTCGCCGTTCTCAGAGTGGTTTTCCTCGTTCGCCTCTGCCTCGGCGTTCTCCTTCGCCTTCTTGGTCTTCTTGTCCTCCTTCTTGTCGTTCACAGCCTTTTCTTTCTGTTCAGGTTTAGACACAAGCAGTGAGCACGCTGAGCATCTACAAACGCCCTCCCTCCACCCTCGAATACAACTTCATTTAGCCTCTCACCTTCGCCGCCTTCTTCACCTTTGGTTCCGGCTTGGGCGGGGCCGGTTTCTGGGGAAAGAAGAGGAAAGCGATGTAGAAACTGCTACACTTGAATACAGCAGCACTACAGGAGTATCTATGATAGTTTAGAGCCTGTTTTTTCCCAGTACTTCTGAATGTTCATGAGGACTTTGGTGCATGAAAGACATCTTTAAACCCCTAAAATGTTCCTGAAAAGAAACTTCTTTGAATAAAGACACAGTGTGCCAATAATTTGCTTCATTAAGAAAAAAAAAACCCCCACAGTCAATACTGGGGCTCGATTATGCCAGCTATTGGCTTTTAGTTAGTATTACATGTAGATACATGTGAACACATCTTTGAGGTTGATTTTGGTGGTTTTAACTCACTGTAATGTTCATTAATCTTGCTTTAATTGTGAATTTAGGCAAATTAAAGTATATCTGAGACATTTGTAGTAATTTTAATGCACTATATAACTGTTCTCAAGTCACTGCTATGCTTTGTTATGCAAAAACAACTTGTTGAAAAGTTTTGCTTTGCTGGAAAACGCAGTTCTTGCTCCTATGCGCCCCTATGCACACTCAATTTAAATATCTGCATGTGCTACACCTTTAGCCGCTCCGCTTTGTTTGGGTTTTTTACGTGTCCATTCTCATCAGGTGATGTCGGTGAGCGTGGAAAAGTGTGTGCCATCTTACCGCCGATAACCGAGCTGATCTCCTCTGGGGCTGAAACATGACAAGAGGTTGTTGTTAATGCGAGGCTTTTATTTTGACAAGCAGGAAGCACAGACACACAGGTATTTAATCTAAAAATTTTATTTTCCCTTTTAATCTCTCACGTGCCGATTAAAATCTGAATTTAAATGGCGTGCGAGAGGTGCAGCTCGCCGTTTCCTTGCTTACCTCCTCCTTTTCTCCTGCCTCTGCTCCGTGTGCCTGAAAAACACAATACAACAGCTTTAAATGAGTGACTGGAAAAAATAAGAGCTTAGCTGCTGTTTATATCAACAGCGAACAGATGCTGTGCGACCTGGACACATATTAGGATTGGTCATAGAGGTGCTGAAAAAACTTTTCAGTTTCAGGTGAAAAGCAAAGTTCATTTCAAATACAGGTGGGTTTAAGCGATTTACAGGCCAGAAATGCCGGCTCCACGCCTGGATTCCGACGGAGGCTGTGAGAGCAGAGTCGTGCGGGTCTCTGAGGCCATATTTCGAGGGTCCAGGCCTTGCTTTCCCCTTCCACGCCCCCCCCATCTCTTTCTCTCATTCAGTGCATGGAGCTGAGATTTGAAAGCTGGCGCGGGAGTCTCTGAGAAGGGGGAGGGACCAGGTTTAGCGGACTCACAGGCGCCACCGGGCGGCAGGGAAACGCCATCGCAGCCATTTGGGACCGCGAACAAAGAGAGAAAATATATAATTTTATCGAAACGCGACGGCGAATGTTTGTTTTCGCGGTCAAAATGCAAAGTAAAGCCACTAAGGCATTTTCTGGCGCCACTTCGGGCCGGTTTGGAGCCCGAACGGCGATAAGCGAAGCGTTTGTTCTCGGTAGGTCGGGCGACGAAGGTGGACAAGAGCTGCAAAGCATGGCTGCTGCTTGTGCTTTAACTGCATGGAGACCGAGAGAGACTTCTGACTCCCCAAAGGACAGCGGCTCGCACACGAAAAAGGCGTTTTAAAGGCCGTGTCCGAGCAGGAAAATATTCGCTCTAACACAAAAAAAATGCAGATTATATCTAGAAAACAGGCAAAAAATTACCAGCGAAAAATAACCGCTATCCGTTGCGTTATAATTAAGTAATGTCTCAGAGGGATGTCTTCACAATCGTTTTCATTGCATTAATGGCTGCTATCCGCCTCAAAGTATTTTTGCTATTTTCGTAATACGTACCTTTCTCTTGGGCATGTTGATCTCTTGGAGGGTTTCCTTACAAATACAACTAAAAACTGTTTTTTTTCTCTGTGGGATCAGTGCATGTGAAGACGAGTGTCTCCCTTATGCTCGGCAGTGTAGTAAACACACTGGAACAGAGAGGCGAGTGGTTGAATGGGGGGAGGGGTGCGGCTAAAGGCATGATTGATAGGCCCTCGGCCAATCGGGTGACGCCATTCGGGGCTGCAGAACACTTGGAATTTTGGAGCCGGTGATGTTGAGGGGTCTGCCGCGAATGGCTTGTTCTTGCAGAGGGAGATGGGAGGAAGCCTGCAAAGAAGGGGGAAAAGGCTCGCGTTCGAGGACATGTTTGCCTTCACACGAGTGAGCCGTGTTAGTGTGTGTGTGTGTGAGAGAGAGAGAGCCGCATGCATGGTTCATACAGGCCCCGGCGGCAGGCAACATGCCCCCAGTGCGAGCCAGGCATCCTCGCTGGCTCTTATTAAAGCACAGGCTCGCCTCTGCAGAAGTCAGCGGGGGAGATTTAACCATAGATTCACTTCGAGTTTCAGTCCAATATGGCGCCCACTCCTCCCCCTCCTCCTCTCCGACACTTTTTTTTGTCAGTCGGCTTTCCTTAAATTCGTTTCAGGGGAAAAAAAAGGCCTCGCGTCGACTTCTCCAGACGCCTGCAGGGGGCCCACGAAGCCCGGCTAATAATAAAGCGCCTGCTCTGAAGACGGCGCTTCCACAGGCTGTGCTGTCACACACACACACACACACACACACACACACACACACACACTCTCCAAATAAAAAAATTCAAATCAGATTTTTATTTTCTATCACATTAACCTGCCTCCTCGTTCACACGTAGTGTCGGGACACCTGTAACCGTGCACACGTGCATTGTGCGCCGAACAATAGCCAATGTCTGGCTTACAGACAAAGGGGTGAGGAGGGGTGGTGGTGATGCTGTGGAGGGGGAGGTCGATGCTGAAATATTCAGGCAGTATAACCCCGTTGCCATCTTGACAGGCCACCTCTCTGTGCGTGTACCAGTCTGAGAGTGTGTGCTTTTCAGCTCCACACACACACACAAACGGAGAGAGAGAGAGAGGCTAGAAGGGGCGGGGAGGCAGAGTGGAGGCGGGGGAGGAATGCAAAGCTCCATCCAGTGCTGAGGACCGGAGCATTTGCGCAGATCGTCTGCGCTGTCTACCAGAGACTGGTACGTTATTTCAGCCTCGGAAGTTTGTTGCTGTAGTTTTTTCTCCTTTGTGTCTCGCTGCTCAGCCGCCCACCTGCACAGTGTCTGCGAGCAGCAGAGCAAGCAGCCGACCAGCTCAGCCCGCCGGACTTTTGTGACAACAGCATCAGGGAGATAAGATGGTGATCAAAGTGTACATAGCATCGTCCTCTGGATCCACTTCGGTAAGATTCGGGGTGATTGCGTGTGGCTTGTGTGCGTACGAGGTGATAGGCGGGTGTATATGCAGCAGCCAGGCCGAACTTTTTTATTTTACTTAACTGATGTCCACCGGGCTGTCATCCTCTCACTGCGCGGGGTGGCCTGACTCATCAGTAAGCATGCAGCTCTGCCGTCCACCACACTTTGAACGCAGCTCGAGTCTCTCCTTGATTTTCTTTTAACTTCGTGCACAGAGAAAGGGGCAGGGAGGAAGTTTAAGGAGCGAGCGGGCGTCTGTCTCTCTCAGCTGCGGTTTGTCACAGTGCTTCCTGGAGTGGCAGTTTATTGGGTTTTTCAGCTGAAACTAGACTGTGAACAGGAAAGACATGCAGAAAATACAAAAATCAATAGATGAACTTAAAACGATGTGCTGTGTCACCTGATGCCAGAGCAGGACTCTTGTTTTCCTTCAGTAGAGAGGACATTCTTTTAGCTCCAGACTTGCCAGTTTCTTCCAGGGTGCAGAGGAATGATGGTGATGCAATTCTCCAGGGCCCCCCTTTTAGACAAGCAGCTGCAGCCCTGAAGTAGGGTTTAAGACTTGCAGAAGTTCTGGATCAACATAAACACGAGCATGCAGAAGCTCATTAAACACTGAGTTCTTGCACACTGTATCCTACAACTAGTCAACATCAGATGCGATGAAAATATTGCATTTAGCATCGTGCCTGGTGTCTGCAAAGTCTCAAAACTGTAAACGTGCAAATTTTATCAGGAGAAATGCTCCCAAAAAAAGAACCTTTAAAGATTCCTTTGATAAAAGTGTCCAACTTTATAGTCACTTGTCGTACCCTTGTGCTTTAGATCACCTGTAGGGCGATTTTCCTTCCGCCAGCCGTTTGTTTTCACAGCTCACATACAGGAAATAATCAAACAGAGCCTCCTTTCAGTTGGACTGCTCTGAGTGACTTTATTGCCCTGACAGTAAATGACATTTGCACAGGCTCAGCAGCAGGCTTTAGAGCACAGGAGCTTCCTGTAGAGTCAGAGTGGAGTGAGTTTAGAGCCAGCGATGCCATCAGCGTCCTGGAGTCTGTCTGGGAAAGTGCATTACCTCTCATTGATTTGTTTTTGGTTAAGTCCTCTAGAAGAGGCGTACGAGATTTTGCACTGTTTTCATAGTCAGCAGAGCAGCAGCGTTAGAGTTCATTTTGTTTGTTCTTACCATGTTTAACTCATTCCCTTTGATTTTTATTTTAGCAGATGCACTATTGTAGATTATTAAAGCACTTACTGAATGTCTGAATTACACAGTATTTAAAATCTCTCTTCGCACATTAGCATGAGTAGGCTGCTGAGCGGGAAATTGTGGCGAAAAGCCTCTGTCGCAACTAAGCTTGCTTTTTTGATTGCGTCTGTGTCTACAAAACAGTGTCATCACATTCCTCTACCCAGCCCCATCTGATACTACATTAAGCACTCGAGTATAAATAAGAATGTGCAGAGAGGAACATCCAAAAACAGGGAGATAAGTAGGAGTATTTAAAAAAAAATAATATTTCAAGTGTTTTTTGTTCCATAGAGGAAACTGAATGCAGGTCAGAGCAGCAGACTGTGTGAAGTTAGCCAGAGGGCTATATGAGGTTCAGCACTTGACAAACTACAACAGTCAGCATCATCCAGATAGATGGTTTTGTTTTCCAAGACATTAAGTTCTGCTTTGTGTTTGAGCATTGTGTTAGCTTTTGGGGCTGATTGATTTCATGTGAAAGCTGATCCGTACAAGAGCCAAAGGTCAAAAACAAAGTACTGTTAATTTGATTGAGCTTGAGTACCAGTTTGTCATAGAAGAGCACAACATCAGATTTACAGTATGTGTCAATAGACAGATTTCAGTTAGAAAAGGCTACAGTATGGTAATGAAAAAAAGAACTGAGGTGAGTTATGTCAACAGTACTGTTCCTCAAAATATGATTTAGCAAAATGCCACAAACTCCAGTTGCATACGTTGCTGCCACTTGGAAAAAACAGTTTTTTTTTCTGACAGAAAAAAATGGAAAAAAGGGAACAACAATAAAATTCCAGAAGAATATGATGAGGAAATACTTTATCCCCAAAATTGGGAAATTACCATGTCCCCAAAACATTAAAAAACATAGCTCTATAAAAATAAAACTATCAGAAAAGAAATAGATCTAAAAAATAGATCACTTTACACTAAAGAAATACATATAAGAAATAAATACACAATGTGAGTATTCTGGTAGGAGATGGTAAATGTATACAGTTGTAATTAGAAGTTCAGATACATCCATCATGGTCATGCATGACATGTTATTTTTTTCAGATTTTCTATATCCAAAAACATAAACTTGGTACAAAAGTTTGAAATAGTTTCAGGTTTTCTCTGATATACACAAGTTGCCAAGTTTACATACAGGCGCAAGTATATACATATACACTCACCTTGATCAGGCACTTTTGGTATCAACAAGCGTCTGGCATAATTCTGGATCGATATCTGACCATTCTTCTTGGCAGAATTGGTAGAGTTCATTTAATCTGGTTGGTTTGTTTGCACAGGCCTGGCTTTTAATTATAGTCCCAAAATATTAAATAGGGTTGAGGTCGGGGCTTTGGGAAGGCCATTACAGAAGCTAATTGCTAGCATGTGTTATCCATTCCAAAACCAGTGTTTGGATCATTGTCCTGTTGGAACGCAACTCTCTGAGTAACTTTCAACACTTTATCAGTTGATTTAAAATGAAGTTAAAGAATTTGGAGGTAGTCCTCCTTCTTCATTAACAAGAGCATAATGCTAGGCTTTCAAACCTAACAATAGTGTACTAACTGTCGAGCATAATGCTACCACCACCATGCTTGACAGTTGGTACACCTTTACTCCTGCAACACACCTCTTGTCATTGTGGCCAAACAGCTCAATATTTATCCCATCTGAACATAAAACCTTTCCCCAGGAGACATTTGCATTGTGATGTTGAGTTCGTGAAGTCCCATTTTGAAGCTTTAAGATGGCATTATAGCCAAAAAGCATCTTGGTTTTTTGAAGCCACAAGTGGCCATGTTTGGATTTGAGTGCTAAAAGAGAAAGGCACAGCTATAGACAGTATGGATGTGTCTCACAGGGAGAGACACCCATGTTTAGTGGCTACAATTGTAGACTAACTCAAGGTACAATACTACGAAGACTCCGTATTATCAGCACTACCTCCAGGAGCGACTAGTGAGTAACATTAACAGTGGAATCTGTTAACAGTGCCTGCACGCTTTTATAAAAACAGCCATATTTTGTGCCAGTGCAAGAAGCTGTGTGCATTATATTGCCAAGTGGCCGTTTGATGAACTGGTGTTTTTGGCACTTTCCCACATCGGTTTCAGTTTTTATCCCTGGAGGTTGCTGCTTGACTTTGGTCTGAGCTAGTTATACAGTATGAAGGAGGGTATCACAATGTGAGCTGACATTATTGTATTTCCACCCAGTAATGTGAAGCAGAGCATTTCAATCACTTAGATATATAATATTGTGCTTTCGTGTAAGTTCTCTAGGGATGTTTTCAATCCTGTTGCTAATGGCTCTTTAAAACATAACCCAAATTTCTGATGTTGTATTTGTATGTAAAATATCTTTTACAGAATGCCACCGGGTATCTCAACTGCGCCTGGTTTTGAGCGAGGCCAAGTTTGCCTAACAAACTAGAATCTTTTTTTCCTTAAATACACATATGCCAATGCACATATGCACCTACAACAGTATATCTAGACCATAGACCACAAGGTCGACTTAAACTGCAAATGTCTAACGAGCCAAAGGCACTGGCCAGCACCACGGCACATTTCCTCCCTCATTTCCATGCCTGAACTGCAGCCACACTGTTTTACAATTTCCTTATCGTCACAATAAATGCTCTGTGAATCTGTAATAACCTGAGATGCTGTGGACATGCAGTGTAACTCTCTATGCCCAGGACTTTCGCCCTCAGAATGTCAGCCTTATCATGCTTTTCCCTATTGTGGATTTGATGTTAAGGTTTATAGGTCAGACGTGATTTGGGCTGGTGCTACTGTTCGTTTCTATATCAGCTAATTTTGTTGCTGTTTCACCTCCAGGCAGCAGTATGGGAATTCAGCCAGAGCAACAGTGTAAGGCTCTTTTGTAACTATATTGTAATGCTGACTGAGTACAGGACTGGGTGGAGGCTACTGCTTTTGGTACTTTTCCAGTAAGCAACTGTTTTCAGCTGAAATCAGACGTGATCTAATCAAAACAAACGTTTATCCCTTATGAGCATACAGGGCAGGGGTTGATTCATGTTTCCTCTTGGCGCAAAGAGTGGTTTCTTTCCCATATTCAAATGTTGGGCTTCCGGGGAATATGAAAGGCTATTTGTCTTATCTGTGAAGAGCAACTGACGTTTTAAACATGTTTTCTTTCCTGTCTTATTGAAATTAACATGAGCTGAACCCAACCCTTAATCAGATGGGGTATTCAATTAGTGTCCACCATATTGATCTAAGCCAGTGTTGTGGATATGGTCCATCCAATCAATGCTTGTCATTGTCTGGCAGCTGTTAATGCCGGAGTTCTGACCTTTTCTGGGATTGATCATGTCTGGATGTGGATTGTCCTGCCATAACTCTCTCACATGATGATAAGGCATGTAAACCAAAGTTCACGTGGTGCAGATTCCACCTCCTTCAACTGTATTCAACTCAGATTCTAGTCAGTCAACAATAATCATTCATGTAACGATATACAGTAAGTTCCGCTGAACTTACTACCAAAAACTAGTTATTCTTTTAATTAATAATAAACTTAATCTGTACTTCAATCTGTAACTTTAGTACAGGCAAAAGAAAGTTTCAAAAGACTATGAAGTACTTGGAAAAAGTCAGTACACCCTTACTGGTTCCAAAGAAAATAAGATGGCAAGTAGCAGCCAGGCGATGATAACCAAATGCACTTGATTAAAGTGTGAGCACCTATAGGAAAGCAGATGTTGTGGCAGTTTTTGTGGTCTGGAAGAGTGCCACAATCTTCCCAGGAATGGACGTCCCAGTAAATTCACCCTAAGGTCAGAGTTTGCGATGCTCAAAGAAACTGCAAAAACCCAAGAGCTCTCAGTCTGCAGGCCTCAGATAGCATGTTAAACGTTAAAGTTCATTGAGTACAATTAGAAAAAGACTGAACAAGTATGGCCTGTTTGGAAGGTGTTGGCAGCAGAAAAGAACATGGGAGCATGCCTCAGGTTTGCAAAGATGCATCCGAACAAACTGCAAGACTTCTGGAACAATGTCCTTTGGACAGAGAAATCAAAGTTTAGATGTTGGCGTAAAACAAACACAGCATATCAGCACAAATACCTTGTAGCAACCGTCAACAACGGTGGTAGAAGGTTGATGATTTGGACCGGGTACCTTGCGGTCACTGAGTTCACCTTGAGCTCACAGGACTGCATAGACTATTGTGAAAACTTTCTTTTTTACATGACTGTATGTATCTTTTTAGACATACTGGTTTGTGCTTAGCATGGCAACTTTTAAGAGCAGATAGTCGGAGGGTAACAATGGTAACAATTTTAACCAAGTAATAATTAAGAAATTTAAACTATATTAAACAAGTGTTCCTGACTTTAAAGCTCGGGCAAGCTATCCGGCACTGTCTGCTATGACTTCAAAAGCATAGTTTGATACATTTTCATATTCTAATAAATCCCTGGAGTTGTCCTACTGGAGTTGTTTATCAAGGTTTCGGACATCCTAGTAATAAGTAATCATAGTAAGCTAATGTGGAATTGTCTGAGTCATTCCATGGGTGTGTCCGTCAGCGTGGGTGTGATCAAATTTAATTACTGTGCCAAGTAAGTGCTATGATGGTAGTTATCAGTGATTTGAAGTGTTTGTTTCAGGCTCCTCTCTCCTAACCCAGATGATACATTTGAAATCAGCGTAGTTAGTCAGCAGTAAGTAATTGTGTGCGAGTGACTCGACACAGGAGACACGGCGCTAAGTGAGTGCTGCACAGCACCTTGAGCTAAACACTGACATCAGGGTGCTATCTTTCTCACAGTGACACCGCTAACATGTTGATGTTCAGCTGTCTTAATTTGATTGTAAGCCAGACTACTTAAATAAGTTAAGCTTACTTTGATCGTGAAGATATTTAAACAGTCTGGCCTAAAGGAAAACTGCTTACCAATTGTGCAAGACATTCAATAACTGAATGTTATTGAATGTTATTCTATGACTGAATCCAACTGCTGGAAATGTTAAAAGGACCGCTTGATTGATTAGGAATCATTGGGTTAGTACCACGAACGCCTGGATTAGATAGAGTAACACGGCTAATGCTGATCAGCATCTATGCAGAAGAAGCAACCCTGACATTAGCGCACCCTTTTTGGTTTTTGCATTATGTTCAGCTAAATACCAGTATTAATTTGCATGCTTGGACTCGATGCAAGAGAAGCATAGTTTATGGAAATGAAACCTCACACTTGCAGGTCTCTGCTGTAAGGCACATACTGGCCTGCCTCACACTTCTTTTTGTGTTCTTCTTCTTAAGAAGAAGAAGATGATTAGATGATTATCTTCTTCTTGAGAAGAAGGAATGATATAAAAGCATTCTGAAGAAATGGATAAGAAGTAAGTGTTTGTTTATTACCACACCCAAATCCAAGGACAGCCAGTTTTCTTTCACCAGGCGCTCAATTCGGGACTCAAGACATGAGGGAGCATTTCAGAGGCCCGGAGCTGGGAGCTCCCACTGCTCAATTAGAGTTACGGTGCAGATGGCATGTGGCCAGTTTGTCCTACAAATTAATTTTGCTTGGCAGCGGTACAATGTAGCCCTGTTGGACCAATGGCCCGAGTGCACCAAAGTGAAGCAGAAAACAGACCAAAGTATGAGAAACCTTATGCTTAACTTGTCGTTGTAGCATTTTGAGATTCAAATAATCTCCTGTGATTGTGCAAAACATGCACGTTAGGAGACACAGAGTCTATTAAAAAGCCTTTGAGGTTTCTGCTCGGTTGCTTTATGTTGCATTGCTTTTCGGGGCAGGTGGATAGACAGTGAGAGCTGGTTTTAGGACTTTGCCCTTTGGAGTGAAACTGCCATGATTCAGATTGCAGCCTGGCTGATCACAGAGAACTGTCCTCCATGCCTTAGTGAAGTTTCAACAGCTATTAAATAATCCACCTGTCTCATCTGCATGCCATAAAGCTGGGAGGAACCCTCGCACAGGGGCGTCAGGTCTGGCACAAAGATGATACATCGATCCTTATTATGTGTTTTCGTGGTGAAGTTGGTTTACTTTTGGTGTGTGGGTGTGGTGTGTGTGTGCCGCTAAGACTGAATGTGTGTGTGTGTGTGTGTGTGTGTGTGTGTCTCCATTCAGCAGGCCTTATTTGGCTCGTGTTTGACCAGTTACCTCCTCTCAAGTCCCAGAGGAGCTAATGTTTCCGTCTGGCCTTGTAGGGCCATCCTCCCTCTTAAACACACCCACCGAGAGCTCATTGGACCACAACTTCTCACACACGCACACACACAGAAGGAGGAAGAAAACAAAGTTAAACACTCACTTTTATGCAGACTGTAGCTTCTTCTTTATCTGTCAGCAGGATGCATTTAGGCTTCTTTGTAAAGAGATGAAACCCTGCAAGATATCACCGTGGCAACCTTGATAGACCTTTATTTCCTTGTTAGTTGTAGAGCTGCATCCCCTTAGATAAAAATGTTGCTTTGCAACAAGCCGGATAGACTATTTTAGAAGTGTGACAAATGACAAATGTGTTAATGTTTAATTTAGTGCTTTTTCCAGTGCAGCAGGATATCCTCCTGTCGAAATCAATCGCATCTGCATAAAATCCCAGACAGTGAGAAAAACAGTGCAGCCTTTGACTAATTTTGAGATGCTTTTATTTTAAACATTTCCTCTGATAATGTGGGGAATTACTGGTGTCTGCAGGCTTCTTCACTGTATGGTGTTTTTTGATACAGATGAAGTATAATCTGTGCCTGCTTAGCCTTTCCCAAGTTCCCATTTCCTTCACTTGCTAGCAGAGTGGTAACTTAGTAACAGAGAGTCAGTGATCTCTGTAGTTCTCACAGGAGAGAAAAAGTCTCCTTATTTCTAAAACAGACTCATGACAGCATGATGAACTGAGGCTCTTGTGTCTCCTCATACGGCTGAGTCATGTTTAACTGACAACTTCCCCCTCTACCATCTTTTCTCATCCACCCGCACACAGATTAAAAAGCAGCAGCAGGATGTGATGGGCTTCCTGGCGGCCAATAAGATCGAGTTCGAGGAGTGTGACATCGCAGCCAACGAGGCTAACAGGAAGTGGATGAGGGAGAATGTCCCAGAGGAATCCAGGCCTGCCACGGGGAACCCGCTCCCCCCACAGATATTTAATGAAACCAAATATTGCGGGGTAAGACACACACGTGCACACACATAAAATTATTTTCATGCGATCATCTAAGCAGCTACTGTTGTGATAATAAAGCTCATGTCTTCAATACCACCTGATTAAAAGTTGACCTCAAGTATACAGAGTGTACAGGCGTCATTTATCCCTTTGTTTTGGGTTTATAGACTGCAGCTTCACTGTTCTTTCAGTAGCTGCTGTGCTCAGTGAAAAGGCTTTAATAAAAATACACTCCGTACACTCCCTTCCCAGCACCGCAGAGCTGCCAAACATTGTTAGCAAATAGCTGGTGAACACAGTGGGGAATCTAGCAACTTACAAGACAGCTATTGTTTTTTTAAAAGTGGAAACAGAGTTTTTGGAGACTAAAGCTGATACAAAACACGTAAGGTCTCAATATGTCACTGTTCTGCTATCCCTACGGACGGTAAATAAACGATGGACATAACCCCTGAGTCTGAAAGAATAAACTAATGCAAACTACCTTTAATTTACTTTCTAATGGGCAATAGGGGGAGCTTGTTTACCGTACTTGTCATTTGATCTATAGCCTAATAAATGCTCTCCTGCTGAGTTTATGTTCAGTTTTAAACCTGACTGCTTGCAACATTGTGGCCATTTTTTGTAAATGATTTATAGTAAAACTGGTGACAAATCAGGGTGTCTTTTAAGGTATGGTTTCATTTTTAATGTAGTAAATGTGTGTATGCATGTATCAGGCAAAACTCAAGACTGCTAACATGTTAAGTGAATCACACTGATTATCTCTTCATCGTGACACCTGTTAGTGGGTGGGATGTATGAGGGAACAAGAGAACATTTTGTCCTCAAAGTTCATGTTAGAAGTAGGAAAAATGGACAAGTGAAAGGATTTGAGAGAGTTTGACAAGAACCAAATGTTGATGGTTAGACGACTGGGACAGAGCATCTCTTAAACTGCAGCTCTTGTGGGATGTTCCAGGCCAGTGATGAACCACTGACAGAGTCATGAGCGGCCAAGGATCACTGATGCATGTGGGAAGTGAAGACTGGCTTGTGTAGTCCAATCCAATCTGGCTGCCCATGCTGACTGCTGTCCACCAACAATGGGGACGTGAGCATCAGAACTGGACCATGGAGCAATGGAAGAAGGTGGCCTGGTCACATTGAAGGCCAGTTGTCTGTGTGCATCGCTTACCAGGGAAATACCTGACACTAGGATGCCCTATGGGAAGAAGGCAAGCTAGAGGAAGCAGTGCAATGCTTTAGATATTGTTTTGCAGGGTTCAGTCCTGCCATTAATTTAGATGCTACTTTGACCCGTCCCACCTACCACTGTTGCAGACCATTAACGCGTTCTGCCACAAAGCAGAAATAGTTCAGAAATGGTTTGAGAAGCACAACAACGAGTTTGAGGTGTTGACTTGGCCTCCAAAGTCGAGCATCTGTGTAACGTGCTGGACAAACAAGTCTGATACATGGAGTTCCCACCTCTCAACTACAGGAGTGAAAGTATCTGTTGCTAATTTGGTGCCAGATACCACAGCACATCTTCAGGGGTCTAGTGGAGTCCATGCCTCCGCGGGTCAGAGCTGTATTGGGAGCGAAAGGGGGACCAACCCAATAATAGACAGGCGGTCAGAATGTTATGCTTGATCAGGGTATATATATGTACGTATATCCTCCTTAACAAACAGGCCAATCTGAACAAAACTTTGTTGAACATCATCACTCAGACACTGATTATTAGCATCTGTATGTGTTAAAAAAAACAAACATTTATTATAGATCCAAATTCTTTTCATATTCCTCATGACCCTGCGGATGTAAGGCTATGTTCTGTTTGCGTTTATTTTTATGTTCAGTCATAATACAGAGTCCATACGTAACTTAACAGTCACCAAAATTTGTATCCTCTACAAAAATGTAATTGAGTCACCAGGTCACAGGCCTGCGATTTGCCTCACTTCTAGTGAAAAAGCATATATAGTGATTTCTTAGTCATCCACCTCTTATTTGAGAAGTCCACAAACCAATGCATGACATCAACCAGTCTACAGGAGGAACTATATCCAGACTGACTTTAAGACTTTAAGAAGTTTTCTTGCAATGGCTGTATAAATACACTAATCGCACAATTAAAAACAACAAAACAATTGTAAGCATTAAGTCTTAAAATGTGACACATGAATTCTGCTTTCCTCTGTTTACTTTCCCATTCATTTTTTTCTATTCAGGAATCAGTTTGGCAGCTGTGCTGATCAGACATACTCTACCAAACACTACACAAACCTGATGCACTGTGTTAGCAGATGTTCGTTTACTCCCTTTGTAAACACTTGGGGCCTTTAGCATGCGTGCACTGTGGCATCATCCTGTGCTGCTAATGGGTGGCTCAAAGTGAAGGTGCACTTGCAGCATGGGCTGTATTGAATGTCACAGACAAAGACGACAGGGATGCTCGCAGCTGTAGAGCTCTGTTGAAAAATCAGTTTTGTGCTCTGGTGGAGAAAGAGGAAGAAGACAAAGGGTCAGAGAAGGAGCGAGGGATCAGGAATGTGCAAGACGGCTAAACCGTAGACGGGCTGAACGTGTTAGCTTGTTTACCCTGCGCTGCATTCTCAAAAGACAATGCCCTCCTATCACACTGACTGCCGAGGTCTGTCCTTGGACAGATAACACAACCTCAACTGTTTCTCACAGCCGCCCAGATTGTTGCCTCAGGCCGCACATGCTCAGAGGCTGTTTCAAATTATCAGCGCTCAGCTTCAGGAGAGCCGGATCTTCTGATTGATCTGCCTTAAACCTCTCTGTTTGTGTTTCTTCCTGCTTCGCAGAACTACGAGGCCTTCTTTGATGCCAGGGAGGAAAACGCCGTGTACGCATTTCTGGGTCTGACCGCTCCTCCGGGCTCTAAGGTGAGCTCACGGACACAGTAACACATGCTGGGTGACTGTCCCTCCTGAGAAGTGCATTCCTACACCCTCAGCCACATTTCCTGTAAAACAATCCTAAATATACACTCGTCTTCACACTTTAATTTCCATAAAGAAAACACACATTACATAATACATCTGTTCATGATATCCACCACAGCAGGCCTCCTATCGGTTTTGCAGGCTCTCTCGCTCGCTGGCGCCTCCTCTCGGCCACAAAGGGGACTGCAGGGAGGTGTGCCAGTTACCATGGAGACAGAGGGGGTTTTCCTCTGAGCTGTGGCAAGGGATATATTAACCAGTATCCTCCATTTTAATATAACACGCTCTGTCCCTTCCCTCTCTGTTTTTTTTCTCTCCAGGAGGCCGAGGCTCAAGCGAAGAAAGCAGCACAGCAGTAGCAGCTTCCCATCGTTCCCGTCCTGACACCTCAGGCCTAACCTACATCTGGACCCAGCCTTGCCTAGACCCGGGGGGGGGGGGGAATAGAAGCAACACCTTGCTCAGCTTATAAATATAATGAAGGTTTCGATGTACTTTTTCTCATGACGTTTCTGTTTCATAAATCTGCGTTCAGCCGTGCCTTGCTAGCTGTAGTTGAAAGGAGGTGCTAAAGCAGACTATTAAGGGTATCTAAAACAGCTCAGCTTCCTCCCGTTAATCTCAGCCTGATAATCCTATTGGCCCAATGACATGTCAATCAGAGCATTACCGTGAATGTGTGACTACCCGATTGGGACGACATCATCAGACCCAGTGAAATATACAAAGAAAGATTCACTGTTAGCCACAAACAACATCATCCAACCTTTGACTGTAAACATGAATATTATTGTTTTTTAGAGGTTTAATCAGTAGAAGTCTTAAATTTTTCAGCCACATTGTGTGACCCAGTAACTGTTTTCTCTTACAGTCCCACCTGCTGAGTTTATAGTTACTTTCTGTCATCTTAAAACTGTTTTAATAGCAAACCCTTTTTCTACAAGATGATATTTGCTTAAAAGAAATGACAATACATGCAATTTTGGTGCTTTTTTGTTTTGGGGGAAGTTGGATAAGAGGCTCTTGTTCCTATTAGAATAATTTTTTTTAACAATGTGTTGGTAAATCCCTGACTTACGTAAACTGGTACAATCTCTCCTCGGAATAAAACAGCAATGACACACAGACAAAAAGAATGACTCTTAAAACAGTCAGCCGATTTTGAAACGAGCTCTGCCTCCTCACCCCGTGCTGTTCATTTTTTATGTACAATAAATAATTGTAAGTTGACTTGACGTGTCTGTTTTTGTTTTACTTTAGCGTGTGTCAGTCATCTCAGAAAGTATTCAGAACACGTAACTGTTTCGTAAATGTAGTTTTAAACAAATGCACTGTTTTAATCCATCTACATCCAGGAGACTGATATGTGTCGCTTCTCTAAAATTCTATTCAAAATCTCAATCTGAAGTAACTAAATAATAACAAGTATTCAGACACTTTACCGTGGCCCTCCAAACTCAGGACCAAAGAGTCCCAGGAGTTGTCAGTGGACCTTCAAAATAAAACTCTCTCAATCAGGAAAAGCGCATGTAACCTATTCTAAAGCTCTGCGTGTTACCACCAGCCTCAACAGCTGTGAAATGTAAGAATAGACATTGATTAAATTTGACTGTAATATCTCAGATAGGTGTTCACTTTAACAGAACCTACCCAGAAGACTTGAAGCCACTAAAAGTACTAATGAAATTCAGAATGTGAAACCTCTGGAACTGATTATCATTTGAATAACACATAAAGACAAAAACTGCATTTCAAAAGTGCTTTAACTTCTGTAAGGCACCGTGTATTCTCTCACCAACTTAGTGGTAAGGACAGGAGTCCTAAGGTGAGATGCGTAAACCTTCCTTTCGAGGTTTCTTAAGGTTTGTGGATGGTCATATGATCAATAGAACCAAAAGAAAAGATTTCCCATATAAACATCTCTCATGATGTCAGTTACATAACTATTTCAAGGAAAATGAAACGAAATTATATCAGACTGCTGTTTTTCAAACTAAAACAGCCTACCTCGTTTATCACAGCAGAGTTATTTTGATTGTCACTCTTTGAATTGGGTCTGATTCTGAGGTTATTAGCCACTAAACGCCACGTTATATAAACTTTTCCACAGACTTTAAATATAATTATTCTCTGACTTTGAATGAATGACTGTTACTTGAACTGAACTTTTCCTTTGCTTAAGTAACGGAGCCGGATACCATCTGCTCCTCAACCTGACGATGTTAACTTATCCTGTTATGTAAAAATGCGCTGTTCTCATTTTTTTAACTCAGATTTTCAGTTATAGATTAAATAAAGGAAGTGCCGGGGCGGGAAGGTGGAGGGGGCAGTTCTTATATGCAGAAGTGAAACCAGACTGGAGATCTTTATAACCGCACTTACAGTCACGCAGTGCCATTAGTGCATGCAAGTGACCGAAGAAGCAAGAGAGGCAGAGGAAGAAGAAGGCCAGTTACTAGGCGGGCATGTTGGCTGAAGGTTTTCTCAGACTGCTGGTGTACAGGGAGGAGAGAAAGTTTGCCTCCAATTCCAAGCAAAGGAGATTGCAGACAAGTGGTCATTGTGCTGATCCATCCAACTGTGCTCGCTCTGACTCGAGCTCTGCAGTCCCAGGGGTGCATTCAGCAGAAGCAGGTAAAAAAAGAAGCCTTTTTTGCGATTACAAACAACAAAACATGTTGGAACAACTGTCCCATATTAGTGTGACAGACAGTTATTCTGCAGTGGGGTTTATGCAGTAACTTTGTATCCTGCTGCAGTCTAGTTCCCTCGAACTAAAAAGCTTCCTCTTTTTGTTAAATGCAAACTTGCCAACACACACACATCAACAGTCACTGGCTTAAAATGGTTGGTGGTGCAGTTGATAGAACTAACGCCTCACAACAAAAAGCTTTTTCTCTTAATTCAGTTACGTTTTGGTTCATTTCCAGGCAGAGTTTGCTCATTCTGGTTATTTATTTATAGTTTGAACATGTTTAGTTTTAGGTTAGTTTGTGTTAGTTTTAGTCTTCATGAATTTTTATTGTATGGAGGGCACATGTCAGAGGTTAGATTTAGGAAAAGCAGTACAGAAACTACACAAAAAACACAGAACCTTCTGAAAGCAGTGAACTCAGTCTTGTAAACACCCAAAATGTGTCCGTCAAAGAATCGTCAGGCAAGTTTTGATCAAATTTTAGCAAACTAATATACTATGAATATATCCTCTATACTTTTTGTTTTATTTTATTTTAGTTATTTTTCTTCACAAAATCACTTCATTTCGAGTTTTTTTTTTCAAAGGTGTGATTTTTATTCTCTTTTTATTTAACTATTATAACCTTTTTTTGAACGTAATAGAATAAAGTGTGGTACAGGTGACAGTGGATTTATGATATTTTAAAGGTAAAAACTTGTTGAATCTAAAACTAATAATACCCATATTGTAGTTTGGTTAAATAATTTAACAGCTGTATTAAATAATTAAATATAGCTAATAAGAAGCAATCCATTTGTAAATAATCATTTGTCCTTTATATGGTTTCATATTGGGAAAAAAAATTGTAAGCAAGCATGTAACCAGTTTCTCTTCTGTAATCAGGGATCATAGAGGAAGATCTAAACTCCAGCCAACCGCAGATTCTCAAAGTGGTGCCTCAGAGACCTGTAGCCCTCTCAATCCCTACTGACCTGTACCCCCTTTACATAGAAGACTGTAGCTTGCTGGAACAGTATCCAGACCTGCAGGTGGCTGACTCAGGCCGCATCACACACAATCTACTGAGAACTGCTGTCAGCCAGCATGATTTCTGCATCCAGTCTCCCATCTCTCAAGTTTGTCCAAGCACAGCCCAGCA
Organism: Simochromis diagramma; assembly: GCF_900408965.1. Lineage (NCBI taxonomy): Eukaryota > Metazoa > Chordata > Actinopteri > Cichliformes > Cichlidae > Simochromis > Simochromis diagramma. The sequence goes on from NW_024387477.1 coordinate 3,770,387, forward strand.
AGAGCCACAGAATTCAGTACCATCCATACCAGACCAGGGTTATCTAGCAATGGGGGACAGTGTGAACATCAGCCTGGATCTGCCTGGATCGGGGCTAGAGCCCATGTCTAACTCGGTGCTGAACGGGCTGCTGGAGAAACAGCTGGAGGAGGTGTACATGCAGCATCTAACTGAGAACTTAGCTCGGTGCAACTCCCACCTGGGGAACAGCCTCCTGCACGGCCTGGTGCCCCCGCCGCAGCCTAGCAGCCAGTCAGAGGGGCCAGACTCATTACTGGGATGCATGGAAGAAAGCACAGAAGACAGCAGCAGTAAAATTAGTTATCTGAACACCCATAACTTAGTGCCCTGCTCCTCCAACTTCAGCTCCCCAGTGTTGAGGATTTCAGAGGCGGAAAATCCTCATCCGCAATGATCCTGCAAAAGCTTTAAATATTGTGACCTAGACGACTTTGATTCAGTGCTTCACACCCAAGTTTACACACACACAATTGTATCCACTATATCAGTGCTATTTTTATACAAAGCCTTGCTCTCTTGCTTAAGATGCCTGAAACTTAGCTGCTTTCATATGCCATCTCCTGTTAGATTTGAGTATTACACCACCGGGGAGCTACTTGTTATACATTCAAATGGATTTTACTGACTTATAGTTGGGAATGTGTTAAGTGTTTGATTTATAATAAAGCAAGATATAACAAAGTATCAGCTTGTGGTTGTTTACAACTGCGTTTTATTAATCTGTTGCTTTTTACCAACACCTGTAAAGCCATCTTGTACCCATCTACTTAGACAGCAGAAGGCTGGATATTGACATTTATGTGCGCTATGAAAAAATATGGTGTGCAAAGGTTTTCGCTACCAAATAACTGATTCAAGTGTGATTACAAAAAGCCTTCGGACTGCCTGATATCTAATAGAGGTCAGGAGAAAAAGGTGATAATGCTGCCATGTTAGCAACAGAGATTAAACACAACCCCACCGACAAGGCCCCCCTTCAACACAAGCACAAACTTTACATGTTATCGACCAGTTCTATGCAAACGTGTGTGATTAGGTTTCCATGATGATTTCCACGGGTGTATACACATCACCTAGTTTGATCTCCGCTGGCAGATAAAGGAATAGGAGAAAGCAGGTTCTTCCTGTAGTCCTGAGAAAGATGTTACCTTGTTAAGTTTAGAGAATAGGCTTTAGTACAGCTGTTTCCACCATGATTATTAGTAGTAGTGGTTAGGTTTTTGTTTAAAGGGACCTGAAGATCACTCTAGCTTTGGCATCAACTGTCAGAGCAGCAGTCTCAAGAAATATGATTGATCTGGCTGCTAAGAGGAAACACAAATCGTCCTCACAAGTAGGCATCTTGCAGTGAGGTTAATGGTAATTCATTAACATGCACCAACATAATCTTTGGAAGCCTAAGACATGCTATTCATCTGTGAAAAGAGATGGAAAACAGAGATTTAACTGAGGTTATCCTGTAATTAATAGATTAGAATTGGCAGTGTGATCAGGCTTTGTTATATGTAGCCTCTGTGTGGAGATTATGGCAGGTAAATCCAAGGTAATTTAGAGGAGCTAATCTAAAAATTGAATACAAAGACAAAGAACAGGGGTAAATTAGATTTAACTTGTGGGAGATGTATTAGTCCCAAACCGAGTGAACAGAGGAAATTAAGTTATGTTTTATCTGATATAAGCTTGAAGTCTATTGAGATGGATTCAAATACCTCATGTTTGTTGTTAAATGTGTTCATCTGAACCCAGTCTAACTTAACACTTGTTTCAACCAAGTCAAACTATCAGTCCGTGGGTTTTTTTGGTCAGTTTGCTCTGAGCTACAGTCTTTGTATTTTACTATCTGTCCATTACCAGCAAATTTATAATCATTTTCATCAATTCATTTTTAAGAGTTTTACTTCATCATGAATACATTTTTATTTAAACCACTTCTCAATGACTTTCAGATTATGCTTAGCATTACATTTAGCTAAGCATAGCTAAAGGTAATGCTAAGCATAGTCAATGATGGTTAAATGTTTTGGATATTCTTGTAGCTAACTTGTTATTATCATCATTATTTTTTAGCTAACTACGAAACAATTCTACCACTACTTTATTCTGCTATGCTATTTAACGTCAGTTTAGTGTTTCACAATATGTTAATCCAGCCCGTTAGCTAACAGTTTCAGCTGTTTTTAGCTATACGTTTAGCTAGCTATTTCAAGTATTTATTATTCACTCTGGCCCAGTATTCATGCTATTCTAATCATTTTTGCCCTCTCTTTGTCTATTTGAAGTCCTTATTCATAACTCACGCCTGTTCATGATCACACAATTTATTTACTAAAATATTTTTTAATTTTTCTGATTAGCAAAGCTAATATTGCCACGTACCAACTACTACAGAGGTATCCCTGAGCAGTGTAGGCTACCTCATGTTTTGAATCACTTCCCCACTTCACATTGATAACATTATACCTTATTAGGGGCCCTATCCAGTGTAATTACACAAGTGTTTTCAGCTGGTTGATTAGACCCCAGTAAAGGCAGAAGCAAGCAGGAGTTATATAAGGTCCTGTGGTAGAAAGTGGAAGCTATTCAACTTTAACAGGTTCTGGTGTTGTGCCAAAAAGTGATTGTCTGCCAAAAACTGATTTCCGGTATTTGCCAAAAACTGATTGCTCGTATTTAAACTGCTATAAATAACTTGTTGGGCTATACTATGTGAAACATACGTCAAATGCATCCCTTATGGATGACATAAAGTCATCTTGAGCCACAAACAACCTTCGTGTACACTGTAAAATCTAATTAGTTCCCAGAACTCAAAAAAATTGAGGAAACTCGTTGCCTCAAAAAAACATTGAGTAAAGCTTAGCTAAAAATGACTAAATTAGGACAACTTATTTATTTTGAGTACTCTGTACGAGCTCATTTGTTCCCAGAACTCAAGAAAATTGGATCAAGTTTACGTAAGATGACCAAGTTAGGGCAACTTACTCATTTTGAGTACACTGTACAGCCTTGTTAGTTCCCAGAACTCAAAAAAATTGAGGAAACTCGTTGCCTCAAAAAAACTAAGTAAAGCTTACTTAAGATGACTGTTAGGACAACTTACACATTGCAAGTCTGCAGTATTAAGAATAACTTGATATTTCTGACTGCACAATTTTAATTGTTTACCTACTGACAAACATTTCAAGTTCAACTAAATGAAAAAACTATTTGTGGTAACCTGAATATGATTAAAAATAATTAACAACACTTTTTGTAATGATGTTAAAATCAGCCCAACTTTTATTTTCAAACACAACAAAGTATAACAGCCAACACACTGGACACTGTTCTGCTGAACAACAAACAATTATATTGCCATCACTGTTATAATCTTACAATGAAACAAAGTCTCAGATGTAATTATTCTGAAACTAAGTTTAGGCCTACCACAAGTTTGTTTTGTACTTACATTACTTATATAATCAAAATAAAATATTTATTGTTCTGTCACAAGTGCAGTCTCTGATTTAAACAACACATTTGTTTTTCATTCCAACACAGGAGCTGGAATGTTGTAATATTTTAAGGATGGCTTGTTTCCAGTCCAGGCATTACTGCCTGAATGACTATCATGGATCGAGGTGATCCAAATGTAGGTGCAGAAGAAAGTCTTTAACTTCCCTTAAGTACAGTGGCAGTGGATGTGGGTTGGAGATGCAATGAGCTTGAACCTGCAGGCGACCATCTTCACTGACCACACCATCTGTGACGGAGGACTCATCTCTCCTGCTGTCCTGCAAGCAAACAATCATATTTTTTGGAACATGAACTTAATTGCTTTCTTAAAACATTTTTTTTCTGCATTTGGTATAAAACAGACTCCAATTTACACAATCTCAGGCTCCCTCCCCACCGGAGAGGTGACATTCAATGTCCCAATTGTCAGTCTGGATAGCTGTGACCACCACCCAACACACAATAATGTCACGAAAGCATCATTTTAAAAAGGACTACGCAAACATGGCCAATAACTTTCATTCTAATGATGTGCAAAATGATTTGGGAACAAAACAAATTTTGCTGTTAGAAAACCTGCAGACTTCACTATATACAGTGTAGACCCTCTAAACTAAGTTTGGGGGATGTGATCTTTCAAGAAATGCAGACCAAACTGTTGTTGTTTGTTTACTTACACAGCATGTCTTGTAGAATTAACTGGAGTCACCAGCAACAGCATAGTGCAATATCTCAAGTCTAATAACAGAAGACAGGAAAAGATCAGTACAGAAACAACTTCCCCAAACCAAAGCACAAATAAAACAATAAGTAAAACAGGCTGATCTAAAGTATGATTAAAGTTCAGCCTGATTAATATAAATGTCACTGACAGTTGCTAATATATTGGAAAACCAAAATACTTACTGATGTCTTTCTGTCCAACAACAGGAGTGCTGGTCCCGAGCCTCAAAGACAGTAAGAAGCAAGCAGAGGGAGAAAAAACAGAACATTTTTCAGAAACTGATTTTATCCTTAATGGCTGTGCAATCATTGTAACATAGAGATTGCTTATGTTGTTAAATAAAGGCTAGATTTGACATTAATAGATGCCACAGATGTTCAAAAGCTGCCACAAAGCATGAAAAAAAAAAATAAAAATGGACGTCTCCGAAAACGTCAGAGCATTTTTACAAATATGTGATGTCTTGATAAATCGAGCAGATATTTGAGCTTTACACAGCTAAATTCTCGCCTGAAAATATCTTAAAAGTTTATTTTGTGACCCAGAAAAAGTAATACGTTTTTTAGCCGCGCTCCTCCGCCAGTACCGCGCTTACAAGTACGCACAGGCTCCGACAACCAGTGACAAATGCGATCCTCCTTTTTCCCCAGACTACCCTTTCTGGGTCACAAAATAACCTTTTAAGATATTTTCAGGCGAGAATGTAGCTGTGTAATGCTCAAATATCTACTTAATTTATCAAAATATCACATATTTGCAAAAGTGCTTCTACGTTTTCGGAGAGCTCTGTTATCCACCAGCGCGATAGCTGACCGGGAGGTCAAGGCTCGATAGAGTCCAGGAGCACAGCTAACTCCTGGCTTATTGTTTTCAACCCTCCTGCACTCTTTTGCTACTCAGGTTAAACATGATATATATATATATAGTTAGTTATGGCTATGGATTGAAAATACCCCCCACACCCTACCCTACCCCTAACGGCTGCACCTCCCGAAGAATTTTGTCTGGGCTCTTATCTAGGGTTGCCAACCGTCACTTAAAAAACGGAATCGTCCCGTATTTAGAAACAAAAGTACACGTCCCGTATTGAGCTAATAAGGGACGCACTTCGTCCCGTAATACAGGGAGAATCACAAAAAGTCTATAAATGTTAATGGATTTAACGCTTTGTTTGAAAACATAATTCCCAGCCCCTCTCCTGCTCTGTGACCAATGAGCTGACAGCACACTTAGCACGAGTATAACAATTCAGATTACCGCTTATCTAATTGGTCGAGGAAAGGTCGCGTGCGGAGAAGATACCGGAAGACAACAGATGACCAGCATGGCCAACAGAGAGACAAACACCGACACTGCGGCGCGACTCTGGGACGACAGTACACCTTTGAACAACAGTGCTTGTTCCCCTCCTAGAAAGGAAAAAAAAGGTTGCAAAAATACAGGGAGGAATGGGAAAATGAAAACAACTGGCTGGGAAAAGTGCGCGATAACACGTATAAAGCGCACTGCACTGTGTGCCGGCGCACTTTTTCCATTTGCCATGGTGGACTGACTGACGTTAAGCAGCATGCTTCTACTGGTGGGCACATGATGAATATGAGGGGCGTGAAAGAAAGAGGAACCCTTGACCAATTTGTTGTCCACCAGGCCACGGCAGAACCAGATATGGTATGTAAACATTGTTGTTTTTTTAAACCCTCTGGTTAAGGTTAATATGGGCATGTGCAGTGAATATCAGCGCTGTGTGGCCAGAAGTTTGATAATATAATTTGTTTTGTGTAATAAACAACTGCAAGGATAGATGATTACAACAAATAGATGACTAATACATAAAAGTAATACATATATGAATAATGATGATGAGTTATGATGCGTAATCATGGGAACAAGCGGGTTTACAAACGGGAGCAGCTGATTAGCATTAGAAAAGCTGAAATAATACCTCAACTGAAGCCACGAAGCCCGACACAGACAGTTGACACAGAAGAGACTTCAGTTTCAAGGCAAGGCAGAGATCCTTCCTTCCCACAGTGATTGTGGTCTTCAACAACTCTTTGAAGACTTGATTAGTCTGAGCTGCAACAACACCTAATTTCCCTCTGGGATTAATAAAGTATTACTGAATTGAATATATATAAAGAATACACATTATATTGAAAACATAAATATATATGACCATACCCATTTCTTACAAGTTGCATGTGTAATTTATACTTTAAAGTCAGTTGATAAACTACACAAATTACACAGATATACTGTAATATATATATATATATTTCTATTTTATAGGTGACTGCTGCAGAGGTGACCCATGTCTACCACACTGTAAAGCACGGTTTAAGTTATAACTCGGTGACTGTGCACTCAAACTGACTGTACGAATGCTGAATGACTCCAGTATTGCCAAAAAGATGTCCTGTGGGAGGACGAAAGCTGAAGCAGTTGTCACAGATGTCCTGTCTCCAAAGGCAATAGAAGAGGTGATCAAAAAATTGAAAAGTGGTGTAACTCCACTCCCATTCTCTCTTCACACTGATGCTTCAAACAAGGGAAATCAGAAGATGTTTCCCTTGGCCTTGCAGTTTTTTTACACCAGAGGCTGGAGTTGTCAACAAGATGTTGGATTTTGTTGAAAATCCAGATGAGTCTGCAGAGGGAATAGTAAAAATAATACAAAGCTCTCTTGAAAACGTGGGGCTATCCTTAGATCAGGTTTCTGCATTCAGTGCTGACAATGCAAATGTAAATTATGGCATCCACAACTCAGTCTTCACAAAATTGAAAGAGACCAACAGTGAGATCCTTCGTGGCAACTGCCATGCACATATTGTTCATGACACTGTGAAAAAAGCCCTGGACAAGCTCTCAGTTGATGTGGAAAATATTGTCCTGAAGATATTTTGTGACGTTGAATTCCATGATATCCTGCGCCATGTTGTGACAAGATGGCTGTCACTCAACCCTGCAATCACCCGCCTGCTGCAGAACTGGGACCCGCTGAAGTCATATCTCATCAGCATTGGTGAGGAATGTCCAAGGCGCCTGAAGGAATTGCTGAAGTTGACAGAAGATGCTGCTGGAGTTGAGGGAGAGGCAGACATTGTGGAAGTCTACCTCCTCTTCTGTAATAATGTCATGTGTCTGTTTGAAGAAGTGGTGAAAAAACTGGAGAAGAATGTAACCACGTCTGTTGACCTCTATTCCATCATGGAGTGTTTCCTGAAAAGACTTATTCAGAGAAGAGATGATGGGTTCTATGGGTACCTAACAAGACAAAAGCTCCAGCGTCTCTCGCCATCTGATGCTGATGGTGCCAGGCAGGAGTTTACAGCCTTCCTAGACACTGCCATCAGTTATGTCCGGAAGTGGTTTGACTTTTCAGAAGAAAACTGGCTTTTCCACCTGCAGCCCCTCTCTCTAGCATCTGGGAAGATTTCCTTTGATGACATGGAGAAGATCATGGAACGGCTTCACCTGGCTGGCAGGTAAGAAGAAAACATTTGCCAGTGAAATGATAAACTATGTTTTAATAGTATTGATGGTTAAAAATAAACAAATACAATTGATAGATAACATATATAAATAAAACCATAATCATTAACTTTGTTTGGAGTGTATATACACACGCATGCAATCTTTTATAGACTATTTTACAAATTCAAGGAGTTCATATACTTAATATAAGGATGGATAAATACATAATAAATAAACTATACTTATTGTATTGTTTAAATGCTATACAACGTTATAAACATATACAATACATTTTTTCCATTTATTTACCACTATAAATGTTCTATGTACCACTTAGGATTTAGGTCAACTTCTCATCTCTATTGGCAGGTTAAACATCTCTATGGATGAGCTTTATGAAGAGTGTGTCACTGCAACCAGCCTTCTGAAGCACCTCACCAAAGAACATCAGGAGAAGGAAAAGTGGCAGTCCAAGGGAACAGCAGAGAAGTGGATGGAAATTCTTCAGGCAGCTGACCTCCCCAATATGCAGGCTGTTGTATCCTTTGTACTCCGCATCCCATCTTCCACTGGGTTTGAGGAGAGGATTTTCTCTCTTATGAAGAATAAGTGGACTGATGTGCGGAACAAATGTTCTACTGAATTAATTAGAAGTGAGCTCATTGTCAGTCTAAATTATGATATGTCTTGCTCAGAGTTTTACTCTGCAGTACTGAAAGACAAACAACTAACTGCAGCAAGAGCTCAAAAAAAAAATACAAATGGAAAAAGTAGTCTGTTTCCACATAATGTAGCATTGAGCTTTTGAGTTCGTTGGGTTTTTTTACTTCAACTTTCAGCTACAGTCAAGGCCTTTGAGGCACAAATGTTGTGTTTACAGGTGTTCCACAGACTTTTTTTTTGCACTTTTCTAATTGCACTAAATGTGCACTGTTACAAGAATGTTTTTCTTTCTATCATTTTCTATTAATTTATATAATTTTAAGTTAAGCAGGACAGAGTTCTTTGTGTTAATTTTGTCATTTTGCACAAAAAGTGAAGCGTACCAGTCTTTCGTTTAGGAAAGAGACCTATTTTATTGTGTTAATGTTGTCATTTTGCGTTAAAAATAAATGGATAAATGATCATTTGTTTCCCGTGTGTTCATATCACAAAGAATATGCATCTACTTAAATCAACTTCAAGTCAAATGGTTAAAAAAAAAAAAATTTCACACTCAAAAAAAGAGCTAAAAAAAATTCACCACACAGGGAAGGTTGAAGACAATTGGGTCGCCCGGCCCTGGCCACGAGGTGTCCCTTGTTTTTTTTTTCAGGGAGTTGGCAACCCTACTCTTATCTCACTTTTTATTTCAAACAATCAACAGAAAATTTCACAGACATAGTTTTATGTAAGGTTTTTAAGGCTGTGGTGTTAATTTTTAAGTAACATGAGCCCAGCGGCAGCAGCAACGCTAGGCTAACATTAACTAGCTAGCAAGATTATAAACCTGGTGCTAAACTAAGAGAAGCCACAAAATCAGTTTGAATAAGAGTAAACATTTACTCACCAAGTCAGTGTATCAGCAATGACAATAATCTCTTGAGCTGACGCTTCTCCAGGTTTGCTCAACATATTCCATAACAAATGCTGGCACCATGAACACGCGGACTGATCCGAGAGGGAGGAGGACGGTAGTCACGTGGCATTTTCAAAACACATCTTTCATCCTTCCGCCCTGAGAAGCAAAACTTCCAGCTTACTTAGTTTTTCTAAGTTAAGACCACTCAAATAAATTGAGTTTATCAGCATTTTTGCATAAAAGTACTGGTAACTTATTTAAATCGAGTTCTAATAACAAATTGTTAAAAATTGAGTTCAGCCTATTTAATATTTTTAATTAAACACAATATTACATTTTACAGTGTAACAAGGTAGAAGCCGCAATCAGTTTTTGGCAGTGACTTTTATATAACCTTTATTTATGCAGTTAAAAAAATCTCATTAACATTAAAATGTCTTTTGTAAGAGTAAGTTGGCCAAGAGCACAGCAGAAATGGCAGCAAATATTACAATAGTTCTGTAAAAATATTTTAAGTGCACTGAAAAAAAGGCCATGTTGGATTTACTCGATTCAATAGTGGACATTGGTTGCACACAAATGTTTTGCTTTGGCAGAAACTTAAACAATTGTGTTCAATCAACACAACTTTTTCATATTCAATAAACATGTGCATTTTGTGTTCATAAAATGCGATTGAAACATGTTTAGATGAAGTAAGTTGAGCTCTTGGAATATTTTAATCCTTCACAATTTTGTCATTGTATTTCAACACTATTAAATAACATTTACCCCAATACTACTTGCTCATTTAAATACTACATGTTGTCTTCATATTACATAATGTTCAACAAAGTCTAGAGTCTGGTTAACATAAAAATTTAATGGATCTACAACAACTAACATCCTATCTTTATCCTGGTTGCAGTGGGGCTGGGAAATAACCCTGAATTGTTAGGCAGGGTACACCCTAGAAAACTCACAAGTCTGTCACAAACAACCATTTGCACTTACATTGACAGATAATTTAGAATCATCAATTAACCTAACTCTACGACTTTTAACTGTGGGAAGAAACCAGAATACCCAGAGAGAAACCAGTGCAAACTAGCCAGATTGTGGATTTGAACCCAGGATCTTCTTATTGTACAGCAACAGCACTAACCACCATGCCACCAATCCAGACTTAACAAAAGTAGGAAAGCTATGATTTCAAGGCTTGATGCAGAATTTTTTTGTACGTTTTTGTCCTTGACAGGTTAATCCACAATAAATAGCAATAGCATGCACGTGGTGTGTCGTAGTTGTCTGCCTCTTATAACGCCAGTGATTTTCCTACAGTTTGACATCTCGTGCGATCTTGTGAATTTCATGAGTTCAGCAACTAACCACTCTTACTAGATTGTATCATGTCATCTCAACAAGGACAAATTAAGTTATTGGATTTCGTACAGATCCTTCATGATTTAATTACGTTCATAGAAGCATGGAATTATTGTGTTTAAATTACAAGTTAATTTAAACATGTAATTTTGTTTTTAATGTAACAAACACCCAATTTACTTTTTTCAGTATACCAAAAAAAGTAGTGGAGGCTACTCGATTTGACTGAGATGGATGCCTTCCTGAAACCACGATCCAAAGCATACGAGACTGAAAGTTATTGACTTACTTCACTCGAACATGATATGAACAATTTAATCGAGCCTCTCTGCATATCATGTAGTTTCTACACTATATAGTTACACTTAACTTCAAAACATGAGGCACTTATGTATACACGCAAGATGCTTACGTAAATCCAAGAGTTGGCCAATCCCTTTTTTTCAGTGTGGGGATAAAGGACCGGATTGGTTATAATGTAAGTACAATAACGCAGAGTTGTAAAGATACTTGAAAAACGGATAATTTTTTAATTCTCTATATAACCCCTTTGTAAACCCTGTTCACCGAAGTCTATTTACGAACATATGTAAAGATATTACACATAAAAAATACACAGAAACATTGGAAATCAGTTTTTGGCAGACAGTCACTTTTTGGCACAACACCGGCATCATCAAAAGGATGTGGTGTACTGGTATCCATGATGCATGCTGTTTACAGGGATTACAGGACATTAATTCATGCTTTAGCAAAATCAAGTGATATGAAAACCCGTGACTGAAAATGGATTTTTTTTAAACATAAAACTAAATTATCTGCAACTTAATAACTGAATTAAAATGGCATACCTGATTTAGGCTCGCACAGGCAACATTAGAAATTTAGATTCAAGTCAGTTCAGAGCAGTTGTCTGACCTGAAACAGGACGGACGGCAGGCAGGAGGCTGTGGACAGTTTCCACCGTTTGTAGGTGTGTACACCTACATTACACAACATTCATGGCTTTACATGTCCTATAATTAAATTGAGTTCTAAGCAAATAAAATTAATGAAGTGATTAAATTTATTTAGAATTAGTAGCTTTATTCTTATGAATTTGCATAAGTGAAAACACTCAGATGAGAGGGCATCTCTACTTATAGCACAGGTGTATGTGTAAGGTGTGATGAACAGTGATTCTGTGTCATTAAATGTTCTTGTGAACAAGTAACTTGGTATTTAAGTTACTATTGTTAAAGTAAAAGATGAATGAAAAGGGATTTAGGAAAAAAAAGTAAACCTTGTTAGAAAGATCCAAATTTATAATGTTTGTTTGTGCTGATATTCCCAGTCATGTATTATAGAATTATATTTTACATTAATTTTTATACATTAATGACAAGTTAGTTGATTATATATTACTTACATACTTTTTCTTATGTAATAATATGCAACATTAAAATTTACTGTTAACAGTTTAGAGTTAATGAACACATTTCACGAAGCTGACAATGGCTTTATTTAACCCATATTTGTGAAATGCATACAAAATAAATACTGTGTAATAATAATAATGATAATAATAATATCTGGCAGACAGATATATTGTATTATAGAGCATGACAGCATGTGATATGACAGGTTTCCTGTGTGGTGAGGTTGCTTAGGATTTTCCATGATGGGTGGTTTGTTCAGTTCATTCATTACCAAAATCATCCTGGTGCTTTGTAATCCTCCTCCTGGCCATCTCTAACACATCCAACCACTCCAGGATCAAAGAATATTTCTGAGGGTGGCGTGAGTTGGAGTTGTACTGAAAGTCTAAGGTGAACAAGGGGAACAGGAATAACTGCACAGTCCACGGATGTGAGATTGGGCGGAGCAACGCCTGTCTGTCAGCAATCCATGCGATGGAGGGTGTGTTTACTGATATTACCTCCTCTGTCTGTATCAGTGGCTGAATCGTGTAAAATGATTAAACGCTGTGCAGCATGTAGATGATGGACTGTGTGTAAACTGCAGAGGGTCAAGATGTTTCACCTCTGGTCTGACGTGGACTGACGTGTCTTCCCATCACCTTCCTCACACGCGATTTGAAGTCCGCCAGGACGATAGTCAGTAAGTTTGGACTTTGTCAACTTCTCCAGTAGAGGAATCAAACAGGATGTTTTTTCCATTTCAATGGTATCTTCTCCTGCTTCAGACTCGGGTTGTAAATATGACTCAGAGTCACAGATGGACTTGCTGCTTCTTAGTTTCTCCAGCTGTTTCCTAACATAGCCAGAAGTTGCAGTCAGGCATTGCGTGTTAATCAGAGGTGGAGAGGTCTGATCCTCAGTGAGTTCACTTGTAGGGAAGAAGGGACGAAGGGCAAAATCACTGAGGGTAGTGAGGGTGTGTAAAAAAACCAAAACAACTCTTAGCTTTTAAATGTTCTCTTGGACTGGAGAAGAACAACTAACAACTTTCCAGAAGCACAAACAGATTTTAAAGCAACAGAAAAAAAATCACATGCCATCTGCCTAACATTTTGGAAAAGGGAACAAGTCACACAAGCAACATATTTTTAACTTTTTGTTTGTTTTCTGTGTAAATGACCCGTACAACTAAACTCACTAAACCAATTATTTTTGTGCACTTATACAGTGGAAGGCTTATTCTGACACAGATCCTTGTGTTTGCAGTGGAACTGACGGACTGCACGCATATTGGCATAAAATATGTAAAGACGATAAACCGAATTTAATAAGAAGCCAGTGGGAGGAAGAGATACTGTCTTGGCTGATAATTAAAGCCTTTTTCTCACCATGAGGCAACATATTTGTAACTGTAATTCAAACTATTTCAATAATCACAACATGCCGCATCGACAATAAGTTGCTTGTTTGAAATGAAAGATTGCAAATCAAATAAGCCACAGCAGAACACAAATTCCACCAAATGAAGCACTGCTGCCACAGCATGAGAACAAACACTGAAAATGAGTCCATTATCGGAGAAGCCCTTTCTCTGCTAGGTAAACAAAATATATTAACAATTATTGCAATCTAAGCTTTGTTCACAACAAACCATCAGTGCTAATACCCTGGCTGAATCTTGTGCATGTGTACTTGCATTACTTATGCCGTGGGGACACAAATGTGTGTACACAGGCACATATTGGGGACTTAAAGCAATTCCCTGTAATGGAAATAATCATATTTTGGGTTTTGTTTTGGCTTCCAGTTAGGGTTCATTTTCAGGAAATGGATGTAATGTTCTTTGAGTTGCTGATGAGACCGTCTGTGTGTGTGACACACCCCTTGAGCTCTGTGCTGCTGGTATCATTGCTAGCTCAGGGATTCCTGTGCACATTAGTGGCTGCATGAGTCCCAGTCAGGTTGTTTTGTGTGTCTCGCCCCCACCCCCCATCTCCATAGTCCCACTCCTATTCTCTGCCTCTTTCTGCTGTTGTCCCAGCATGGCTGCAGGATGGCTGCTCTGTGGACTCTCTCTCTGCTGCTCTCTGCCAGTCTGCTGGGCTGTCTGGCCGTGACCTCTCCCGATGGGAGCTCTCTGCCCCACAATCTGCCCCCCTCGCTGGGCACCAACAGTAGCGATGGCAGCCTGTCTGTGGATCTGCCCATGGCTCTGAGGGTGTTCAGCATGGACTATCACCACGTACAGGCTCCCTTTGAGATCGTGCTGTGGATCATGCTGGCCTCACTGGCCAAGCTGGGTAAGCCTCAGTTGTGCTCACACTCATCCACGAGAAGCCAGTTTGGTGTCAGATAGCTGGATGTTAATAACTTAGGTTACCTCCATTTAACATTTATTTAGTTCATTAAACTTATTTCATATATAATATAATGTATATAATATCTATTATTTTTCTACATTTCTAGTTATTTCCAGGATTTTTTAAAACTCACACCAAACCTCAAGCTAACAACCTGTTCTATCAACGAAAGAGTTTATCTGAGTGCAATGGTAGTAGTCCTCCCTCGGTATAGCTACACAAGCGTCTCAAGTCATAGCGATTTAGTCAGAACTCCACAAAGTTCGGATCCTGCTGATTTCCTTTTACTCCCTCTCCGTTTCTCATTCCCTCAGGTTTCCACTGGTCAGGTCGAGTCCCTGCAGTTGTCCCCGAAAGCTGCGTCCTCATCATGGTGGGCCTCCTGGTTGGAGGTGTGATCTATGGGGTGCGCCACTCTGCTCCACCGACTCTCAGCGCCGATGCTTTCTTCCTCTTTCTGCTGCCACCCATCGTGTTAGATGCGGGATACTTCCTGCCAGGCAGGCTGTTCTTTGAAAACCTTGGTACAATCCTCTGGTTGGTAGCTTTAAAATGTTTGATTTTTGTGTGTGTGCGTGTGTGTGGAGGCATTGGTATGCAGATTGAGTTGAACAGAATGAAAGTACACCATTTCCACATAAAATATGAGTAGAAAGAGTTTGATTTAAAAGTCAGAATTAGACTCTTTATTTTGGTTTTACCCTTTAAAGCCTTCTTCTACCTCTACGTCTGAATCATCAGTGTAAATTACACAATATAAAATAAAAATTCAAAAGAATAAATTGCAAAAAAAAAAAAAGTTATGATGCACCAAATATGATACAAATTAAAATTCACTAACAGAAATCTATATTTTATTTATTTATTGTTTAAATTTCTTCAAATGATTTAATGAATGCTCTACATTCAAAAACAATTGAATTTTGTGGCAATTATTTCATGGTTCAGGCTCAGGGTTGAAATTTGAAACATCCAAATGATAATTATTTGATCTCCTGCTTAATTCATAATTTTGGTCGTGTACTAAGAATTGGACAGTCTCTAATTTTTATGACAGTTTTATTTTAATGGAGAGAACCAAGATATAAACATCCCTGCATGTCACTGAGTGAAATAAGTATTTGGTTTCCTACAGCCCAGCCAGATTTCTGCCTCCCACAGAGTCACAGGATTGTTTGACTGGAATGGGTTAAAGCCGCGGTCCCCAACTCCCGGCTCATGGACCGGTATCGGTCCATGAGCCGTTTGGTACCGGGCTGCAAGAGTTGACGCTTGGGTGTGAAATTTATGGTTTTCAGGGTTTTTATTGGTTTTTATTGTTATTTGTTTTAATCGTTTTTACTGTTAACTTGGTTTCCCTGGTTCTTTTCCCGTGGTTATGGATAGATCTTCTTTTTTTTGGGGTACCGGTACTGGTTTTATTTTGTTGTATTTATCTGCAACAAAAATAGAGACTCTTCAATTCTTTGTAAGTGAGTGAACTTACAAATTCAGCAGGAGACCTAATAATCATTTCACCCACTGTGTCATGTATGGCTGTGTGGCAGACAGATGAAACAAAGGGAGTGAACTAAAGGAGGGCAAATTTCATGTGCTGTAACACGGTGCTTGAAATAAAATACAAAAACAATAACAAATAGAAACAAATAAAAGATAAACTAGAAACTAACGAGAGGATGGGCAACAATTGCAAACACAGCTGGAACCAATACAGACTAATAGGACAGGGGAAGTAAAACTGAACATACTGTACAAGGATGAGAGACTGTCAAAATAAAACAGGAAGTACAATAAAAACAGAGAAGAAGACTAACACACACTGGCTGACACTGGGACCGGACAGAAACAGACATGGGGACATGACTGACAGGGGAACACAAAACACAGAGACAAGACATGAAGACAACGTGAAGACAAGGCTGAATGAACACAGAAGAAGACGAGACACTGAGGGAGGAAGAACTCTAAGATTACTAAGAATTGACCATGAACTTAGGAATCACATTGAATATTCAAAATAAACATGACGCACTGCATATGTTACCACATTTGTCATATTTTGAGCTTATTTTTATGGATCTGAGTGGCTAAAATCAGATGTTCATCGAGTATTTGTTTAAGGTACCTGGAGCAGGTGTCTTAAAGCTGGTTTCTTGTGCATGTGCAGGTATGCAGTGCTGGGGACCTTGTGGAACGTCCTGGGCATCGGCCTGTCTCTGTACGGTGTTTGCCTGCTGGCTCAGAGCTCACTAGGAGATGTCTCTCTGCTCCACTGCCTGCTGTTTGGCTCCCTGATCGCTGCTGTAGACCCAGTGGCGGTGCTTTCTGTTTTCCAAGAGATGCAAGTTAACGAACAGCTGCATATCCTGGTGTTCGGAGAGTCACTGCTCAATGACGCCGTCACTGTGGTGAGGAGAGAAGCGGTGCGTGTTTCAGGTACCTAAATGAAACACTTGATACTCATACACGTTTCTTCCTCTCAGGTGCTCTACAAGCTTTTTGAGTCCTTCCTCCGTCTGCCATCAGTGTCAGGGCTGGATGTTTTGCTGGGGGGCTGCAGGGTGGTGGTGGTGGGAATCGGGGGCTTGTGTGTAGGTCTCTTCTTCGGCCTGCTGGCAGCCCTCACCTCACGTTTTACCTCCAGGGCCCAAGTCATCGCCCCGCTCTTTGTCTTCCTCTATTCCTATTTGTCTTACCTTACCTCAGAGATGCTTCACCTCTCTGGGATCATGGCGTGAGTGCTGCTCAGAATCATCTGAATCCCAAAGACCACAAATTGTACACATTAGTATAAACATTAGTTAACTTTGCTTCCCCTTTCCCCGCCCTGCAGCATAGTGACCTGTGCTGCTACAATGAAACAGTACGTGGAAGCAAATGTGTCGGAGCGCAGCAACACCAGCATCCAGTACTTTCTGAAGATGTGGAGTAGCGTGAGCGAGACCTTAATCTTCATCTTCCTGGGAGTGTCCACCATACAGGACATCCACATGTGGAGCTGGCCGTTTGTGTGCTCTACACTGCTGCTCTGTCTCATCTGGAGGGCCACGGGTATAAGTCTTCCCCGCACTTTAAAACAAGTTATATCACAAGATCAGCAAAGTGGATATCTAAACTCTTTCTCACTTCTTAAAAGGCGTGCTTTTGCTGACCGCGTTTGTGAACAAGCTCCGGAGGAACGCCGTGACCTTCCGAGACCAGTTCATCATCGCCTACGGTGGCCTGAGAGGGGCAATCTGTTTTTCCCTGGTCTTCCTGATTGATGACTTCCCAAAGAAACGACTCTTCATCACCACTACCATCGTGGTCATTCTATTTACTGTCTTTGTACAGGTGGGGCAAACATGTTCGTGAATTGTAAGGAAAAAAGTTTGTCATAGTTTGAAGGTGGATTTTATTTTCTGAGTCTGGTTTGCAGGGGATGACCATCAAGCCTCTGGTGGAGCTACTGTATGTGAAGAGGAAGAAGAGAGCTCTGCCTACTCTCAGCGAGGAGATCCACAGCAGGGTGAGAGATCACAGGAATCACAGCTAAGTGTGGATTTGTGATAGGACTGTAGATAACTCTGGACACTACTGATTTTTAGATATCAGTAAATTAGCAAAGACTGTCAAGGATTATGATCTCAGAAGAGCAAGGCTTACTAACCAAAAGGAAACAAGGTGAGTTCAGTTTTTTCCTATGCAAAGCATGCAATGTTTGAAGGATGCACTGAAGTGGATGTGCACAGAGGGCAGCCTGTTTCATGAATTTCTTTCAATACTTCCAAAGGATATCATTTTTTGCAAGTTATCTGCAAATAATCCTGTTTGTTGTTAGCTCA
The DNA here is from genome assembly GCF_900408965.1 of Simochromis diagramma. NCBI lineage: Eukaryota > Metazoa > Chordata > Actinopteri > Cichliformes > Cichlidae > Simochromis > Simochromis diagramma. The sequence continues at coordinate 3,788,608 of NW_024387477.1, forward strand.
TAGATCACCTGGTGGCAGGTATAGAGGACGTGGTTGGCTACTGGGGGCAGCACTACTGGAAAGACAAGTTAGTTTTCCGTGTTTAACTGTTACTTTGCCTTCTGCTTGTGTTTTATCATAAAGCGTTTGTTGTGCATATAAACAGATAAAATATGAAATGACCAGCAGGTGGCAGCAAACACTATGCACATTTTCTACAAGTCACAGTATTGCCATCTGTGTGCTTGTGTGTGTGTGTGAGGTTTGAGCAGTTCAACAAGAAGTACCTTCGCCGTTTCCTCATCCGTAACGACCGCCAGGCTAGCTCCAGCATCCTCAGAGTTTACCAGGAGCTGGAGAGACGGGAGCAGAGGGGAGTCGAGGAGGAGGCCCCGCCGATGTAAGAAAATGGTTTTTGGACTGTGTCAGTGTTTGTCCTTAAAGTTCCCAGAATAACGGAAGAAAGGTTCGTGACCATAATCAGGGTTTTCTAAAAACCTAGAGTGGATCCTCGCTCCCAAGGGCGACCTCTGCTACCGGAGGAGATGGAAAGCATCAGGCGCATCCTCTCAAGAAACCTCCAAAACTTCAACAACAAGGTAAAGTTTCTATGCCACTGTTAGCTATTTCCTATTTCCAGCTACTATAACTTAGAAATTACACAATGTGTATAATTCAGCTCCACACTTCTGGGCTCATGCATGTGTCCTCACTCCAGCAGACTCCAGCCTACAGCAGACACACCCTGCACCAGGACACATCGGTGGACAGAACAAGGAAGCCCCTTTACAGACACCAAAGTCTGGGAGAAAGATACTCATACAACACAATCACACACTTTCAGGTGCATGCAAACTACCTGCATTTCCTCATGTTTGGGTTTTATTGAACAGAATTAAAAAGACTGAATGGTTAGGAGAGTAAGTTCACAGGGTTGCAGGGGTGTCGAACTCCAGGCCTCAAGGGCCGGTGTCCTGCAGGTTTTAGATCTCACCCTGGGTCAACACACCTGAATCAAATTATTAGCTCCTTACCAGGTTTCTGGAAAACTTCAAGACTTATTGAGGAGGTACTTTAGCCATTTGAATGAGCTGTGTTGGATCAAGGACACATCGCCCTCGAGGCCTGGAGTTCGACACCTGTGGTTTGGTGGATTCATGTTGAAATACTGCATCCAAGTTTAGGAATCTGTTTAAACTCTACGTGAATGATGGAGTGTCGGTATCAGAGTAGAGAACATCCTCCATGGTGCTGTATTGTGTATTTCTACTTTTGCAGGGGGAGGATGGTGGGCTAAGTGAGCCACAGAGAGTGAGAACTGGACTTAGCAGATCTCACACAGGTAAAGACGCAGCCAGATGCACAGCCATGTGAAACAGAAAGTCTTGACAGGACTCTATGCAGTCCTATAAAAAAAACAGCCAAGTCCTCTGCATGATTCAGCAGCTTGTAGGACCAACTTACGTAACAATAACTTGAATCATTAATTCTCTGTATGACCTTATCAGTCTCTCACATCATTGTCAATACATTTTTCCTGCTCTTCTTTACATCATTGCTTCAGTTCATTGCGGTTTTGCGGGTTCTCTTTATGTCCCACCACAGTTTTTAATGAAGCTGATGTCTGGACTTTGTCTCAGCCATGGTAACACCTCGATGTTTGGGATCATTACCATGCCAAATAACCTACTCTCAGCCAAACTTTAGCTCTCAGATAGCATTACATTTGACTCTAGATGACTTTGGTGCACTGAGTTAAACTCAATAACTTCAAGGTGCACGGGTCCCGCAGCCCCAAGACAAGCCCAAATCACCACCCCTCCACCACTGTGCCTGACAGCTCATATGCTGTGTTTAATTTTTCCAAACGTAACTGTGCATGATGGTGAGACAGCTCAAATTCGGTCTTGTTGGTCTGTCCAAAGGACATTGTTTCAGAAGTTGTTTGTTCAGATGCAGCTTTTCAAAACTAAACCATGCTGCCATGGTCGTTTTTTCTCCTGGCACTCCTTCCAAAACAAGCCATAACTTATCTCGCCAACCATTCTGTCATGAAGTTTAACATTTAACATGCTAACTGAGGCCTGTGGAGTCGGACATGCAGCTCTTTGGTTTTTTGCAGTTTCTCCAGGCTGCTACTTTCCAGGCTACATGACCAAAATTATGAATTAAGGCTGCTACTTTCCCCTCATATGGAACCAATAAGGGTGCACTTTGTTTTTTTATGTGATCGCATAGAGTCCGACAACCACTTTCTTTTTCAAATGTTTGTTTATCAAACTTATGTTGAACAAATGGAAAGCTTTACTTTTAAAGGCTTTTTGCTTTTCTTGCTAGTTAGTACGTAAGATTAAAACTCAGTCTTCCTGTCTACTTCTGCAAAATTGTGTTTTAATTCATGCAGTTTTTTAACTGTGTGTTTGCTGTCTCTCAAACTTTCTGCTCTAACTTAAAGAAAAGAAAGAAAAAAAAAAAAAACAGGTTATTAGTATTTCTCTCCCTCCTGATCTTTGACCAGAAGCTTTTTTGACTTTGTGACTCTTGAGCTCACTTCACCCTCTTCCCTCTTGGCAGTGTGCTCCATAAGCCCACGATCCACTCTCCTGGACTCCTCAGACTCAGCTGGCCCGGCTCAGACTAGATCAATGGATCCAAAAGCTGCTAGAGAAGACCTAGTCTCTCCAAAACATCAGGAAACCGTGGAGAGAGCCGCCAGGAAACACCTCAGCTTTGTTTTGGAGAATGAGAAGCAGCAATGAATGCAGACTGTGAGACACGGGGAGGCAGGGAGAAAAACATATGAAAGCAAAGAACTCAGCGTGTTCCATCATTTGAAGTGATAAGTACCTTGTATTCCTTTAAGCACAGAGTTGTGAGGTGCAAAGCAGAACTAGTAGAAGTCTTCAGCAATTTCATGGACGCATCCCAAGTAAATTCCTCATAAAATGAATTTAATGGTTTTATTTATTTATTCAGAGTATTTGCCGGCTACAATAAAGCTTTTCTCAGCTCTATGTTTCACCTCTTGAACAACTCTTGTATCTCCAGCCTAATTCATTTTCAAAGCGCCATTCCCAGAGTAACACCAACATTACAAATACCTCGCAGTCATAAATGCTGATACCTGCTGCCCACAACGTCCTCACGCCAATCTTTCCTCTCCTTGTTTCCTTTACAAATGCACAGCAAAATACATACACTGGTAATCTGACGAGGACAGGCTTACTGCGTCCTAAAATAACTCCTGTCCCCCCACCTCCCTCTGTTTGACCTGCTCGGTTACTGTAGCATTTTTTTCCTCACAGCTCCCAGCATGCCAGGGAGTGGCTGAGAGAGGCTGGCCATGTTCTTTAGGATTGGGACTGGGCAGACAGCCTTCAGAGTGGACACAAGTAAGGAGTCACTGACCTGAAGACTAAAAGCTAAGAGGAATCATACTTTAAAGCGGGGTAAAGGCCGGAGTTATGAGGGTGGGAGCTGCAGCCCTGTCTGGGGGGATTTTTGGGGTAATAGGGACTCTGTGTTTCTTCCTGGCATTTGGTACTGACTACTGGCTGGTCGCAAGCGACAACTGCGGACCATATAGATGGCAAACACAAACGACACCGATGGGGGACAAAGATGCCAACAGGACTGAGGTAGGACCGATAGAAGTGCGATTCCTAACATAAGCAATCACTGATCACTTCCATCAAAACACATCGATTCAATAACAGCAACCGAAAATATTATTTTTAACTGGTCACACGTGAAAACCACAAAAAGAATAAACGGGGAAACCCGATCAGGTGCTGTGGACTCGCTGCTGTGCGAGCTATGCCACTATAAGATATTTAAAGATGTCCTGAAGCAATTTACAACCTTGTTTCCAAAGAAGCTGGGAGGCTGTGCAAAACACATTTATAATCACAGAACATATGAGTTTTAATTAAAACTAGAACAAGGAAAACAGCAAATGTTGAAGCAGAGGGATTTTGTTTTTAAAAGAAAAAAATATAAGTTTAGAATTTGATGCTACCGGCATGTTTCATAAAAGCTGGGTCAGATGCTTTGCTGCAATATCGAATTCTTGAAACGTGGCAGTAGCGTTATTCTTTCTTGTAAGGATTCCAGTTGCCCAGCAGTTTGAACCTATCTTGCTCCAAATGTTTTGACTGGGCAACAGCTCCACCCATACTGGAATACATGCAGAACGTTGTTTGCTGATATCTTGTTGAAATAAGCAAGACCTTCCCTGAAACAAGACACTGCAATGCAGCATATTTTGCTCCAGAACCTGAATCCACTGGTCAGCATTACCGGTTACCCGAGTAATGCTCACTAATGGCTCAGGGGGTTGGGAAGCGCATCTGTAACTGCAAGGTTGCTGGTTTGATCCCCGGGCTCTCTGTCCTGCTCGTTGTGTCCTTGGGCAAGACACTTTACCGTACTGGTGTTGGCCAGAGGGGCCGATGGCGCGATATGGCAGCCTCGCTTCTGTCAGTCTGCCCCAGGGCAGCTGTGGCTACAACTGTAGCTGCCTCCACCAGTGAGTGAATGAATAGTGGAATTGTAAAGCGCTTTGGGTGCCTTGAAAAGCACTATATAAATACAATCCATTATTATTATTAATCTACTTCCATACCAACACAGGTACTGACTTTTAACCGTGTCAGGGCAGAGGACTCTTAACCTCTTTGGCCTGCAAGAGAAAGCAGTCAGGCTACAGTTTTCCACTTTGCCTCTTAAATAAGTTCAACTGAAGTGTTTTTAAAAAATATGTTTTTGTCTCTTTAATGGCATAGCAAAGGTCTTGCATTTGTGAATCCAGTAAAAGCTGCTGACTGACAATCATTATCAGAAGTCTTCCTGATTTGGAAACCACTGCATTTTTTTTTTTTTTTAACCGATTACACTCTGCCCAAACGTGTGGGAGGCCAGGGATGTCTAAACTCATTTTACATAGTGGTTAGTACAGCCCAGTTTGATCTTAAATAGACTGGACCAGTAAAACTCCCCTTTCTGTCAGTGTAAAGACTTTGATCCAAACATTAAATCCATGAGATGTCTCAATATAAGAACAAGAAGTGCAGTTTAAACAGCACGCCTCAGTCTTTCCACATGATAAATTCGCAAAAGTACAGAAAAAGTTCCGCTTGCTCATTCCCTGCACTGTCCCCACTGGTACTTTACGAGTTGTTGGAGGTTTTCATCAGAAAAGCTGTAAAACGTATGAAAATACAGTTAAAGGTTCAAAATCAGTGGGCCTGATTGGAGCTGTTGCCGGGTTGATTCTGGCCCCCGGACCTTATGTTTGGCCTTCCTGTTGTAGGTGACTGCACTTCTGTAAAGTGTACAGGAGAGGAGTTAGAAGAGACATGTGGACTTGTAGTTTGTATTTAGTGGCCTTTATGATCTTACCACAATACCTCCAAATGCATTTTTCATCTAACCCTCCCTGCTCATTACACACCTACATTCTTCCTGACTTCACATCCAGAGTTTGTGACACAGCATCCCATCATACACACTACAGTAGCATCTTTGTGAAGATGAGCATGGCTCTGGTTAAAATATGAACATGCTGATATTAAGCAAATAAGCAGCCGAGGTGTTATTTCATGAATAGGAGACAAAAACAGGGATTATATAGAGTATGTCAGAGTAATCCACCCAGATGTTGAGATCTTTCAGTCTGGACCACAGCTGTGGACCACCCAGTCATCACACACTGACATCCTTGATAACCTTTTGCTGCTATCAGCATGCTGCTGAAAATTTGAGTGTATTTCATAGATTTAATATTTTTGGTCCATCACTTCGACTGCCAGCTGTAAAATAAAAGCGGTTCGGGGTAAGGTTTGACAAAACTGTGGCACCTTCATACGACTGTTTTTACACGGCGAGTAGGACTCTCACTGACGAGCCGGCTGAGCTTCATGTGTAAAATCAGTGGAGTGGCCCTTTAATTTTCCAGTTTATTCTCCCATGAAGCACTTGTGAGAAAGTTCAAAGAGTGCAACGTAAGGGATATATTTATAAAAGCTAATCCCCCAGTGAATTCCTCCGTAACATCACAGAAACAAAGTCTTTCATTTTCAATAAAACAGGATGATTAAAGTTGTTGTGTTATTCGGCGCCATCAATCATATTTCTGACAAGCGAGCAGAGAATATAAGTTCCCCCTCGAAAACCTCACAGACCAGCAGGCCATAATCAGAACCACGTTTGATGCCGTGGCTCCACTGAAGTAGGGAATCACACAGAGCTGCAAGCGCAGATGTGTTGACAGCGCTGACAGAAAATGGGATTCATCCATCTTTAGGTATTCAAGCATCTATCTGTGTGATGTCAGTCTGTCTTCCATTTCTTTTTCTCAGACGCTGTTGGTGGAAGAAGCGAGTACCTCCCCTCCTTCCCTCACGCTGCACCACGAGGGCTTTTTCTGGCGCTGTGCGTTTCAGGTGGAGCCCACGACGCACGCAGTGCTGGCCACTCTCTTCAGTACGTAGGCGAAACTTTCCTCTAGTTAAGCTGAACAAAGGTTTTGTTGGGAGTTGTCCAATGTGGTTGCGTGTCCCTTGCTCAACACTGCGGTCTCCTTGACATGCTACAAGTGCAGAAAAGAAAAATGCCCATATGTGACAGTAAATGTAAAGGATTGCTAAAATATGTTGTTTATGGGGTGTTTTGGGGCTTTTTGTTTTCCCCCGACTGCATTTTGCATTTGTGTCTTTTTTATTTTCTGCTGCACTTAATGTTTCATCACTGAATTGAAAAAGAAATCCAGAATAACCATTGAGCATATTGTTATTCAAGTGGCCTGATAGCTGAGTGTGCTTCTGCCACTCATTCAGACACTGCTTTTAGAAAATCTAGTCAATGATGGGAAATAAAAGGCAACAATAAAGTCAGTACTGAATTATGTGTAAGCCTTAATATGTCTGCTGTTTATTGTGGTTATAGACCTTTGCCCATTATTTTGAGTGATTATTTTTGTAAACCTTTCTAATTTTTTTAACTATAGCAAACCAGCCAGAGTCTAAGGTTTGCATCCATGGTTACCTCTTCCCGCTACCGGTTGCAGTTGGACAAGTCCCTCATCCAAATTATGACCCCACAGCAGGTAATTCACAGTCTCAAATATATGCTGCATGGACACACGTCTTTCTATTTCCTGTTGTTCAGTAGTGAGGTCTGTGCAATCTATGCAAGACATTTTATGAACAACAAAATATGTACAAATAATCGTGGATAGATTATTTGACGCCAGCTGGGTGAGAGGCAGAGGTTTGGAGAAGATTGATATGAGGATGCCGGATACACCAAGTGCCTATCTGGGAAACGGAGAGAAAGACGGGGAGGGTGGGACCTAAAATTGAGAACAGACAGGTGTTTGGAGCAGGTACAGGTATTTAGAAGAGGAGTGCTTAAGGTGTAGTCTCACTCCTAAACTTCAGGTAAAATTATCTTTGATACAAATCTTTGATACATGATTGAGAAATAGTTTTTACTCTTGAATAAAAATATGGGTATTTCCCAAATGCTGTTTAACAGAGCGATAACTTGTTTTTAGCACAGCTTGTCCGAACATCCTTGTTTTATTTTGGATGCTTACATTATTTTTGCTTTGCACATAGAAACAAAATTATTTCACAAAAACTACCAGGGTCAAAATAATTACCTCCTCGATGCTAACAGTCAGTCGTTTACTCTTTTTGCTGGATAACAGCTTGCAGTCGTTTGTTGTAGTTTTCAACATGTCTCACATGCTCTCCAGATTTGATGGTCTTCCAACAGGGACCCTGGTTTTCAGTTCATCCCACAGTGATTTTCAAGTCAGGGCTTTGCATTTTTTGAACTGGCCAGTCAGTAACATTTACTTTGGTGTTCTGGAGGTAGTTGTTCCCCAGGAGCGACATATTTTGGGTTGTTGTTGTGTTTAAAGATAAAGAGACGACCCAGACTCAGGTTTGTTTTTGAATGCTTTTAAAATCTTCACATAAACTTCATGATTCCTTCCACCTTGATGAGATTCCCAGTTCCAGACCCACTGAAGCATCCACCCATCATGATCCTCCCACCACCGTGTTCCCCTGTGGGGACGCTGTCCTTTGAGATGTAGAACTCTCACTACTTTCTCCAAACATCAGCAAAGTGTCTGCGGACAAAGAGCTCTAGTTTTATCTCCTCTTCTCGCTCTTCTAGTGTGCATTATCTGTCTCTAGGGTGTCCTTAGCACACCGCAGTCTGGCTTGAAGGTGTGTCTTCTGCAGAAGTGAAGTTTTTCCTGGTCTCCAATCTCGCATCATTCCTGTGCAGGGCTCTAGTGATTGTCTCATTTGAGACTACAATTCCCAACTTGGCTAAATCATTCATGGGTGTCTTCGCAGTTATTCTGAGCTCTCTAGAAACATCTCTCACTAGTTTTCTTTCCAGAATCTTTGAAATCTTTCACTTCCTACCACTGCCAGGCGTGTTCTGTACTCTGTGGGTTTCTTGGAATTTATTGAGGATACTCCTCACTCCTGTTCTAGACACTTGTATAACAAATTCCTTCGATCTGTTAAAAGAAGCAACGCTTAATAATTTTGGCCTCATCTGTAGGTCCCCACATATATATCAGTAGTAAATCCCATCTTTGCTACAGCAGTAAAGATTTAGCAGAGAAATACTTAATCTGGTATTTATTATTCAGTCAAAAAGTGCTCATATTACAGCCTAAACGTATCAGGACCATATCGAAGTTATTAAAGGACCAGCCTGAAGGAACAGTCTATTTTGGGAAATACTTTTTTGTGCTTTCTTGCTAAGCGTTTTATGGGAAGATGGGAAACACTGTTCTATTTGTGTGTTAAATAGGACAGCATTTAACCACATCTACAGATGGCTGGTTGTTTCCAATCTTCTCGCAAAAGATCAGAACCAGCGTTGCCTTCCTGTGACTGAAACCAAACAAAATGAACATGTAATGACTGATGTGGAAGAGCAGTTTTCTTGCTTTCTTTTTCTCAGAGCCAGAGTAACTGGATGCTGACTTTAGCTTCTTACATGTAAATGATCCGTTCTTATATGACATCCTTTTAACCTTGGCAGCTCTACAAAGCACTTTGCAATGTGTTTCCTATTCTTCCATTCACACACATACACAAAATTCCTGGGTAGGAATGCAAAACTCGCCAGCCGACAGGAGCAACCTGGGCTTCAGCATCTTGTATGTGGACCGGTCAGCAAATGAATCCAAGGGGCTGGGATTAAACTGAAAACCTGTGCAAAAACACCCTTTCTTTGCAGAACACTTATGGGATTCCACTGCTGTGCTTGTGTTTCTTGCAGTGTTTCGGGGCTTCTGGACCGTGCTGATAATCCTCGGACTCGTCTTAGCTCTGGCTGGAGGCTTCCTCTTGGTCTGTGGTGTTCCTTTCATCAGCTACAAACTCTACAAGTTGGGCGGGGCCTTCCTCTTAGCTGCTGGTAAAATATAGACTGCTGCCTGTGCATCTATGTGTGTGTGTAAGTCCTAACTGTAGCGTGAAATAAGAGACGAACGCACAGACGCACATTCATTCTGCAGCCTTTGCTGCTGTCAGCTGTTCATACCTGTCACATGATAAACACACACCCGGCACGCGGAGCAGCAGATGTCACTCTGCAGTGTTGTCACTATAACGACAGCAGTAAACACTGCCGCCGTGGTAACAGTAGAGATGAAGAGGAGCTGCGTTCCTCTGCAGCCACTCACAGATCTGACGGCCTCTGTGTCTGTCTCTCTAATACTGTCTCTCTCCGCAGCCTGCCTGTTCCTGTTCACGCTTCTGCTCTACGTCCTGTGGATGGAGGTGGTGGATGTGAAGAGCTACATCCTTCAGGAGAGAGGGGAAACATGTCCGAACGCTGAGGTTTCAGTCCTCTACGGCCTGTCATTCATGGTGGCGGCTGCCGGAGTGCCCCTGGAGCTCATCTCTGGTTTGGTCTTCTTGCTGGTAGGCCGTGCAATTCATGCCAGCAAGTGACCTGCCCGCCTGGATCACAGGGTGAAGAGGAGGGGAGCGGGGGGTGGTGGAGAGGCCTGACTTTTTTACGTCCTGCACTTGACTGGATTAGCGTGTTTTTGGGATGTACAGTGGGGCAAAAAAGTATTTAGTCAGCCACCGATTGTGCAAGTTCCCCCACCTAAAATGATGACAGAGGTCAGTAATTTGCACCAGAGGTACACTTCAACTGTGAGAGACAGAATGTGAAAAAAAAAATCCATGAATCCACATGGTAGGATTTGTAAAGAATTTATTCGTAAATCAGGGTGGAAAATAAGTATTTGGTCAATAACAAAAATACAACTCAATACTTTGTAACATAACCTTTGTTGGCAATAACAGAGGTCAAACGTTTACTATAGGTCTTTACCAGGTTTGCACACACAGTAGCTGGTATTTTGGCCCATTCCTCCATGCAGATCTTCTCGAGAGCAGTGATGTTTTGGGGCTGTCGCCGAGCAACACGGACTTTCAACTCCCGCCACAGATTTTCTATGGGGTTGAGGTCTGGAGACTGGCTAGGCCACTCCAGGACTTTCAAATGCTTCTTACGGAGCCACTCCGTTGTTGCCCGGGCGGTGTGTTTTGGATCATTGTCATGTTGGAAGACCCAGCCTCGTTTCATCTTCAAAGTTCTCACTGATGGAAGGAGGTTTTGGCTCAAAATCTCACGATACATGGCCCCATTCATTCTGTCCTTAACACGGATCAGTGGTCCTGTCCCCTTGGCAGAAAAACAGCCCCATAGCATGATGTTTCCACCCCCATGCTTCACAGTAGGTATGGTGTTCTTGGGATGCAACTCAGTATTCTTCTTCCTCCAAACACGACGAGTTGAGTTTCTACCAAAAAGTTCTACTTTGGTTTCATCTGACCACATGACATTCTCCCAATCCTCTGCTGTATCATCCATGTGCTCTCTGGCAAACTTCAGACGGGCCTGGACATGCACTGGCTTCAGCAGCGGAACACGTCTGGCACTGCGGGATTTGATTCCCTGCCGTTGTAGTGTGTTACTGATGGTGACCTTTGTTACTTTGGTCCCAGCTCTCTGCAGGTCATTCACCAGGTCCCCCCGTGTGGTTCTGGGATCTTTGCTCACCGTTCTCATGATCATTTTGACCCCACGGGATGAGATCTTGCGTGCAGCCCCAGATCGAGGGAGATTATCAGTGGTCTTGTATGTCTTCCATTTTCTGATGATTGCTCCCACAGTTGATTTTTTCACACCAAGCTGCTTGCCTATTGTAGATTCACTCTTCCCAGTCTGGTGCAGGTCTACAATACTTTTCCTGGTGTCCTTCGAAAGCTCTTTGGTCTTGGCCATGGCGGAGTTTGGAGTCTGACTGTTTGAGGCTGTGGACAGGTGTCTTTTATACAGATGATGAGTTCAAACAGGTGCCATTCATACAGGTAATGAGTGGGGGACAGAAAAGCTTCTTACAGAAGACGTTACAGGTCTGTGAGAGCCAGAGATTTTCCTTGTTTGAGGTGACCAAATACTTATTTTCCACCCTAATTTACGAATAAATTCTTTACAAATCCTACCATGTGAATTCATGGATTTTTTTTTCACATTCTGTCTCTCACAGTTGAAGTGTACCTCTGGTGCAAATTACTGACCTCTGTCATCATTTTAAGTGGGGGAACTTGCACAATCGGTGGCTGACTAAATACTTTTTTGCCCCACTGTAAATACAGGAAAGACTGTCGCTGCTTTGGGTCTCCTGGAAGTTTTCTGTCTGTCTCCCACTTTGCTTAATTTCTCCTCAAATGTCACTATTTACTTAAACATGTTATCGCTGCCATGTTTTACTATCGCCACAAATGATAAGCAGACGGTGAGAAGTGCACGGGTGAGCCAGCTGTGTCCTGATTCTGGCGCGTGATCAAAGTGTGTTTAGCTGCAGCAGAGTGAGGTGGGAGGCAGGAATGGCTGGGTGGACTGGAGGCTTGGGGAGAGGGTGGGGGTGGAGCGGGAAAGAGGAAGATATTGGGGGGGAGAGACAGAAAGAGAGAGGGAGAATTGATGCATGGAGGGGGGCACAAGGGTGCTTTGAGAAATGAACAGCTGTTTGTGGGTTTGGTTGGTGTACAGCAGGCCAGCCACCTGCCTCCTTCACCCCAATCACATTTTACTCCTCATTCAATCCCCCCATGCTTTATTGTTTCTTTCTGTTTTTTTGTTCTTTTTTCCACGTTTTTACAGAAACTTTAGATTTAGATTTCAAACCCAGAGTGCAGCTAAATCCAAAAATAATTCCCAAAATGAGCCGTGCCCTATAGGAATCTTTTCTTGTGTTATTCAAAAGGAGAAACGCTGACGGGTGATTGTATCACAAGTGCTACAATATTAGCTCGTCTTTCCTTTTCACTGCTCTGAATGGAAATAAGCGGCCGGACTCTCGATCACATATCAGCTTTCATCTGAGGAGCAAGAACGGCAGTGATAGTGGTGGGGTGTATGTCTGCTTCAAAGGACTCGACACACGTGTGTTCATGCACACGCAAACACACACACATACACGCTGTGATCAAACTGTCCACTGATTTCTGAAATACACGTGCACATAATATCTAAATATCGTTACTAGAGCTGCTTTATGCAAGACCGACTGTAACATCTTTGCAATGAAATTCTGTGTGTGGAATTATTTCTGTGCAGAAAATACAACAACATATATCAATAAAACTAACTCGACTTTGTGACATAACAAATGAACACTGGGTCCTTTGAGCAGGAAGTCTGAACAGCTGAGCACAGCTGGTTTCTGACAGGATTTCAACCACAGGGGAAAAAAAAGCACCACTTCTGATCTGAGGAAGCGTGATGACAGTCTGACAGATGAAAAACAAACAGAAGAAGTCAAAGCCTGTGGCATGCAGTCAGTGATTTGCTAGTGGCGCTACATGCGAGGCCGATGATGTGGTTCTCGCTACCATTGCTGGCCACTCAGACAGACTTGGACCAGCGGATGTCTCCAGTGACAGTTGAGCTTTAATGGCATGTTTTACATTAGCTTTGTTTTCTGTTAAGTGTACTATCACTGAAAAGAATTTAATAGCAAGTAATAAGTGTCCTGTTTTCATTCCATTTAAGGAGCACTTAGCATTCCCTCTGAAAAGAAGGTCTTTGATTAGGCGATGGCTGTCAGGCTCGAGGATGTGAGGGTCCTGAAAGAGATGAGGCAACACTGGAAGTCTTTCAGGCAAAGGGACCGAATGGCACTGGGGAGGAAGGTAGGAACAGAGAGTGGGTAGTGCGGCTTGTCCTAACATAATCCCTTTAAGTATTGGGCCCTGTCCTTAGAACTCTTTGAACAGGTCAAAATATTCTTCTGGTTCACTGAAATTTGAGGAAAAAAAAAGAAGAAGAAGAGGAAATAAACATTGCAGCCATTGTATTGTCTTTTGACTGCCCATTAGAAGACCCTTGCAGTTTACTCAGGCCTGAAAATGTTTTTAAAAAGTCTTTCGAATCTGCAAACCTCCCATTTTAGTTGCTCGTCGGGTACTAAAAACGTTTTTATGAACCGCTTTTATGTGACAATTACGTGAATAATAAGAATAAGAAGAGATTCCTGACTGAACTTCTTTACTTTGTTGTGTGTAACCTAAAGGCCATGACTCAGGCCTGTGGTCTATATTGAGAAACAAACTCTTTCAGACTCTCGGGGCTTATGGTGAACCACTGAGGGGCTTGAACAGTACGACAGCAGTTCCTATGATGAGGATGTGTAACTAAAAGAGAAGTACATCTCCTGATTCTTTAAACACATACTCACTGTAATAGTAACTTTGATTTGCATTTTCTGTTAACAACACGAGGAGCCATGAGCATAAATATCCTCTCCTGCCAAGACCTCTGCTGAGACCCCACCTGCTGTCTTCCCCTCTCCATACCTGTTTTATAAAAGAGCTAATCATCATTCCTTGTGGTAGCTCTAACTCTTTCTGTTCAAGCTCGGTGAGTTAAATTAAGAGAAAGGGTACCTACTTAAAAAACTGACTAATAAGGTTTAAATATACATGATTATGAGAGTTGTCTGGTCCTCATCTTGAAACTGAACCCATCACAAATAATGTTAGCGCATACGCTGTTAGCCCTGAAGCTAGGCTAGCCTCAATTCTTTCAATTTACGTCCTGTAAGTCATGAGCAGAAGAAAACTAAAACTTCTAATGATTGTGTAGGAAGACTTTAATACTGTATCAACTCGCTGACTTATTCTGCTCATAATATCTGTTGAATATGTCAAAGTATAAGTGCAGCTTAGCATGAGTTGACTGTGTTACAAAGTAGGCACTGCAGTTCGTAGACATTTTTTCTGTAAAAATAAGCACATAATGACGTATTCTCATAAATATTAAACAACTGACCTTCAATTAAGCTGATTCTTTGACTACTTAATTAATATGTGTAATTAATGGGTGTCTTTTCTTTATTAATACATCCTTCATAAATATCAGTGTTAGCTAGCTAATGCTAGCAATCTTCCAATGTCATTTTACAAAGATGACATTGAAATACAAAGATCGATGTATATCAGTAGGGTTACTGCTTATCCAATTTGAATTCAGGATATCAGCCATGTTATTGCTATTGCCATGCTAATCAGCTTTCTTTTAAAGTTAATGCTTTGGTTAAATGTACTTTGGTACAGTTTTTTCTTTTTCACAAAAACATAATATATGTAACATGATTCAGTGTGCTACCCACTGACCTTTAGGGATAGAAACAAAGTATTGATCCTATTGTTGTAGCTTTAATCAAATGGCAGGAAATTTCACTGAAACTTGGCTTGCTGCTGCTGGGACCACAAAAGCTGTATGAATTCAGAATCGGGGTTACTAAAACCCCGTGACTCTTGACTGTTAGAGTCATTTTACTCTTTGTCTATTGAGGATTTAAAAAAGCTGATGTCAGTGTCTTAAAACGTCTCTCTTGTAAAACTAAATTTGATTCGTGCAGATCAAATGACCATACACAGATGTTTGCATTTTTATCTGTCTTGCATTCTCATCAGGGAGTCCTATTATTGGTTCCAAATTCCTGCTGCAGCATGACAACAAACCCAAATATAAGACCAGAGTCATAAACAGCTATCTGCAGCATGAGGAAGAGTAAGAGCTCCTGCAACAGATGGCACGGCACTCGCAGAGCCTGATCTCAGTGTGCGATTAAAAGACATGAAAAACAATCAACTAAAGACTTTTACATGAAGCTGACTGAAAAACTGAACTCTGTATGGAAAAAAGTACTTTGTACATCTTTATTTATTTTTATTGAACAAACCAATGCTTTGCAGCCCAGATGAATAGTTGGCCTATCTTCACTTGACAGACGTGCATGATGAGCCAGCAGAGGGCTCTCCAGCTCTCCTCTATGAAAGACGAGCTTCCCATGCGTGGATGGACACAAGGAAGACATATAAGGGAAAGTAAAAGGAAAGAAGAGAAAAAGGAAAGGAAGCAATTACTGAGCGGCGTATCGAGCTAGAGCCCTGGCTTGTTCAGTGACTGTGGCTCATCCTAATCAGAGTTAATTAACTCTTATGTCTCCTCCCCTGTCAACCACTACAATGGAAACACAGTATCACTTCATTTAAAAGAGAAATAATCTTGCACTTCAAGTGTCGGCAATTATGGTGTTATTATATAGTTATAGTTAATGTATATCACAAGAATAAAGACATGACATGGTAATAAGATCTTAAACGCTCTGAAAATGAACCCTGAAACATCAGAGGAGCATATCGATCAGCAGAAATGATTCCATGTATGTCTATGCGTTGATGTACTTCCCAGTTTGTGCTGAGGGCCACGTGCATACGATGTGTCAGGTGGCGAACAGCAGGAAGTGATCTCGGACCGTAGGGAGAGTTAACCCTACGTGGACCCCCTCGGCCCTCTGTCATCCAGAGCACCTGGACTGAATACTGGTGGGCTTTAATCCAGTCAAAGAGGGGGATACACTCTGGCAAGAGCTTTTTCCTTCTTTTCTCTAACCCCCTAACTCTACTAGTGAGCCGATTACCTGCTCTGTGTGTGTGTGAGCCCCAGTCCAATAGGCCCTGAGTGTGGCTCTTTGTGTGTGTGTGTGTGTCTGTGCTCACACGCAGGGCCAGACGGACACAGCTTCTTCCAGATAAAGGCTTTTTCTCCTGTCAAAAATGACTGCCCTGATAAGAGCTGATATGAGAGAAAAGCAAAGCCTTATGGCATCACTCTTGGCTTTTTTTTCTTTTTTTTTTGTTTCTTTTGTAAACCCCAAATCCCCAGGAACAGACCCACTAACCCCTCACCCAGCACACACACACACACACACACACACAGAGCTAATCTGTATTGGGGGTTTTAGTCGAGGTAGAGAGGGAGCAGGTGGAGGGATAAAGAAGAGTTGCTGCATGTTTCTTTTTCTGTTTTTGTATTTTTTAAAAAAGTAGTGTCGCCATATTAAAGACATCCCTCCCCTCAAACACCCAATCCTTAAACACACACACACACACACACACACACACACACACACACACACACACACACACACAAACACACACACACACACAATACAGGCACACTTACTTTTCACACAGACAGATTATGTCTCAGACAGTCAGAGCTCCTGCCTTCAATTAACCTCACAAAGACAGGATCATTTACACACACATGATGATGATAGCAGGAGGGAGACAGTGAAGCCTGTGAGTGTGTGTGAGTGTGTGTGTGTGTGTGTGTAATGTATACAACAGACTGTACTTCACAGCAAGGCCTGATACAAGAATTGACTCTTAGTGAAGGACTTAATGTCGTGGTTTCAGTCTTCAGAGAGATTCTTCTGTATCGCCCGAGATGTTCTCTCAAACGTTTGCAACATATGCTGCAGGAAAGAGAAAAAAAGAGCAAATAGGTGAAATGCACTGCTGAGTGTGGTCAAAAGAGAAAAACTGGATGTAAGGCAAAGGAAAACAGATTGTCTACGTTTGGTGGAGAAGTTGAATAGAGCGACACGAGGTTTGTGTTTGTTTGTCTGGCACTCGTTGCTGGTTCAGAATAATCACAAAATACGTTACTGTCATTACATTACTGTCCTGTATATGTGAGTGCTGTGCTCATAGGTGCTTCTCATTCAATAACTGAAGTGGAAGATTGCAGATGCTTTGTGGAAAAAGTGGAAAAACTGAAGTCGTGTTACTGTTACAAAGAGAAAAGCAAAGTGTTTGTCAGATAATCTAGTACCAACCTTCTAGGTGGATAACTGTTATAACTTCCCACTTAGCTCAGGGATTGGCCACGCATGTGGAAGTGAGAAAACAGCCATGATTGGGCTCCTTCTCTTTGTTCCCACCAAAAGACCAGACAGGTTGTCCAATCAGGCTTTAGCGAGATAAAGTGAAGTTTTAAAAATACCATCGAGCTGCCATGTCACGACCTGCACGTGGTATTATCACTTAAGTCATTACCTGCATATGAAGTGGCGCTAGGCAACCGGGAAACCTGAAAAACTGATCTCTCTAACACGTGTTCAATATTCTAAAAAAGTTATATTTTGACGCATGACCGGGAAGTTTCCGCCCCTGAAGCCTCAGTCATGTCAAAGCAAAGTGTATTTTTACGGCACGTTTTAAACAACATCAGTTGACCAAAGTGTTGCACAAGTTACACATAATGTGCGCTACACATAAAAGTCACTAAATCAGTAATATACACATATTAAAAAAATAAACACAAGTAAATAAGATTTTGTTTTGCATAATAAAACATTGTAACATACCTATAATAGATCTATATTCTGTAATATATCTATATTATTGCTAAAGCACTTTCTGGATGGAAGCAAACTGCACTTCATTGCCTTGTATTTGTGACATGTGCAATGACAATAAAGTTGAATTCTATTCTATTCTAAAGGTCAGGACACTCTGCAGTCACACAGCAACTTCCCTAGGACTGAAAAATCAGTTGGAGAGTGATTACATTGCTATCACTGTCACCCTCAATCTCTGGACAGCCACGTTTGATCACAAGGCAGCTGCACAGGTCGTCTGGTGGGAGGCGACCTATCTCCAATAAATACCTTCGAGCATGTAGATAGTGACAGATTCATGATTTGTGATTTTATCCCAGACAGATTGCCAAATGACCACATTCAGTTGCAAGCTGATAGCAGACTGACTCTGTCTTATTTTATCACCATCTCGACGCACCAGTTACTTTGAAGACAGCAGCTGACTGCAGGCAGCTGCAGACCTCGTCCCCGTTTTCAAGCAACCATTTCAGGCAAAGAGATCACAAGTTGATTGCACATAGTCATGGTCATGTACACCCACCTTTCCCCTGTGTCTGTAGCATAAAAAAACTTAAAAATAGTCCCAGACAAGAGATGCACTCTCATGGTTTATACTCAGGTGTGTTTGATTTCTCTTCCCTGAATAAGCTGGTCTTGGATGTTTCATATGAGAGATACGATCATTTTTTTGTGTGTGTATGTGTCTAAAATAAATCCCTGGTTGGAAAAAAAAGAGAAGAGGCTTACGAGCCTCATGCTAATGCTGAAAATGTTGCCCTAAAAGTTCCTCAGAAGAGCACTGGACACTTGTCCATCATCTCCCTCTCTTCCCTCATTACCCACAGTGGTGCTATATGCACAAAGAGCCCCATGGGAAACAGTCTCAACCACTGAGTATCTTACAGAGACAGCGAGCTCACGTGGAAACACACCAGTATGACTGACAAAATACATTTCTGTTACCTTCTTCATTCACCTGCTGCAGGTTGCGTGGGGGTGGGGGCATGCAAAGCTGTTCTATCCTAGTCTGTATGTTTTTTTTGGCACCACTGTAGCTATCTGGTAGGACGCACACATACACCAGCCACTGTGTGCACACGCTGTTCGCTCTTGGAGCTGTCAAGCAAACAAGTACAAATCCAGCACAGAGACAGTACAATCTATGTGAACAGTAAATAAATAAATAGCAGGATGTAAAATGGAAACAGAGAGCTTAGCATAGAGACAAGCATGAAGTGCTCTGTGGACAGACACAACAGAGGAGATCCTGCTTTGGGCTCGTGTCTCAGCCATCATTTTTCTTCTCTACTGTATGTCTTTATTTTCCTGTAACACCCCCTACACACATACACACACACTCACACACAAACATCACTCTCCCAAGCTCCTTCATTTCTGCTGAAGGAGAGGGAGAGGAGACGCAGAAGAAAGGAGGAGGAGGGGGTTGCGATTAGTTTCAGGGTTCTAGCTCGCTTGATTGGCAGCTGGCAGCATATGGAGCCGTGAAGAAGGTTTGCCCACGCTCACTTCAGAGGAAACAAATATTTGCCTGAAGGAGGGAGCGAGAGAGAGTGAGTGAGAGTAAAAAAAATATTAATTAGTTTTCAGACGCGCAGAGAGATAAAAGTCGGCAAGACGCACCCATCAAAAGGCTGCAGAGTTAGCTGCAAAATGGAAATTTTCCCCAAGTTGACAGATCCAGTAAGGCTGCAAGCAGAGCTGAGGGTAAGTACATATGTGGAAGCGCTGAGGTGCGCGAAGACAGGAGCCCAACGTAGATTCTGCATTAACATCTGTGCATACGTTAACATATTCTGAGCAGAATTAAACAGACATTTAAGAATGCATCTTTCACACTTCTCTAGCCGCTTCAATTATTTCTTAATTATCATCTCCACATCAAAACGGAGATGCGTGGAGATCGGCACATATGCACCGCATTAAATGCACTTGAAGTAAGTATTGGTAGGCATGAATCCCAGCAATTCAAGAGAATTACAGTTTAATTAAATTCAATTTCATTTATATATTAAATATAAAAACATCACAAGAATGGTTTCTTTATATTATTATCAGGCAATGACCCCAAGAAGAGTCATGATTTGGGCGTACCACAGCCGCAGGATGTGGGCGGCTTGCAGTCACTGATTCCACAATGAACTCTTCTGTCAAAAAGCCAAAACTTGGCTGAAATTGGGTTATGCAAGAAGACAATGACCCCAAAATAGCAACAAATGTTGCAAGTCCAGAACTTGACCTGACTGAAATGCTGTGAGAGCTGTTCATAAATGAATGCCTGCAAACCTCAATGCACCACCACCATGTTTCCTCCACAGCAATGTAAGAAACGGATAAATTCATACAGTCCTAATGCTGTGCTTAGAGCTTTTAAATGGCTGGATGAAGTCCTAAAAACCATACTTGTTGTTTTTTGAGAGAGTCCTGTTGTCTTGTGTGCTGCTTGATTTTTTTGAGCCTGTATTATTATTATTATTGGATAGATATGAGTTGTGGCCATAGTGAACTAACCCTACCTTTACCCCATGAGTACACTAGATGCATAGAAATTAACATCTTTTGCCTACTTTAATACCAAAAAGTACCAAACAAACGAACTGTAAAGCGCACCGGCTGTACTAATCTAGGCCAATCATCTCCTCAGTCAATCAGCTCCCTCTCTACGAGAAAGCAAATATTTAAACATTTTTCCAGTGAGCTGATTTATTCTTTTAATGTTATATCTACAAAATCCAGCCTTGCACTGTTTTCATTAATCATATGACTAAGACGGATTCTCTGGGGCAACAATTAGAGTTACCGTTAGAGCGCTACTACTAAATAAACAAAACAAAATAAACACACCTTTTTAAAAATCTTTTTTATTTTGGCCTCAAGACACTAATTGTTAGTAAAAAATAACCTCATCTGCAATCTCACAAACCACTGAATTCACTAATCAGGGCCTCTGAAAAAAGAAACCGCCGCATGAAAGAGACGTTGCTTTGCTTTGATACGTGGCGTTCAGACACTGACCATGGGATTATGCACCACTGATAAGGTAATTAACAGACTATGATAGTGTAATTAAGCAACATCTGAGAAGAAAGGCTGTTGGAGTGGTGTGTTGGTGTGGGTGCACATCAAAGCCCGTGGCACTGCATTAAAGGCGGGCTCGCTGTGCAGAACATTTGGTTTAGCGTGGTTTCCTCTGCGAAGGTATCGATGTGTGCCCAAAGAAAGCTTGTCGTGCCATTGAGAATTAGCTGACAGCACCAAATAACTTCATTGTGATGGAAATAAAAATGCCTTTTCTGGAGCAATTGGGTAGTGCAAAATGGACAGAGATCATATCAGAGGCAGTAACCGATAGCTTCATTGTCTGAGTCAAAATGGTGTCTCTCTCCATCAGATTTCAGTGAATAAATGCAACTCGCATGAATTCACTTAGCTATTTACCTTGCTTTGCTTTACTGAGAATGCACCTTTGTGGGATTCGCCGTCAGGCCTCGCAGAGTGCACTCCCTCCTTTTCTCTCTCCCCCTCTTTCCCTCTGTGTGCACTGAACCAGCACAAATTCAGTTTTATTGTATTTATTTGTTTATTTACTCTTATCTCTTTTCCATTTCAGAGGCTTCCTATCAGAGACCTCCAAACCTCAGAAGCCGAGTGGCAGGGGAGCCGCCAGGTTTACATTTGAGTCCGTATGAGCGTGTGTGTGTGTGTGTTTCGGGATAAAATTAAAATACAAATGGAAAGGAAACATTGGAATCATCACTTTTCTTATCGTCAGCTACGCGGTTTATGGCTCCCACTGTTAACAAACTCCTCCAGGGTGATGAAACAGAAAGCGCTGAAATGTACTCACTTCATGACTCACAGAATATCTTTTAAGTAACATTATAAACCATTGGCAAGGGGTACTGCAAGGGGAGTGAAACTCATTTTAGGCATTACATCACTGCGAACAGCAGAGCCTGCACTTTACTGTTGGATGCAGTAAGAGCTGCTTAGCATATTTTATCTCGAGAAATATCCCGGGACGGTTTTTGATATGACAGATCACCCACAGGTGTAGGCCTTACGTCCAAAATGAGCAACTCCGCTGAAGCTTAAAGTCTACTTTTTAACTGCAACTTATGTTGTCATTTCAAATCTAGTGTCTTGCGCTTTGCTGACACTGAGGAATATGTGTTGGTGTCCAAACATTTTCTGACCTAACCATACTGTTTCCCACATTTCCTGTTTCCTCAGGCAAGAGTAAGAGTGCAAGCAGCTCGCCACAATGCCAGAAGTTTGGTAGATGATACATGACTCTATATGAAATGGACAAAGCCATCTTGGTGTTACCCATTAGTCCTGTTTTGACATCTTCAGCCTTTGTTTTACTGAACCAGACATTAGCCAGGAATAACCTCTGGTTAAGAAAGAACACGTCCAAAACGTCTCCAGCTTTATCACCTATTTCAATCTGAGTTTAATTATGATTTCAAATGAACATTGTGATTATATATTTTTTTAAAAGGAAGCGAGCAACTGGTACCATATATTCATTAGGAAACAGTTTAGCATTAAATCAGTTAAAAAATAGCATATTACTGCCTCTGCAACCAAAGGAGCCTCCCCCTGGTGCTCATTGCAAAAAATACAGGTTTAAGACACTTCAGGGCTTCACTGTTCACATCTGGAGGCTACATAAACTCACTGGCCACTTTATTAGATACACTTGTTTCTTAATCGGCCAATCACATGGCAACTATTGAAACTGTATCAAGATGACCTGCTAAAGTTCAATCTGAGCATCAGAATGAAGAAGAAAGGTGATTTAAGTTACTCTGAATATGACATGGTTTCATGTCTCCAGGGTTTACAGAGAATAGGTGGAAAAGTGAAAATATCCAGTGAGCAGGAGGTGAGAAAGCCTTGTTGATGCCAAAGGTCAGAGAAAATGTCCAGTCTTTACAACTAAGGTATCCAGAAGAGCATCTCTGAATGCACCACACCGTTGTCTTGATTTCTGCTGTGCCAATGTCATGAAAGCATGAATCTGTCCTACATTGCATCAATTGTTCAGGTTGGTGATGGTCACGTAATTGTAATTCGGGTGATGTTTTCTTTGCAAATTTTGCCCCCCTTAATGTCACAGAATAGTATTGCTGCTGACCATGTCCATGGTTAAACTGAGTGTATATATCCAAATCAAAGTAATCAAAGTATGGCTAATCCAGTCTTTAAGTCTGACGTCATTAGCCGTATCCGGGTCCAAAATCTGTTTCAGGTCCCAAAGTCAAAGGAACACTGCAGCATCACTGAGAGTTAAATACTGTCTAAATTCTTTCATCTTCAATAAAATGATCAGCGTTGCTACTTTACCAAGTGTAAGAATTAAGTTTAACATCCAGGCATCCATGAAAACAAAATCTATGTCATTTAACGGAGTCAGAAGTTAGCAGGAAGTTAGCTTGCTAGCTTTTATCTAAAGATGGTATAGCATGTTCTGACTGAGAGATTTCTGAAAAAATTAAAACGTACAGCTCTGTTATCACTTCCGACATAAATGAAGACAGAAAACTAAACAGCAGTGACGTTTGTAGGGTTACGAAGTTGGACTAGCTGGTATATAATGATGTGCTACGTGGTGGCTAGCTACACAGCTATGGTTAGCATAATATAAACACATTAGCACAGTGAAGCAGGAGGATGAATGCAATTTTTTTTTCCACTCGATAAAAGTTAACGTGAGGGTTCCTGATGGTTAGAGACAAATGCAATCGCATGGCAGGATGCTGTAAACGGGCCAAACTTCAGTCAGGAGAACAACTGAGATAATCCATCCACAATACGAGGTTAGTCATTAATATACTGCTGTGTGTGCTGGGCTGTAGTGACATCGTAAGGTTTTAAAAACTAAGCTTTAAAATAAACAGTGGCAATAAAACTGAGAGAGGCCGACAGTGATCACTGCCTTTTTTCACGGGCTTGTTCAGTTTAAATAGAACAAAATACAAAGCATTAAAACATG
This sequence comes from Simochromis diagramma, assembly GCF_900408965.1. Taxonomy (NCBI): domain Eukaryota; kingdom Metazoa; phylum Chordata; class Actinopteri; order Cichliformes; family Cichlidae; genus Simochromis; species Simochromis diagramma. The sequence continues at coordinate 3,812,403 of NW_024387477.1, forward strand.
TTAAAAACACAACAGCCTTAATAAACGCAGAGTAGTTCGGAAAGAAGCAGGTTTCATACGTCATCATTTAAAGACCAGAACAGCACCACAGAATTACAACTGGTATTAATAAAATAAAAATATTAAGTTAATGTTTTTAACATATACTGAAACAAAAACAAAACCACAAACAATCTGCAGCATTGATGGTATTTTCTGGGAAATCTAACATTAATGAGTGTAGCCTACAGATTGTATGAGCACATTATGAGTTATTGCTTAGCCTGAACAAAACGACACAAATCTTTGTGACTCTTATGTGACCCACACTGCTCCTGATCATCCCAATCAAATGCAAAATATGCCCAATGTACAGGACTCTTAGAGTCACTGCTTTTGTTGTTCAGTGCCCAGTATCTGTACCCACTGCATCTACACTCCCATCAAAATCAAATCTTTATACAAAATGTAGCTCTGGACTCTCTGGACGCTCTGGATTTTTCATCCAATTTCTAGCAAAAGTGTCCCTTATACTTATGGTAATAATTCTGATTACAAACTACTAAGATTAAAAATGTTTTTGATTAATTAGAACAAATAAATGAAAGCTGAAAAAAATCTGTCCTGATGAAAAATATTATTAAAACGATTCTAAGTTTGCGAATGGATGGATGGATGGATTCTAAGTTTGATTGTTGTTTAGTATTCCACCTACCTTTGCAGAGAAGACTGAAAGGACCATTTGTGAGCATAACAATTAAAGCGATGCCATCTTAATCATACTTTTTCATGCATTCGTTAACCCAGAGAAACAATGGAAAAGTACTTTTGAGCTTTATCAAGTTTGCAGATAATCAACTTTATGCAATGTATTTATTTTCCGTGGCTATTTTTGCTTTAATTTGACAGCGCAAGAAATTGATGAGCGCTGAAATTAAATTGGTGAAGCCATTTTGCATGCTCGTCTTATACTGGAATGGAAGATTTGTTAAAAATTGATCACTCTAAGATATCGAGACCGAGAGTTCAGAAATCTTCTTTTTTTTAGAGCATTGTTCCAATTCCTGATAGCTGAATTATCAACTTTGTCCTGGTGAATGTCCAAAGCAGTGGGAAAATGTTTTTTTGAAATGCACTCAGATTAGCATTAGGGCCACGGCCCACAGCCAGCTGCATTTGGTGTGTTCTCCTACTGCAGATGAGTTCAAATACCACCACACTGACCCGACTCCAGGTGTGTTTGTTTTGCTGGGCCGATGCCAGATGAAGAAACACAGTGGGAGCACGTGGGAGGACAAAGATTCCCAAAGCAAGAAATTAATTCTGTGATTATAAGTGAGAAACAAAACAAGCAAAAGAAACATTTTATGACACTGCTAATAGAAGCTAATTGTGTTTTTCTTTTTCCTGTCTTAACCAACCGATTTCTTTCTACAGACAGATTTGATTTCATTTGGCGTCTGCTCAAACACTGGTGGTTTAAGACTGTGAAGCAAAGAAGCATAAAGTCTCATCAATCACTGCCTCATTACCACCACAGTGTCCTCACAGCTCACCCCAAGTATGTGAGTGTATGTGCGAGTGTGTGCAGCGTCTGTCGGCTCAATGGGAGAAAGAGTGAACCATCTCGCTCCGAATCTGAACGGCCTCTTTGATCTCCCAAAACCAAACAGGGAGAGAAACTCTTGCCCCTCACAGAGAGGATTAAATATCCCTGAGTCGGGACATCGCAACTCTCTCTCACCACCCTCCTTCCCCTCCTACCATCGCTCCTTCCTCCGCTCCCTTCCTCCTCACGTCTACCCTGGTTATCACTGAGTCTCCAGAGGGGCTGGAGGGAAAGGAGTGTGAATGAAGAAGAGAAGAGGGGGGGGGGGGATTAGAGGAGAGACTGTGCTGCTTTAAGAGCCAAGAGGACATCTGGGTCCACGAGGACTTTGACTGCTTCACCCACACAGGTCAAAGTCTGGATAGGTCACAGCTCTGCCCTGAGGTTCTTTGTGTTTGTGTGTGTATTTGGAGGGGTATTGTCTGGGTCAGAAGGGAACAGCCAGGATTTATTTAAGAGTTAGTCGGCTGTCAGAAAGAAAAGGATTTGTTTAAGAGAGGAATGGAAGGGGTGGAGGGGAACAGCCAAATAAAAGAGTGTAGGAGGTCTTCGCTGGTGTACTAACCCTGATACATTTTAAGGTGACCCTTTGAATTCCAGTCCACACACATCGCTTTCCTCTGTGGCCAAACTGTCAAGACGGTTTGTTGTAGGTGAAAAGGTACACATGTGATTTCTCTCAGATCATTCTTGTCCTCTCAGTCTTCTGACCGTAGAAGGCCGATAGATCTGAGCGTGAATGCGTCAGGGTTAATGTCGGTAATGTCTGACAAGAACAGGGAGTTAAGGGTGATGATAGATCTCTTTGTTAGCCTGGCAATGAAAATAGGCCCTTTGAGAATGTAAATATGAGCACTGAATCTTTCAGACAGCAACCAGTGGTATTGATTCCTGCCCATTTAAACCACATGGGCCATCTGCTGTTTTAGTGGAGACAGGTACGCTGTATGACCCCTAAAACTCGAGCGAGTGCGCTGTTTTAAACATAAGCACGCCACCTGAACTGAGACATGTGGTGTTGCAAAATGATGCTGGATGTGTGAATCACTTTGCAAATTTGACTTTGTTCTGGCCAAAGATTTGCAGCCACAGATTGGCAGCTTATAATTAAAACAACAGCATCACTGTTCATATGTGTTTACATGAGTAAATGACCACATTGTGGTTTTTACTGTGCTGATTGTGGCTGACTTCAGAGCTTAAACACCATCTATTGCCTGTTAATGTTTAGTTAAATATGTTCAGTAGAGGTAATAGCTCACAAGTGAACAATTCATTTGTAGCTTTTTCTGTGTAACTGTAAAGTTTTACGCAGGTTGCTGTTTGCAATGCTGTGCAGAACGAGCACGCTTTGCTCCCCCTCCCCTCCTTTGTGTTTTGTTTTATAGTTTCTCAACAGTACTTGTTTTAATTTGTTTACTGGTTTGCGAGCGCTTTTTATTTAAGAAAAAAATAACTGTAAACTGTAAACCACCACAGCAGACCCGATGGCGTTTTCATGCTTCGCAGCATCATTTATTCTCACAATAATCACGCGGTTGCTGTAACAGTACATTCAACGGCTGCAGCTCTCCCGCTGCCATCACCACCACCACCAACAACACAAGCAGAGCACAGGTTTTAAGCCGGCGAGGCGTGATTGGATATGCGGCATCGCAGACCACACCCCGCCACAATAATAAAGCATTTTCTATTTAATTATAAACTTTGTCCTAATTATGTCCTGAGTTTTAACTATTTAATAATAAAAAAGGAAACATCACAAAAAACACTTAACGTCATGAAAATTGAGATTTAGCAATTCAAGGACGCATCCACCTTATTTATTGAAAGTATCGGTATCGGCGATACTGGCCCGTATTTACTTGGTATCAGATCGATACCAAAATATGAAGTATTGCACACCACTACCAGTGACAGAAACCCACAGAATCGATTAAGCCTGCACGGTTCCATGTCTACTATAAAACATTGTAAGTTTAACCGATTAAATAAATTAAGGGATCTCAATTTCAGAAGGACAAGTTATGCTAACTCTAATGAAGTCGAGTTAAATACGTTTAGAACGACACCAAAGTCGAACAGCTCTAGTTTTAGGTTTAATGGAACAGACTGAATGAAATGGCAACATTGTTATAGACTTACTGACAACTCAAAGTTGTTAGTAATGCGTCTAATAAAACCTAGCAATTTTTATGGTAAATTCAGAAAATGGTTGGCAGATATTTACGTTTTTGCCTTTTTGCTGTGCCCCATACACCGCACAGTTACAGGAACTCTGCTTTTATTGCCATTTTAGCAACAATCCGGAGCAAGAGTGCAGAAAGGTAGTCATTAACTGCTACCGGAGTCTCAGTCATGGTGGCCTGTTAATAGCTAAACCTTTAAACTGTTCTTCGTCACCTAAATAGCCGAAATCACATCACACATCCAAGTCGACACAACTGAAATAAAAATCACAACACGACTAAATGAAGGGTTTTAAGATAGACCGTAAAAGTCCCGTGAACATGTACTTGCCATTGCAGAAGTGTTTATAAAAACTGGAGCTTAATTACCATCCTTGCTATCATACGTTTTTATGTTTTAATGCATGGAATACAACAAATACCCCAAATTTGCATATAAAATATAACATCTCTCTTTCTTCTTTATGCTTTTGCTTAATGCTTTAGTGTGTAAGTGTACACTTTTAATCTCTGAGTTTGTCCCCCCCTCACTACTACCTTCAGCAAAGGTCAACGCTTTCTGCGAGGGGTTAATACAATCACCATTACTGCTTCCTGCTGCTGTGCCGGGGCAGAGGAGGCAGGGCATGGAGGAGAGGTGGGGGTAGGCAGGAGGATGAGAGAGACAGCCAGTGCAGACAGAGGAAGGGGCAACTCTGACATGACAATGACAAATTGCCTTGTATTTATTCAAATTGTGTAATGTGATCTTTTGGCTGTGTTGTAATGTGTGTTTTCAGAGAGTTTGACCCTGCTGATGACTTAACACTAACAAGCTCGTAACAAGGGGAGGGCAAGGTGAGCTGAAGACAATGAAGTTAGTGGACTAACAGGAACGATATTCACCGACGCTCACATAGAAACACGTCTAACAAGCAAATCTGATCTCACAGTATATGTATACAAGTTACTAAGACCTGAGAACTTACTGTTTGATTACATGATCCTTGTTAGATGTCATTTTATTTCAATGCATGAGCCCACAGAATATGAAAAAAATGAACATGTTTAGTATTGGAAAACATATTTTTTCCCAGTAACAATTATTTAAAGGAAACAATCTGAAAGGAATATATTTAAAATTTTAAAATATATTATCAGGTGCAGAAATTATGTCTTTTGGTAACTTAGCGTTCATATGTATCCATAGCTTGTATATTAAGGGTGGATAATATCTGATTTTGGCTGTTGTCACTGTGACAACAGCCAAAATCAGACTCATAAAGACATTCATATGGATGCCCGTTTCCACCCCTAACCAAAAAAAGAAGTTTCCTTAACTCTAAATTTCGAGTTGTTTTCACAAAAGTTTGACTTATTAACTCGAAATTTACAGTTAGCTCTGCCAATCAGAAATCTACATGAATTACGTCATTTCCTTGTTACCCGGAAGCTGAAGCCCTCAGCTACAAATGCTACAGCTAAGCTACCAGTATTACAGCTAGTCATGAATGCACAAATTGCTGAGTATTTTCAGCGTGGCTTCACAAATGATGAAATCCTTGTGTTATTAGCTGAATCACATGGCGTTGCTATCAGCAAACGTACTCTCGAAAGCACCAATTTGTTGCTATACATTGGTAGCTCACGATCCGGTTTTGAGTCCGCATTCCTCTGTGCCATATCCTTCCGGGTAACAAGAAAATGACATAATTCACGTAGATTACTGATTGTTAGCGCTACCTTTCTCAAAATTTCGAGTTAAAAAGTTACAGATACTATTTTTTAATGGCGGAAATGGGCTTCCATATATTCGGACAAGTGAACCAATGATTTAACAGTCATGATAACAACAAAAGTATACCTTCTTTCAGTTCTCAGGGAGTTCTCATGTCAGAAAACAACAAGAATCATCTTAAATTAGAAAAGATATGAGCAATGATCTCAGAGAAGTTGTTGCCCAGTCTGGGAAAGGTCATATGGAAATGTCCAAGTTTAAATCCATCATTCCAATGAGAAAGATTCACAAGTGGAAAAATCATTCAAGCAGTCTTTACAGGAGTGGCTGTCCCAGCAAAGACCATGTAGAGAAGCTAAAAAAATAGGACCTACATTGCACTGGACACCTTGCCAACAGTGACACACTCGTCAGTAAACCAAAGTATTTTAGAGGAAAATGTGCAGCCAACTGTCCGACAGCTAAAGCTTCACCCACATTAGGTCATTTAACAGGACAATGATCCCAACACAGCAGCAAATCCTCGACAGAATGACTGGAACAAAGAAAAGAACACAATGATCCAAAGTCCAGACCTTAGCATGAATGAAATGCTGGGGTAAGACCTCAAGGAAATCACGTTTAAATGAATCCCCATAAACCTCAATGTTCTAAAGACGTGGGGGCCAAAATTCCTTCATAAGGATGTGAGAGACTGATAAAGTCATACAGAAAACAATTACTTCAGGTTATTGCTGCTGAAGGTGGTTCTAGTAGCTATTTAATCGTGGGGTGCTCTTAGTCTTTCACACACTGCTTCTGCATATTTGCTTCGTTTTTGTTAAATAAATAATGACACGGTGTAATATCTCATGTATCATTGTTCAGCTGAGGTTGTATTCACTCAGTTTTAACACCTGGTGAGGACTATATAACTTTTACTATCTTAATAAGTAAAATCTTTGAATAAAAAGGTTTGTATTTTATTTTAGTACCAGCAAGAGAGCTTCCAGGAGTGGTGGGTTTGGAAATGTTTTTGAAGAAACTGTAAATGCAGAGAAAAGCTGAATAGCTCACTCGTTAAGGTCTGTTTCAATACAACTGAATTTTAAATAAGTGAGTGCGTAACTGAGAGACCGACCTTAAGGGGCCAACTTCACGTGTCGTCAGTCATATGGGAGCCACACACTAAAGCATACTTCTGAATGGGTACCGTACATTACAACATTAACATCTTGGTGTATTACATAAAGATAAACTAGCAATTGAGACCCTGAACTTTATTTTGGTAATGAGAAAAGCAGGTTTCATGTTTCAGACCTGGAGTTTGTGATCATTCTTTATATGGAGTCACTGAATCACATCCAAAGCAGAGTTGAGCTCTTTTTAGCTGCTGAAGAGCTCAAAGATTTGTTGACTTTTTCTGTTTTCTTGTGTTAAAAACTGAAGACACAGCAAGCAGGTGTTGAGGCTTTACAGATGTTGGAAGGTAACTTTAAAGCCAATTAGAGAAATTGAGAAAAATGTCAAATATGCTAATAAAATTATTAAAATGTAATGATATTAGGTGCAGAGGAAACTCATAGCTACTCTTTTTCCTTCCATAATAGACCACACAGCCAACTTAGTGACATAACAGTCAGACAGACTGTGCGTCAGCGCACAGGTAATACAACCTCCGCTGGTTCTCTTCGCACTGCCCTCTGGATTATTGACACAGACACCTGCAGGGATCCGGGAAGTCAACACAGGCCGATGAACACGGCCAACACACACATACGCCGATACGCAGAGCCAGCACGCTACAGGATGAGTCATGTAGAGCTGAGGTCAGTGCAGAGATCTTTAGACATTAGGGAGTAAAGAAGGGAAGCACCTGCCTGAGCAGACTTTAGGGAGAGAAGGCAAGAGTGGGGTGAAAATGGCATTGACGTGAGCGTACTGGAGAAAACCGTGAGAGTGTTTTTGAGGCTGTGACACCTCATGTATCAAAAGGCCTTTTTAATTAGGCGCCTTTTCTGCTGTTGATTCCCCAAATAATGTTGCAAACATTCAACAATAAATGCAGTACTTGTTTCTCACATTATTGCCACATCATAGCTCAAGTGTGTAAAGCAGCTTAATTAGTCATTAATACCAAAGCTGCTAAACATAAACATTAACTTAGGGGAAGCAGCGCTTTCTTTGCTGTGGCTCCACAAAACAGGAAGCAGGAAGCTCGGATTAAACAACACTACGCTGATATTTCTGATAAAACTAGATGAAACAAAGATAGCAAGTAATGAGTTTTGCTTTTGGATATCTGTAAATCTGCAGTCTTCTTAGTGTTGCTTTCTTTCCTCTTGTCTTAAGCCATTTTCACAAATGAATTCCTGGCAATGTCGCCTAGCTAGCTGTAATTTTTCCAGGAAATTCCTTTGATTTGTATCACTTTGATATCACAAACACTTTCTGATATAGAAGCTTGTTGATGGTAACCGAAAGCATCCGGCTGAGGTGCAACTTGCTGAGGGTCTTTTGACTTAAGAATGGAGATGTATGTTTAAATAAATAAAATAAATTGAAACTTATGCACCCAGTTCTTTTTTTTAAGTCCTTAGAGACATTTGCTGTACAAGCACTACAAGCACAGTTTAAAGAAATCATCAAATGCCTAAAATTACATTCATGCCCATGATGAGTGGTTAACTGTAAATAGTTCTTAGAAAAGGTGTTTCTAGAGTGAAAAATTGCCAACTGAGTAGTTAACATTGCTTTAGCTAGCTTTAATGTTGGACGTGTGTGTGTGTGTGTGTGTGTGTATAGGGACTGACTTGATTTTGGACCAGCATCAAGTGGACACTGGAGAATCTGCAGCTTCTGCACATCTGGGTTGGTTCAGTCCCAGATTGTCTTTGAGCAAATCTGTGTCGTTTTGTTATAAAGTATCTAGAAGTTTGTTCTCAGTACTATTTATTCATTTCTTGATTCAGAATTAAAGCCAACATCACAGCAGATGGTCGAATATGACAACACACAACAGGTTTTGACACCTTCCCTTAGTCCATGTTTGTGTAGTACACTACATATAATATGTAAAAACTTTTGTAGTGCATACACTTTAATGGATTAGAGTTTTCTCAGATATGGATCCAGTTACGTGCACAACATTTGACCATGACTGCATTTTGCAGCTTGTGGACCGCACATATCAGACCATATCAGACCATAAATATCTGCAGGTGTTAGCAAGCTATTTAGCATTGGTACCATTATTGAAAACTCGTTAGTGGTCCCTTCTTTCTATTATGGAGCCAATGTGAACACACTTTACTACTTAAAATAAGAAGTTTAAGTAAAGAAGGGACGCGACGCCTGTTCAGTGCTTAGTGTTAAACAGATTCTTACTGATTCTCTGGAGGAGTCTCAGGAATTTCTGGACATCACGTAGCGTGTTTTGTCCCTCTTAGTTCATCAAAATGTTCCTTTCTTTTTTCCCCCCCTCATGCCTAATTTTTTTCCCGACACGCTCTTCTCAGTGAAGCTTTATCAGAGCTCCTGGGACTAACTGACATTCACACGGATGCTAATGACACCGCAGGATTCGAGGCGCTTCACTCTCTGCTTGCTCTCCTCTTTCCTCTCTCTCCCGGTTTCTCTGCTTCTCATTTGCACTACTTTTTCTCTTATTCTCTCTTCCTGGGCAATTAGACAGAGGGAGAAGTCCCAGTTGGCTCGTGGTGGTAATCAAACATCTTTTTCTTGTCCATTTAACACTGGGATTAATTTCCTACAAGGTTAATTAAAAAGGCCCATCAGACAGAACTGATTATTGCAAAGGTTACAGTAGCAGTGCTGTGTCTATGCCTGTACATGCATAAGTGTATGTATGTGCACTTACATGCACATGCAAGTTTACATAATCTCTGAAATGGATATTTAATTTTTTTTTATTGTTTTATTTTTTATGGCTAATCTTAACAAAGTGGTGTTTGTGAGGTCTAACAAATACGCTGAAGGACCTAAAACCTTTTCTAGTTGAAGAAGCTGTTTTCTGAGTACATCCAAAGAATTCTGGGGAAATAAAGACGTATCTATTTTTTGAGCTGAAGAAATGTGCGGTTGCTACCTTTGGCATTTGGGATGTTGGACTGTAAAATTATGGTTTTGGTTCAGCACCACAAACAAATGCACTAGGAAGTCTCATCATGGTTGTCTCTGTCCTACACACATAATTACATATTCCATAAATCACTTTTAAAAAATACTGCTGGATGTCTCCAAATTCCAAAATTGAGCATTTTTATTTTGTCTTACCACTTTGGTGACACTTTGACAGTTTTTCTTCCACATGCTTTTCATGTAGAGTAACAGCTGCCTTTTTTCAAATTCATGCTTAAAAAGACAAAAGAGACCATTAATGGTCACTAAGATACAACTTATGTATTTTGGGTCTTGTTCAATTACAATACAGTACAAAAGTCTCGAGTCACTTCTCATCTCTATATATTTTGCTTCCAAGGAGACAGATTTAATGGTAATTTTTAAAGGGATCCCAAGCAATCTACCACAAGGTGATCAAGTGTGAGATATAATGCGGTGTCTCAGTATGTTGTGTAGTAAGTGAAAACTGAGCAAGTGAAGGACAAAAAACATTTATGTTGCTGAGAAATCGGAAAACAAATCGAGCAAAGACCTGACACAGGACCTGAGAGATCCACCTGGCCCTTCAGTGGGTACTACGACTTTACTCTACTTTTCACTGAAGCCTCATCAAAAATGGCCTCAGTTGAAGGGAGGGAGAAAAGGCTGAACTTTGCAAAATTACACAAGAACTGGACTGAAAATCAATGACAAGACACCTGATGGAGTAATAAATCCAAATTTTTCATTTTTCATTCAAACCATCATCAAAATATATGAAGGAGGTCATGAGAGAAGTACAAGGATTATCTACAGACATGTGGGGCTGCATTTCAGCCAGTCGTGATGGGAATCTTGTCAAAAGACCTAACGTTTAATATATGGAGCTATCCTGCTGTGATCTATGACCTTCAGCAGCTAAAGACATTTTTATTTCAAAAAGCTTTTAATTAGGGGGCGATCGTGGCTCAAGAGTTGGGAGTTCGCCTTGTAATTGGAAGGTTGCTGGTTTGAGCCCAACTTGGACAGTTTCAGTCGTTGTGTCCTTGGGCAAGACAGTTCACCCGTTGCCTACTGGTGGTGGTCAGAGGGCCCGGTGGCGCCAGTGTCCGGCAGCCTCGCCTCTGTCAGTGTGCCCCAGGGTGGCTGTGGCTACAATGTAGCTGCCATCACCAGTGTGTGAATGGGTGGTTGTTTAAAGCGCTTTGGGGTCCTTAGGGACTAGTAAAGCACTATACAAATACAGGCCATTTACCAAGTTTTTAATTAGATGCAGTTTTTATGATGTATTTATGACTGTGTTGTGGTTTCTTACCTTCTTGTAAAGCACTTTGTGTCACATGTCTGTGGAGGGTGCTATATAAATAAACTTTACTTACTTACTTAAAAGTGTCCAGCTAATAACCATTCAAACACCTAAAGTTTGATGCAAACAAGTTTCAAATTAATTAGAGTCTCTGCATATAATTCTTGTACCTGTTTTTGTCCACATGCATGAGTAACTTGGAGAGGTCTGCACACCCAACCCCATATCGCGGCAAAGTGTGCAGCAGCCACACCGGTCCAGTGCATCCATTTCTTGCTTTGCTTCTCTATAACTTAATATGTGCACGCATGTAGAAGTTGCAGTAAGTTGCAGTAACAGCAGATGGAGATAATACTAATAATTACGTGAAAATGTTTAAACAGGCATTATTAACACATTTACATGTATATTAATGTAAAGCTTAGCCGCCTAGCTTAGAGACCCTGGAATGTACTTCTTATGTTTTTTGCTTGTTGTTGCGTGTCTATTGCACATTTTGCTGTGATCCTGGGTTGGCACACTTGAATCAATGACAGGTGCTAAGGAGGAAAGAATTTTTAAAATGTGTCTAGAGAGAGATTATGTCTCACTTACCATTATTTTTTTTTAATAGGTTTCATAAAAGTGACGTTTATCAGATACAATGAAACAATGTTCACACAGTCACTTATATACAATAGTATCTACTCCATCACTCCCATCCACCAAAGCAGAATGCAATCAACCAATCAGGAAATACTAACTATTAGGGACATCACAGGTTTGCTGTCGGTCAGATATCTGGAACCAAAAAAATAATTTTTAACATTTATTTCATCAATAACAATTAAATCCAAGGAAGGACCAAAAATATCCATTAAACATTCTAAAAACATTAAAATTTAATTTCTATCAATGCTAAATATTTTCCTGCATTCAATAATGTGCAATACTATCAGAATGGAAACAACATCACAATTTATGCAAATAGTCTAACAAAGTCTAACAAAATGAACTCTACAAATTAGGATCTTATAGGAAACTACAATATTACATTAAGTTGAAGTTTGATGTGGATGAGTCTACAATTAGAAATTGGTTGTATAAATCCAACCTGCAAAGTAGACGCGCCAAACAAAGCTTTGCCAGTGACCATATGAGCAAAGAACTGGACTTGTAATGTGCTCTGGACACATGAATTAAATGTGTGAATTAAAGCAGACATGTTTGGAAAAGACAATAGATGGCTTTTGAGAAGAACCCTTATAACAACGCTGAAGCATGTGGATGCAATAGTTTGAGTATCGCTGCTTTCAGCTCAAATTCACTGATTCGATTTTAAAGCCATATAAATCATATAATATCATATAAACAGATATTATGTCAGACCAATGACTTATAACAACATGATTAACATAATAATGCTGTACGCACTGACATTGCACTCGGGAATGGCTTAAAGTCCAGATTGGTGTTCTACCAAAAAGCTAAACTCAGTACATGCATGACTGAGTTTAATGAGGTTTTGAATTCTTAGTTAATGTTAATGAAGGTTTAGATGGCAGGTGAGGTTCTGGATTCCTGTTTCATTGTATTATTCCTGTTCTGGCTCCAGGTTAAGTAACATCACTTAGTCCCTCCTCTTTGCCTAGGTTGTGTTGTCTGTTTTGTTTTCTGTGTGCAATCCCTCCGTGAGCTCTGCCTTGTGCCTTTTGGGCTTATTTACCTGTTAGCTTGGTTTTCAGCTAATAAAGCTTGCTTTTAGTCAGATATTTAATGACTCCCACGTCCTGCATACTATACACCACTATGATACAACCATGCTCAAAAAAACTGAGTGGAAGAGCAGCAAAAACAGACTGCACAGCGGCACAGGGGTTAGCACTGTTTTCTCAGGGAGAAGGCTCACGCTTTGAACTTGTCGAGGGACTTTCTGCTTGGCGTTTGCGTGTATGGGTTTCCTCTGCATGGGAAGGTTTCCTCCAATAAGCCAAAGCAATAACTGTGTCTCTGGCTTAATCTTGTTACAATTTATCGTTGGTGTATTTTCTTTTGTATAAATTCTGCAGTGATAGACCCCCTATGATTATTGTTGGATTATTGGTTAGGAAAATCAATGTCGTGGCCAAAATTTCCAGCAAACTGGTATCAGTTACATCAATTTTACTTTATAGTTTGTACAGCACACAATAAGTAAAAACGGCACAACAACAGAAAAATAAACAAAATATTGTTAAGCTTTAAACTTTTTTTTAAATAAAAACATATATCGATTATTTGTTGAATGCGTTTTGTGTGTTTACAGCAATGTGGATATGTTCATCTGTCTCTTGTCTATGGCACACATATAAATCATGTTATCTATGGAGAACAAGCTGTGACTGGCCACCTCTATGCAATCACTGAGAACAAAGGTCAGCAGGACAGGTCTAGACAGACAAAACATTCCTATTCAACCAGTTACTATAACAGCAGCGAGTATAACCAGGGTCAGAGTCCACACACACACACACACACACGCACACACACACACACACAGTCTCAATTAGCAGAGCAGCAGCCATTCCTCCGAATGCCAGCCTGTTTCTGTTTACACTGCACAGTGAGAAAGAGCCCTCAGGTGCCACACACACACACATGTGCAGGTTCATTAGCATGCTAATTGGAGGTGAGGACAGTGTGGTGTGGAGGTGGTACAGAGCAGCCCTAGTGTATTAATCACAGGCTCAGTGAAACCAGCTGACTCCCCAACCTGGTCTCTTGTGGGGTGCACAGAGACCCCCTCTCCAATGTCAGGATGCTGTGGGGGGTTGTGATGCTATTAGATCATCTGACGTGTAGCTCAGACAGACTATAAATCCTGCTTCAGTCTCCTCACGCAGCACCCTTGCCCCTTCCCCTGCCTCCTTCCACCCACTCGGCCCACCTCCTCCTCTCAGCTGAAGTCAGCCCCTTTGACTCCCTGGCCAGCTGGTAAAAGAAGCTTCAACACACAAGAAGCACTGTGTTCACACAGGTTCACTAAGGATACACAATGGGGTTTCTTTTTGGAAATCTTTACTTTGGGTCCAAAGATGCTACAACATTATTAATATTTTTGATATATTTGATTTTTGTCTTAGTCCACTAGTTGTTATTTTAGGATATTTTGTTGGTGCCATTTAAATGTTTTGATTGTTTTTAAATCCTTGAAATTCTTCATAAGAAAACATTTATCACAATGCTACATGTTGTGTTGCTGTTAAAAAAGTAAAAATGTTAATTTTGTAATGGGGTTACAAAAATCATTTTATTGAAATATGTAAAGAAATGTCTGTTTTATAAGTCTAGAGTTTACAAAGAAAAAGTAAAGATGTTATTGCTTAAGGCGACTTGCAGGCAGTGCAGCTAGTTAGAAAAACAACTTACGTATCCGTTAGAGCAGACCTTCCCAAAATGTGGGGCCCGTCCCCATTGCAGGGGGGGCGTGGCATGAAAAGGGAAAAAACAAAACAAGGCTTGGACACTGCTAGCACGGGGCGCCTATACAAACGCAAAGCAGAAGATGAAGCATCGCTGAATATGTTTCCAAACCAACTTCATTCTAAGCCAAAGACTTGAAAATATGGTGAAGCAAATCTTCCCTTTGGCTTCACCTGCACAAGTGCCGAGGTAGGTCTCCCCTGCAGAAGTGGTTTTCCCTGCGTCGAGAGCAGCGCTGGGCTCTTCAAATCACGGACAAACAGGATCCCACATTCTTGATTTTTAGTTCACAAACACTTGTTGTAATAAATAACTACCCCTGACATTTTGGAGATGTTAGCTCTTTATACAGTAAAGTTACAGTGGGATACAAATAATATCAGGCTGATCCTGCCAGGATTTGTTCCCCCTGTCTAAATCACGGACAAACAGGATCCCACAGCTGTTTATGTTTTTAAACCCATTTTGCACAGAAAAGCATTTTTTGAAAAATGTATTGACAGCAATGTTGAATATTATTACACAGGAAAAAAAACAACTACATGTAAAATAATCACACCGTGACGCCTCTGCCTTTGTAAATAGAGGGACAGTAACTGCATGTATGTAAGCTGTAAAACCTGAAGATAGTCAGATTAACAGTATTTTGTCTCTATCTGCCATTCTGCAATTCATCTCATGTAAACAATAACATGGCGCACAGCTGACGTGAAAAAAGGCAGATACCTTTGCTAAAACTAGCATCCTGCGCTAGTCTCAGTCTCACAGAGACTAGTGGGCAACCATTCCAAGGGCAAAAATCAAATAGTTGGTGAGTGGTTCCTGCAATTAACTCTCCAAGCTGTAGTGAAACTTGAAAAAGCACAACACTCTGTTTCTGTTTTTCATTCCACATTTCAGTTTCACTATTGCTTGACGGGAAATTTGCGAGTGTTTGCAGACAAGTCTTCCATGCAAAGTGCAGACAACCAAAGCATTTACAAAGAGGTCTTTGGCGCAGCAGAACGGTGACTAGTGACTGCCAGTAATCTCCTGCAACTAGCTCCAATATTCACACGTTTCCCCAGAGACTGATGGTTGCTAGGAGATTTTCTTCATGACCTGTGTGACCGGTCTAGTGACCGTGTGAACTTATCTGATCAACTTCACTCTCTACAAACTGCCCAGTGGACCTTTAGATTCCATCCACTTGTGATTTTGTGTCTAGTGGGAACCTTTTTTTGTCATATAAATCATCATTGAGATAGACAGCTTTTTCCTTTAGGGAAGTCAACTTTTTTACTTGCAAAACTGAAGCTGGATCCTGACTGGGATCATTTTGAATTTAAACTGATACTTTTCAGAGAGATCAGTCCCACAGTCATGAAAAGTCTTGACTTTTGGCACTTGTGCCTCGTATTGTGCTTTTTGTCTTTTTCTGTGTTGCTTCTTAAATAATATCTTCATTTTTTGACTGTTTCTTTCTTAGCCCTGTGCATTCAGTAGTTTTAGGGCATTTTTAAGACCCACAGAAACTGACAATGCAAATGATGACAGGCAGTAAATGCTGTGTGTGGTTCATATTTAATGCATGTCCAAATACAAATAAGCAATAAATAAAAAAAAATGAGGGACATCAAGCTCTTTTATACAATCTGTGTTCCTGCTGTGTTAAGCTGAGAGTAGATGGCACAGCTAGTTGGCCAATCCCTGATGACCCTGTGAGCAACAGGCTTCTGCGTCTTTAACTTCATTTAGTGCCACCTCCCCTAAAAAGATCCAAAATGGAGCTCTGTGTTCACCAGTTAGTTGCTAACGTTGTCTGTCTGCCCTTTGGCTCTGTGTGGGTAGTGTACTTTAGGTTTATAAGAGCGCTTTGGTGGAAAAGAGCCCCCTCTCCCAAACACTGATGGGACTGAATCACAGCAGTATCTGTGGGCCATGATACCACGAAAGGGAGCTGAAACCAAGACACTAAAACACTCGACACATCTCACAACATATACATTTTTCTATTGTCAAAACAAAATAGGGATCATCTTTTAATACACTGCACTCACAGACTGAGTTGAATAAACTTTATTTTCACATAAGCATTACAGCTACGAGCCTCACAATAGCTGTGAATTTCAGGACGCTGTTAACTGTGCCAGGTCTTTAACAGATTAGGAGCCGATTTATGAATATGTTCAAAAATGGAATATGTTAGGCAGACGGTGAAACAGAGAGAGAGAGAGAAAGAGGCAATGTAGCAGCCAAAAGTAACCTGCTGTTACTGTAACAAGGGACCCTGATAACACGGTAATAACAGGCTAATCGTATTTGGGTTCAGAAACCACAACATGCTAATTCAATTAGCTTAATAAGCCCCTGTAGATAAAGGGCTTGTTTCAGCTGTTGTGATTGGCTCAAGCTTCCTGGGAGGTGGTCCTCTGGGGCAGTACGTCTCAGCATCTGCCGCCACCAGTAGAGGGAGAACTTCCAGTATGCCAATATAATATACAGCCTATATATATTATATATAGGCTGTATATGCTGCTTATAAAAACACATAAAATCACACCCACCCACCCACCCACACACACACACACACACACACACACACACACACACACACACACACACACACACACATATATATACTTTCAATTATATTTTAATGTGTATGATGTGCAGTTCTTTCCATGGAAACGTAGTCCTGGATCATATTTCATAGTTCAAGCTGCGATAAAAAAGTTTTTTCCCCCTAAGTAGAGTTACATACACGCACATGTGATCCAAACAGCTTCAACCAAAAGATTGTGTGAAGAAACAAATTCTCAGCTCCCGCTTCTGTAAACTGCAACATCCTCTTAAAGTTTCAACAATGAGGAAGAAGTTGCCCATCCCTCGGAACTTTCTTTATTGTTTGTCTTCACAAACACGCAACACAATGCCGAACAAAACCGTTCTTAGTCTATTGTCCCGGTGCTGTGTCTCAGTTCACTGTGAGCGTCTGTCTCAGCGCCGGGCTCTTTGTGTGGAGATGCACAGAAAGCACGGCAGCATTGTCTCACTGGCTGAGGAGGAGAATGGAACTGTTACAGTGGAGAGAATTGGCAGCTGAGCCCGGCCAGGAGATTCTCCACACAGCATTAGGGAGAGGGATCACGACACTCCACCGCCGCGCTGGCCCCGCTCTCTCTCTCTCTCTCTCTCTCTCTCTCTCTCTCTCTCACACACACACACACACACACACACACACACACACATATGTATATGTTTATACACACACACGGAGCACCCCAAAAACTAGATGCACGGCCTCAAACTCCCTCCCATTCCCTGTGAAATCTGCATTCTCTCTTAACCCTTTGTTTCTCAGCAGACGAGCTAATCTGTGTATGGGTGTTTGTGAGAGTTCCTTTGTTTGTGCTATGCACATACACACACACACACTACACACGCACCCACACCCACACACACATTAATCTGCAGGGCCACGAGCCAGCTGACACCAGCAGAATATAACACCAATCCCCGCAGACTCTCTCGTACACGCCTTCTTTTCCTTTTTTTGCTTTCTCGTTCCTTTTCTTTCTCCCCTGGTTTTCCCACATGTACATGCTTGCATGTCAGTGTACGCAACATGCGGCTGTGCGCGTTTTCTGCCAGGCTATGGAAAGACCGGGCGGGGGGTGCATCTGATCGGCAGTACGTAGAGCAGATAAGAGAGGAGACAGTGTCAAATGAACAGAGGCAGCGTAGGCAAAGAGCGGCTGGTGTCTGGAGGCAGAGGAGTGCTGTAAACAACACAGCTTGTATTTAAAAGAGGATTTGTTCAGGAGCGGAGGGCACAGCTGGATCTGTACTGTACACATCAGCAAAAGAAGAGAAAACACACACAAACACACACTCGTACTCCCACTCGCTCTGTCACTGGGTCTGTTTCTCTCCTCGCACCGGCCCCGATCCCCTTCATCAAACGTCACAGCAATTTGAGAGATTAGACAGCGCGGATTAGACACCACAAGGCTGCCTCCTTTTTGAAGCATCGGATGCCTTTGTGCTCCATTCTTCCCGAGCCTTTCATTTCATAAGACGATATTATATCAAGTGGTGGTAAGACGCTCACACTCACAATAACAGCGTCTCAGTTGATTCATCGACTATAGGATATGAGTGAGTAATTATGTAAGAAGTAAACACATCTCACTGGCTGCTTTTTATTCCCTTCTCCCCACCTTGCACTGGCATACTTGTTTATTGGTTGGCCTTACTACACTTCCCTGCCTCTATTTCTTCTCTGATTAATGAGAGACACGCACACAAACTCATACACACACTCGAAGGCACGTGCTCTCAGCACCAGCTCCCTTCTCACCAACTTAGTGGCGCTATTAGTAATGATTGAACCCTATCCAGTGGATGTAATATATTAGCAGGGAGATTATTCTGACGTTAAAACATGTTCCCTGCGCTGACAGCATCATCAATCACTCTCACACTGCCTGCAGAAGACTCACACACTGGACATAATTGCTTCAGCATGGGGCTGGGAGGGGAGGAGAGGGGAAGGAAGGGTGTGTTCAGGGGGGGCGTATGAGATTTAGTCGGAGTGTTTGTATTTGCATGAGCCACAGAGGCAAGTGCAAAAGCTAAGAATAATGGACGGCGCACTGCCTGAACGGACATGTTATGATCGAGATTAGTCTAAAATGAACTTTAATTTGAGTCATCGCTCCTGAAAATTGCCTCCAACAATTATTTCCCGCAACAAAATTGAATGTCTTTGTTACCGTTTTTTCCTCGAGTCCTGTTCAGGTGGACACAACTTCTCCTGTTTGATGTCTTAATACATTTCTGTACTTAAAGTGGCAAACCGCACAGCAGGCCGGCATATAATTATAATCAGTAAACTGCATTTAAACTCACTCGGGAGCAAAGCAGCGTGCCGTAAAGGCGACACTGTTGTAAAATACAGTCAGAAGCTGATGCGACTAATTCGTTTCAGCAACAGTCGCTTTAGGTCAACTTTTTCTCCACCAGTTCCCGAGGGGAAAAATCCATCTGTCTAGCTGCTAATTCATCTAAAGCTAAAAGGAGAAGAAAAAATGATTCTGTGTGGGTTTGTCACATTTAATTGTTCTTGTTAACAAGTTTTCAAGTCTTCACCTTAAAAGGCAGATGTAACCTTCATGCTTTAGAACAGCTTTATGAGGCCATAATGTCGTTTTGTGCTACTGGATCTTCATTCTTGATGCACACTGATGACGTGTTTGCAAAGTTATAAAAGTGCAGCTAATTTCAAGTATTTTGGGGGGAATTTTAATCTGTGTTAGATGTTAAATCTGTATTTTTTTGGAGCCTATCCGAAATTCTAAGAAACGAGAGGTAGGGCACAGAAACAGGCAAACATTCATGTTCATTTTGAAATGAACAGTGAACCTGGCATGCGTGTCTCAGGGCTGGGGGTGGAAGCAGGAGCACCTGGAGAACACCCAACTCTGCACACTGAAGACATAAACTTCACATAGAAAGGCCCCAGCTGCTCAGACCCAGCAACTACTCCTTCTTGCTGTGAGAAGATGGATTTAACCGCCGCACCACTGTGCTGCTCGAGGTTTATTTTTTACTTTGTTAGCGTTGTGTGCGTGCGGTTATTATGTCTGTAATAGCTCAGAAAGTTTTACATGCATTCTGCTAAAACTTTGTAGGAGTGCAGAGTGGGGTCAATCCATTAAAATTTAGCTGACATCCACCAAGGTCTTCAAGGCCAACTTAATGATTTATTGGTGAAAAAGAACTCGGACCTCTCCTTCAAGGTCAACAGATTGATGTTAGGCACTAAGTGCTAATAATGTTATACAGAGGTATTTGAAACTATACTTCTTACTGCCTTTGTTTGTACTGAGAACATATACAGCGAATGATATGTGGGGATTCAAATATCACCTCACCTTGGACGTCTTCTTCAAGGTCAAATAAGGTCAAATTTTCATAAAATGTCTTTTTTTCCTTTGAAACTTTGCTTAAAATGTGTTTGTATTGGCAAAACAAAGGAAGTGATGCTGATATATATGATTTCTAAACAGTTCTAATCATAGTTTGAATCCAAATCTCGAAGCACATTTCACCTTTGACCTCGTTTTACATTTCACATCTTTCTTTCAAGTTGACCCTAAAATGTGTTGCATCTTTAATAATGTTTGTTCAGTCAAACATCTGTCATGCTACACTTATTTGATTTCTAATCCACTCTTAAAGTATTTTAAAAAGAACAAAGAAAAAAATTATGAATATATGCTTAAAAGTAACTACTGCCCAGAGGGTGAGCACCGTGGTGGAGGTTTGTACTTTTGGAGTGCTTCTTGTTTGAAAACAAAACTACAATTCCCAAATGCAGTCGCAATTATGATCACAGATAATAATAAGAACAGAGAATAAAAGAGAGTAAAATATTAAATATAAGTGTGCAGTTATTCAGAATTCTGAATGAAACTGAATCTTCACATAATTGTGTTGGTTTTCTTTTTTTGTGAGAGCATTTGATCTGATGGGTATTTAAAAAACAAATATTAGGAAAGGCTGGATAAACTCCACTGAATATATGATTCCTTAAATATATCCTTAATGTAATAAAATGCAGTACAATTATTTAATTATGTTATTGTAAAGTAATTGCATGTACAGAAACTGTGCAGGAGCTCATTTCGATTCATTTTTAAAGTGACAGCACACTGTGATGTACTCGGGTTTACGATGTCTTGTGATATTTCTTTATATTTCCAGCTCCTTCTGTGGGTGACTTTGGTCAGAAGGATAGAAAATCTTTGGCTTTCTCTGTTCTCATCTCTGTTTCCCACCCTGCTGTTTAGCTTTGCTCTCACCTGCGCATGACATTACTTTTTCATCACTAACCCTGCAGTATTTGCATGCTGCTCACAGGAAGGTGTAGATGTAGAACTACACCGCGTCTTGTGGAGCCCACCTTTATATTTCAGTTATCTGATATAAACCTTGCCATTCTCCGTCTGCCTTTTCTTTTCCTTCTCTTTCCTTTCTTTCCTCTTTCTCTTCTTCGTCCTATTCACTCTCTCGCCCTGTCTCTCCATCCCTTTTCCTTTCTCTCTTTCTGTAATGTGATCCAGTGATTAGTATTCTGCTCAGGCGTTAGGATGGAAAGCAGAGTGGTTGCCGAGAGGTGCGCTGAATCACATCACTCATATTCCTTTACGTGTGTGTGTGTGTGCATGTGTAAAAGAGAGAGAACCAAATCAATCTTATGTCATTGACCGGCCACTAAGTGTTGTGCGTGCAAGCGACACTGCATTCCTTAAACACACATTTACCACCTAACTGAGCTGCTGCACTGCCATTTGTCAGTTTTGCCCTGCATGGTGTGTATATATGTGTGTGTTTGTGTGTGCATGTGTTGTTCTCACACATGATAGGGTCTGCTGCACCTGAGCGCTGCTGACTGGTAAATGCAGATAACCCTTTTTACTTGTCAAATGTAAAG
The DNA here is from genome assembly GCF_900408965.1 of Simochromis diagramma. NCBI lineage: Eukaryota > Metazoa > Chordata > Actinopteri > Cichliformes > Cichlidae > Simochromis > Simochromis diagramma. The sequence continues at coordinate 3,834,225 of NW_024387477.1, forward strand.
CGGGTATTCCACAGATGAAATGTATTCCTTCCTTTTGCTCACAAAAATCTAGGAAGTTATATTTATGCATCGCTTATGAGCCATATATCTACAGGTGCAGGCTGCTAAGCAGTAAAAGGTCATCTGGACAGGAATTTAGTTTGAATTTATTGCAAAGAAATATAAATAAGGCTTGATAGTATTTTTTTATTATGAGGGTTAATATGCTGTAATATACAAAGATTAGAAGTGAAAGGTTTTATTGCCTAGAAAACAACAGTTGGAAATACAAATGGGCCAAGTTGAGTCGGCATAAACCTCCAGACAGGGCAGCGAGGTCATAAATTAACCCTTTGCTGCAAATTCTGTGAATGTCCAAGGAGTCATATTTTATTTTTATTTTTGTTTATGTATACAATGTACAAAATGTTTTGCCACCTAAATGTTCTTTATCTCTCTCTCTCTATATATATATACATATATATATATATATGGATATGGATTATATCTATATATCACGGGGCGACCGTGGCTCAGGGGGTTGGGAATCGCATCTGTAACCGGAAGGTCGCCGGTTCGATCCCTGGGCTCTCTGTCCTGGTCGTTGTGTCCTTGGGCAAGACACTTTATCGTACTTGCCTACTGGTGTTGGCCAGAGGGGCCGATGGCGTGATATGGCAGCCTCGCTTCTGTCAGTCTGCCCCAGGGCAGCTGTGGCTACAACTGTAGCTGCCTCCACCAGTGTGTGAATGTGAGAGTGAATGAATAGTGGTATTGTAAAGCGCTTTGGGTGCCTTGAAAAGCGCTATATAAATGCAATCCATTATTATCAATATATGGATTGTTATAGTAAATATAACAATGATAACAATGTAATCATAATAATTAATGATCATTTCTCTTATATGAGAATCAGCCACGTAGGCAGCTAATGCATGAGAGCTGCTCTTGTAATGTACAAGCTAAAGCTACTCGTGGATTTTTATTTATTCATTTTTTGTTTTTAAGACAGAGAGTCGTGTCTTCTTACCTTCTACTAATATTATTACCTTTTACTGTTGTTGTGTGGTGTTTTGGAGCCTTGTCAGACTTGTGTTTATTAAAATGTGCTATATAAATCAATTGCATTGAGCAGGTGTAAAGTCTAATAATGATCAGTGGTGGGGTCCATACGCAAAAAAAGATGTATTACACATTAGTTGTTACTGTTCTTAAAGGTAAAGCAGTACGCCACTTGCTCACCAAAAAAAAGTTACACTATTATTATTACTTTCACACTACCCCATTAAAATGCCCCTACAGTTCCACACACCAACAGAATTCCTGATAAGGACATTCTTTTAGTTTTTATGAATAAACCCAAAACTAACAGCACAAAGCAAAGTTGAAAACCAGCCCAAAGCTACTTCAAAGTGATGTAATATAAGAAACATGTACAAATAGAAACAGAGGCTAAAAGTCTGACTGCTCATCAGTCCCTTTGTTACTTGTTAAAGTTCAGATTCTGGCCGTGAGGCTGTGGTCAGGATTCACTCAGTTTTAACGTCATTCTGGGTTTTTGGCTAGCTTAGTGTTAGCATGGTGTTAGTGCAGATATTGCAAAGAGCCAAATTGTGTTAGCAATAAATGCAGTTGTTTCTTTCCTGGATGCCGTTTGCGTTTCACCATTATGCTTGTTGTTGCAAAAAAATAAAATAAACATAATGTCCATATCACCACCCCTCAAAAATCGCACCATCATTTTCTTTCTCTGGTACACAAACTGAAATTATTGTAGCTTGAGTGTCCAGGAAGAAAAAGACATGTCTGTTTGCTTTTTTTTTTCTTTTGTTTGTTCACCGTTTGTAGAACCTTGTAATACAAGTAACAACATAACTGTAACTGTAACAGTAATTCAGTAAACTAAATACTGATTCACCACAAATGTAGCTTAAGCCCCACTAGAGGTAGCTAGCTTAGCAGAGAAAAAGTCTTACTGTTCTACCATATAAGCATTGGCTCTTGTGTATGGTTTAGTAAATTTATATCAGAAATCAAATACAAAATCACAAAAATAGTCATTTCAGTGTTTGTTTGTTCACAAACCTCTTCAGCTGTTACACAAATTAATGGTGTATTTCTGTCTCCACTGAGATACAGACACTCATTATGTTTAGCAACTAGCGTACGCAGGCTAACACCTAAGGTTAGGGAATATTCTATGTGGTACTATAATGAAGCTAGCCAACTCAGGTTACATGGTTAGAATATAAAAGAAAACGTTTTCATTTGTTAGCTAATGCTCTAACTCCTGATCAGTTCTCAGCAGTGCAACAGAAAGTCCAATCTCACCCAAATATGAAATGGCTATGATGTCTTCACACTAACTTTGACTGTCCAACAAAATTCTCCTCATCTCAGGGAGATCCGTCCTACTCAATTCAACGTCCACCATATTTGTTAACATGTTGGAGATCTTACATGTGTTTATTCATTTATACATAATGACCATGCCTTCGTAATCCCAACCAAGTGGCTCTGGTGCTTAAACCAAACCAAAGCATGAAAAAGGTAAAAAAGTGCTTTCCTAAAATCTGAAAAGAGAAGGCAAATTCGAGTCTCCTTACTGAGAGCCATCTTTCAGTAAAGCCAGTACAAATCTTCCCTCCGCTTTTGAATAGAGGCTCTCTGGTTTCTGGAATAACTGGAGCCTCATCACCACATAATGCATTCGTAAGAGTTTGTGGTCATTTCAGAGATCAAGCTGGCGAGGACAGGTTTTTCCCTTCCAGTTCTAGAAACTCTGGTTAAAAGACCACTAGCCTGTACAGCTTCACTTACAGCTGAAGCCATGACTGTCACTACAGCATAGCAAAGTTATTCATATCAACAGAATTTTGATTGGCTGGAGGAGTATAGCCCCAGCCAGTAGGAGTCAGGGTCATGGATGCAAATTTAATGAAGGCTAATAACTCCAAAAAAGAAGGAGAAGAGAGAGAGGACAGAGGGGAATCTAGACTGTGAAGAAAAAATGTATCCAAGCCTTGGTGAGTAAAACTTGGCAGACATTTTTTTGTAATTGAGTCAGTATTTCTCCTTCGTATTTCACGAATGCAATCCAAAGCAAAATTGTCAGCATGCGTGCACAAACCATGTTTTTGCTAATTTTATTAGATCATTTTCAAAACACAGTCCCGCTCATCTAGAACCATTATGATCCTTTTCAAGCACATTTAGCATTTCTAATGCTTTGTTTTAGTAACAACACATATTTTCCCTAAATCTGAAATGTCTCTTATGTGATTATATTTGCTGACATTCAATGGACCGTAGCAGAATTTGGATAACATTTCCCGACAGTCTCTTCCATAATGATAGCACGCAGCCAAACTCTACTTTGTGTGAACAAAAGGAGAAATTTCATCACCGTATGAATTTGCAAAAATGCCACCACACTGTGAAGATATTAGCATAACAGGTATTAGAAATGCTAATATGTGTGCAAATCACGAAAACGTATAGAGAGATGCTGTGCACAGGTACACAGAGGGATAAACCTGAAAGTGTGTGGCGTGTGTGTGCGTTTGAATGATGGGGGGTGCGAGGGCAGGGAGGTGAAAGAGGAAGACGCCGTGTGTGTGTGCATGCATTAAAACAGAGGATTTTCTTGTCAGAGTAGCAGGGTTGGGGATTAGTTTAGGATCTGACTGAGACATAGGAAAAGGAGGGCTGATGACTTTAGCCACATAAAGAGATGACTGGGCAAATATGAGCATGTGCATCAATATCAGCAGTGAACATATTATAGCTACACCCAGCAGGGAGAGAGAAAAAAACATCCAGCAGACAACGGTGAAGATTTTATTTGTTTATGCACGACTGCAGGGAAGGAAATTAACATTGGTGTATTGAAACTGTTCCTATGGAAGATCTTTATGCTTCCCCAATCTGCAGATTCATATGCCAGAATAGATGCAAGTGACACACACACACACACCCTGGTGAAAGACAGGCACTAAAATAACCTCTGTTCCAGCTGGTGGACTGCTGAGGCCCCTGCTGGGCTGTTTTAATGGGGAAAATTAGCCAAGCAGAAAGGTGGATCCTGTTTGTTATGCTCCACTGTCCCCCCCTTCCACGCAGTCGGCCAAGGAGGCATCCTCTGTTGTCCTCTCTCTCTGTGTATCTGCGAGCTCTCTTGACACTGTGTATCTCCACCAGCTGCTGCTGCCTCCGTGCATCCCTCTCCTCCTGCCTCCACACTCTGCCAGGCACAGATACATGCAGGACATTTACGCGAGCACCGAAAGACACGCACGCGCGCTCACACAACAGTGGAAGCCCAGTCTGCATCTGGGATCTAAAAATCACAAAACCTGCCAAGGGATTAATCCTTTAATATTTTATAATTTTATATACATTAACCCGCTCCTGCACGCGTGCTCACCAGCAACGATCCCTCTCACAGGAAAACGCAGAGGGGAGAACGCTGTGAGGAGGGGAAAAAAGACGAAAACGTGCAAACAAATGAGACGTTTGCATGATACGGGAGTCAGACTGAACAGGGCGAGACTGAGCGAAAAGAGAGAGAAGTGAGAGAGTAAAGGATGAGTGGAGGATATGCAGAGGGCTGAAAAGCTTCTTTGTTCTGGATGCCCTTGAGACAGCTGACATTGCCACAATAAGACCTTCATTCAGAGGGAAGGAGCCGTCAGCAAGCGTCAGCAAGGAAAGAGCAAGAGTCGGATTTAGTACTTTTGGCATACTGATATGTTTATAGTATGCAGAGGTGATGCCACGTTGGGTTTGTTTTTGTAAAAGGCAAATTCTCACGTTTCATCAGCATTCACATTAACTAGCAGTCTCTTCCTACTATGTGAGTTTAAAACCACCATTTCTACCTTTCCCCAACTCATCCACATCAACCAGAGAGATCCAACTGGGCCGGAAGCACAAAGGAAAGATTAGCAAACTTCCAGAGCCTTTATGATACATAGGATACAGAATTTTTATGTCTTTCCAGACTACTGCTGAGAAGTGATGGCATAAAAGCTTGTAATACCCAACTAAACCTAGAAACGGCCAAAGTGACTTGTGGTGGGTATAGGGTAGGCCAAGATGGCAGCCGCCACTGCTGTTAGGGACACACTTGCCCACATCCAATCTGTTTACCTAGATCTGTCACGAAAGCCTTCCCAAACTCACACTTTGCCAAGTTTGAGGTGAAAGAGCTACAAAAGTTGCTAGAGTGGCAATAGATATATCCAGGTACAAATTGCAGGATGGAAGGTCACTCAAGACAGTGTTCATAAGCTGGTAAAAAATGGCTGTTGGGTTACATATCCCAAATGCCATCACAGTGTATTGTAAATGTTGACAAAGAGTTTGCTGTGGCTTTTTATGACAGTGGGATCATCATGGGCGGAAACACAGTTGTGATGTGACTTGTGATTGATGGTCAAATCTGTGCTGCCATTCGATCATTCGTTGGTCAAAGCTATGACCTGCATGACCATGAAATAATCTGCAGCAGAGTTTGGCTGTAAGTCACAGCTAGATGCTAAATCATCACAAGTTTCTGGTTGTGCAAAACATTTTGATTCTGATCGAAGGGCCTTTACACTTACAGAGAAGGAGGATAGGAACAGTGTGATCATTTAGAGGCTCACCTGCCATGCAAACACACCCAGAGTTGTTGCATGTGTTAGGAGCCAGCTTACAGCGTCTAGCACTTTCTATCTGAGCGCGACTTAAGAGTGCAAAAGTGTTTTGGGGGGTTTCCAATCAGAAGAAAGCTGGTTTAAAGATACAGCATGTAAAACTGTTGGACATGATTAAATTGCAGATTGCAGTCAACTAAATTCTGGTTTCTTACTTCGCCCACATCAAGTGTATAATCTTAACAACTCCGGCTATCATTTATTTGTAGTGAGGGTAGGCTGTCAGGCCGATGTTTACCTCAGATGGTGTCCATGTCTGTTTATTCTTTGTGAAAGGAACACGTTGATAAGTCTGTGAAGTTCACTTGTGTCCGGTGACAGTGATACTGAGGTGAGTCATTGGGGATATCCTGAACTTTCCTCTCAGTAAGCGCTCCTGTTTTTGTTAGCTGCTAATATCCTCTGCTAGCTGTTGTTAGCCTCTGCTAGCTACCGTTACTGCTCCTATGTTTTTTTAATGGATTGATTCTAAGTTTATGAACATCAACATAAATTTGTTGGAATACGCAGTGACATACTAAACTATGCATATTTATGATTACAACATTCTTTTTTTCTATTAAATAACCTCAAAAAATGGCTGACTGGAGCTTTAAAGAGTAAAGCGTGCTAATAGCTAAAGACAGAGGCTGAACTGTGTCACTGCTTTTGAACTGGGTGTTATGCAAAGTAACTCTATTCAATGGATAGAATAAAATATTATTATTATCATTATTATTTCCCAGAAGGGACAGAGTATGTAATCAGTTCTGTTTGTTTGTCTGTGTATTTGTTAGCAGTTTAGCATTCACAGTTTTCAAGATATCCTTTTGTCTGATGGTAGATACCAAAATCAGCTCAAGCTGATTTAATTTTCTTAGAAATCCCATAATTTCTTACAGATGGCCTGCAAACTTCACAACAATAAACTAGGCCTTGTGGAACATGTGTACCTAGGCTGGAAAAACATTTGACCTTGACCTTCATTGTTAGTGTCCAAAGTCAAAGTTAACCTTGAAAGAAAATTTCAAGAAACCAAATATGAAAGGGCACGGAGAGTGCTGCACAACACACTTTTTTTCAGTATGATTCACTAGAATGTCACAATGATGCCATAACTTCACAAACTCACACACTGCATGAATATATCTTAAAACCTCAAGTTTTTATAGCTTTTACAAGCCAAAGATTTCAGCTAATTCCTCTCCAATCATATGTGTAACGAAGATGATAAATATACCATTTTAGTATGCGATGCTTCATTGTCATAGGTTAAAGGGCAGGGTAGCATGAATTAGGAAAAAGCTTTAGTCTCCTTTGGGTTAACCCTAACCCTCCAACATTGTGTGACTTTGTTGCAAAATTCACAAATCTCCCCAAAAATGGTGCCAAAAAACAAACGAAAAAACAAAACAGCTGCAATCAAACTGGATTTTTCTTCAAGTTTTGATTATTTTCTCTACACTTAACCCCACTTGCAGAAATACAGAGGGAGGTTAGCAAGTTTAAATTTATGTTTTCATTATCAACAGCATCACTGAGCCGCTTCTGGTTTTTACTGCGGTTCTGTCCAGCTCCTTACTTGCTGCCCGACTTGGTCACATCCTGTATCCCATGCACACTAACAAACCTCACACACAAACACACTTTCGAAATCTGAGAGTGTGTTAGGCCTCTCTTCCTCCTCACCCAAAGTTCCTGGCCCCAGGGGGTGGAGGGTCTCTACACCGGTCTTACACATCCAACTCAAACACACACACACACACTGGCAGCAGACCACATCAGAGGGGGTCCATTCCTCCCCGAGTCCACAGGTCTCTGGATAAACATATTATTCTGGATTAAATGTTTCCCATATTTGTTATTCTTCCCTTCGAGACTCCAGGTGGAATTGGTATGAAACCAAAAATCATATGTACATTCCTTTGAAGGAAAGCGCTGGTGCCGAGGGGGTATGCTCGGAACCGGGATCGAGAATTCCCTTTCGGAGTAAGAACTTGTAACAACATTTGTGCAGATTTTTCGATTGCCCCACATTCTTCGTTACACATCTAACAAAGGCTCCGCTGTGTTGTCCACAAGTGGTCTTTTCCCCTTTCAAACTCATGCTGCACTGCTACACAGCCATCTCTACAAATCCAGGAAGTGTGTGTGTGTGTGTGTGTGTGTGTGTGTGTGTGTGTGTGTGTGTGTGTGTGTGTGTGTGTGTGTGTGTGTGTGTGTGTGCTCCATGGAGGTCCGCTGCTGGCTCTGAATCAGATCAAATTGGTTCAAGAGGCGCTGACCCTCGCAGGGATGCTGCAGTATGTGGGTATAATTTACTCTCGTGCAGTTTGAGCAGCGATAGAAGGTGACAGCCGAGCAGCAGCTTCAGCCACTGCGAGGCCTAAATGTAAGACTTTAGATGCAGGAGCTGATCACCGAGTCCTGTTCAATTATTATGTTCAGATTACTGCCAGAGCCTCTTGCCCTATCAGAGCCCAGGTTATAGCCTTGGGCGAGCCAGTAGGAGAGGTGATGATGTGGAGTGGGAGATCACAGTCTGCCCACTTTATGGCCCCTGTGGCAATGGTAATAGTAACTGAGCTGTAATGATGGACTGCTGGATGGACACACATGTTGCGCCAACTTCTTCAATTTTCAGTGGCTGCGAGAAAGCCTTTCAATTAATAAAAGAAAGACGTGTTCCATGTTCGGATATTAGCAGTCAGCAGCCCATCCTGCGCAATCTGATGCTCTTGAACGATCTCCAGCGTCGGCCTCCTGCATGCTAATTCAACCGTGGGCCAAAGCAGGGACACACAATAGCAGAGAAATCTATAAACCCAAAAAGACAGCGTGTTTGTTTCTCCCCAACGTGTTTATTTTCGCAAACTGCGTCGCCCCCAACTCGGGACGTGTGTTGTCGACAGAGTGTTCTTGCTTCGATGTGTTTGATGTCTCTCTTGCTCTCTCTCTGTCTCACTCTCATAGGCCCTGGAGACACCGTTGCTCATGCATAATCACCGTATGCGTCTTTCTGATGTGCCTCTGTGTGCCGCTGGTGGAGGTTAATGCGCAGAGCTGCACATGCAGAAAACACACTCCTGAATTAGAGACGAGCAAAAAAAACCCCAAAAAGCACAACTTTGCATTTCCGACGAACGGCGAAAAACGAGGTGAACAGAGGCAGAGGGGAGTTTTGCGCCGTTTATTGAGGTGATGTAAGTACCAGGACAGCTCTCCGGGCTTGTGTGTCATTTAGCATTCTGCTGTGATAAACAACTGGATTGATTATGATGGTTTAAACACAGCATACACTGTGCTTTGCTTAATAAAACCATCTACCGCTGTAATTCATCATCCTTACCGTTACACTGAGCTGGGAAATCAGGGGGAGGTGACGGGATCTGAGGGAGGAAAGCAACGCTCACGTAGAGGGGGCAAAGAGGTCATGAGGTGTGTGTGTGTGTGTGTGTGTGTGTGTGTGTGTGTGTGTGTGTGTGTGTGTGTGTGTGTGTGTGTGTGTGTGTGTGTGTGATGGCAGCATCACCAGTCCTCCAGGGCTCAGCAGGCTAATTAATAATGAATCCCAGAGAGTCTGTGTTTGAAATGCAGATGTGCAACTGCCGGCTCCGCCTGCTCCTTCAGAGGGACCTGTGTGTGTGTGTGTGTGTGTGTGTGTGTGTGTGTGTGTGTGTGTGTGTGTGTGTGTGTGTGTGTGTGTGTGTGTGTGTGTGTGTGTGTGTGTGGCTTTGTAGGCCACAGGGGAAGGAATGTTGTGCTGGCTGGTTGTTTAGCTGTGGCAGAGAACTTGCTCATATTCTACATAAAATTCAGCAGGGCCATTCATTAAACGCAGATTGCGTTTGACTTTTGAGGGTGATTTGAAGGAAAACTCGGCAAGAGGAAAGGTAGATCTTTAGTGGATAAGTTCTCGCCCTTCTTTTCTGCTCCGGAGTCCTTTTCTCCTGCTCGTTGGTGCCATCAAAGGCCTCAGAAACACCCCCAACTCCTCCTCCCCAAGCTCTCGGCTCTCAATGCAGAAGAGGAGCAGAAGAAGGGCATGTGGACGAGGAGCTGGAGAGGGTCTGAAGAGCATACATCACATTTCTGTACTCTTACTCTTCTTCATGGGTCTCTTTTAAAGATATTCTGTGTTTATGTTCACGTGTGTCTGTGTGAACAGTTTGAAGTTTAACATATGCTAATGTTATGTAGATCTTTTTCTCTTTTTTTTTACCAGCTGTGGTGCCTTCACTGACCCAGGAACAATATTCTAGCCTCTTCTGCAAACAGCACCTGTAACACACACACACAGACACACACACAGAGCAGTGAATAATCTCTTTGACAAACATTGCCTTTGTTTGACAGAAGGCAAGAGGGACAAACAGTTTCCATTTTGTTCGGGCGTTTCAAATCCTTGCAAATAGAGAAAAAATAATAATAATAACAATAATAATAATAATAATATTCCAACAGTTGCTTTTGCAGAGAGTGTTTGTTCTCCGAGTGTAAAGACTGAAGATGTTTCGGGGAGCTGAAAGACTCCCTGACCCCGGGCCTGTGTGTGTTGTTTTGACTGAATTCATTTTCTAATTAACTACAAACCCAAAAACAATTTTACGCTGGGATTCGCATCATAGTCGGAATATTAATATCCACACCTTAGACATTTTATTCAAAGTCTTTGCTGGACTCTGTGTCCTTCTGAATCCTCCAGGAAAATTAAATGACTTCATTTTAGAGGGACTTTGCAATTTAAACATTATTTTGATTGCATATTTCTGTATTTTACTTTACTTATTACTTTAAAAATGATATAGTCATGATGCTTGATTAATTGTGTATTGATTCTTTTTCATTTTGTATTTTTAGGACATCTGTTTATGTGGGGAAAACAATATAAATAATAATAATAACAACAAGAAAAACAGACAAAATAACTATTAACCTGATCCCCATAGCCTGAGACTGCTAAATAGATTCATTGAACCTATCTGCATGAAATTTTCCACTGCTTTTTAAATTTAAATTAAGATCTCCCTCCCCAAATCTGTTCACTACACTTTTCCTTCACAGATTAAATAAATGTTAGAGGTCACAGGAAGCAGGAAAGGTCTTGTTAATCTCTGTTTGAGGGGGGAAATTTTCAAAATAAAAGTAACATTTTGTAAAAATTTGTTTTTAATGAATGACACATTTTGTGTTGCTGCAGTGCTAAAACTCTGATCACCAGTGCCCATGTTAGACGTTATCTACCCCCCCCCCCCCCCCCCCCCCATAAATAACATAATGGACTTTTCCGGTGGAAAATCTGAAAATGGGATAACCTTCACATAGATTTGCTTCCACAAAAGTCTCGACAGACTTCATTCTAAACCTGTTGAAGACCTTCTCTATGCCATGATGCGCAGATGTCTGACTCTCTCGCTCTCTCTCTCTCTCTCTCTCTCTCTCACACACACACACACACACACACACACACACAGTGAGACAAACTGCCTCTTGAACAGTGCAGACCAAACAAACGCACCGGGCCTCATGCATTATGAATGTACATTTACACCGGCGTGCTCTCATGGGGATGAGTTTTAGCTCCACGTCGGCTACACTCACTCACTGGCGTGTCCGATGTGTGTGTGTGTGTGTGTGTGTGTGTGTGTGTGTGTGTGTGTGTGTGTGTGTGTGTGTGTGTGTGTGTGTGTGTGTGTGTGTGTGTGTGTGTGTGTGTGTGTGTGTGTAAAACCTCTGCTGGACACAAACACAGAGGCAACAGTGGAGTCTGTGACTGACAGCTCCGCGTCAAAACCAGCGCTTTAAAAAAAAAAGATAAATAATTTTTAAAAGACATTTTAGTTTCGGGTGTGTTTCTGTAAAAGACGCACCCCCCCTCCCCCTCACAAACACACACACACTCCCCTCCGGTGTCACTATCCTTTATTAGCGACGTCACGGGTTAATGGGGATATCGATTTTACTGTCCGGGAGCTTGTAAAGTGTGCGCGGCGGGTGTCAGGGATGAGAGCACAAGCACAAGTTTAGACTCAGAGGTGACATGGATGGATCGAGATTCCTTTAAAAGAAGCCAAACCAAAGAAACTACAACAACAATAATAATAATAATAATAATAATAATAATAATAAATGTGCTTATCAAAAATAAACTACAAGAACCTCATAAATACAAATTAATAAAAGTGTTTTCATCCCCCTTCTTATTTTGATATAAACAAGCCGGGAAATAACGTTTATGTCATGCACGCTTCTAACACCGAGGAGCAGAGATTTAAGCTTCGTGGGGAAAGTTAGCAAAGGTCACGACACCAAGTGGCAGGTCCCGCCCCGAGGCCCAGAGCTGTCTCCACAGCAGACTGAGTCTGATTTATAGAAAAGCTACAGCATTAATGTTGTGACCTGAACGGCCAAGATCGAGGTAAAAAAATACAATAAAACAAAATAAAACAATATAAAATACTTCACGACTATCAGCTGCAGTTCTAACCTTGCATATGAAACGCAACTCCACTGTCATTTTTTAAATAATATTTTTTTGGGGAAAAGCTTCCAAACTATAACAATAAAACTGAAGCACTTGTTAATTATTATAAGAGGAAAAAATCTAACAATGCCCTTAAAGTTAAAAACATCATAGAGCCAAGACTCAGACTCTCCAAAGGAAACCTGTCATGTTGTCTCTCTCTGCTCTGTTCTGCGGCATATATATAATTAAAGTGACCTCACATGAGATATTAATCAGCAGTGCTGAACACAAATGTTGCGCTCGCGAGTGCATGTTTCAAACTTGCAATCAATACGCGGTTTATTAGAGACCTTAATAAACATGACGGTGGATATGACACTCTACTCGCATTCGGTTTTGAGTGAATCTGTTTCCTTTTTTTAGTGTAAATAGAAGCATTTATTTACAGGCCCACGCGTGCCACGCGAGGAAGGAGGGACACTGCTTTTCTTTTCCTTTTTCCTGAAAACTGAATCCATTTTTGTTTTCTTGTTTACCTTATAATTTTATTTTAGTCTGCCTAAATGAAGTCTTGAAACAAATCTATTTATTTCCTTCTCTGCTTATACAGTAAACAGCCCGAGTCAGAAGATAATCACTGGTTAAGACTCGCTTACAGCCGCCAGGCAAACACAAACAAGCCGCTGAACAAACGCTCCACGAAGCAACACTAACACACAAAGACACACACATAAAATAAAAATAAAATGAAGAAATGATAAGTCAGTTAGTTGGAGTTATTTAGCACTAGTGCGCACTGGTTTAAGATAGAGTCTGCAGTGTTAGTGCGTGGTGTAAGTGTAGCAGGGCTGGCTCGGGTTATCTGTGAATGGGCTCTTTATTGGAGGCGCGGAGCGGGGATTTGCCTTTTATTCGCCTCGCTATGGAAACGCGCTCGACGGCAGAAAAATGTTGACGCGAATAAAAGGAATCGGCACAAGGAGCAGTTTCTAGAGAAGCATCTGTTACACTTAGAAACTTAGACTATCGAGAGCAATACAGCCCCCTCTCAAAGTCCCTCTCCTGTCTGCTTTATGCACCACAAAAAAAACCCGCAGACTTCATCTTTGTAAAGACCCGAAAATGAAAAAGAAAGAGAAAAAAAAATGTTTTTTATACTCAAATTTAGTTCGAGTAAATCTGAATTTAAAATCTTACATTTTGTTTAATTTTTCGTCTTACATATAATTAATTAATTGTTTTTTTTTTCAGGAAGATCCTTTTTTATTTCTTTTGAAATGGAGACCCCCATCCTCCAAAATCAATTCACGGTGCGTGTCATTTAATATGACACGTATGAAACTGCGGGAGTCTGCTATTGAAAGCCGCTACTAACGCTGCGCAATAACTTTATATTTTGCATTTAATTCTCTCCCCCCCCACCTCCAGTCCCATAACAGCTCCAAACGAAGCAACCCAATTCAGCAAACTAGGCCACTGGAACAACACTGCCATTCACATCAAATATTCAGCCACTTTCACCCAACTTCCACAGACACAGACACGTAGGGAATTTACACGTAAGGCCGCAGCAGAATGAGAATAAAGACACGACAAAACGTATCTGATTAATTATCCTTCCATCCACAGGCGAATCTACTGCACCATGTAAGAGTTAAGAGCGCAAACATCCTGCCATCCTCACAGCTAACTGCCCGTCTGTCACCCCCACCCCACCACGGTTACCGAGGCCCCGTCCACCCTCCAGCACATCCCTGTCCGAAGTTCTATAGCCCGCGGTCAGCTCACCTTGCTCCGGCCTCCTCCTCTGTCTTCCACCAGCAGCGTGTAGCTCGGCTATACTCGGCGCTCTTTAATGACTTTCTGGTGGCTGCAGCCTTCTTTTATTTCTTCTAAATGTATGAAAATGTATGCAAATTTAAATCAAGCTTAACCTGGAAGCTCGAGCAATATATTTAATGGAATTTCAGACCAATAAGGAGATTGCAACGCAGTCTTTTAATGGCAAATATAATTACGCCGCTAAGTTAGCTCGCTGATTTGCAGATCTTTTTTTCCCCAACTCTGAGAAGACCTGATGAGATTCTTAAATACTGGGAGTGATAAGTGTCTACTGGCTGTGCTCGCGTTTATCTCTTTGAACGTGTGTAACATGGAGACGTTTTTCTTCTGGGAAAATGTGTCAGGTGAGCAGATGTGGATTTTGGGCTCTTGTAGAAATATTATTTCATATCTCTATGTGTTTTATGAATATTCCAGTTTTGGAGAGAAAGACGGCAAGAGTAAAGTCATGTGTTATATTTTCACAAGCTCGGGATTATGGATAGCCCGTGCGTAAAGCAATTTTGCCTGAAACACTCTCTCCAGACGTGTCATTCTACAAACACCTGAGGAAATATTCTCCAAGTTAATAATTAGCAGTGAGAACTGCTCTTAGTTTAATTGTATCCTTTTAAATTAAGTGCTGGCACGTCTAAGAAATGCCATTGCGCTTTAATCTCCTTCTTCGCGCGCGCTCAAGGGTGACAGGAGCAGCAATAAACTCGTGCGTAAATCAGTTGGAAACTTTAATTAATAAACAGGAACTGCGCTCCACGCTCACATCATTCCACAGCCAGACCCACTGGACCAGCACTCCGACACACTTCCGGTTCGACAGCCTGTAAACCTTTTCCTACCCGCAGCTCTGCTGCCGGAGGCGGAGGTTTCGGGTGTGCGCCGTCATTGGCGGAGACGTGTCGTCACCGCGTCTCGGTCGGACTGTGAGTGGTGGTGGAGGCTGTCAGTCACTCCCAGGCTGCTGCTGAGCCTCCGGAGAGAGGGAGATGTCAGAGGCTGAGCTGCTCCCTCTCTTCAGTAGCATTAGTGGGGTTGAGCAGCCAGCATGGCCACAGCTGCCTCTAGCCCCTACACCCTGCTCAGTTCCAGTCCCATGATCCACCCGGAGAGCCAGGCCATGCAGCCTGCTAGCCCCTACAGAGGACATCAGAAACTGCTCCAGAGTGACTACCTGCAAAGTGTCCAGAACGGGCACTCCCTCGGGCACCAGTGGGCAAGCAACCTGTCGGAGGGGAGCCCCTGGTCGGCCTCTATGGAGCAGCAGGACGTGAAACCGGGCCGAGAAGACCTCCAGCTCGGCATCATCCATCACCGCTCTCCGCACGTAGCGCATCACTCTCCTCATCACAACAACCATGGCAACCACCCGGGAGCCTGGGGGACTCCGGTGTCCCACAACTCCTCGATCACCAGCGGGCAGCAGATCAACATCTACTCCCAGACGGGCTTCACTGTCAACGGCATGCTGGACCACGGGGGGCTCACACCTCCACCCAACCCGCAGGGCCAAGGCATGCACCCGGGCCTCAGGGACACACTTAGCCCCGAGCACAGCGACCTCGGCGGACACCACTGCCACGACCACTCCGACGAGGAGACGCCGACTTCGGACGAGCTGGAGCACTTTGCCAAGCAGTTCAAACAGAGGAGAATCAAACTGGGCTTTACGCAGGCGGACGTGGGTTTGGCTCTGGGCACGCTGTACGGTAACGTCTTTTCCCAAACTACTATCTGCAGGTTCGAGGCTTTGCAGCTGAGCTTTAAAAACATGTGCAAACTAAAGCCGCTGCTGAACAAGTGGCTGGAGGAGGCGGACTCGTCCACGGGCAGCTCCAGCAGTATAGACAAGATAGCAGCTCAGGGGAGAAAGAGGAAGAAGAGGACGTCCATCGAAGTGAGCGTGAAGGGAGTTCTCGAGACGCACTTTCTCAAGTGTCCCAAGCCTTCCGCGCAGGAGATCACGTCGCTGGCGGACTCGCTTCAGTTGGAGAAGGAGGTGGTGCGCGTGTGGTTCTGCAACCGGAGGCAGAAGGAGAAGCGCATGACACCGCCCGGAGAGCAGCCGCCCCACGAGGGACCCTATTCTCACAGCGGGAGCGCGGGAGACGCCTCCTCGTGCCATGATCTCTGACCGAAGCACCTGGAGGAATCCCCCCCACGCCCCCCACCCCCTCCGACACACACCTCCACCTCCACCCGGTGCAGACTCTCGAGCGCTCGGACGCGCGGTGGCACCTTGTAGCCCTCCGCACCTGTCCCGGTACAGACTCGCCCGGATGCCTCCAGCACTGAAACAATAACAGAGATACCTGTTCAGCCTTCGTCATTGTTTTTCCTGCCACGAGGGCATTCTCCTATAGCGGCATATCAAACATCACATTCCAGATCACCTTTCTTTTTCTATTTTCTTTTTTGGGAGAGCCCGCCACTTTTTTTGTTTTCTCTCCATCACGGATATACATACAAAAAATGTGCCTAATAACCTGCCAGCGCCTTTGGTTTGTGTGTGTGTGTGTGTGTGTGTGCATGTGCGTGTGTGTGTCACCGTTTTTAACATCAGCTCGGTAATAACGATAAGATGGGACTGATGGTTTTGTTTTTATTGTTGTTTTCGTGGCTTTCCTCACACACGCCGTGCTCCCGTTGTACCCACGATCGGCGGCGTGGAACCAGTAATAATAACAACAACACCAACAATAATAATAATAACAACAACAACAATAATAATAATAATAATAATAATAATAATAATGTTACTGTTCTTAATTGATTTGTACCAGCACCAGAGGCCATTTTTTACACTCCACCTCACGCTTCCCCTTCGGGCTTTTCCAACGCCTTAGTTCTCCTCATATTTACAGTCATTTACTTTGTAACGTAGAAGATCTGTATTTTTTTTTTTCTTTTTGTGCATTTGCAACCTTAGGCCCTCATTCCAGCTGTACACCCACTCTACATGACTCTTGGAGGACTGTTTTGCTTTCTTTTACTTTTGGCCTGTAGCTTACAAGGGTTGTACGAAGCCACGCGCAGTTGCAGCTCTATTTATTCATTTACTTCTTTTTTTATTTCGATCATCTTCGACCATTTAAACTGTGCGGACTCTGAAAAAGGACAAGAAAGAGCCGAGAGTCTAGAAAGCAACGCTATACACCTGCCTATAATTTTAATGTACGTTCACTATCGAAATTTTATAATCTTAAATACTCCTGTTATTTGGTTTATTTCTTAAGTATTTTTTCGAATATTGTACAGTTTTATATATTACCCTTTTGAAGTCATTAATTTAAATAAATGATCTTAGTTATTCACGCACTTGATTAGCAGTGTTTTAAAAGAAAGAAAAAAGCAAACAAACACGCGAAAAATTTAAAAAACAAAAAACAAAGAAAAAAATTATTTTCAATAAGACTGAATGAACTGTTTCGGCGGTTTTATTCCAAATTTCAATGACAGCTCAAGTAATTATTTATTTTCAGTATAAAGCTTGTATTATGTTTTTGAAATAAACTATGTATGTTGTAATAAACCATTTCTTGCTACAACTGCTCACTGTCCGAAGCAGAAGTCAGCTTCTGATTTTTTTTTTTTTTTTTTAGAAAAGTAAAGACTATTCAGAAGTTGTTTTTTTAAATCACAGCTTCCTCTTATTGTTATGGAAACAAAGCAATAATTTAAATGAATCACAGCACTTTAAAAAAAATATTGCTTTTAAAAGCTTGTATATAATGTGGAGCATTCTGTGTGGGAAATGGTTCGAGCTGAGCTTGTGATTAATTCTGCAAAGTCACCAGATCAGTCCCTTAATGCTGCGTTCAAACTCTTATATTTAGGTGAATTATATTGTTAGGCGGCGTAACCTTCACTTGGCCTCAATGTCATGTCAAGAGGCATCTTTTGCCAAATAAATAACAAATAAATAAATAAATCCCTACAACTAACAGCTGTAAAATATCCAGTGGTTCACAGAGACCCTGGACTGCAAACTGAGACGCTTTCTCCTGCAGTTCCACTGAAATGTTATTGTCCGGGCCCTCTGCCCTTCTCAATCAGACATGCGTGATTTATCGCCTGGGCCGCTGGGCCTGACAGCAAAACACAATGACACACATATACTCAGACACACACACACACACACACAATCAGAAGCAGATGAATCTCATTTCAAAGGCTATGGCTGTGTATAATTGGCCGTGCCAGGGCAAAATAAAGCTGTACTCCCCCTTTAGAAAAAAGAAAGAAAAACATCATAATGCCCCAAAATAATTTAGGGATGGTTTTGGAAATAAGTAGATGCATTCAGTACTGCTTAAATGTTTCAAAAATAGATCTGGAGAGGGAAAGTGAAAGAGGGAGAGGGAGGAGAGGAGAGGCGGAAGGGTGCTAGGCCTTGCCTTGAAATGGGGAGCCTGACTGGAATACTAATGTGTCTGAATTTATGCATCTCCTCAGTCTGCAGCCCTGAGAGGGGGGTGGGGGAGACAGAGAGAGAGAGAGGAGAGAGGAGAGGGAGGAGAAGGGGAGAGAAAAGGGTGTGAGGGTGGAGGTGAAGAGGAGGAGGAGGGGGGTAATGTAGAAGAAGAAAAAAGTAAAACCATGGCTGATTGATTCTATCCATCTATTTTAGTCTGAAATAATCCCCAGCTTCTGGGAGGAAGAAAATGACCCTGGAAGGAAGGAAGAACCCAGAAGCCGAGCAAATAAAGCAAAGCAAGCCAAGGTCCACGGCGGCGCTGCGGTATCCTTGAGCCTCTTCCACCTCTCCTTCCCCATGCAAACCCATCCAAATATGTTTTTAAAGAGTAACCAGCACCTTGGTGTGAATAACTTACCAGTTTTAAAAATGACTGACTTGGGGAGATTGTGTAAAGGATATTGAGTAAAGAAGAAGAAGGGAAAAAAGATAACAGGTGCAAGATGAAAGCATACTTCAGAGGTATTGAATGATGAACTTCAGGTAATTATTTTTCAAAAAAAAAAGGAGAAAAAAACGTTTCAGGTTGGCTCAGCTCGGCGCTCTGGCAGATAATTGAGCTTCTGAATCAGATCCTGAGTGACTGAGTGACAATAGAGAGGCAGGAGTGGTGAAGTTGTGCAGTAGCAGTTTTGGAGGATGAGCAGAGTTGTTTACGTGCAGATTATAATGGGAGCAGCTGACTCACACCTTTTCTTTTCTTTTTTTTTCATAATTACATCTCTTCTCTAACCTTTTGTTCTCTTTTAATCTATTCTCTCTTTCAAAGAATCTGTCCGAAAGTTAAACCATTAAATAAACTGTTTTCCTGTATTTTTAATACTGTTACTTTGCCCATAATCATAATAATATTAATACAATCTGTCAAGCTCAGTGAAGCGACTGAAACACGTTGTGATTAAAGTAACTTCAGGTGGTGCAAAGATTCTGGGGAAGGCAGGAAAGAGCAGAAGGGGCTGATATACTGTTTGCAGTAAAACGTTGGAGGTTAAAGCAAGGACACTCAACATCACATTTCTCTTTAATTAGACAGGGCTGCAGTCTATCTGCCATAGCAAGAGCACAGAGAAGAGCCAAACAGCAGCACCACATGAGAGGATGGGAGTAATGAATGTCGGCTGCTCGTCTGCCACGTGGTTCTTTCACTTTTGGACACCAGTCCTGTCTCTTCCTTTAACTTAAAGTGTATAAAATGATCCGCTCTCCTAATGTTTGCTGTGTCTGCTGCGTTACCTGTCGTACTTTGTCCTATCTGCTTAGAACTGGATACCTGCTGTATTCAACCACATGTGACCAGTTCAGCCCCTCATTTTTATTTCTCTTTTTTTCACTTTTGCCTAATCCGAACTGCCTAAGACCTGGCAGGATTTGTATGAAAAACATATATTCTTACCAAAACTTTAAAATAAAGTTCAGTAAACATGACCACTATTACGCGGACTAAAGAAATTTAAAAAATGACAATGTTTGATACAGGAATAAAAAGAAGTAAAGCAAATAGTTATTATTATAGTGGATGTTTATGGAAAATGATCCAAAGATTTCCAAGGAGACAAGCAAACTCTTCAATAAAACACACCTTACATCCTAATAAGAATCTGTTAGGACCAAGTGGTTCAGTCTGAGAGGCCTCAGGTGAAGCTAGAGGAAGAAAAGAGGGAAAGATTTGATTCATTCTTCATAAATAAGCTCTGGATTCAGAGCATAAAGAAAAAAAGTTAACTTCCTCTCATGGGAATTGATTTAGTTGTTTTGGAGTCTTGTCTTTATGTTCCTATTTGTTAGCAGCACGTTTCACACTTGTTGCAGGGCGATTATAATGTACACCACAGCATTTTTCAGCCTCTGTAGGATTATAACCTCCTGGTCCTGCAGGAGCACAACGTCTCAGTGAGAGAGAACAAACTTCACAGCTGCTTTATCGCCGCTGGTGCTGATGCACTGGAGGACAGTCAGCTCTGTATACCTTCCAACTGGACGGTGGAGAGACAGAAGAAAAGCAAGCAGGGTGAGGATGAGGAGGGAGAAAGGGGGCGCATCTGCAAACAGGTGTAAGCTGAAATCAGTTTCACCTCCTCAGCTCTGGTATTGTGACACCAGGGTCGGCTAACTGTTAGGTTGGGTGGGTTTGACTCTTCCAGAAAGGATTGCTCCATCTCTCCTGGCAAAAGCATAAATTTAGTTTTTGTATGTGTGAGTTTTCCAGGTTTCTCACATGAGTGGAGCCACTGATGAAGCCCTTTAAAATCCCAGAATCACTAGTGTGCCCCCCCCCTCACACCGGGTCAGTAATTAATAATAAAAATCGTGTCAGTGGAACAGCTGCCTCTGACATCCGGTTGCTCCTCTCTGTCTAGGCTGTGTCATTCATGCCTTTGCAGTCAATTAAAGCTATATTACCGCTGTGCAGTGTGATCCATCAATTAAGCAACATGTGAACACAAAGCGATACAGTACAGCTTGACATTTTCCAGGCTGCACTTTTTTGTTGATGTGACGTTAGGGTGGTCACACGTGGCCCACGATTAAGCTGTACAAAGTGCCAGGTTTATAGGGGAACCCACGAACGTGGAAACACACACACAGAAGAAAGGCCTGTTTGTGGCGCAGTGAGTAAATCACTGTGTCTGATATCTTCATTTGAGACAGGGGGCTGATCACCGCTCGTCCTGCTTGTTCCACATTAACTCATTATCACACGCGCTCACTCCATTAATTCTCCCGCTTTTATTAGCTGCAGGAGCGCGCGCGCGCGCGAACACGCGCACAGTGGGCCGATGACAGCCACTGCCTCTACCTCATCTGACAGCTAATGGCTTCATTAGGAGCAGCGTGTTAATTGGCTGACTTTAGGGAGACGCTCGTTAATGAGGATAAATAGATTCACACCTGAGCGGGGCGCTACCCAGCCACAGCAGCACTGTGGGAGCCGTGGAAGAGACGCGAGTGTGGGCTGCAGATACGACTGCATCGGTTTGAGTGAGCGGAGAAGAGACCTGTCCCGCTCTCCTCCTTCCTCCCAGCCTAAGCGCGGTGGTGTTTTCATTGCCAGGCAGACTTATTAGCCGAGTGGTTGATTAGCACCAGGAGGCCAAAACAAAGAGCAGTATGTCAAAGCAATTAGCCCCACTGTTTACCTCTCAGCTCCCACGATGACTGCAAAATGCATCTAATCCAGGACAGAGAGAGAAGGAGGGAGTTAGCTCAGACAGATTCAGGAAAAGGACAACAGCTGGTCCCTGGGCCAAAGTGTAAAGTGTGTGTGTGTGTGTGTGTGTGTGTGTGTGTGTGCGCGCGCGCGCGTTGTGATGGGAGCAGTCCTCGTGCCTCAATCCATCTGCTTTCCTGCCTGGACCCTCCATCCTCTGCTGTCTGCTCGTGACAGCTCCGACACGCAGACGCGCGCTTCTCCTTTAACACGCCACTGCTTAGAGGAGCTCATATCCTCAGGGGAGCGGGGTGGGGAGGTGGTGCTGGTGGGGTGGGCAGACAAAATGGAAGCAGGCGAGACTGATGATTTACATCAGGGTAGGAGGACACTGATCCAACCTGGGACGCTGCGTGTTCAACGCTTGTGGAAGTTGGCATGTACTGGAAGGTAATACCACCTAGTGGTGGCTAGAACCCGCTGCAGGTCATTGATGTTTGTTGGGGGAGGCAGGGGAACAAAGGGAAGGAGAAGCGGCTCGAGATGCGCAGGTATTTTGGAAAGAACCGGTTCACTCAAGTTCCCAAACGAAAAACTTTTTTTTTTTTCTGACACAACTGTTAAAGCTATTTTAGTTGGAACATCATTTAGTTTTTAACAGGACAATGACCCCAAACACACCTCCAGGCTGTGTAAGGGCTATTTGACCAAGAGGGAGAGTGATGGAGTGCCTCCACGGTCACCTGACCTAAACCCAGTCGAGATGGTTTGGGATGAAATGGACCGACAAAAGAGCCAACAAGTGCTCAGCATCTCTGGGAACGCCTTCAAGAGTGTTGGAAACCATTGCAGGCGATGAAGAGTGTGCAAAGCAGTAATCAAAGCAAAGGGTGGCTATTTTAAAGAATCTAAAACATGTTTGGAGTTATTTCAGACGTTTTTGTTTACTACATAATTCCACATGTGCTCATGCATAGTTTTGATGCCTTCAGTGAGAATCTACAACGTAAGTAGTCATGAAAATAAAGAAAAACCATCAAATGAGAAGGTGTGTCCAAACTTTTTGACTGGTAGTGTAGCAGAGGGTGTTGTTAATCAGTTTCAATTACTTTGGTGTCAATAAAATTAACAACAGGTGTAGTAGAGGGGCAACAATGAGACAACCTCCAAAACAGGGATGCTTTCACAGGTGGAGGTGATTGACATTTTTCCTTCCTCAACTCTTTTTCTGTTTGTTTTTCACTAGAATTACACTCAGGGTGAGTATCACAATGGTTCAACTGCTTATTAACATCTATATCTACACAGCCAGTCACATGGCAGCGACTCAATACATGTGAGGTCAAGACCACGTGCTGAAGTTCAAATTGAACATCAGTGGGGAAGGTGATTGAGTGACTTTGATTGTGGCATGATTGCTGGTGCAGACTCAGGCTGGCCTGAGTGTTTCAGAAACTGCTCATCTGCTGAGATTTTCCCACACAACCAGGTGATAGAAGATAAAACAGATTGCGTTGAGCTGATAGGAAGGCAACAGCAATTCAAACAACCAGTTGATACAACCAAGATGTGCGGAAGAGCATCTCTGAACGTCTAACCTAGAAGCAGCTAGGCTAAAGTAGCAGAAGACCATGATGGGTGCCATTTCTGTCAGCTAAGAATAGAAAACAGCCAACAATTTACTAGGGTTCACCAAAACTAGACAATAGAAGATTGAAAACAACATCATCTGGTCTGATGAGTCGATTTCCGCTGCAACATTTGTATGGTAGGTGAGAATTTAAACCCTAAACTATTGCCGCTGATCGTCATTTAATCAGAATACTTTATTGATCCCTGGGGGAATTTTTTTTTTTTTTTTTAAATGACCAGAGTGTACTCATCATCTGATGACTGTTTTTCCTGCAGACTGCTACACCATGTCATATAGTTTAGATCATCTCAAACATGAGATCAGTGTACTCAAATGTCCTGCACAGTCACCAGTTCAATATAGTAGAGCACCTTTGGGATCTGGCGGAACAGGAGATTCATATCATGGATGTGCAGCTAACTGTGTGATTGCATCATATCAACATTGAACAAAATCTCAGGAGTGTTTCCAGCACTTTGTTGAATCTGTGCTACAAAGAATTATTAGATAGTACAAAAGTGGGTTCAACAGTACCCGTTGTTTCTGCTCTTCAGGTATTCTAACCAAGTAAATCAGAAGGATCACTAAAACTGAAGTTACCTCTTCACATGAACGCTGGCTCTGTCACACTCATGTGTTAAATCTGCCTCAGCGCTATGTAACAAAGCAGCGCAGACCACAGTGGATGCATGTCAATAATGATCTTTAATGTCAATATATACAGAACTTGAAAGAAAAATAGAATCTTAAAAATCAAATGAAATAAATACAGTATCATACAATTTCCACAATGTCTTTTGAAGAGATTTCCATGGAAATGTTTTTTTGTTATTCATTTATTTATTCTTTTAAATTCAGCCTCTCTGGTTCGACAGGGTGCGTCCCATCCCCCCCAGAGAAATCCCGACAGCTCCCCCCACATGCTCTTCATCTTCATTATGTTCTATATAGTTATATCATTTTTGCAAACGATTTCTTGTTACCACATAGTTTCACCTTCAGTATCGAGACAGTATCTTTTGTCCGTCTGCAGCATGTTTAAGTCTTTTGATACACAAGTAAAACAAATCCGACTGAGTTTCAAGGGAAAAGCAATACAGGATCTGTCCACACATGCGTTTATGTTACCAAAAGTGCTGGGAAGTGATTTTGGTTCTGAAGAACCTTCAAACCCGCTTCAAGCAGTATCTGATTTTTTTTTTTAATACATTTATTTATTTATTTTTTGTCTCAGAAAGGAAACAGTTATGCAAAGTACCTCAGTCAATACCAACTTGCCAGCACTCTCACACATAAATCATTACTTCACGTTGAAAAAAAAATAAAATAAAATAAAGTCAGAGAGTAAAAGCAAATGAGGGGAGAGGAGGATGGCGGAGCGAAGATGAAGAGCAGTGTGTGGGGGGGGAGCACAGTTTAACCAAAGCAGCTTTGTAATCAGCCAATCACAGTGAAGGAAAACATCAGCTGGTGCGTTTCTTCCTCACATAAAAAGGAAGAAAGAATGAAAGGCGAGGAGGGTAAGTGCATATGAGAAGCTGTGGAAATAAATACAAGTCTGTCTCCCCAGCAGTAACAGATACGAGGTTCCTCTGTTCGTCTTCGGCTGACTTCTGCAATGCAACCTCGTCCTGTGTGTGTGTGTGTGTGTGTGAGTGAGAGTTTGCAGATGTTCCGGTGTTTCAAATAAATAGATTTTTTTTTAAAAAGAAAGAAAACCTGGGAGACAGTAGTTCTGACTGGCCAAGACTTGGGGCTGTGGGTGTGCGCGTACTTTTTGCTTTTTCTTGTTTGCGTATGAGTCTGACAGAGTGAGATCAAAACTGGTGGGTGAGAAACATGGGTCTACATGTCCGTTGAGGTGAGTTTCTTCATGCTGCGTCTCTGGGCTAAACTGGATGCCGCCACAGGCTCCAACACCGGCTGACTCGTCTTCTGGCTCAGAGCTGAATAGGTGGCAGCCATCGCTCCCTGATGAAACAAAGACACGTGGCTTTAATGTTTCAGCTGGCCTCACCACCACTGCTACTGTATAAATATATAATTAAATTGTTTCTTACTGGCTGGGAAAAAGATAATAGTTTCAATAATGTAACAGAAGCTGACGAAATATTGTTAAAGTTACAGTGTTTTAGTAACCAATGAATGTTTTGCATATACAGTGGCTTGCAAAAGTATTCGGCCCCCTTGAACTTTTCCACATTTTGTCACATTACAGCCACAAACATGAATCAATTTTATTGGAATTCCACGTGAAAGAACAATACAAAGTGGTGTACACGTGAGAAGTGGAACGAAAATCTGACATGATTCCAGACATTTTTCACAAATAAATAACTGCAAAGTGGGGTGTGTGTAATTATTCAGCCCCCTGAGTCAATGCTTTGTAGAACCACCTTTTGCTGCAGTTACAGCTGCCAGTCTTTTAGGGTCTGTCTCTACCAGCTTTGCACATCTAGAGACTGAAAGCCTTGCCCATTCTTCTTTGCAAAACAGCTCCAGCTCAGTCAGATTAGATGGACAGTGTTTGTGAACAGCAGTTTTCAGATCTTGCCACAGATTCTCGATTGTATTTAGATCTGGACGTTGACTGGGCCAGTCTAACACATGGATATGTTTTGTTTTAAACCATTGCATTGTTGCCCTGGCTTTATGTTTAGGGTCGTTGTCCTGCTGGAAGGTGAACCTCCGCCCCAGTCTCAAGTCTTTTGCAGACTCCAAGAGGTTTTCTTCCAAGATTGCCCTGTATTTGGCTCCATCCATCTTCCCATCAACTCTGACCAGCTTCCCTGTCCCTGCTGAAGAGAAGCAGGGACATTCACATTTATTATTTCTGCCACACATAGTGTTTTGCATTTTGGCCAAAAATGGACAGATTCCCCCACCTGAGCTGTAGATCTCTGCAGCTCGTCCACAGTCACCATGGGCCTCTTGGCTGCATTTCTGATCAGCGCTCTCCTTGTTCGGCCTGTGAGTTTAGGTGGACGGCCTTGTCTTGGTAGGTTTACAGTTGTGCCATACTCCTTCCATTTCTGAATGATCGCTTGAACAGTGCTCCGTGGGATGTTCAAGGCTTGGGAAATCTTTTTGTAGCCTAAGCCTGCTTTAAATTTCTCAATAACTTTATCCCTGACCTGTCTGGTGTCTAAATCCAATCAATAATCTGTGGCAAGATCTGAAAACTGCTGTTCACATACGCTGTCCATCTAATCTGAGCTGGAGCTGTTTTGCAAAGAAGAATGGGCAAGCATTTCAGTCTGTAGATGTGCAAAGCTGGTAGAGACACACCCTAAAAGACTGGCAGCTGTAATTGCAGCAAAAGGTGGTTCTACAAAGCATTGACTCAGGGGGCTGAATAATTACACACACCCCACTTTGCAGCTATTTATTTGTAAAAAATGTTTGGAATCATGTCAGATTTTCGTTCCACTTCTCACGTGTACACCACTTTGTGTTGTTCTTTCACGTGGAATTCCAATGAAATTGATTCATGTTTGTGGCTATAATGTGACAAAATGTGGAAAAGTTCAAGGGGGCCGAATATTTTTGCAAGCCACTGTAAATTGTCATATTTTCCCGTTTGTGTCGATCACATTTTCCCAGATGTGGTAAATGAGATGGTCACATGTTTTGTCCAACCAACTGCAGTTCCTCAAATGGCTGTTTAAGACTCCCAAAAAGTTTGAAAATCTAACTTTACAGTAAAACTAAAAATATCTAAACTATTTTTTTGTTTAATGGCTCACCGGTCCGTGAGTCGTTTGGTACCGGGCCGCGAGAGTTGAGGCTTGGGTGTAAAATTTGTGGTTTTCAAGGTTTTTATCGTTTACTCTGTTTCCCTGGGTCTTCCCCCGTGTTGTAGTTGGGAGTCTTATTTTGAAAGAAATATTTACGCGTTACCATAGCGACCAGAGCACTAAGGGGCAGAGAGGAGGATGTTACTCTCAACGTTGTTGACGCATTTCAGGAGGACGCTGCTAATAAAGTTACACAATTACACAGTGAATTCACATTTATTATATTACAAAATACCACAGTTTTTGTCTCGGCCGTATCATTTTATTTTGTTGTATTTATCCGAGACACCTTAAAGGCCGGTCCGTGAAAATACTGTCTGACATTAAACCGGTCCGAGGTGCAAAAAAGGACGGAGACCGCTGTTATAATGGATATGATACATTTGAGTGACAGGTAGGGGCCAATATACTGACAACCAAGGCTGAAAGGTGATTTGAAAATGTCTTTGGGTAACTTCCTCCTCTTTTAGTAATCCTCTGTGATCCACATCGAATTGTTTTCCCTTTCCCCCCAGTAAGAAAAATAAAAACATGACAAGCAGCTACTCTGCCACACAGTCTAAGAGTCCTTGATTAGGCATCTAATGTTTCTGCGGTTTACAGTTTAATGAGCTTTTCTGTGTGGATACAGTTAATTATTGAAAGTAGACATTAGGCAGAATTCTGACATGACCAGCAGAGGTTACGGTGCAGTCCAGGCTAGGGCTGGGCCATATCATACCGTTCACGGTAATACCGGTATAATGTTGGGCAATGATAAGAAAATGAAATATCGCAATAGAATTTGGGTAAAACGCGCATGCGCAGTGCCTTTGTTTTCATAAGCACATGGAGGAAAAAGCGTGCCTGCAACGGAGAATGAGAAGGGCGAAAGTGGATCGCTGAATGAAACGAATGAACCAGAACTGGTTTGCAAAAATGCTGCAACTTCAGTGGTGTGGAACTGGTTTAGCTTTCATCCGTCAGATACACAACAAAGCACTATTTTTGGTAGAGCATGCTAGCGGGCCGTCGTTATTACCGTGTTGTTTGGAAAATACGGCACACTTAAAATCAATCCTTTGTTTTTTCTGAAAATCGACAGTGCCCCTTATAATCCCGTGTGCCTTATGTATGAATTCTGGTTGTGTTTACCGAGTTGTGGAGTTGTAAAGTATTTTGTCTAGTGTCAATTATATCGTCAGTTATATCGTTATCGCAAATTTTCAAATGTATATCGTGATAAATATTTTTGGTCATATCGCCCTGCTCTAGTCCAGGCTACCTAATGTTAACTGAGCAGTCTGGAGACACAAGGATTAACAAAGAATTCTTGGATTTTTAGGACTGAAACCTGCTGTTAATCTGGTCCTTCCTTTAATGGCGACATTATCACCGGATCAGGAAGTGTAAAAAGTCAGAAGCAAAATCCTGTGCATGACTCTGGCCTTTTATACAGCTGCTGCTCTCTGAGATTAAGAGAGGTCAGCTCAGCTGGGTCGAGTGCTTAGCACAAATGATACCCAGACAACCTGACCTGGCCCCCCGTGTGTCCAGCCACAATAGGAGGTCCGTTTTCCAGCAGAGTGAGGGCAGAAATGATTGACCTCTCCACTCATTTGCCTTAGACCCATTTCTGGCTCCAGTCTTAAATACAGGCATTACTGTGCTTTTCAATTTGTGACGCCTAAACTTTGAAACAACCTTCTGCAGTATACAGGATCTGCTCAGTCTGTGGTTTGTTTTAAAGCATCTGCTGAAGAATTACGTCCCCAAACTGGCCCTTTCATTTGGCAGCAGTGGACAAAAAAAAAAAAGTCCTCAAAATCCTGAAGTTTTGGAGGAAATCTGTTTCACTGAAGCCACCGACATCACGATCTGAACACTTTTAGCTCCAACTTTGCGCCCACACGCGCCTCCGTACACAAGTACCAGCAGTGGCTCCACAAATAGCCTCCACTAAACCGTTTACTCTTCCTCAGCCTCCTCATCTGCTCACAAATCTGCTCGTTTCCACCGCACATCACTCCATAAATAAAAAAATAAAAAAAACCCAAAAAACAACAACTTCCTTCTAAATACAACGTTATCACTGTCCATCTGTGCACACAGGGCACAAATCTTCTGACGTAAATGAGAAAACTCTTACAGGTCTTAAGTCCAGCACACATGTTGAGGTGTTACTAATCATTTAACTGTAGTAGATAATAATAATTGTTCCTGTAAATTGAGGTCTTAGCGGGATACGGTTGGATCTACTCACCTTGACGAGGTGCGGTGCATCATGGCGTGTGAGCTGGAAGTGCGGTAGCGTATCTCTGCACGTGATCCAGGAATGCTTTAGAACCTGCTCTGCTGTGTATCGCTGGTGAGGGTCCACATGGAGCATATGGGACAGCAAGTCCTGGAATGCACAAATACAGATTTCTAAAGATTAAAGGGCACATTTTAAAAAGCCACTATGAATTCATACGGGTATAAAGGTTTAATTCTGGCCAATTTTAAGTCAACGGCATGATTTGTATCAAACTTTTAAGTACATGGGAAAAGCGGGTCGTCTTCATTAAACTTTACAACGCTAGGTTTACAAAAGGAAACATCACAGCTGCTTAAAAGGAAGCCTGAACAAAAGGATTTAGAACAATGTGTCAGTGTGTACCTTCGAGCTGTCTGACACAGTATCCCAGTTGCCACCCGTCAAAGAGAACTTCCCAGATCCTATCCGGAGAAGAATCTCTTCCGGTGTGTCGTTTGGCCCATTAGCGAACGGTGTGTACCTGACAGCGATGAAAACAAAGCGCAGATTATGAAATGCATAATCGCATCACATGCAGTTTGCTATTAATCATCCAAACGACTCCTGAGGGTTCTGTGTGCAGTCTTACCCTGCTAACATGGTATACAGCAAGACTCCAAGGCTCCATATATCACAGGCTGCATCATAACCTTGTCGCATTAGTACCTACGGAAACAAAGAACAACACAAGCCATCAGACTCAGAAACAAAGCAAATCATGGATTCTCTTTTTTTGCCTTGCTTCCTGCTCACCTCTGGTGCCACAAAGTTGGCGGTGTAACAGGGGGTTAGAAGGAGGCCGTTGCCTCCCCGGAGCTGTTTAGCGAATCCAAAATCACAGATCCTGATGGAGTCGGGATTCCCCGAGTCGTCCATGTACAGGATGTTGCTGGGCTTCAGGTCTCGGTGTACTACCTAAGGAGAAGGAGAAGATATTCAGAAAACGTGTCCAAATTAACTCTGCTGTGCACGCGCGTGTAAGAGTTTCCTCACCCCTTGGCAGTGGAGGTAGTCAACAGTCTTTGTAATGGTGTAAAGAACAGCACTTGCTTCTCTCTCGGAGAAAAACTTCTGCCTGAGGATTCGATCCAGCAGCTCCCCTCCCTTCATCAGCTCCGTCACCAGGTATACATACCTGCCCTCGTCATACACCTGACACAGAGACAACACAACCCGTCAGAATATACCCGCCAAAAGCCGACTGTGTCGGAAAGCTCACACATAAATGTCACTGACGTCTTTCAGAGTGATGATGTTGGGGTGCTGTCCATATCGCATCAGGATTTCGATCTCTTCAGAGGGGTCCCTCTTACTTTTGTCTATAATCTGAGTGAAACACAAACACAGTATTAGTGATCAAACAACTCTAACTTCTATCAGAGACTTGAGACACTAAAAGCAAACTGAAGCTGTGCTGCCATCTGCTGGTGCTTTATGTATAACCAAATTCCATTTGAGTCGCTCTGTTTTAAATGTATCGATAGTTAAAGACGCTGATGTCCACAAACTCTTATTCTACACACATCAACTGTACTTTCATTGGCCCTACCGAGAGGTGCAAAGCATGTGTAATAAAACGAACCAGTCGTGCCACTTAGTGATCTATTAACCTGCAGCTGCACGACACTGCAAACTAAAGAAGCTGCAGTTTACACCCATGCCTGTCCAAGCATGAGAACGCACACAGGAAAGGCTTTGGAGGAATAAAGCAGGCTCCACAGATTTGTGTCACCAATTCCAGCGTCTGACATTCACGTATGTTTTTAAAGAACTTCTACTTTTAGACATTTTTATGAAATTTTGCTATAATCAGTGTCAGTTCTTGAGGACTGGCAGTGAAGATGCAGTGATTTTGAAAGAACCCAAATTCTAAACAGCTCACGTCTGACTCCGAGTGCACATTTGTGCTGTAATGTAAATGTAATTTACATAAACGTAATGAAATTTCCCAACATGATCGAGATGCAGTTATGAGAAAACAAGCCATCTAAAAAAACAAAACACTTCTGTCCTCTGGTATAGATTCTTTAACATGTTCAGAGGTCACAAGGAAACAGCCGGTTACCTTCACAGCATAGTCCATGGCAGAGACTCGGTGTACACAGCGTTTACAAATAGAGTAGGAGCCGACCCCGATGTCCTCCTGCAGCTCGTACATGTCGGAGAACTTGGCTGAGCCTCCGTGCAGCTGGAAAGGGCAGGAATCATTAACATTTATACAGTGTCCTGTGACATTACAAAAAAAAAAAAAAAAATCCAGCACAGCATCACCTCGTGTCCTTCACGAGCGACGCTGAAGGATGCAAGTAACACTTCAGCTTGTCTATGCAAGTCAACAACGTGTATCAAATGTTAGAGCATCCTGGTAATTTGAGTCCCACAACAAAGAACATAATGTCAGTGAAGTTGACCTTTGAAGAAGAAAAAAAAAAAAAAAAAAAAAAAAAAAGACTGAGTACTTCATCATTTTATCTAATAGTTTGACCTTTAACCACCAAATGTTTAGCAGGTCAACCTAAAGTTCAGGTGGACATCTGCACCAAACTGTCCAGAGTGAAACTATTGCTGCACATTTACACAGGTGCTCCGCAGCAAACCTGCCATCAACTTTGTAATGTGCCTGTTTGTTTGTGTCGGTCAGCAGCAGAACAGTCATTAAAAGATCATTTAATTTGGATCCTAGACCTCTGCCACCAATCCAAACTATTCCACTGTAATTACAATCAGCAGGCAACAGAAAGAAACCGTGTCAGCAGCACCCAGGTATTAGTTACAATGTTTCAGTGACCAATCGGTCTTACTGTGTTCTGCACAGAGCTGCAACTGCATCATGAAATTTATGCATGGCTCCAAAACAGGAGAAACTGCTGAATTTCTAGAGATTACAATAGTTTCTCATGAACGCTGCTTCATGAAAAGAGAGAAAATAAAAAAAATTTGTGTGAGCTTCGTGCATGCAAGACAATACTTCAAGTACCATTAAGTACCTCGTGTAAAGAGTGAGCGAATACAAGGTTACGATAACGCATCTTCACCTGAACTATGGGGAGGATGCTGAGCAGCGGGGAGCTCTTGTTCTCATCCATGGGGGTCGGCGCAACAAAACTGAAGCCTTTGAAGAGCTGGTGTGCATTAGCACTGGGCGGGATACCTGGGGAGTCTAAATAAACCAAGATAATTCAGAATATAAACAGACTAACATAAACACCCACTAACATTTTGCAGTTGCTGTTTCCATGGCTGCAGGACTAGCTGTTGCTTGTAAGCTTAAAAACATGTGAGCAGAACGTGCGTGCGTGCTTGTGTGTGTGTAGGTGTACCTTTCGGTGTTTTAGCGGTGAACTCTGGGTCAAAGCAGAACGTGTCATCTGGTTTACCTGCTGCGGGCTTGAACGGGGGCTGGAGCTCTCTCCTGTACAGTTTCTGCAGGTACAAAAATGCAGGAGACACGTAAACGTGTGAGGAATCAAACTATCACAGGCCGTCTGGAGCGTGTGAACATATGTGCAGGAGAGGCCAAGACCCCTCCCAGATTAACCCCCTGAAATCCCACCACCGCTTGGTCCGGCCAATAGCATCCTGCCGGCTCTTAAACGCTCATGCAGGGCTATTAGTGCACACACAGTGAGAATTGGACCTCTGCCCAGACTCATGCACACACACATACGCGCACACACACAAACACAGATCCCGTGGCCAAGACTGATGGCCAGTAGTCACCACGCCAAGCATTTGTTAGGTGTGAATCCTCAGCAGAAGCTGGGGAGTTGTGTGTGTTTATGCGTGTGGGTGTGTGGGAGAGAGGAGGAAAAAAGAAAAAGAGTGTGAGAAGTGCGTGTTGGTGTGTGCACTCACATTCCAGTCGATGGTGGAAAAGAATGCATGGCGTTTGATCTCTTCCACGCCGTCGGGCCCGGCCCCTAAAGACACAGATGGCTCTGGTTCAGTTAACCCAGCGTTATTGCTTTTCATCGACTCATCCGCACATTATTAACCTCTTGGCCGATTTCGAGGTAGAAGCGGATGCAATGTTAACCAACCTTAGGCTTAGTGAACAGCGTGACTTGACGATCACGTTTCCTTACCTAGCCTGTTAGCAGGGTTACGTTTAAACAGCATTCTCAGCAAACTCTGGGCTTCCAAACTAAGGAACTGGGGCATTCCCAACTTAGCTCTGCAGGGAGAGAGACAACAGAGTGACAGATGAACATGGGGGGGGGGTCACTGTTATCATCTACATATCAAAACTTGTCTGACATGCCTTAATGATGTCATGCATAATGACTCACTTGAGAATCATGTTCATAGTCTCATTGCGGTCTTTCCCTTGGAATGGTAACGTCCCTGTGAGCATTTCAAACTGCAAACACACCGTAGGTCAGGTTTTTTCCTTTTACTTTAATGTATAAAATTCCTATGAATACATATGTCCCATGTCTTTTCTTCCTATTTAAATCAAGTTTGTGTGAGGTTTGTGAGGTTGCGTACCATAAGTACTCCCAGAGACCACCAGTCTGCACTCTGCGTGTGTCCTCTCCTGTTGACCACCTCAGGGGCCATATACTCCACCGTACCACAGAAGGAATATGCCTTCTTATCAGCATCTACCGACTCTTTACTCAAACCAAAGTCTGTGTAACATAGTAAAGTTTTAGGCAAGAAGTTACAGATTTATTTGGATTTTACTTATTTATACAAAACACAGACCATGCATATTAACTTTGCTGCATTTAAATAAAAACGTAACCAATGCAATACACGTACGACTTCTAACCAAGCTAACTTGCAGATCTTTTCCTGGTTAGGCTTTTAAGATGCAGTATAGCAACACAAATATAAATCAAACAGTTAGAAAACAGCAACAGCAACCACAACAAACAGGAAATAAATAGAAACAGTTAACTCATTTCAGTGATCACAGATTTGCTTTTGTTTAAGGCATAATTTTACCTTTGCATTAAAAACTGATCTTAAAATTTTTAATGTTTTGTTGATGCATCTAATCAATATCATTATTACGAAACTCATAATAAGCAGAAGTGAAACGCGGCTACACTGATCCATCATCATCAAATGAGAGAAAGCAGGAGGACATTTCCGACTGTTAGTTTGATTTCTGACAGCAACATCGGGCGTCTCTGGCAGTGAAACGCCGTCGTGTGTGAGGAGCACACGAGTAAGATATTTGACAAACAACAAAACTAGTAGGACTCAATACTCAACAGTAGTGGCACATCTATCACTTTAAGCATGGTCATATTTAACAGGTTAACTACATTAGACTCTTTCCTGATTCTTCATAGTCAAAAAAAAGTAAGGTAGCTCATACCTGTTAACTTTATGTGTCCAGCTTCATCAAGTAAGATGCTGAAAGACAAGAAGAGATTTCACAGAGGTGAGCATCAAAGCATCTCATGTTTTGTGATTTCTGCATAAAGCACGACTAAAGCGAGTGAGTTGTGAGAGGTTTGTATAAAACGTTCAATCCGTACGCTGCAGACATTTTATGAAAAACGGAGCAAAAGCCGGAAAAACTAAACCAAAATTACTTTTCATACAGCAGGTAAGTTAGAAAACAAAAATAACCCTTCAACTGATTTTCTTGAAAAATTAATGTTTCATCAAATCTGCCTTGTGATATGGAGAAATTTTCCTAGATTTATGGTATGTATTTATGTTAAATTTTCATTTACAGAAATGAAATCATATTAGAGATGGAGCAATTTTGTTTTTGTAATGAACTGTGATCCAATACTGATAATTATGGTTTTTCTTTTTTTTTAAAGTGCATGACAGCAAAGACAGGTGCTGTCTGGAGGTATCTCACCCTCTCTCACCAATAAGTTGTTTGTTTCGCAGTCGTTCAGCAGTTTCTGACTTTTTTTTGCGACTCGTTTTGGCTGAGTGAGCCGACAATAAGAGAGCCTCAGACAGCTTCTTTCTCCATTCCAACTGCTATGTTAGCCTCCCAACAAGCGTCAAACGCTGCCTTGCATTTACAGTGACCTGGCATGTTGTCAGCTTTACTCTGCTCCACTCCGTGTGTGTGAGGGCCGCACACCGTGGGGAAACTAACGCAGACTCAAACTGAGCAGAGAGGTTTATCTTTTTTTTTTTTTTTTTTTAAGTCAAATAAAAAAATAAAAATAAAAAAATAAATCTTTAACCATTTTAATTTATGCATACATATATATTGATTAGTCACATTTTATTTTACGTGGCTGTGTAATCAATAGGTCTATTGTGTAATCTATTGTTTTTACAGCTATTGTTTTAATTCAGACTATATGTTAATTGTATTAGCTGCTAACAACTAGCAACACACACACAATATAGTTTGCAGCAATATAGGTGAAAGATCAAAGTGGTTTTGTACTTGAAAATGTTTGTAATGAAACCAAAAGCAATCGGCTTTTGCAGTTCCCTTCTGTACTCCCTTCTGTACCATTGCGCGGGGCTTTGCTACGACAGGCTGAAAGGGGAAGATGAGGTCTGTGATTCTTACTTCTCTGGCTTGAGATCTCTGTAAACTATGCCCAGGTTGTGCAGATGGTCGAGGGCCAGGGCCAGCTCTGCAAGGTAGAATTTCACATCTTCCTCTGTAAACATAACCTGATAAGAACTGGACAAATTTACTCTTTGAACTCTGAAGAGAAATTCAGCAGCAGCAAAGGAAACAAAAAACAAACAAACAAAAAAACAAAAACAAAAACAAACTTGAATATTAAGCTTCAGTTACCAAAACAGAGAAAAAGAGTATTATCGTTATTGTCACAACAACATCAACATTTCAAATACGTTTCAGGATTCGGCAAGCTGTTGATCTGACGCCGCTGGCAGCTATCGCTTTGGTTCTGAGACATGCTTTCAACAATAGGTCTATCCAGAGAACAATCACACATTGTCTGAGTGCCCTGAAAGCATCTGAGAAAAGCTGAGCCGGGAATCTGACTGACAAGCAGCTGATGATGAAAAAGGGGGAATAAAGATTCCAAGAAAAAGCACTTGCCTTTTCATGAGGAATTCAAGTCGGAATTTGAATAAAAAACAAACAGAAGATATCAGAGACAAATGACTTGGCACATTTATGCGCTTTTAAAATAAATAAAATACTCTTGCATACTAAAATTGCACCTGCTCCATTAGTTGCCGTCATATTTACATTTCCTTAGGGTTTATAAATTAACATTTTGGCATCTGTAGCTCTGAGTTTCACAAACATGGGCACTAATAGGATTTTTATTTTTAAGAACATCTCAGATTTTTTTTTTTTTTTTTTTTTTTAAACCAAAGTACAAAATAAACAGAATAAAGACAAAAATAAGCTTGAAGGCATAACAACATGTAAGACAACAGAATGCCAGCTTACCTCTTTGGATAAGCGAGTGAATACATCCCCTCCCCTGAGAAAGTCCAGTATTAAATACAGTTTCCCTTCTGTCTGAAAGGCTGCGGAGACAGGAAACTGACAATTTATCCACAAGCCAACAGTATTGTGATTTAACAGAGATGTCGAGATGAAATGTCAAATCCTGTTAAATAACTAAAGCATTCAAAAATATTTTGTTAAATGAGGTTAAAGGCATTTCTGACTGAAACACGATGCGGATAAACAGCTTACGCCATGTTAAACCCACCCTGAATACATTCTGTATGATCATACAGTTACACGCACATGAGACGTTACAGCAACATCTGATTTCAATCAGTTCTGCAAACTGTTTTTTTTCTGGAGCAGAAAGCAAAAAAAAAAAAACCTGAAATGAACACATGGTTCTGATTCCATGTAGAGGGTCAAAACTTTACATCCGCGTATTAATTCAGCGCTGCTGCAAGTTCCAAATGCTGGTGAATGACTAGACTCACCAGAAAGTCCAAGGAGCTCAGAGCACGTCTGAGAAAGACGATGACAGATTTTTGCACAAGTCAGGGACATCTCTTGAAGCCATTTCTAAAGACTTTTATAGTCTAAGATTATAAGTTTAAATGAAGTGCAGCCACTTTGTCAGAGTCTGAAAAGGACTCAAAAAGCTTTGATGCGTACACTACAGCCCTGAACTCCTCCAGACATCACCCAACAGACGTGCACGGGGGAACACAAATGCAGTCAGACTGAACATTAGCCGGTCTTTAACCTGATAGCTCCCTACTATAAAGTCTGCGATGTCGAATTATGCAGATGTGTGAGCAGCGCAGCTATCTGTCAGGTGCGTTCACCTACTGAGTGGGCGTCATGTTTACCGCTTTCAGCGTGCTCCATCAAGGCAGCACCTTCGTATAAACAACACTGAGTAGTTCCAGTTGTGTTAAAAGCACCTGAAGTAGAACCTTTCATTCTTTGTGCTAAGGAGAAAGGACAACTGTAGAAAATATCCTGACCGTTTTTTCTGAAATTGTCCGACGTTTACACGTTAAAAACGACAACAACATTCGGCTCGGCTGACACGAAGTTGGAGAAATTATCCAGAAATCACCAAAGCACAGGTCTGCATTGAAGTAGAAGCGGCTAGAAGGCAGAAGTGGGAATGAGCAGACACCCCATGAATACAATATTACTGCCATTTCTAACATTTTGCAATGTGCAGAGTATTGCAACATATATTGTAATTTATCACCTTTTCCAACTGCAAATTATGTCCTCAAAGATTAACTTTAACAGTGCCTGTTTAATCCAATAAGACAAAGTTATCTCACGTCAAGTTTTTCTTGCTGTAAAATGAGCCAAACACACCAGCACTGTCACTAAAACCTGCCATAAATGTTGCCATAAGATGGGAGTTAGCCTGCCATCAGTCTGCAATTGAATGGGGTCAAATTGGCTATTGCAAGCAATCTTTTTAACTGTGATCAATCATTGAAAATCTGTTGCTTGCTACATAGAAAGAAATTCACATTTGGACGAAATGCATATTTAACTATTACCACTGCACTCAGCAAACTTCCTGTTCTTCAGGAATACCACCGTTCTGCAGGGTTGCCGCTGATTGACCAGCCTGCGCAATCACCTTGCGATCAAAAGTGGTCGTGAATGTGCGACAGCCTCAAGCTCGAGGCAACCATTTAGTCACAATAAGTTGCAGTTGCAGTCGGTCAGAGAATATGAAAGAAAATCATCAGACTGACACTGATTTTTTGCAAAGAGGTTCTTTTCCCATTTTTACTGCTGTGGTGGATGGTGGTGCATGAGATGAGCCAGAACATTTTATACACTTCATAAAATGCACATATTTGGTGTTTCTCTATTGATACATTATCACCACATAAAACACTCTGATACTATGACACACTGATCATTTTCCCCCACCCCTACTGGAACATCAGTGTCAGTCTACCACCAATCATGTTTCACATCACCACACACTGACAGGCTGCAGAACTTCAGCGCAACCTCAAGCTATTAGCTAGACTCTTGAAACTTAAAAACAACTAGATTTCCAACAGGACAGTGACGCCCTTAAAGAGAGGAAAGCTGGTTGGGGAACAGATAAATTGCCTAATATTAAGCTTCTCTAAAGCCTCAACACTACTGAAATCTGTTGACTCGGCTTTAAAGCCAGTTCCATGCCAGGACAACAAACTTTATTGAACTCTACCAATTCGGCCAAAAACAAATGAATGATTACCAGAATTACGCCAAAAGCTTGTTTATGTAAAATTCTGGACCCCATTGTGTTTTTTAAAAAAAAAAAAAGATTTAAAATGCGTGCAGTACATTTCACTTATTTTTGAATTTTTATTTTTACTTGATGTAAAAGTTTCCATCCCAGAAAAAGAAATAAATGAAATCCTGATGTTTCCATGACGTTTTAGTCCATGATGAGTGCATCTAAATGTTCAAAACTGTAATAGCCATGCTATGTGTATTAAAAATAAATAAATAAATAAATAAATAAATAAATAAATAAACAAACAAACAAACAAACAGTGTTTGTCTTACCGTAGTGCAATTTCACTATGAAGGGATGATTGACTTCCACTAAAATGTCTCTTTCCATCTTAGTGCGAACTCTGTCCCTGACTGGAGACAAAGGAGACAGATTGAGGCATTCAGAAAGAAATCCAGCACTGTGGACAGACAATACTGGTGCTGTTTTATGCTGAGATGGCCAAAAACAGTGGTATTACCTTTCAAAGATGCCTTTTTTAGAACTTTCATTGCATATAACT
This sequence comes from Simochromis diagramma, assembly GCF_900408965.1. NCBI lineage: Eukaryota > Metazoa > Chordata > Actinopteri > Cichliformes > Cichlidae > Simochromis > Simochromis diagramma. Next base: position 3,873,681 of record NW_024387477.1, read on the forward strand.
GACCAGCATCTGGACCCACGATCTTCCTGACAAGAAACACCTGACAGAAGGAGAATGAGAGGATTTTAGACAGATATAAGCGCCGGCACAAACAAACCACTCGACTCATCTCCAGAGTTCCCTCACCTTGCCGAAAGAGCCCTGGCCGAGGACTTTTAGCAGTTCGAACTGAGACGGATCGGCTTTCTCGCAGCCCTCTTTTACATGGTGGGTGATAGGAATCTCCTTATATGTCCCATCATCCTACACAAACATTAGCAGAATGAGACAGAAACACGAGGCGGTGGGGTTAGGTCACCGCTTTATGCACACAGACATGAAGACTTAAAAGCGCAGCCTTACTTACACAGTGTGAGAAAGACTCTCCCTCCTCCATGGGCTCATCCATGATCTGATGCCCATTGACCTGCAGCCAAAGCAACAAATCTGATCAGAGTTGTTGTCAACAGCAGTAAGCACTTTCACAAAGCTTATTCATCCTTGTTTTTAGCTGAGCAGGACTATGACTGCAGCAGCAGCTGCACGCCCACATGTATGATGGAAGATTCAACAGATGAATTCGATGAGTCACACATGCAATAATACGGCACTGTCCCTTTTCCAACTGTAGTTCTCTGCGTGGTGTCAAACAGTATGGAGTCCATACTTTAATCCCGTCCAGCTGTCCAGCCCTTATCCTGTCCCTATAAAGCCCCCCCATTATTAGCATTCTAGCTTAATCCCCAGTGAGAGCAAAAAACAAGCTCCAAGAGTCAGATATTTGCTGGAGCTACAGTCAGCATTCAAGACATAATAGGGCCTGTTTCTTTTAGAGCGTCTAGCTGATGATGCTGGTAAATGCATACTTTAAATGACCGCAGACCACTTTTAAGAAGCGCCCCCCCACCCTCTTTGTTTACTGTAACAGCCACGCACGCTGAAATGACATTGTCAGAGGAGGAATGTCAGATATCTCGGCATCTGCAAATCAAACGACTGACCACAAAAACATTATCCAGGTCTGAATATTTCAGTTATGGGCTGAAGCGCAGCCTGCATTATGTATTCAGTCCACTGTGTTTGTGTGTGTTGAATTCCATCAAGCCTCTGAAGAGGGGTATGAGTCATAGCACTACGCAAACCCACTCAGTGGGTGGAGCCACCAACATACACTCGTGTACATCCACACAACGGAGGCCAGCAAAACCACTTTCCAATATCTTGCTACTGCTGCTGCAGCAGAGCAACACTGGCAAGAAAAACATATTTAAAAGAAAAAAAAAAATCTGACAAGATAGACACCGCAAAGGCCGAAACAACGCAGAATAAAGCTGAAAGCAAACGCCTCGATGCATCTGTGAAGGGTAACATCCAAGCTTGGCCGAAGCCAGGGCAGAGCTTGTGTCATAATTCACACATAGATTTTTTTCACTCCCACCTTTGCTGTGGCTCATCACAGCTTGTAATGGGAGTGCAGCCTACACTCAGCGCAACCAGGCCAGCCTTTTGCAGCCATCTGATGTCTGACAATCCTACATAATATCATTTTGCATACACTTATACCGGCATACAAGGGTTTGGCCTGAGAAAAAAAAGAAGTGTTTTATGTGAGAACTGATACAGTGTTGATTAAACAGCCAGCATCACCACTGCTCTGGTTTAGGTAGCTCAGCTGATATTTACTTCTGTAATCTCACAGTCTTCAAAGCTGCAGCTTACAGTAAACAGCAAATTCAAGTGTTTGTCTGCAGTAAAACTTTTTAAAAGTGGCGATCGTGGCTCAAGAGTTGGGTGTTCGTCTTGTAATCGGAAGGTTGCCGGTTCGAGCCCCAGTCTCGGTCGTTGTGTCCTTGGGCAAGACACTTCACCTACCGCCTACTGGTGATGGCCAGAGGGGCCGATGGCACGCCATGGCAGCCTCGCCTCTGTCAGTCTGCCCCAGGGCAGCTGTGGCTACAACTGTAGCTTGCCTCCACCAGTGTGTGAATGTGAGAGTGAATGAATAGTGGTATTGTAAAGCACTTTGAGGGGTCCCGAAAAAGCGCTATATAAAAAATGCAATCCATTATTATTGTTATTAAAAGCATTGTAATATTTGGGCCATGAAGCTGATTAAGTTATTATAAAAGGTATTATATGAAAGATTAACAAAAAGCTTTAAAAGTTTCCAAGAGAAACCTCAATAAAAATGGAAGGGTCAGTTCAAACAACCCCGGGATGTTTCAGTAACTTTCTGTTGACTTTACGAAAGTCACAGAAGTCTGCCAGACGGACTTTTTCAGTGTGTAAATGTGAAAGGACTGCAAAGAATCCCAGAAATCAGGTTTAGGATGTCAAGTTGGCTTTGCTGCAATTGGAAAACCTTATTACCGAGCCCGTGCAAAAGCAAATTGAATCCTTCCCACAGCTATCACAAGACTGTTTCTGGATGTCTTTGCAAAAAGGTATCACTGGTTTGTACTAACAGAGAGAAACAGTACAGCTCCATATTGCGCAATTTTCAGTCACAGCGTCGTCACTTTATTGCCGCTGTCAGTCCATTGTTAAACGCGTTGTGCACTTTTTTGGTCAAATTATAACTTATAAAGCTGCGCACAGACGTTTTTGTTATTAAGTTATTAACAACATCACTAATTCACAAGTACTGCTGACAAGCCAACCTTCAGCAGTAAACACGACTGACCGATTTAGCGCAGCTAATGATAAACTTTAAACAAAAAAAACAAACAAAAAACTGCAGTGGCTGGATTCATGCGCTGCCTAACTACTACACACACAGACTAAAGTACTTTAGCAACCTTTTATTACTTAAGCAGTAGAGGTTGGATAACAACTTGGCTCCCAAGTTTTCAAGCCTGCAAGCTGTCAGCTATCAAGCTAGCTGCTGCTAATGCTACAAGCGCTAAGCTAGCTAGGAGGTAAACTCCTCCTGAGAAGTGTAAATAACAAGAAAAAGATGCGCGACGGGCACCTGTCATTGGGTAAAAACACCAGTGTCGGTGCGGAATGATGAGCCGTGGCGAAAGACGGGACGGGTAAGTGTTAAACTAATAAGAAAAAAAATCAGGGCAGTGCAATAAAAACAAACATCTAACCAGCTGTTAGCATTAGCTAGTGCGTTAGCATGCATCACGGTGCGCTGCAGGTCGTGATGCGAATTTAAGCTCTGCCGAGACGAGCGGGGCGAGATAACTTAACGGGACACCACGAAACCAGAAGCAACGCGGCGAGATTAACATGCAAAACACGCATTTGTCAACTCACCTCACTACTAACGCTGTTTACCTCCATCTTGTACCAGGATTCCTCTCCAAGTCTAAGGCATCGTAGTCCACCTAGACCCCCGCTCCACGTTGCATGTCTTTCCCCCCCAACCACCCTCTGTGGAAGTCCGGCTTTTTTCTGCCTCGATGCTCCGATGCAGGCTGTGGAACCGCGGCCCGCTCCGAGGAAAGGTTTGGAGGGTCGGCGCAGGGAACAGTCGATGTTGATGACTGGATCACACGCTCGCCGAAAGCACCGCTACCCTACCATAGATGCGAATATGGCGGCTACCGTGGTACCTGATCGTCAGTGAATGGGACTTTATTGACGTATTTATGACGCAATTCAGTTAAGGATTTCCCCCGTCCAAACCAAAGCAGCAGGTCTCGAGATAGAGAGGAGGGAGAGTGGACGTGGTGGCGCGGGGACCTGATGCTGTGTGTGACATGCACACATCCGGTTGATGGACTATTTGCTAGCGACCGAAATAGTTAGTCACCGTGACTGTGGCAGGCAGGGAGTTATTTTTTTGCTTTTTTCTTGCTGTTGACGCATGATGAAATTAAAGCGCAAACGATTTGTAAGTTAGCGATCTTAACAGTGCGAGCTGTACGTTTTAAAACCACTGTTTCATAAGCCTTTCCATCCCTGGTTTAAGTGCATATAAGAGGCTTAACGCTCTCCGCTTTCTCTGCAGCTTTCTCCCACCCACAAATGCTCCGTGTTTGTGTAGTGAACGACTACATGCGTGGATTTGTCTATTTGATTTGGCACACGCATTTCTTCAGTCTAAACAATACAGCTTAATTATTTAAATATATATTCGTGTACATATTTGGCCATTAATACTTCCTTGTACAAGTCAAGATACAGTAGGTCAAAACTTACGTGCTAATCTGTTAATAAATACCAGTATTTGCAATAAGACTAACTGTATTTTAACAATCAAACCTATGAGGAAGCACTTGGCGACAGTGGTAAGGAAAATCTCCATTTTAACAGGAAGAAATATCTGGCAGAACCAGGCTCAACCCAACTCTGAGCAGCCTGCAACTATTACAGCAGTGTAACTAAGGAAGGGTTTGAGGTCACCTGATTCAACCATCACTACAAGCTTAATCAAAAAAATAAAGTTTTAAGCCTAATCTTGAAATTAGAGAGGATGTCTGTGTCCCGATTCCAAACTGGGAGTTACGTCCACAGAAAATGGGCCTGAAAGCTGAAGCTCCCATTCTACATTTAAATACCCTAGAAACCAGTAGTAAGCCAAATGCCTGAGAGCAAAGTGCTCTACTGGGGTGAGATAAGATGAAGATAGATGGGGCCTGATTATTCAAGCCTGTATGCTTGGAGTCCCCGTCAGTACTTTCACTGCAGCATTCTGGATGCACTGAAGTTGATTAACTGAACTCATACTGATGGCGCTCCAGTAGCAGTGTGTGTGTATGCAGCTGCGATCATTGCAGTTACAAGTTTGTTAATGTTTTTAAGAAGTTGTATTTTTACAGCTTAAATTCCTAAATAATTTCCTACTCATACTCAGTAATACATGAGAAAAACAAAACACGAGACAAAGTTAAGTTAGAGGTCATTTATTGTTCTCTCAAGGCGAATGATATGCAGTAAAAAAGCCCAACAGTCATAAGTGAAGCGTCAATCCACAGGCACTGGGCGTGGAGTGTGACTTTTCCAAGAGTGTTTTTGTAATTGTTAGACACTACAGTCTCTATAGTTTGAAATAAGCCTCTTTTTGGAGTGAGGAAACATCTCTATAAGTGTGTCTGTGTCACTCTGGTTCTGCTTCCTGCATTTGCTCCTCTGATGCAGAGGGCTCGGCAACATCAGTATCATCTTTGATCATGGTGACCAGCGGGACTTCGTTTGCCTGGGCCAGCTGAGGGTCTCTGAAGCTCGCGCAGGCTGCCTGGGGGTTACTGTGGTTGGAGGATTCATCTGCTGACTCGGCAGGAGACTGGGCTCCTCTGTCCACGGTCATGTCCCATTCCTGGTCTGAAGGCTGAGGTAGACTGGCCATGAGTTCCTAAACATGCACGGCACAACTCAGCTTAGACACTGATAATAAGCTTTTCTCATTTAACATATAAACAAGACTGTGAACATACCTGCTGCCTCTCCAGGTCATTGTTCCTCACAGCACTGAGCAGGCTTTTTGTGAAGCTTGCAAGATCCTGGTACTTTTGTTTTTGGTTCTCTAGCTCATTCTCCAAGAACTGGACTTCCTCATGCTGAAACAGAAGGATCCAAACAAGGCAAAGAATCCATTCAGAATTTAAAATAATGCTAATTCAGGTTACAGCACATTTACCATCGTGCATTTTATCCTTTTTATCCTTTTTATCGCTTTTACAGCACCGTGAGCAATGCTTTGTGAATGTGTCACAGTCTGTGTGGGTGTTTTCACCTTGAATTCCAGCAGGTTCTGCATTTGCTCAAGGTCCGAAGCCACTAATTCATCCTCATCGGCTTCCTCGTCCTCATCGATCACTTCGATCTTCTGTTAAAAAACACAGACATCAAATCACTTTAAACTCTGGAAACGAGCAAAGAAAAATGATTTCCAACAGTTTCGGTGATAATTATACCCTTATACACATTACATGAAGCCTCTCCTCAATTAAGTAAACAATACATCACCATCATCCTCGTCAATAAATAATCCAGAGAATGAGAATGAAAAGGCTTTTACAATTATTTAAAACTAATTCATTTAAAACCTAATAACCCAACAGTCATCTTAATCAGTGCTCTAGAACTATTATTTAGAAAAATGAGCTGAGGCAGAGAAAAATAAATACAATTATTGGCTACATGGTGACCCTTTAATCACAACAAGCTAAGATAAAAAATGTGCCTGCGATTGGTCAAGAAATGTATTCGTAAGCATTGTATTTGTCACTAGGTTGCTTTTGATTTTATACACTGCTACATTTCTCCTGGGTACTAATTAAAATCCTCTAAAGCTTAATGTATGAACATAATATTAGCTCTACTATAATGTTGAAAAGTCCACTTTGAAAAAAGGCTGACTAAGCACATTGCACATTGTGATGTAAGTTTGCGAGTCACCGGGTGGCAACCTTGAAGACTCAGAAAAATGTAGCCACTGCTATGTGCAGTTCCTTTAATGGAGACCTGGGGCTGTTTCTAAAAGTGAGTTGACATCCACAGACTTGCATGTTAAAATCTCCAACATTTTTAAAGCTTGTACTGAAAGACATTATAAGGAGTTAGCGGTTTAGTCTTTCTGGCAAACAGACTGCACTCCAAGCATCCCCTTTAATACTGCAGTGAATTATAGTTGCTGTCAACCAAACTAGCTTCAGTTTTAGCAGACAACTCTCAGCCTAATTGCTAAACTCATATCATTACATGTTAATATGAATTCTACAAATCACAAAAGCTAATGAGGCTCTAATATAAAGAAGAACTCATAAAGTACCACATTATTGGCCATTGGAGCAGCATTGGACAGATCGTTTCCATCCTCTCCATCCCTGTGTTGTGAATCGATGGTGCCATCTAGGTTTGAGATAGATACTGCGTAAATGCCGAGATGCACGGTTTGTACACAGGATGTGTTAATGTGCGGACGGCATCAGCGGCCTCACCCTCAGACAGGCACACAGAGCCGCCATCGTTCATGTCATCTCCGATTTCAGGGGTTCTGAGGCGCTCCTCGTTAGGGCTGAGGGACACTGGCGATTGGTTTCCTGGCGATGAGGTTGTGAATACAGCAGGCCCACCTTTGGGTGGAGGGATTTCAATACCCATCAGACGGTACTTCCTCCGTCTGTTACTGATCCATGTCTGTAAATCATGTGAGAACAAATGGGAGACCGGGATAAGTATCAGCAGGTGTCCGGTATATTTCCATACCCGGATTTTCTATGAGTGCGCTTATTAAACAAATGGACTGCCTCTTTGATCTGTAACAAGATTCTCTAACACTGATTCATCCAATCACCAAAGTCAGAAGGCAAGGTCAGATGGTGAACTGCACCAGTTGCAGCAAGGAAATTATTTTGCAGTGATCTGAAGATAGTCCTAATTTACTGTAACCGTCTCTGAAGGCAAAAGTTTTATTCCTTGCAATAAATATCCTTGTAAGTGAGATGGCACAGGGTCATGTGTGTGTGTCAGGACTTAGAGACTATATTTAGTCTACCAGCATTCCTGCTGTGGCCCTGATATATAACAGCATGACTTTTACACAACATTGTGCAAGTAAGTTAGAAAACCTGACCCAGAAAAGTTGTTCTTTTTTCCTTTCTAACAGCCCTCAAGAGCTCAGATAAGTTAAATAGTCCTGTTTCCACTAAATGTCATAAATAAGTGAACAACTGAAGACCCAAAGCTTTACCATTTGTTTTGTAGCGTATGCAATGCCATGTCTCTTTTTTGATTCTTCCAAACCTAGAATACATTAAGCTATTTCTTTCTTGTTGAGTTGGCTACCTTGACTATTTCAGTGTCTACATTGAGTTGGTTTGCTGCAGCGCTGATCTTCTCCCTGCACACTGAGCCCAGGCTGGTCATGCCTCGGTCCCAGTAGCGCTTTAGCTGGATAAGATCCCCATCACTGAACTGGGTCCGATCCTGCAGCTGAAAACACAAACACCTGTCTGACTACATGTCTCGCATCTATAATTGTATTACTTATTTCCAGCATGCTACATGCGTGCATAAATGTGGTGCTTTAGAGCGCTTACTGTTCTCTTTCTGGAGTTGCTAATAACCCAGGGGGCAGCAGATACACCAACTGCAGTCTGCACACAAAGACACGCAGGTTAAATCTGTCAACTCACTTAAAGGGACGAATGTACCAGCAATAAAACCGCTCCTACTTGTGAGCTGGATTCCCCTGTAAGTGAGGTCTGTGCTGTGAGGGAGTAGCTGCCCTGAAGCAATGCGGGTCTGGAGCTCGTCATCGGAGGTGTGTGGTTTCCTCGCACGACAGACACTTCGGCCCCGATTGGGCTGGCTGACGTCTGCTCCCTGTGGATGTGTGTTTGAGCGGCCATATTTGCCAACTCCTCTTCTCTTTGCCACTCATCTTCTTCATCTCCAGTTTCCATGGCAATAGAGAAGTTATGACTGGTGTCCAGAGGTGCTGACCTGTGGGTTTCCTGGCTTTTACGAGCTGATTTTGGTCCGGGTCTGAGGCGGTCCCTGTCGCCCTTTTCTGACAAGGTGAAAACCTGCTGAATACGAGGTGTCTGATCAGAGGAGGGGCCGGCGTTGTGAACTGGCAAGGAGACCCGAGTTTTCTGCGGAGCAGGTGGCTGAGGTTGTGGGTTGGAGTGAGGTCTGGGCTGAAGCTGAGTCTGGGATTGTGAGGAAGAGGACCAAGGGCGAATTTGCGCTGTACCGTATTGTCTAGTCCAGCTGTGAGGTACTACCCCTGCTCCTGCGCTTACCCCCCCCTCCCCAAGGGATAAAGCGCCTTTTCTGACTGCAGTGTAGACTAAAGGCCCTGAGGCAGAAGTGAGGGATGGGAGATTCTGAGAAAGTGACACTAACTTGGAGTGGACGGGTGAGGAGGAGGAGGAACTGTTCCTGATCTGCAGCACCTGGTTCATCAGAGATGAGGATGTGTGCGCAGAGAGGTCAGAGTCTGACTGAGGCGGTGGGGCCGCGGCTCTCGGTCGGGACTGAGGGCCAGAGTTCAGAGAGTAGATCCCTGTTAGTATTACATCATTGTTGTTGTTGCTTCCACTGCTTAGGGGTGAGGAAGATGAGGGCGGGGAAGGTGTCGACGACACAGAAGGGAAGGACGAGGATGGAGGGAGAAGGTGCACGCGGTTCTGGATGCTCCGTGCTGCAGTCATGTCAGCAGGAAGCAGCGCTCCTACTGCTAGGCTGTGATTGGACAAAGCACCTCCGGCCAATGTGTGATTGGAGAGCATTCCCCCAGCTAGTCCATGACTAGATAAGGAATGAGACACCCCTCCATTCTGGGGAACCTTGGAGGCGAGCTTACGCCTTTTGTTGCCAACCCATGTCTGCAGGGAGAGAGCAATCAGCTCAGTAACATCACTTAAAAAAGCATTCTGCAAAACATTAGGGGAACTAATTCTGCTAAGTGAGGGCAATAACTCATGACTCTACACTAGATGAAGAGCTCGCATCGTATAGATCTGACTCACTGCCTTGATTACCTGCTGTGGCATTACATGAACATTCCTTAATAAAAATGAAACAGAGCATAAATCATAGCAAAGGGTTCCCTACTGCTCGTTCACACGCACAAGCACATTTTATGGGCCTACCCGGACAACACTGAAGTCCAATTTGGCCTCCTGAGCACACTGCAGTATTAGCTGGAAGCAAGACTTGCTCTGATTGGTCATCCCATTCTCATAGTAACGTTCCAGGATCCTCTGCTGCTCAGCCGTAAATACTGACCGCAGGTTCATCTTAGGGGAAAAGGAAAGATAATTACTACTACTAAGTCCCAGCTCGCGGAAATTTTAATTATTTAATTATGGAATTTTCTTTTCTTTCTTTGGCTAAAACCAACAGAAACTCTTGATGTACTCACCGTCTGCAGGCCACGCCTTTGTGGCCACGCATCCATTCTACTGCTGGAGGGGAACGGGGCAGCCATGCAGATCAAAGCGAAACCTCCGTATTTCTACATTTGCACTATTTTGTTTGTACCCATTTTGTCTCAGTGTACCCGACGTGCCGCTGGGTAGTGTGGCTGAGGAGAAAGCAAAGCAGACAACACCTTCTTGCAAAGTGTAAACAAAGAGTATAAATAGTAAAAGAAAAGGAAAAAAAAACATTACTCCATTTAGCAGTGTGGATTGACAAAAAAAACACCCAGAAATGAAATCACTTTTATCACACACACACACCTATATACGTAACAAAAAAGTCTTGAGCCACCACTCGTTTCTTTATATTTTGCTAGGAAAATAGGAAATAAGTGCAGTGATTAACTGAAACATGCACATATGGTTCACCTTATATAACTATATAAATACAGTATATAAGGCAAAAACAGAGGTACAGCTTTAAAGCCAATACTTGGTGCAACCACCTTCATTATTCAGCACAGCTTGGACTCCCTGAGCCAAACTTTCTTGTCATTTCTTCAGGTAGTCTTAAGGAATAGTTTTCCAGGCTTCCTGAAGGGCATTCAAACCTATTCTTTGCTTGTTGGCTGCTTTTTGTTCTGTTCTGTCAAGATCATCCCACAGTGCTCTAATAATGTTGAGGTCTGGGCTCTGGGGAGGACAGTCCATGACTGATAGTGTTTTTCTATCCAGGTATGCTTTTATCGCATTGGCAGTTTGTTTTGGGATCATTGCCATACTGAAAAATGAAGCTGTTGACAGTCAGACATCTTCCATGCATGACAACACCACCAACTGAAATGCAGCACCAAACCATGACAGAGCCTCCATTGTCTTTTACAGATGGCTGTAAACCCTCGCTGTCATACCTCTCTCTCATAACTGAACCAGAAATTTCAAATTTGGATTTGGCACTCCATCAGACCTGTTGCCACTGATTTTCAGTCCAGTTCTTGCTCTCTCTCTTTCTCCTTGTTTTCCTTCCTTACCTACGACTGAGACCATTTCTAATGAGGCTTCACTGAACAACAGATGATTCAGCTGAAGGTCAGATGCATTTCACAGGTCCTGTATTAGGCTTTTTCATCATTTTTTTCAACTTCTACTTGTCCAATTTCCTCACATTTGTTTTTGTTTTTTGGATACACTGCACACCACACCAAGATATGCCAAGTTGTCAACTAACCTCTCGTTAACAATCACCTGTCAAACTCTGTTATGTTTGGGATTTTTTTGTGAATTAAATTAAAGAAATGACAACAAATTATGTGATTCTGCAACAGACTGCTAGTAACAAATAACATTTTAACAATTTAAAAACAGTTCTTTGCTAAATTGTTATGTGTAGATATGAAACCGGTTCATCCATTGAGTTAAGAGCCTTTTTTATGCTTGAATGAGTCATAGTCAAGTGGTTTAAACAAACAAACAAACAAACAAAAACAGCATCTCTCTGAAAATGCTCAGGTGCACCAACTGGATTGGAAAAGAGTGAAAAAAATAAACAATTTCAAAAGAAAAACATTGAAAATCTTGCAGAACTATTTCTCGGATAACTGCAAAATTAAAAGACAGTCTGGCTCCTTGAAAGCAGAATGCAAAGGAAAGAGGGCACAGGGCATAAAAGTTATAATAGTCCAGTACTATAATAGCATAACAGTACTCAGTCATTTGAGCAGCTGCGTAATTTTAGTGCAGTTAAAATACTCAAAATACTAATCAAAACAAGTACTTGTTTGATCAAATGAAAACCACTAAGAGTATTTTAATAAATCCAAAAGTCATAATTACATACTTATAAATGATAACGTTATGCCTGACTTTTGGCAAAAACAAAACAAATGGTCATGTTGAAACTCCTGGTAATTGTTAGAGCCATTCAGCCTTCAATTTAATTGTACACACCGTCATGAGTAATGAAGTGGCACACAGGTAACCTTGTCCATTTGTTACAAACTGATTTATTAACATGGCTGAGTTAAATGTGAGACTTTTAAATGTGTGCAAGTTTCGTAGCAGTGCTGTCCTGCGTTAGGACGGAGTCGTGAGGAAGAAAACAGCGGTAGCCAAATTAGCGTAAAAAAAAACCCACGCGGACTTTCACAGAGCTGGGAAAACAAAGGCGAACAAGTTTTAAAGCAGAGCTGGGAAATGTTTTGTTTGAAACAAAAGTCACATACGGGAATGTTGTGCGACCAATAAGCAGGCGGCAGGTTTATTTTGAAAGGCTGACTGCGCATGGCTACAGTCAATATGGAAACATTAAGGAGAGAATTAGCAAACAAATTGTGGGCACGTCAGGAAACGGCGGACTCCGGCGCGGATTTACCGCACGGGAGGCTCGTGCCATAACTTTACGGTCGAAAACCCGCACAGTAAACTGACCGGGTAAGAACCGCTTTGTCACAATGGCAACACAGACAGCCTACGTTAGCTTGCAGGCCCGAGCGGCCATGTCTGAGCCAGCCAACGGTAGCTAGCATTAGCATAGCTCTCCCAATGGATAGCTGCAGCTAAACTTTTCCTTCAAATCTGTGATTTCCCGACCGCGGCAGGATCATTCTCACTGACCCTGGCTTCGAGCGGATACCAGGCTACAAAGCGTTCTGGGGTACCCTGAAGCAAAAAGGAAAAATCACGTCCCTACATACCATTTTTGATGTTAAAATCAGACGAACGCTCAAATTCAGCAGATTTCTTCACCAGTCCCCTTTGCTAGACAATGAAATCAGAACGTCCGATCATCAATTCTAATCATGATTGTGACGTATTTGCAGACAGGAGCCAATGGGAGCTCGAGATCATCGCTGTCACGTTCGGAACAGGCTGAAAACTGAGCACCGTAGTCCCGCCCACCATTGACTTTGTTCACAGGACTGCTGGAAGGAGGAGGTCACAGACATGGAAGCAGTGGAAAGTTTGGGTGGGGAATGCCTCGTTTTCTCTTCACCTGGATATCTCTTACTTAAACTGCCCTCTACAGCACTGCACAAGGAGGAACTGTTTCACTACAGGCTGCAAAAAAATAACACAACAACCCCCCCACGCACACTTTGTTTGATTGCAGATGTGTTTAGAGTTCTGGCTAAGGTCTTCATTAGTTATTATACGTTTCGCTGAATATTAGAATTTGCTTTTGGAGATGTAAAATCTACACTTATAAAACTTTAAGATGGTTTAAATATGCACATATGTTTTCATTATATGAATTTGTTATGATAATGAAGATACAAAACATATATATGTGAACTGAATTACTGTTTATAGTAATAAAGTTTAAGCACCTCATCTAACATAAGTTTGGATGCACTCTCAGCAAGGTCCACAACGTAGCTGATTTTCAGTACCTGTTACAGCCAAGGACTTTATAGGTAACACTAACAATCAACACGGAGACTCGGTGCTATAAACAAAATAGGTGCTGATTTCTATTCAATTACCATTTTTGGACATAAATGAATCACAGCAGCAGTCACCTCAAGGTGCTTTTATTGTAAGATACCTCTATAATAGAGATTTTTCTGTATGAGAAACTGATATTTGATGTTTGTTTTACTTTGAATCTATGACAATGAAACAAAGACTTGCCTGTCAATTGCAAATATTATAAAACAATAATTGAATCTCGTTTTAATTTAGATGACTTCTAGAGTCATTATTAATATAAACTGCCACTAAGAAGGGTCACGTAAGCACTTTGTACTGTTGCTAATTTTTTTAATTCTGCCGAATTAATTAATTTATTCTCTCAATAAAGATGTCTCTCATTCCTAAACAATGACCTGAAACGGTATCTATCGTGAGTGGAAGTTGGTGGTGTGGATGTGTGTGGAAGCGGGCGCTGCTGTAATCCATGACGTCACCTGGTTCCCAGGTACGCAGCAGGGGGCGCTGTTCCTCCCAGCTAGGGTCCACACAGCGAGCAGCAACGCCTGACAAAGTTGATGCTGATTTCCTCACAGACTGAACTTTAAAAAAAAGGAGGAGGAGAAGAAGAAAAATCTTACACCTGCTTGCCATGTGATGCGGCACGAGCTGCTGACGCGCAGACGTGGTATTGCAAAGCAGCGCTGCCGAATTCTTTCTTTGCTGGGAAGAAAAAAAAAACATAATTAATGATCATTTCTGAAAATTTCCACAAGTGCCCTACTTATACCGTCTCTTGTATTCAGTAGAACCTACTGCATTTCATATATTATTTATCAGGGTGTTGCTGCTACATAGTCTGCTGTTTATTTACTGTTTGCATTACCCCAACCCCCAGACACCCCTCCCACATTGTGTATATGTACATGTGTATGTAAGGCAAGGAGGGAGGGAGACCGAGAGAGATCCTCCCTATATGGTGTGCGTTGCACCATTCCCTGGTCTGTATTATGAGTGGTGGCCCTAGTGATGCTGCAGCGAGGCGGGCTGGAGGGGGAAAAAAGAGGAGAGGAGAAGGAAGGGAGGGGAGGGGTCGCTCCATCCCCTGTGCGCCCACCGAATCCACTTCTCACAGAGCGCGGGGCTGCTGGCTGGCGGGAAGGCACGAGAAAGAGAGCGAGAGAGTGAGAGAGCGAGGGAACGAGAGGAGGGAGGGAGAGGGAGAAGCGAAGAGAGAAGAGGAGAAAAGCGTGTGTGTGCGTGTCCGTGTGTGCGCGTGTGGATTGCACCACCGCATCCAGTTCACCGTTTTCTGCAGGCGGCCATGCTCCGATGGAGAGAATAAACCCGACCACGTCTGGTTTCCCCTCAGATTTAGCCACTCCGCTCCGTGTTTCCAGATGTGACTGACAAGTCGTTTTATGTCGCCCGCATTGAGCTGTGCGCCGTTCATCTCGGATAGACTGTGACACCATGGCTTTGGTTATGGAACCTATAAGTAAATGGACACCAAAGCAGGTGCTGGACTGGATGAAAGGTAATGTTGGATACCCCACCACCATCACCCCCATCCCCCTTTTCTCTTTCTTTTTTTCTCCCTGTTGCACCATGCTCTAACGTTTTCATGCTGCTTGTGGTTAGACCGACGATAACGATAATGATGATGAGGATGATGATGATGATGGTGGTGGTGATGAGTAGCAGAGGGCCACGCTCTGTGCATGTGTGTTCTCCTTGTCCAAACCTGTACCCTGCGCCAGACCACTCGGAGACTGATTAAAGTCACTAAAGTGGACCGAAATGCGTTCGAGCATGGATTCCCCCCCCCCCCTCCCCCATTAAGAAGCGGGGACTTCAGGCTTCTGTCATCTGGCTTGCTTGAGAGCGCATCTCCTGCAAGCCCAGCCATATATGGCAGCGGCGGCGGCATCTCTCTCATCAATGAATGCTGAAGATATGTCATCTCCGCTCACTGGCACATGCCCTTATCAAACCCATGTCACCTCTCGCCGTGCATGTGTGCGCGTGCCAACCGTGCGTGTGTGATTAATGTAGTTAGCTGCATGCACCCCCACCCCCCGCCCCCTCCAGTAGCTCACGCCAGCCCGTTTCAGCACCGTGGACAGCGCAATGCCGCCTGCCATATAAGGCAAACGCAGCGATCACACTCGCTTTTTTTTTTTTTTTTTTTGCTTTTTCCCCCCTGCTGCTCGCTTTGCTGGCACGAGTTAAGTCCCTTCAAAGCGACAGTATGAATGAGTAATCCCTAATCGTGCGTGTGTGTGTGTGTGTGTGTGTGTGTGTGTGTGTGTGTGTGTGTGTGTGTGTGTGTGTGTGTGTGTGTGTTTGGTGGCGGTGGTAGGTGGTGTTCTCACACACATGGTCATCTACAGAAGCTGTGAGAGAAACTGTGGTAGGCCTATTGACAGACAATAGAAATGGAAAGGGAGGGTGTCCGCAACCCCTTACTTAAGAGGATGACTTAATCGCTCCTTGTTTGATGACTCAGACTGTTACAGGAGTGTAACAGATACTTTGCGAGTGTGTGTTTGAATTATATATGCAGTGGCCAGGTTCGGTATTTAATGTAGAGATGTGCTCGATCCCCAAGTCCCTGTGTGGCTTTTTGGGACCACTACTTTCCTCGTGTGACGGCCAAGCGGTGATCTCTTGGGTTGGAGAGTCAAGGTATAGCCGACACACCATCTGAGTACGCGGAGAGGGATTATTTTGGGATGCGTTACATTAAAGTGATTACGACGTTGTTCCAGGTTTTTATGCTCCCCTCTACCTCTCTCTCTCTCTCCTCGGCCTCATCCAGTGGAGCTCCAGCTTCATGCTCTGATCCGTGGAGTGCTCATTCGGCACTGCATATTAAGAGAGGCTGAGCGGATTTCTTTTAATGTTTTTTTTGTTTGTTTGTTTGTTTTATGTGAGATTACATGGGGCAGGCCAAATCGTGAATAGATATCGCAACTTGGAGAACAGAAACAGAACACAAAATAAAAAGAAACATTTGCTCACAAGATGTCGAGAAGCAAGTGATCAGAGCTTTTACCCCCTTTTACAGAGCCAGTGCCAACAAAAAAGTGATGTCCACCTTGTGAAAGTTATTTGCAGTTTCTCCAGTGTAAACAAACCCTCTCTCCACATGTAGCCCAGGTTCCATTTGATCAGCAAGAAAAAAAACCTGAAAAACAGAACATAACTGTTGAGCTGGTGGGTCTAATTTCCACTGTCATGTTGTGATCGTCATTAAGCCATCGCATCCCACTGCAGTTTAAAAACTCTCAGTGTGGAAAAGAAAAAAACGAGGAAAGAAACTAAGTGCCACGATTCAAACCCACCTGCTGGATAATGAGTACAAATGATCATGCTTCACGATTTTTCACGTTTTGTTACATGCAAATCCTAGACGTCTTAAAGCACTGTTTATAAAAAAAACAAAAAACAACAACTTTATGTTCAGTGAAGGACAAGCAAAGAAATATGTCCACATTTGCATCCAACCCTTTGAAGGAGAACTGTTTCATCTTGGTCACATAAAACAAGCCACATCCCGGCCTCTTTCACATGAAGCCGGCCGCTCGGAGGCTCGTTTTCATAGATGTTTGCCAGCATCTCACAGTGTCATCCCTGTTCTTGTGAAGCTCCTTCCCCCTTGTTTTTTTCCCCCTGCAGGGATTTATAACAGACCAGTGGAAGGCATCTTATTTTCGCGTGAACAAAGTAAAATGTGAAAAGCTAGTGGTAATCTGTCCGTTTATGTAGGTTCCAATTTGGCCTCTTTGCTGGGGAGCGCCCCGTCTCTCTCACGCCGATCTAAGTACTCTTGTACCATTTTAGCAGAGCAGTGACTCTGAGACCTTCTCTTAAGAAGAAGTACTTCAGCAACCCCCCCCCCCCCCTTGCTTTTGCAAACACTTAGCAAACACGTGGGTGCCGACAACAAACATTAAGATAAACTGATATTTTCCCCGCATGAAGAAGCCAAAATTATCTCCCTTTTTCATGGTGTAAATGCTGTGCCTGTAAAATGTGTTTACTGTCATTTGATGAAAGAGAGAAATAACAAACACATTCAAACATGTTATGAACCAGTGCAAGAATCGTGCAAAAGTCTGAAAACTATTGAAAGAAAAGTCAGTAAAAAAAAAAAAGAAAAAAAAGAATAATATCCATGACTTCGAATATTTTGTCAGCTGTGTGAGTGAGCAAAAAGCAGCCAGAAGCTGTAGCTCTTGGAACAAAATGAGCCATTTAAGTGATCCGTGAGCGTGGGTGATGATTTGGGCATCAATCAGCGGATACCCGTCTACATTTTTGTGAATCCATCCCTTACCAGCACAACAACAACCACACAAGCTCTGCTCTTCTGTGTGGGACGGCTTCTTCTTCTTTTCCTCCACAGCCCTTTCCTTTTATATGAACGGAAACACGATATTCTGCAGCCCCAGCCAGAAAACCTGACACAGCTATAGCAGACCATACTGTATCTCCCGCTGCTGTAGAAGGACTACTCCAGCGGCAGAACACTGGCGAGCCTCACAGAAAGATGACTCATCAGCATTTGTTTTGATTTTAAACACCCACACCGGAGGACTTTCCTCTATGTATGTGCGCGTGTGAGCGCATGATGCATCTCCAAGGGTGTGTGCAGACGCAGTGGATGCGTTAAGCGTGGCGCGCTCCAATCTGGGCTTGTTTCTGAGTCCTCTTTCAGCCACACGGTATCGGCAGCTTGCTGATGCATACATTGACAGGAAAATGAATGAATAAGGCAGCTCACTTTTCCTGCAGTAATCCCTCTTACCTCTCCGCGTGCGCTAATGTATTGGAACGATCTCGATGTAAATGGTGGGGTGTCACATTTGATTCAGCGCGAGGTTGCTGTGGATGACTATAGACTGTAGTCTGTGTTCAGATGGAGGGAAGATTCCAGCTCACTAATGTGTAGTAGTGTGATCTTATTAAAGAGCTCCTCTCAATGTTATGTGGTAGATTAAGTCTCCTGGAGTGTTAAGGACCATGTTTAGCATCATTCCATACTGTGCCTTCTGATTGCGTCTCCCGCTGGTATGGTAAGGAAGTCTGTGTTGCAGAACACTTCCCCCCGGCTCTGACTGTGTGCTTGTCGTAGTTTCAGCTGCATTAAAGATTGAAGAGTGTGCCTTATTATGGGGGGGGGGGGCACGCGAAAACTCCTCGTGTCCTCTATTATTCACAAAAGAAATGCTGAGGTGCAAGCGTCACGTATGGGCACCGATGCTGCGAAGCATAGGATAGGATAGATAGATATGCGCGCACGCTGACAAGAGCATAGATACAAAAACTCTGGAGCAGCAGCTTTAAAGTGGGGCATCCGTAGTCATGGAAACCAGATCTGATCATGTTGGGAGCCACGGCACATGTCATAAGATGGGGAAGCAGCAACACGCACACGCAGATGCCCAACGCACATCCAGACTCGTGTAGACCCATGCCGCATATTCACATGTTTCCCCTCCGCCTGCTTCATTGCCTCGAGACAGATAGAGAGAAGAGACCGCGGGGACATGAATTCAGAGATCGGGAGGCCCAAAGCGAAATAAAAGAAAGGCTGAGGAGCCTAAGATGGGGGAGGAAATGAGGGTGCGTGAAAAGGGAATGCTGGGCATGATGGCGAAAGGGAGAGGCGGTTTCAGAGCGGGGTGTAGAATAGGGGATGCAGTGGGCATCATATCAAAGCACCCGGTCTATCCGGCTGCTCGGACAGAGGGGCCTGTGTGTGTGTGTCCGTTACTGGATTGTTTTTGCACCTGTTGTTCCGGGGCTGCCGTTTTACGGCCAAACATGTTAGGATCAAATGAAGTTTTTCAATCCAGGGCCAAAGACTTCAGATGAGGTCTTATAATATACAAACGGGATCACTTGAAATATCTAATTAAGCCAGCAAATGTGCACTATAAAATCCTTTATGGTGCACACTAACAGCTTGCTGTGAAAGTACATTCAGTTTTGTTCATTCTTTGTGCAAAAACCATTTGACTGGTGTTAATGCCTGTGAGGTAAAAAATCTTAACCGCAGTTACAGTTTTTACAGTATAAAGTTGTAGGTTTCTTTGGCAATCACAGACTCATTGGAATATAAATGCTTGAATCCAATAATTTAGAAAGCCAGCCGGGATGCTGTTGTAATGTAACAGGCTAGAGCAGAGATGTCAAACTCATTTCACATCATGTGCCATATGCAGCCCACTTTGATGTGAAGTTGGCTACACCAATGAAAGTACATAAACTTGTACAGTTACAGGAAATGCTCTGGTAGTTTATTGCTCAGACTGTCCCGTAATGGTAAATTTTGAATATAAAGTTTTCATTAACTGAGAGAAAATATCCTTGTACTTTGGTGTAGTATGACTGGGAATAGAGGTGGAGGTCTTTATCTGTAGGAAAAGCTGTAAAACCTGTTAAAATACAGTTAAAAGTTCTATCTCTAATTCACATCTTCTAAAGCTGTCTGGTGGACTGGATTGGAGTCTATAATCATAAAGTTAGAAAGTATCCGGGCACTAAAATAAATGTCAAACAGCGACTCTTATTTTAGCTCTGTTTTGTTCTCCACCAGCTTCTTGGTAGCAGCTAAATGGCTCGTTCCCCTGCTCTCGCTGCTAACTGTGTGGCCGTGTAGAGTTAGATTTTTAACATACACCTTTTTAATCAGCTCAAAATTATTACCTGCTGTGATTGCCTCCCCCAAGCACCCCGATGTCCTTTGCAGACATAAATTAATCCAGATTTGATGTAAAGTTGCAGCTCAAATGTAAACGTGTTTCGAAAGATGTGCAAGTTTGTAGCTCTTCTTCATCTCCAGTTACAGCAACAACTGGATCAAATGGGTTAGAACAGAGACAGCTGGGGCTCGTGAGGTAAAACTAAAGCTTATGTTAACATATTATCAGTCTTTCTATTCCAGCCTTACTGTAGTCACTTCACATTCTCTCAGGTAGGTCAGATCCTCAGAGTAAAGCTCTGCCCATGAACTCCTCGCAGTTTTCTGGTTGACCCTGTTCTGTGAGATTGCCTCTTGGCACCTCCCCGCAAGCTGGATCTCAGAGAAAATGCCGTGGTGCACTTGAAGTGTACAGGGGAGCTAAAATGCCACAGTCATAAGAATATTCTGGCATGATGTGATGAATATTTCACAGTAGGAATATTTTTAGTGAGAGCTGTGTCTTTTCCTTGCGCTCGCCGATGCACTTACTCCGGCTCGGATCTCACAGTTGGAGAGTAAGGCAACAGGACAGGAGTCTTTGGTGCTTGTCACCACTCTTAGCCCAGGCCACAAACTGACCCAAACATTGTCTCAAAGAAGGACGAAGGTTTGACTGATTTCAGCTGACATTAACAGCCAGGCAGTGGAGCCTGTTTTCCGCAAGTTGTTGGTTTTTTTTCCAATTTGAGGCAAACTCAACTCTAAGAACAAGAACTCTTCAACAAGCTTTCAGCCATAGTGGAAGGCATGTACAGGCTACAGTGTTAGTATTTGTGTGCTTAATGTGTGTACGCGATCCTTAGCTTAGTATCAGTGCAAGGTCTTGAGGGGAAGCAACTGCTGATCGCTCACTTCTGCTCGGAGGCCTATCTCTCCCTTTGGTTGCCTGGCAACCCTTGTGTTTCTGAACGGGAGGGGTTTATTTTGCCCAGGAAAGAGGAAAAGATTGGAGGGAACCGCATGAAATGTGGATGAAGCTGTCAACATGAGATGCTTGCTCAAGGCTTAGCACTCTGGGATTCAGGGATGATCAGGATCAAGGGATCCCTTAGTGCAGGGGTGGGCAATTCCAGGCCCTGAGGGCCGGTGTCCTGCAGGTTTTAGATCTCACCTTCAGTCAACACACCTGAATCACATGATTAGTTCGTTACCAGGCCTCTGGAGAACTTCAGGACATGTTGAGGAGCTAATTTAGCCATTTAAATCAGCTGTGTTGGTTCAAAAACACATCTAAAACCTGCAGGGACAGCGGCCCTCGAGGCCTGGAGTTGCCCACCCCTGCCTTAGTGTTTCCTATAGGGATCTATTTAACACACAAACAACACAGGGCCTTTGACTTGAGGTTATAAAAACATAACTGCGCTTGCTACATTCACATTTTAAAAACAATAGACAAATGTGTCAATCAGTTAATCTCACAGTAATTTTAAGAATAAAAATTAAAAAAATTAAAAGATCTACTATTCAGAACCTACAGTCATATTACTAAAATCTATATCTCTCCCTGTCGGACTGCATATTCTCTTCCAGCTGAATGTTTTGAGTACTGCACGTCTAAAAGAGAGAAGAGAGAAAATGGCCTTGTAGGCAACACAGCATAAAAAAAAACAAGTACAGAGAAAAATATTTACACAAGCAGACAAGCAGACACCTTTTGAAGCAGTGTCTGCTGATAATGGTAATATACTCAAACATAACAGAAAATTAGCATTTTGAGTGACCGCTGGAACCTGTCTTAATTAGCCCTGAGATCTTGGGTTTGGTCTTCTCTTTGCTATTGATGTCTGTGCCGCGTCATCATGCCAAGAATTAAAAAGTCTTTGGAGAAAAACCTGTGGATGCTTATGAGTCTGGGAAAGGATTTTAAAAAATATCGGAAGTATTTGAAATAATTACACTTTAAGGAAAGTCGTTTGAAGCAACTGCGAATTTGGGAGCGGCCAAGGAGCGACCCTTTTAATGCAAATTTCACCACAGGATGTGCAGCTTGCTCTCCTGACTCCTGTGTCAATGTGAAGGTTAGCAGTTGGGTCAGGAACCAAACCCATATTTTGCATATTGTTGTGAACAAACAGGCAAAGAGCAGGCATCTGTATGTGCTTTGTAAAGGCAAATCAAAGATGGTTGGCCTCTTTAACAGTAGATGTGTTTGGCAGGATTTTTTAGGATAACAGTTTTAAAAACATGGACAAATCCACCAAAGAATGGCTCAAAAACAACAAATGGACGCTATTAAATGATAAAGAGTCAAAGGGGACAATAGAATCCTGCTGAAATGTTGTCGGGGGCTTTAATCCAGGCAACATATCCAAGAAAACCCTGCTGGAACTGACAGCAATCAGAAATTTGTGCTGAAAAGTGGATAAAAATTTTAGCAAGACCATGACAGAGAGCAGTGGATTAAATAAAAGACGCCATAGAGGTGCTGATTTTCTGCTCTGAAGAATGCCACACCTCAGGGTTTTAATGGTTACAAAGAGTCCAGT
Organism: Simochromis diagramma; assembly: GCF_900408965.1. Classification (NCBI taxonomy): domain Eukaryota; kingdom Metazoa; phylum Chordata; class Actinopteri; order Cichliformes; family Cichlidae; genus Simochromis; species Simochromis diagramma. The sequence goes on from NW_024387477.1 coordinate 3,896,132, forward strand.
ACTAGTAATATACATGATTAGCATACATGCAAAACTACTGTAATACTACCAATATTTCCTGTCCTGTCTCCTCTTGTAGTTCAGTAATAATTCATTTAAAAAAAAAACCTTCTAAGTCTGATCATCCAGAAGTGAAAAGCGCTGCTCAGACTCTAGTTCACAACCTTTCACGGGAGAATTTATGCTGTTGTGAATACTCGGGATGTCATTTTATGTCAGGCTGCAGGCAGTAGCCTTGATTTGAAAAGAAAAAAAATACTATCGATCAAAACTGTCTGAGAAGTCACACTGTTGACAGTTGACACATTTCTGTTACCAGATGTCATCTGAGGTGCAGAAATCAGAGACGTTACGAGCGATGCTGAGACTCAGCAACTACAGTTCCTGAACTGTGTCGGGCAAATAAACAACAGTTACTGGAAAGACACTGAGTGGCCTGAGCCCACTGGAGAATAATTACAAATAAGCTATGATAAAACATCTTATTCCTTAGAATATTTCCCAGAGGGTACGAGAACAAGCTTATGACTATGAAAGACATTTCACATTCAAAATTGCTTTTTGTGTATTTCGGTTGGACTTGTTTGTCCTGCACAGGAGAGTGAGGTCAGTTTTCATATTTTCTGAACACTGCAAACTGTCTGAGGATGCAGTGACTGCATCTCACACACTCGCTGTGGCGCAGTTGTGTCATCTGAGTATACAACATTTTAATATCATTAACGATCTGGTGAGGTTATGGTGCTGAGAAAGCTCGTCTCTTATAGCGCTGGTTTGTGGCAGCGTTTGTGCGCCATGTGCTATTTCCAGCTGGCACATGAACTCAGCAGATGAACCCGGATCAGCTGTTTGTCCTCTAGGGGGGGGAAGGCATTCTGGATCATCTGATTGGCTAGCAGCTGTGTGTCACTCTGTGGATGTATGCGTGCGTTTTAATGCATATGCGAGTGCGAGCGTGTGTAAGTGCATATATTTGAAAAAAAAAATCCCCTTACAATGTGTGTGCATAATCTCTTTGCATCTAAATGTGTGTGTGTTGCAGAGGTGGGAAATACTATAGCTATGGTATAGTAGGTGGTTTTCCCCAGGAGGCGCTCTTAGTTAGCCTGGACCTCTGATTCTTCATTCATCACATCTCCGTATAATTTACAGTACTGTGATTATAATCCTTATGCACTTCAAGCACAATGAGTTGGCTTTAATATTTTTTATTTATCAATTAGTCCAGAATAAAAAAAACAAATATAATCAAAAATTGATTTATGCAATTATTCCATTAGGTTGAGAGTTTTTTGGGATACTTGGCAGGGAGAGTGTCCAAGCGTCTTGTGTGGATTTAGGCTGTCTCGGTGTCTTCTCCTTCTTCGTGTAATCCCGGACAGAGATAATCTTAAGTGCCTAAAACTCTTTCTTCCACCCTCAAACGATCTTAAATGTGCAATGAAGATATTACACTGTCACCAGAAATCTCATTCGCGTCGTGATGGAATAAGCTATAAAGGGGCCCGATTGCATCACGTGGTCCCTATTAAAATGTGTTTCCCTTGCGCCGGAAGGAGAAATGGGGAAGGACAAGGGCACGGAGGGAGTGGCAGAAAAAGAGAGGTATTAGTTGGAGAGGAAGGCTCACCTTTCTTGTGGACATAAAGACTTCCATCTGTGAGATAGCCAGCACAGTTTTTTCTTCCCTCGCCTCTCACAGTGAGGGTCAGGAGTAAAATATTCAGGAACCCTATTTATTAGCTGCAGGCTGTCTTTCTGCTTTATCTCCATGTTCTCTACTTCTAAAGCTGGCGGCCGGCTAAAGGAGACTGCAGAGCGAGTCCACTTGTGCGTGTCTCTGCCAGCTCTGGTGATGATTTATGAGACTGTACCAGACTGTCTTACAACAGCAATGAACAGGGTGTATTCAAAGAAAAACAAGCTAATTTGAATATAATACTAGAATATAGCACTGCACTTGGCCTTACTCAAGCATTTGTCAACAAGAGCAGTCTTGTAAAACAAATGGAGTTTCTTGTAATTTTTAAAGTGGCCTTTAGTAATAGTTCTCCAGCTGTTCTGAAGCTCTTTTCAAGGTTTTTCTTTAGGCATTGGCTGCTTTTTCACTCATTTAAACTCCAGTTCTTATATCTGACCATTTTCAGAGGGATGTTTTTTCAGTTTGTTTGTTAAGCCACATAACAGTGACCAATGAATCATTCGAGGATAAAAAGAAACAACTCAAAGGGCAAACCAGCACTGCATCTAAACACAGCAGACAACTTAGCAAAGTGTTAAACTGTAATGCAAAGACATACAATTTCTTTAGCTGAATCTTTAAAAACTGCCAAACGCAGGAAATAGTATTTTTGCACCAACACCGTGATTCCCAAAGAACTAAAACTTGTCATGTTTGGCATATTTTTGTGCAGTGTGAAAAAAAATTTCAGGGAAGTGGAGAAGTCGAAAAAGCAGCAGGCCAAAAAAAAATGTGCATCAGTTGAACAGTATCTGAAATTCGTGCACGTTCTTAAGAAACAAGAAAAAATCCAGTGAAGACCTGACGGAGGACCAAAAGATGCATCTGGCCCTTCAGTTGTTCCATTTACTGTTGTACTGATCAGAAATGGTCTCTGTGGAGGAGGAGGGAGAAACAGGCTGAGGCATGCCAGATTACACAAGAACACCACTGAAAATAAGTGGCAACAGGTCTGATATATCGATGAATCCAAATATAAAATCTTTGGTTCAAATCATCATGTATGTATGGTCAAGGTAGAGGCATGACAGTGAGTGTTTGAAGCCATCTATAAAAAACAGGATGGAGGCTCTGTCATGGTTTGGGATGCATTTCAGTCAGTGGTGTTGGAGATCTTGTCAGAATTGATGAAATTATGAGTGCAGAAATGAATGAATGAATGAATCTCACTGGCAACAGCTTCACTTTTCAGCACGGCAATGACCCCAAACACACTAACGATGCAGTAAAAGCATTACTGGAAAGAAAAACACACCAATCCATGACACTATCAATCATGGACTCACCAGCCCAGAGCTCTGACCTCAGCATTATTGAAGCAGTGTGGGATCATCTTTATAGAGAACAGAACAGAACACAGCCAACAGCCAAAGAAAAGCTTTGAATGTTCTTCAAGAAGCCTGGAGAACTATTCCTGAAGACGACTTAAAGAAATGACAAGAAAGTTTGCCTGGGAGAGTTCAGGCTGTGATGAAGAGTAAAGGTTGTCAAATCAAATATTGACTCATACAAACTGGAGTTTTTTGTTTGTTTTTTTTACCTTACATATCCTGTATTTTAATTATTTTAATCTCCTATATTCCTAGCAAAATGGAGAGAAATAGTTCAAAACAGTTTACACACCATCTAATATGTCTAACCTGGCCATGTCTTATATCTTAAAGGTGTATCAAATGTTTTGCATTTAATGTTATAATTTCTTAAGATTTTTTTCTAAAAAGCCATAAATATTTTTTTATTTAGAATAGAATAATCCTTTAATTGTCCCACTAGAGGAAATTTGGTTGTAACAGCAGCAAAAGAAAAGCACATATACAAACAGAACAGGACACCGAAAACAAACACACACAATTTTTACAGAAAAAAATATTTACATGATGGACAATAGTTACAAAAACAGAGTACTGTACAGTTATTAAGATTAAAGTACAGATAAAAGTGGCAAACCCAGGTTGTAGTGTGCAGACAGAGCAGGCTACTGGAAGACGTTTAAATAGAATATTTAGAAAAAAGTACAGATTATGCATTGTACCTGTGCATTAAAAAGTAAACGGGTAACTTCCAATAAGTTCGTATATATAAAATGAGAAAAATAATAAGTTATAACAGTAGTAGTTGTTCGGTTGAATTTGAAAGCATGAATTGTTTAAAACAGGAATACACAACTGGTAGAAGCACCAGTACCTCAATTTTGTATTGTGTGAAACATAATAATTATAATATAGTACTTGAATAACGGTATTGATATATACTAATATTGCCTATATGAAAACAAGTCCTCATACGCACCTAATTCATGTGCAGACTAAGTTATCACACAAGCCTTCCACGTTGCAACACTGTATCATTACCTGTGAAACACATGCTTACATGTGGGCCATTAGGGCTTTTCCACGGGGAACTTATTCTATTAAACAGTTTCCACTTGTGTTGCTACCGGTGTCACTGATGTGTTGCTTTTGAAATGGCTCTGCTGTGCTATATGTAACAACACTTTGTCTGCATGTCACTCAGAGCAACAGCAGGCTTTCCCCCCCCCGTTCTGGTATCTCCCATGGCACACGAAGACCAAGAGATATCTCGCTCGAGTGTGTGTACTCTATATACGCATGTGTGGTGACTTTGTTGAGGTGCTACTGCACTGTCTGCTCCTAAGCTTTGCATCCCTCGGGCATCAGTGTTTTCCTCACAGCTCTGCTAGGCTTTAACAACGGGCATCTACAGAGGTGTCAAGACCCTGAAGAGCAACACTAGCTGTAATTGCATTGTGTTTGAAGTCCATGCTCGTAGGGGGAGTGAGTGTACCTCATGTGTTTAACTGTGGTTCTGTGCATGTGTGTGCGCATGGATTTGCTTACTCTTGTGCAACTTTTTTGCTCTGTGTTTGCTCGTTTTGGAGCGGGCTCGTTCATTAGGTCTGTGGGGAGATGCGCCTTTTTTGCTGACTATATTTGAATCAAAGCCAGAGGCTCTTACCGATCAATTGTATCCACCACGCCTATGTGCAGCTGATTGGCTCTGTGCAAAGCAAGCAGCCGCAGCGTAACAGCAGCAAGTCATACGTCGATTTATTGCTCGCATCTTCCTCGTTTTCTTTCGAATGGCTCTTTAATTATGCAAAATATGTGTGAAATAGATTCTTTTCGCTCTAAAATCTCTTTTATTGCCTCTTGAATGTTAAAAGCAGTGGTGAGAAAAGACTTTTTTTTCCTCATCAAGCTTATCATCCCGTACAGAAAAGGTGTACCAACAGATGTGTTTTCTAGCTGTCAGTAAGTTGCTCATAGATCAGTCAGAGCTCCTGGCTTGAGGCTGCTGTTTATCTTTACTTTCTATTTGGCAGGCACAATTTGCATGTTTTTATGCCTGACTACAGTGTTGCATCAAAGTAAGCCAGGATTCGGTCTCGGGAAAGGAGCTCATTCTTGTGTCAGTCAGTCATGTCTGGGACAATATTTCCTAATCGTGTTTTCCGTCTTTGTCTCGGAGCAGAAAGCCTTCTAAATCACTGATTGAAGCCAATATAAATATTTTTCTATATACAGCTGCGCAAAGTGATAGACGACAGATACATCAACACATCCTAATCTGTGTCTGTCTCCACTCTCCTTAGGTCTGGATGACTGTCTCCAGCAGTACATCAAGAGTTTCGAGCGGGAGCAGATGGGAGGAGAGCAGCTGCTTCACATCACCCATCAGGAGCTGGAGGAGCTGGGTGTCACCAGGATAGGACACCAGGAGCTCATCCTGGAAGCCGTGGACCTCCTCTGCGCCCTGGTCAGCCTATGATTTTAAATGCACAGTACTGGATGGAGTGATGGTCAACAAGCTCCTAGATTTGCTTGTTATCTTCTTTTATAGCTATTAGTTAGTTATAGTTAGTGCTGAGATAAAATAAGCTTAAAAATACACTCATTAGTCATTTTTTCAGGCACACGCGTTCAACTGCTCTTTAAGGAAAACATCTACATATAAAGATGAAAGCATGGCTCCGTCCTGCCTTGTATCAAAGGTTCAGGCTGGCGGTGGTGTAATGGTGTGGGGAATATCCAAGGAGATGGGAAAGAAAGCCACTGGACTTCTCTAAGTTTCTTGATTAAACTGTAAAAAGTCCAGGCGCTTTCTTTCCAAGCTCCTTAGACTACCATTACTGGGATGACGGAGAACCTACACAGACAGTGTGGGGAATATTTCCTTAGCACCAACTGAGCCATCCCATGTGCATCCCTTTGTGACCACAGCGTCCACAGTGTGACCACAGTGATGGCTGCTTTGTCATGTCACAAAGCTCAGATCATCTCAAGCTGGTTTCTTGAACATGTCAGTGAGTTCACGGCACTCAATTGGCCTCTAAAGTCAGCAGATCTCAATCTGGTAGAGCATCTTTGGGATGTGGTGGAATGGGAGTTTGACTTTATGGATGTGAAGCCAACTAATCTGAACCAACTGTGTGATGCTGTCATGTTAATATTGACCAAAATCTCTGAGGAATGTCTCCAGCACCTTGTTGAATTTGTGCCTCGGAGTTAAGGCAGTTCTGCAGGCAGAAGTGGTTTCAGTCTGGTGTACCTAATAAGGTGACTGGTGAGTGTATGTATGTGTATATCATATATGACAGGTGAACATTTCACCAAAGAACAATCATTGTCTAGTGCATAAAACATATGGAAAATCTGTTAAAATCAACTCATTTAAAGGTATCGGGTTCATTGATTAGCCACCATGTCAACAACCCTCCTGTAACGACATGTAGATGGATTTGACAAAGTCAGGGAGCACTATGAACTACTGCACCTGTTTGGATACCACAATGTATTATAGTTTCTTCTGGTTTTGTTTAGATATATAAAATAATACATTATCTAGATATATGAGATATCAAGTAAACTGCTGTTTTTTGTTAGGATAAAGTTATTGTATCCTGTTAAAGGTTTTAAACCATAGCTGGTTCTAGTGTTGAAGCTGATTTTTAAAAAGTACATTATGTGTAAATAGGTTTTACAAGAAGATATTTGCTCCTTTTTCCCAGTTACTTTAAGATGTGACTATGAGTTTTCTTCTTTTATAACTCACAGAAATACTAACAGGTTCAAAGGTATATATGTTGTTTATTGTTTATTTTCCTCCACCAGTTATTGATATTGGCTTAAGAAATGACTGAAAAAAAAAAGAAAATCATTCAGGCCTCGCTTTGTGTGTACTTCCTCGGTCATTGCTGACTGTATGTGCAGCGGCCCTGCCCGGGATTAGAGAATTAGGGAGAATTAGGTGCTACTCTCCCAGAGCGAGAAAGCGAGGGTGAGAGGGAGTGGGAGAGAGAGAGAGAATGTAGAAAGAGTATGCAGGATGCACCTTATCTCCCATGCACACATGGGTGGATTAGTTGGGGCTGTTTGAATGTGTGTGTCAGTGTGTGTGTGTGTGTGTGTGTGTGTGTGCATACATGGTCGTGTGTGTGTGTGTGTGCTAATCAGCACCTCTTCTCATTCAAATGTTCCAGTATGGGAATGAGAGTCCAGCAGTAGCGATCACCATATGTCCGGAAATTGTTCACGGACATAAATTCTGAGTATCAGACAAAATGAGCCACTGAAGCTACCGCTGTGAGTACTTTTACTTTTTATTTGTTTGGCGTCATTCCGATCAGTTGCACTGATAATTAGTGAGACCGATGAATGGGTCAGCGTCTGATGGGAAAGCACACACAGTCAGGCATGTTTAAATATAGCCCACATTTACCCGTTTTTATAGTGTACTTAAAAACAGCACAGAAATATTATCCAAACTGACAATTGTAATGCTAAGACTACAAACAGGCTGCATTGTGCACACACAGTTTTTTTTATGTTCAGAGGGATTAGTACCAACATTTTTTGGTATGTTTAGAAAATCTGGCTAATCTGTTGGCAGGTGTACAGCTTGTCTGATCATGCCACTGCTCATTCCTTGCCCAGTCTCTCTTGCAGGGACGTCGTTATGATTCCAATTATTTTGGCTAATAAAAAAGAATAAATAAACCCATATTAAACCCAATAAATCCAAATCTTTAAAACAAACATATTTAGTGAGGAAAAACTTGAGCGCCACAGCTCTGTGGTTCATGTAGATGCTGAATATTTGGACGATAAAAGGAAATGAAATGTCTGGTCATAAAGAAGAGATGAAGTTGGCTCCCATGGTTCAGCTGGGATCCCTCTCTGGTCTGTCTGTTGATCTTGATCAATGCAGGTTTCAAGAACTGACTGAGCTTTCAGTCTTGCTGTAATTGTAGAAAAGTTCCTTCTTTTATGCCTGTGCAATCAAATTTTGCCCCCAGCGTGTATACTAAGTAGAATATGTGGGTAGTGAATTTTCAGCAAGCTGTGCTTGGAAATAACTTAAAAAACAAAATTACTGCTCCTTCCTAACATGAAAGACAAAGATATTGGTGCCATTAAAGTTACAGGAAAAAAATACAAAAAAAACCAAGTTTGTTGTACTGCAGTACCACCCTCACTATTTAATAGTGAGGGTGGTACTGCAGTATACATTATGTGTTCTGCTTTAACTGATTAATTAAATTGACTTTAACAGTCAGGCTACTCAGGCTACCTAAGTAGCTAAGGTGGCCATTTATGTGAACAGGGTTGTGGGAGCCAGGTTAATATAGCTCATATACTTCAGTATTTATAGTTGTTGTTAAACTTGTTTTGTGTAATTAATAATTTAATAAGTAAATTTACGGTTATAATTGAACTAAAATTATTTTCTTGCATTCGTGTTGGCTTGGTTAAGTAAAACTGTGTATACGTGTGCCTTAAAGGCTTGGTTTGTAGTTAAAATCCCGGGAGGGAGCCACACGGTTTTTCTACCGTAGTATGTTTGTTGTTGAGGATAACTTAGACCTGATTACTCCTGTAAGAAGATTTACAAGCTGTGGAATAAATTTTTGTTTGTATCTTTTCTCATCGGTCTCCTGTGGAAGTTTTTTCCACTTCAAATAAACGTACACGAGAAAAGCACTGGAAAACTGGTCTCAGGACTATACAGGGGTGCTACTTAGATGCTACCTAAGTACCACCCTGCATGTGCTTTATCCTGCACTACCTAACGTTTGCCCTTTGTATCCTGTAAAAAAAACATCCATCAGATCTTAACCATCAGCCTTATATAGGTGTGATATTAGCTCAGGATTTATCCCAAGGACAGCGATGCACTCTGGCTATCTGCGTGACAACTCACCTGTCTAAAAAGTTAAAAAGTGCATAGTATAATTAGCCTTTAGGTTCTGACCTAACTCTCTCTAATTTTGTAGCTTTAATAATTAAAGCTATTTAATTACATGAGTAAGTGTGTGTAATTACCTCTCTTCATTTGGAGACACCTGTGGGAGGATCCTGGTGCTGTCTGGTGCTACAGGTACTTCATAAACTCAGAGGAAAGACTTCCACAAACAGCTTTAAGCAACAAATCAAACCTTAGCTCCTGTAAATTTTTTTGTCTGAACGGCTAAATTCATTAGGCCGTCTGGTGAGTCATGTCACTCCGACTTGTTGGAGACTTTTTTTTTTCAGTTTGTTATAAATGTGAAATTGTAAAACAAATGACAGAAGCAAGAGTGACTATTTACTGAATGTGTCTGTGTGGTTTGAAAGATTTGTGTGAACTAAAGGCTGAGAAACTGTCCACTGGAAAACAAACATGTCAGTGAGAGCTTTTATCACAATCATCTATCACTTTTGCTCTTCATTAAGGAATTTCTTTCTCACTGTAACATGAGATAAGTTTTGGACTGAGCACGTATCTGTGTATTGAAACAGCGGCAGCCATGAAAGATTCTCACTTTGACACTTTGGGTGAGTTTATGAGATTGATTGTGATTAGCTTTTCGTAACTTAACAATTAAAGTTGTTTTGTCATAATCTTCACTGATAATACATATTTTTTCTTTTTGTTTCTAACTCTCCAAATCTGCTTTTTGTCATTTCCTTTATTCTACTTTCATCTCTCCCTGCACCTCTTTCGTTTGTGGGTCCTTCTCAGTGCTATCTTGTGACTCCGAAGCAAAGTTAGTTGCAACATTTATTTCTTACCATGCTTACCAGCTCATGCTTGGTGTATTACTTGGTCTTTTAACTGTTTACCAAGTAGTTTGGAATAGACTCACAAAAGGGGCCATTACAAACAAATCAAACTACATGTAGCTCTGTTTTTAAACATTTATTTAACTCACTGAACTGTAAATAGATGTCCCTGACAATCAAGGTTAAAAAAAAAGAATCACCGTTATATTAAATGCAGTGCTCAACAGTCACAAAAATTACAGCAGGACTTATTTTGAAGAGATGCAAAAAGCCTGCAGTAAAAATATAAAATTCATTGGTTGCACAGAATCCATCTGACTAATTTGAGCATTGAGGCCAAATCCTTTTGCAGAAAGCAACATGGGCACGATGGATATATTCTTTCTATGATTGATAGACATTCTACATTTTGGTGCAAGCATAGCGCGAAAGCTTTGACCGAGGAATCTGCAGCTGAGCAATACTTTACTTTTCAACAGGGTTTTATAGTTAAGTCCCTCTTTTACCCAAACATGTCATAAATGATGTGTGATTGTGACTCAGTGTACGAACAATAGCAGAAATACCAGCATAGCAAAGAGGCCACTCCAAACATGGCTGCTATGGTAACCACATTGACATGAATGGCAGGGGGTGGGGTGGATGGGTGGTACTCTAATGGCATCGCTCTCTTACTGTATTGATCTGGCACACTCTCTCCATCACACACACACACACACGCAAGCATTGCTAAAATTACTTCTCTCTTTCTCCAAAGTCAAAGTCATTCATGCGCTTTTATTCCCCCGCTTCATCTCAAGCGCTCTGTAGCCTGCAAAGAGCAGCACACAGCTCTAGACTGAATCATATGACAGCCTAATTACAGCTGTGCAAACACATTCACTCTATGTACATGCATGCATCTGCATTCGCACAGGAGATTATCCAGAACACAGTGTATGCATGACCCAGTTTCAGCAAGATGCATAGCTGGGTACGGTCTCTGTTCGTCTCGCTCCCCCCTTCTTGTCTTCTGCCTCTTTACTTCTTTAGTTGCCTCATCTCTCTCTTTCTCTCTCTCTGCTGCCACTGTGAAACCCTCCATCCTTTGTAGTCACTGTGGTCGTGACTGTGTAGAATAGATCTGGAGGCAGAGTAGGAATAGATACGTCTAGCTCAGCCTGTGGATCTGACTACACAAGGAGGCGCTTGTGTGTGTGTGTGTGTGTGTGTGTGTGTGTGTGTGTGTGTGTGTGTGTGTGTGTGTGTGTGTGTGTGTGTGTAGCATTTATGTCAGCAGGAATCAGGCTCCGTCATACAGGACATGACTTGAGGTGCCTTGGGATGCTGAGCACAGTGTGGATTAGTGGATGTGTGTATGTGTGTTTGTTTATTTAAAAGGGTCCCAGTGCAGTAATGGGCTACTCAGCCAGCTCAGTGTTTTTCTATTAGTGCAGTTAGTGGCTGTATGAATGATTATTAGTAATTCCCAGATGACATTTTTAAATTTCATGTAATTTCACCCGGAATAAGTTTTTATTTAACTCATGTTTCTTAAATATGATCTTTGCACATGATCAGCTAAGACTTGTGTAAAGATCATAGCTTTAAATAATAAGTATAAAAAAGTATTTAAAAAATAAATACTCTTACAAAATATACAAATATTTTTCAAACACTTAGTCTTCGAGTAAATTAGGCTTATCTATCACTAGCTACAGACATGTAAAAAGACTTTTCACAGACATCTCTGCAACCCAGTGAAAAACTAAATACACTTTGAGAAACATCTCAGACTCTACAGGCCTCAGTTAGCGTGCTGAGTGTAAAAGCTGATGACAGTACAAAGCCTTTTCTTTCATGTACATTTTCTACATGGGAGTGGGGGAATAAAGATGAGATGTGTTGCACAGTGCCACATTTGGCAAAACAGCTCATACCAACTGTCGAGCATGGTGGTGGAGGGTGATGATTTCAGCTTGGTCTGCAGTGACAGCATCTGGGCACCTGACTGAAATCTGACCATGAGCTCATCAAAGAATTCTAGAGTCAGGTGTGACTCTAGAAAGTGACAGCATTTGTCTGACAGTAAAATGTTAGCTAATCGTGGGTTATGCAACAGAAAATTGATATCAAGTGCAGCAGTAAATCTACAATAGAATTAAAATATAGATAAAAAAATAAAAGCATTTCAAAATCCAGACCTCAACCTGAGTGAAATGCTCTGGCTGGACCTTAAGAGAACTAAATGAACGAAGTGAAACAAGGTTGTGATAAAGAGAGGGCCAATCGTCCACAATGATGTGAGAAACTGATAAAGTATTCATTCAGAGATATCAGATGATACAGTTATTCACTGACTGTATATCATGTCTGTTATACAGATAAAGTATATTGGAGTAAAATACAGACTAGCAGAAGGTGATAGCTAGCCTCACTATTCTTGAACAGAACAAAAATATGCATGTCAGTGCCTCTAGCTAGTCAGGTTAGCTTAATTTAGGAAAAAGCTAGCATGATTTTATCCAGAGTTTTTAAAAAAAATCAGCAACCCAAAACCCTATGTATATATTTCCTCTTTCCGGACCTTTTGAAATATATATATATATATTTAGGTTTTTGTATATATGTATATATGTATGTCTTCTAATCCCTACATTAGCTAACTTAAGTTAAGCTCCTTGCTCTTTGGCAAAGCTCCTGACTCCACAGAAGGTCGTGACGTTTTTATCCAACTTCAAATTCTCAGGATAAACATATTTTCTGAACTCAGTTTGTCTGTTTGTCCTGCAGAACTACGGACTAGAGACAGAGAACCTCCGGACTCTATCCCACAAACTCAACGCTTCAGCAAAGAACCTCCAAAATTTCATCCTCGGCAGACGGAGGGGCGGCCATTATGATGGGCGAGCTTCCCGAAGGCTACCAAATGATTTTCTCACTTCAGTGGTGGATCTAATTGGTGCAGCCAAGAACTTGCTAGCTTGGCTTGACAGGTGGGGGATAACATATGGAGATTAGATTGTTTTTTTTTTTTAAATTACAGTGTTAATGAATAAATGAAATTGCAAATATTTAAAAAAAAAAAAAACACCAAATGCCAATATTTCTCAAAAATTGTTCAGGCAAACATTTTTTCTCTAAAATTGCTGGATGTTTTGTTTTTACACAGCAGAAACATTTCTCAGGTTATGATCCCTATTATTCTTTACTTTCTTAGGTCTCCGTTTGCCAGTGTGACAGAGTATTCATTACTGAAGAACAACATTGTGCAGCTCTGCCTAGAATTAACCACCATTGTACAACAGGTGCTTTCACACACATTCCTGCAAACATCACACAATACACCATTTCCATATCCATTAAAATAAAGGTCATGATTTGAATTTAAGGGTCAACACTAGAGCAGGATTGGATTGGAGACATCAATATGTATAGAGCTTTTGTTGCCTACAGCTGGTTTCTATAGATTTGAGCACGTGTGCAACTTACATGCATTGCCACAGGCTGTTTGCAGCATGGCTGATGGGACGAGTGGCTCTCAATAAAATCCTTAAGCAACATTCTCACCGACTCACTGTTAGACATCATCCCTTGCCTAACTTAGGCTCTGTTGAACAGTGAACCAGAGGTCTCTCATCCCTATAATTCCCTGTCCTCCTTCTGCTTCCCCTCTAGCTTGATTCCTCATGTTAATGCACCACATTGCACACACACACAATCACACACACACACACACACACACACACACACACACACACACACACACACACACACACACACACACACACATCCAGCATACTCACTCTGGTACTTTAGCCATCTCATTGTTTGGACAGAAACTATGTCTCCTCTCTTGGACCCCATTCGTATCCTCCCAGTAAGAGCCTGCTTAGAGTGTGTGTGAGAGTGTGTTTGTACTTGTGCCCAGAATGAGTCCTGGAACCGAGCAGATAACACCCATCCCCTGTTACAAGGGCCAAAGAAGAGCGAGGAGAAAGAGACCACCGCAGGTCCACAATGGGCCAAATGAACATGTGGCTGCCAGGGTGCAGCGAGACAGACAAAGGTGGCAGCGCCGTCCGTACTAATGCATCAGACAGATTAATTAGCTGCTACCGTGTACATCTGGTGGATTCAGTGGGCTGGCTTCTCAGAAATGCATTACCTATCAGCTGTCGGTGAATAACACTCCGTCAAGCTTCAAATAAAGTCATTTTATAAATCCAGATATGAATTTGATGCTCCAGACCCCAGAGTAGATCTAAAACTCGTCACTCTACTGTCAAACATAATGCAGAGGGGTTGTAACAAAATAGCCAACTGCTCAGGTCCACATGCCTTCCATTTCTTCCTGTTGGGCATCTCATTTCCTTCTTTCCTCAATGTTATATTTGGACTAGAGAAAGACACTTGAGCTGGAGTGCAGATGTTCACATCGATGTTTTCTTAATGTGTTCCTCTTTGTTCTTTTCTACAGGACTGCACTGTCTATGAGACAGAGAATAAAATTCTTCACGTGGTAAGTTTTTCTTATAATATCAGCGACCATTCAAAGTTGTCGGTCAGTTTTTGGGGTCAACAATGAACTTTCATGCTCAACTAGCTTTACTTCATTGTTGCACTGTCACACATGTGGTTACAGCACACATGAAACTGCAGCGCGTGGTAATCCGCATATTTCCAAGCAGCTGGCTCATTGCACAAACCTGCCATCTAGTATTTGCAAGAACAGAATTTCACATCTACCGGCAGACTTCTGCACTGGTTTTGAGAAATAAAAGCATTTAGAGAAAATCTGTGTGTGAAACAGAAAAAAAAAGTATTAGCTAAACTGGTGCATTTGAGTGCGCTTCAGTTAGACGTTTGTGTTTGTGTGTGGGCGTGTGTGGGCATGTGTGTGCGTGCACTTCAGCGTACTGTTTGTTTTTGGTCGAGTGTGTGGCACAAATTTGTGTATGTTAAAGTGCAAATGAGCCCGAGGCCTTCTGAAAGCTTCAGTATGTGTGTGTGTGTTGTGTGTCCATGCGCACAAATGTGTGCATCCATGACGGAGAACTGTCTGCATCCACGTGTGAAACGGACTGAGCAGCCAGTGTCTGATTTGGGTTGACAGTTGGTTTAGGACACTTCCTGCTGCCATTCAAGGTCAGGTGGAGGAAACCAAATGAAATGTTAGCAGGGGGAGCTCACAGAAAAAACTGTTGACGCATCTTTTGGCAAAGAAAACGCTCAAGGAATGCATATTTTTGCACATGCACATTAGATACTCTGTAATCCATAAGCTCTTTGGTTGAGCTGTCATTTACCTCTGCTGTTACAGCCCCAATAATGACACAGGACAATGACATCAGGCAAATTCAAATATTTAAAGGGCTCCATTGCACACGCAGTTACATGCTCACAGCCATCAGTGCCCGACAAAGGGCCGCACATGATTAAGTCTGTTATGTGCGGGAGGTTTATGTGTGAAAGAGGGAAACAGCATGAAGAGCGAGAGAGAGGAGGAGCTGTTTGTTTTTAGATCCAGCTTCCTCGCAGGCTCTTATTTACTGTGAGTTTTCCACAAAGATGAAGTGAAGGTGAGGTAAACCATGCAGGCACACACAACAAACACAAATATCCAATCTTATCCCCTGTTTTTGAAACAGAATGGCACTTATATTTGGACTTAGACAAGCGGACTTGTCCCCAAAAAAGTTTTTCTATTGCACTGCTAGGTAAAAAAAAATAGGTTAGTTCTAGCCAATGTGTTATGTTGACTCGATGGAATTTTATTATAGCTGGAAACTGAATTAGAGGGAAGAAAACAGCATATTTCTAACATTTGAATCCTAGTGACCCCTGAAATTAAAGATTATTTACTTCAAAATAACAGCAGCCAGAGGTGATTCAGTATAGATGGTAACTTGCTACATTAAAGTGCTTTTCTACTCTACTAGAGCACTCAAAGCACTTTATAAAAAACAGACTATTTACTATTTATCTCCGATTGTTTAGATTTGACCTCCAGGTATAGCAGGTGGATATAAGTAGCATCTTCTCCACCACATAACCAGCAACAAGCTGGTTCATGTCTGTTTGTTACAGCTTCTACTAAAAGCTACCTGTTTCTCAGATGCAGCAATGATGTTCGCCTCTTCAGCCTCACCCTTCTTCAGCAAGGTGCACTTAACTCACAGGTGCTTCTTCAAATTTTGAAGTAGAGCATGTTAGCGGCTGACAGCAGCTAACAGACTTATCATCACCCCAAGCAAGACTTTTTTTTTCTCTTTTTTTATCTTTTGACGCAACAATGGAGACAGTAACAGATTGACTGGAAACATCATGTTGCTCATTTCAATGCAAATGTAATCTGAGTACTGCTGCTTTGTAACATGTTACAGCCAACATTGTACAAAGCTTCAAAAAAACAAGTAAAGCAATAAAAAAAATAAGTAAATTAAGTAAGCTTTTAGTAATTTGATCATATTTGGTGGCGGTGCTGGTCAGAGGGCCCGGTGGCGCCAGTGTCCGGCAGCCTCGCCTCTGTCAGTGCGCCCCAGGGCGGCTGTGGTTACATGTAGCTTGCCATCACCAGTGTGTGAATGTGTGTGTGAATGGGTGGATGATTGTGTATAGTGTAAAGCGCTTTGGGGTCCTTAGGACCAAGTAAAGCGCTATACAAATACAGACCATTTACCATATTTATAACTGAAGATTTAGACTGGGCTCTCTGATAGAAAACGAGTTAAACACACCCGTGAGTAACACTGGTTGATTAATTACATTTCCAGCTGGCTCTTTTTCATCCGGAGCTCCAAAACAGTGGAGCAAATGTAAACATACCATAACTGTAGGACACTGCGATACTAGAGCCTATCGTAACAATCTCTATAAATATATGATTATTCTAAAAGGAAATGCTTTAAAGGGAGTGATTCTTCAAATTCTGCTCTCATTTCGGTCTGAAGTCTTACTTACAATGCAGTCATTTCACATAACTGGGTTTACAGTTTCACTCAAGTATTCTACTGTATGCAGTTTGATTCAGACAGACATACAGTATCTAAGAGTCTCCAGTGTATAGCCAGCATGGGGATTACAGACTGTTTACTGTAGTGATAGTTGTACCTATCTCAGCTTCTGCTCAATAATGCAAAACTCACTGCTACTCTGTTCTCTTTTAGACCACGGCCTGCAGCAATCAGATGGACAAGGATAGTGTGCGTGCGTGCGTGTGTGTGTGTGTGTGTGTGTGTGTGTGTGTGTGTGTGTGAGAGAGAGAGAGAGAGAGAGAGAGAGGGAGATAGAAAAGAAGAGCTATAAGATATGAATATGTGTGAGTCTGTGTCTGATGGAGCATGAAGTGTGTATGAGTGAGTGTTTTTTGTGCATGCATGCATAAGGATGAGAGGAATTACATAAGACTGTCCTAGTTGTGTGTTTTCCCTTTCTCTTGTTTTCTCCCCCTTTCCTCCCGGACTCCCGCTCCCACCTCCCTGCCTTTCTGCTTCTTTCTCTCTCTTCCTCTTCCCTTCTCTGCCTCTCCATCTTTCGCTCTGTCTTGGTTGATACTTGCTGCAGTGTGTGTGTGAGTATGTGAGAGACCATGCATGTGCAGAGGATGCATTATGCAACCGTGCTCGGTGTGTACATGTGCATGAGATAGAAGGCGCGAGTCGATGAGGATGAAAGCACATGAGAGAATGGGAATAAGAAATGTGGTGGTGGTGCTGTTGAAGGAGGGGGATTCCGCCAGAGCTTAATCCGTTTGGCAGTGTACTATGTCTGGCTTTCTGTTTGACTGCTTTTAAATCTCACGCCAGCCAGCCACATAAGTTAACCTCCCTATAATCTGTGCTCTGGTGCTGGGGAGGCGTGTCAGATCAAGGTCCAGGGTGTCAGAGCTAGAGGAGCCGAGAGTAGCCGCACTGGTGGCCTTTTTGTCTCTCTGCTCGGCATTAATCCCGGGTTAGGACTATTAGTCTAATGATCAAAGAGGAGCACAAGTACAGCCCCAATATTGTCACTTGATCTTTAGCTTGGCATGGCTCTATACACGGGATTATAAATGCACCTTTTCTCATTGTTTCTACCCCTAACCAACCTTTAAACCCACCCTCACTAAAACTCAAAATACTGTTTGGTGCCTGAGCTGGGTATGCCATTACGTAACGTGAACACGCTGGCTAGAACATAATATTACTGTATAAACATAATACTAAGCAGACAAGGCGATCTTTAAATAAGTGACTCAGAAAAAAAGATGCAGGTGTGTGTGGATGTATGTGTGTGAGAGACAGCATCACATAGCCAGCTCGCCGAAGATTCTCCACCTTTTTCTTTCACACTGAATGAATCATAGGCTGTGAGCTGTACACACACACCGTGTGTATCACATGTGTGTATACTGAAGATCTCCTCTGTTCGTTTCGTAACTGTAATCTGGTAATTGCTCATTAGGACGTAGATCAGAAGATTATTTCATACAGGGTTCATCACTGCCATGGTAGTCACAAGCATACTGTAGCTGTAGTCTGTCTTCCATGTATGCCTGTTACATTTCAGCGTGTGTGCATGTGTGCTAGCATGTGTGTATGCACTACAAAGAGATGCTATGAAGGAGGATAAGCAGGGTAACAGTGTCTGTAAACCACCTGCAGTCAATCAACTAAGATTAGAAGGCAAAGATAAATGAACTTGCATGCGTGACCGAGCACACAAACAGCCTGAAATATAGTCAAGGTTTATTTAGAACAGGCAAGGTGAGGCAATGCTTTTTGTGAGTGCTGCTTGGATTGGGTAATGTTGTATGTATTAGGAATAGGCTTTAAGTGCAGTGTGGGGAAAAAATACAGCAGTTTTACAATTTTTCTTTTTTTGTTTGTTTCATTGATATCCAGGCAAATGTTACTGATAAAAAAAACAAATGGAAACTGTGCTCTGTAATTTAGACGTTAGAAAATGTCAACTGAACACCTCAGGCTGGCTAGTACGGCTGATGTGTTGTTCTGTCTGCGACGGTGTCTTGTGGGCATGCCTGCGGACGGACTGTGACAGGAAACAGTTTGTGCGCTGGATTGATGGAAGTGGCGACGTGGAACAATCTGATGAAATAATGTCTGTTTCACCTCCTCCAGCTAGGTCACAGCATCCCTTGCGGCCCAAAACCAATCTCAATAACTTTCTGTCTTCCTCTTTTTCTGCCTTTTTCTTTCTTCCTGTCATTTTCCCTGCTCTCTTTGCCTCCATCTTCAGTGTAAGACCTTAGCAGGGATATGCGATCACATCATCTCTCTGTCGTCAGACTCTCTGGTCTCTCAGTCTGCCCATCTGGAGGTGGTCCACCTTACCAGCATCATGCCAAACGAAGGCCTGGTGAGGACCTCTTTGAAGATGCACACAATCAAACAAACTAAGTCTGTTTTAAAACTGCATATATCAACAAGTACTTTATTTCAACAATCGATTAAATTATATTTGTACTGTGAAAGGCAACCTGTAGTTGCATAGCATCTTCTAACCTAAAAGTCTTCCAGGAAGCACTTATACAGCTCTTAATTTACATTTTCCAGGCTCCAGGTCTTGGTTTATTTTTTGCAAGTATCGTAAAACTGTAGCCTCATAGAAAGCCCAGTCAAGTAAGAGTGCAGAATTTGGACTGGCGGTTTGAGTGTTTTGGTGGTTCTTGGCTATCCGGAAACTTTGTGTTAGCGTTTCCTTTAAAATGATCCATCTGTACAGTTGAAGTCTCACAGCAAATATTTCCTAACTAGGTCTGAAGTTCTCACTTTTCAGGTCAAAGGATAAATATGCAGCACTGTGCAGAGGTCTTGAAAATGCCAAAGAAGTTCTAGACAAAAAACTTGTATCCTGCCATTGCGTGCAGTGCATCCTGGACAAAAGTCAAACTGGTAGGCCTAAAAAACTATCTACAGCAGACGAGAAGTCATGTCCTTAAGAAATAGGAAAACCTCCAGCAAAGACCTGACAGAAGACCTGAGAAATGTATCTGGTCCTTCAGCTGATCCACCAACTGCTCACTGAAGCCTCATCAGAAACGGTCTATGTGGTAGGGTGACTGTCAAGGAAGGATGTAAAACAGCGAGAAACTGATAGCAAATTACACAAGAACTGGACTGAAAATATCTGGCAACAGGTCAGATGGAGTGATGAATCCAAACTGGAAATTTCTGTTCAAGTAATTTTCAACATGTATGTACACGGTGGAGGTTCTGTCGTGGTTTAGGCTGCATTTCAAGCCATTGGTGGTGTCTTATCTATCTATCTTCTTCTTCTTCTTTGATCCCTAGCTGGCGTTAGGCCTGGATCGGCTCCTAAGCCAATACGCCAATGGTGGGTGCCAATGGATGTCGAATTTCCTTCACAACTCGTTTCCATGCATGACGATCATTGGCGATTGTCCTGGCCTTGTCGAGATTTATTCTGCAATCTCTGACGTCATCTTCGACCTGTTTTAGCCATGTTTTCTTTGGTGCTATTTGTTGGATTCTCCACTGGGTGGGTCGTTTACAGCAGAAGAGTTGGTGTGGTAGTTGGCTCACGTCCATTCGACACACATGGCCAAACCATCGCGATCTGCGTTTTTGAATTTGCTCCTCGATTGGTGGTTGGTTGTCGCACATCCGTCGGATGTCCTCATTTCGAAGGCGGTCTCGAAGTGATACTCGCAATATCTGCCGAAGGCAACGCATCTGGAAAACTTTGAGTTTGTTGAGGTCCACTTTGAGCACCGTCCACGTTTCGGATCCATAGAGTAGAATCGGCAGGATCAGTGTCCGGAAAAGGCGGATTTTGCTCGGGATGGAAATATTGGTTCGCTTCCGGTGTCTTGTCTATAAGGTGTCTGATTGGCAACAGCTTCATTTTTCAACGTGGCAATGATCCCAAACACACTTCCAGTACAGTAACAGCATACCTGTGTAGAAAATCACACAATGGACCTCTATCAGTCATGGATTGGCCTCTACAGAGCCTGGACCTCAATGTTATTAGAGCATTGTGGGATCATCTTTACAGAGAACAAAGCAAAGGGCAGTCAACGTGCAAAGAAGAGCTTTGAATGTCCTTCAGCAAGCCTGGAGAACTATTCCTGAAGACTACTTGTAGAAATTAGAATAAAGCTTGGCTAAGAGAGTTCATGCTGTATTAAACAATCAAGTTTGTCAGTATTATGCAAACTCTGTTTTTCCCTTATATTACCGTGTAAACCGCTCATGAACCGGTGCACCTATTTCCCATTTATCTAGCAAAATATAAAAACACGAGCGGCAGCTCAAGACTTTTGCACAGTACTGTACATATGATGTATTTCCCTGTGTACTCTTATACTAAATCCACCCTGCCTACTTGTGTTTGCTTGCGCTTCAGGGGATGTATATAAAATCAACATATGATGGACTCCATGTTATCACCGGAACCACAGAGAATGTGAGTTTTTGCTTCACTCATTTGAAAGGTTGATGCTCCACCAACCCCAATTTAACACCGATTTTGTTGCCTCAGTATTCGCCTAAATTTGTTTCCATTGTCTGTTTTTGTCCTCCATTTTTTGCCTCTGCAGTCTCCAGCAGATCAGTGTAAGAAGATCCATCCAGGGGATGAGGTGATCCAAGTCAACCACCAGACAGTGGTGAGCTAAAGACCTGCCAAACACAACACTGAAGGCATAAAAAATTACAGAAAAGGTCCTTTCCATTTGTTTCCACCGTGACTGCAGTCTTTTGTTCCCATTGTGTGCTATGTTAAGGAGGTGCCAAGGTACATAATGTCTGCCGGCACCACCACTGCTGCCACCATGGTGCTTCCTGTCCTGTGCCTGTGTTGCTATATAGGCTAATTAGGCTAGAGGCAGGAGCAGATTATAGGGCAATTGTTAGAAGACCTTTATTCAGACCAGTGTGATTATCTGCTCACTCTTTCTGGAATTTCTTCCTATTGTCAGAAAAAAAAACCCTGAAGGAGGCATCCTGTTTGAAATGAGAGCCCATGTTCCACTTTCATGTGTGAAAAGCTGTATTCTGCCTATAACTCATCACATCAGAGAAAAGCAGAGAAATGGGCAGCCATTTTAAATGGAACGATGGCTTGTGAGGGCATGTGATTGAACGTGCCTATCTATTGCCTGTGCTGTCAGCTCGGGCACAAACAATTTGTTCCAGTGTTTATATGAGTTTTCTGAAGGGGGGAGTGTTGTGTCTGTGTGCAGACGTCTTTTGTCTGCTTTTTTCCCCATATGAATTTCCTTGTGCATCTTGATAGGTGTTGCTCATGCGAAAGCATGCATGCAGGGGCTTGGGAGCGGTTCTGATTGACATGTGAGGGAGGTAGGTGTTATCTCTGTCTCTCTCTCCTCGGGGTGACGGTGCAGATCGCACCCTGCCAGGCTCTCAGCTCCAACCCTTCATTACTCCCTCAGCTAGACCCTCACCACTCTGATACCTCACTCTGGGGTAGGAGATAAGCAGTGGGGGAAACAGAGGTGTGTGTGTGTGTATGGTAGGGGGGGCTGAAGCATTTGGGGGAGGCTGAGATGCTGAGGCAGAGCTGGGAGAGTTGGTGGGAGGGAGGAGGAAGTAAAGAGGGACTTGGGGAGAAGAGTAAGGGGATAAAAGAAAAAGAGAAGGGGGGGAGAGACAGCAGAGGGAAGTCTCCAGTCAACACAGCTCTTCGTTCAATCCCAAATTGAGCTGCTAAAGAGTAAAGACGGATACACACCACCAGTAAACTGTAACTGTCAACAGCAATTGATAAGTTCATCTTATCAGCCTTCAAAGTTAAAATTACATTAGTGTGAATATGGATCGTACAAATTCCGTTACATTATGGAATCATCATGTAGGCCTATTAAGCAACAACGCTGCCTTCGTGTCTGTGAATGAGGGTTTTTGAAGACTCACTTCAAAACAGGGAGTTGTTTTTTTTTAGCTCAGCTCGTTTTCTGAGGAAAAATGTGGAATTTGCTCAAATAAAAAACTGATTGTTTGAAGAGGCAGCATAATTATGTGGAGGTAATAGCATCTGGGAAAATAATGAAGACCCCTGGGATTTGAAAAAAGCTCTCCAGCAGCAGTTTATGCTCTGTTATTTTGGTAGGTCTCTCCCTGCTTCCCTTTGCTATCTGTGTATTTGGATAAGAGAGGAGACCTAAACTGGGCTGGTTACCAGTAGCTGTGTGAGCCCTTGTAGTTTACAATGCAGCTGTGGAGCTTAAAGTCATGGAAGAAACAAAAGTTTAGCTTGATAAAAGTCGAGTTCAGCTCACTCGCAGTTTAGCTGCATAAAAATCAAGGAAAGGAAATCGAACCACAGTCTTATCAACTCAGCTTCAAAACTACAGACACGACAGGATTAGCTTAGCATAGCTAAGTCAGGTGGGGGCAGCGTTTGCTTCAACAAACAAGATATTGCACTAATTGTTAAACTTCAGAAGCACTGATATAAAGGGGTTTTTTTGTTTGTTTTTTTCTACATTTTGTCAGATTTGAGCTACTTGTTTCCACCATTTCCCAAGTGATTACACTAAGCTTGGCTAATTGTTGTGTGGTTATCACTTCATGCTAAACAGTTTGCTAGCAATCAGCTCAGCAGCCAAGCACGACAAGAATGTCCCAACATGTTGAAGTTTTCCTACTATAAAAGAGGCCAAAATGCTTAAATGGTAAATGTTCTGTGAGTGTACACAGCTCTTTAAAGCTTTGTCTAAAATGAGTCGACTTTTATTTCAAATCAGGAGCTGATTAATGTATCGTAAACAAGATTTAAAATCTGACCAGAGATTCAAAGCTAGCTTTCGATGCTTGAAGGTGTTTAGATGACAGGAACTATTTGTTTCCACACTTCTGTTTGATAAATGTCCTTACCCCTCGCACAAGGATTTGAGCTTGAGCTCAACAGTTCACATTGGTAAATTACAGCACAGATGAATGGCACCAGTTTTAGTGTGTCCAGGAATAACCCCTTTTTGGTTTAAGTGGCAGGAGAGAACAGACAGCAGTAACTCACTTTGACCCAGGCTCTTCCTGCATTTGAACACTGACTGAACTCAGAGCTCTGAACTGGAGAGGGGGAAAGTGGACGCTACAGGCTGACACAGGCCATCATTATGTCAGGAATAAGGTCAGAGCAGCTCTGTCTCTGTGTGTGGCTGAGTGTGCATGCGAGTGTATGTGGCCTCTGCGGACATTTACAGTGGCTGAGACCAGTGTAGCCAATCAATGGCCTGACGACTACTTCGAGCTCTGGAGACAGGCCGGCCAGAATTGCTGCAGTCAGCACTCCTTTCTCTCTCTCTTTTCTGCATTCCTTAGGCCTAACTATACTGACTAAGCAACCCTCTATTTAAATATGACACTTCTTTTAGACCAGTGGGGCCACTGTGGTCAGTTTTTTGCTTTACTTAAGGCTACAAAGTTTAGCATTCAAACACTCTGTGTTGCAGCTTGTATGTTTGCAACTATTAAATCAGAACATTTTTCCCTTTTAGGTTAGACGTGCTTGTATTAGACTACATCGAATTTTAGCTTTGAGTTAAATAGCAAACTCTAAACTAATTTAGTAACTAGTTTCAGAAATTGCAAATTAGAGGTTTATTATAGATGGTATTACATGCACACCTGTGGGTTCTTTCCGGGTAATCTGACTTACTCCCACAGTAAAAATGCATATTGGTTTAATTGGGGATTCTAAATTGGCCATAGGTGTGAATGTGACTGTAAAATGTTTTCTGTCTCAATCAGAGATGGGCAGTAACGCGTAACGCGTTACTGTAATCCGATTACTTTTTTCAAGTAACGAGTAAAGTAAGGGATTACAATTGCAAAAACGGTAATTAGATTACCGTTACTTTCCCGTAGGAACACTGCGTTACTGCGTTACTAAAACTGCGATTTTTTTTTTGCGAGAATGTCATGACAGTGACGTAAGCAAGTGCGACGTTCATGACAACAGCTGTGTGCAGATCAACAGTGGATAATATATCGAGTGCGGGAGAGAGTATCAGCGTTTAAAGCGTGGAAGTACTGACCTTATTTTGAGTTTGATTCCATAAAAAGTGACAAAAACATTAGCGTCCGTTGTGCGTGGGAAGAAAACGTCTTTTTACAGCGAAAAACTTCCAAGCAAGCACCGAGTGCACTACAACGTAATGGGAAATTCACAGAGAAACTCACGGATTCTTCCACTGACCGCTGCGGCACACCTGCACCAGGGTAAACCTCCGCCTACCCTACTCCTGCTTTACAGGTGAAAATAGAGCAAAAGGACCGCTAGTCTTTGATTTTATTTATTTTCTGCTGTGTTTTACTTGCATCTATTTGAAAGAGTGAGTGTAAACACAAAAAATATTTTATTTTATGTGCTGGAATGTGCAGAAAATAGGTTTAAATATTAAACAAATTTCTTCCAGTCAGAGAATGTTGCATATAATTAAATTTTTGCTTGATGCATAAAGTTAAAAGATTAAAACTAATAAAACAAGTTTTAAAAAGGGACTTTTCCATTTGATTACATTTTGTATGATGGATTATGTAGAAAAAGTAGAATTGGGCTGAAAGATCTATCGCTTTATCACCTCTTCAGGTTGTAAATCGTGTTTTTAAAAAGTAACTAAGTAACTAAGTAATTAATTACTTTTGAAAATAAGTAATCAGTAAAGTAACGGGATTACTTTTTTGGGGAAGTAATCAATAATTAGTTACTGATTACTTTTTTCAAGTAACTTGACCAACACTGGTCTCAATTTGTTAGCCCTGCCACAAACTGGCAACCCTGCCTTTTGCCTTATGACAGCTGGCATAGGCTCCAGCAACCCTGTGACACTGAGTGCAGAAGAAAACGGACTGAAAGTCGACTTGGCTGGAAATCATGCTTGGAAAGTTTTCGGATAAGGGCAGGCACTAGTGAAAAATAAACTTAGCTGTCCATCACTATGTGTCAACTAACCAATTTTGACCAATCACATTAACAAATCTTACAAGACAGACATACCAGAGAGTGAAAGCAGGTGATATTTTGAAAGCTAGCAGGTACTATTTAGGTAGGTATGAAGTTAGCATGTTAGATAATTCTATCTTTGTAGGGAATATTTGTGTATAACATGAATGGAACTGGCTGGCAGTGATGATATCTATCTATTGGAGATTTAAAACAGAAGTTCCTCATAGGATGCTGGTTTGTCTAAGCTGTATACTAGAGCTGCTCCAGTGGCTTTTCTAATAATTTCTTTCATACTATTATTACTCTCTGTCTGGAAAAAAATAAGGTATAATATGTCCTAGAAACATACACTCATTTGGACAAGCAGTATCAAAAGCATGTGTGTGGTGGTTTGCAGCAGCAGTCAGTCATATATCTGCTGCTGTGCATGGTGGTTTTCCACAGCAGATTCAGATGAGCCTGATTCATTGTGTAGCAGTTTGCAGCAGTAGTTTCGGGAGCCTGGTATGTGTGCTTCTCAGGTGGGCTGGCAACTGAAGAACCTGGTGAATGCTCTAAGAGAGGACCCATGTGGAGTCATCCTCACGCTGAAGAAAAGGCCCCAGAACACCCTGAGCTCCACACCAGCTCTGCTCAGGAACGTCCGCTGGAAACCACTGGGCCTGCAGGTAAACACCAGCACAACTCACAGACGCATTTATGTCTCGCATGCTGACCGGACAAACGGTCAGACTCAGTTTGAAGAATTACTGTGACTAAAATGTGAACGGAGATGTCAGAAACTTGTATTACTTGTATTACTCCCCTTCTGTTTATTCTCATGCATCCTTATCAGCACACTCGACAGCTACAGTGTAAATTCACATGTAGTAACCTGTGTAGTACTTCCATCTTTGACTCACTCTCACTCTTGCTTTTACTGCCCACACTCTGCATTCTGCTCCTGGCATTTTAAACGAATATTGTTTTAAAAGAAACTTATTCCCTGATTGACCTTGTATCAGTCCTTCCGTTGAGCATTTAAAAAATCTTTTTTACCATTTGCCACACTGCTGGCACCGTTCAAAGTCATTCACAA
Organism: Simochromis diagramma; assembly: GCF_900408965.1. NCBI lineage: Eukaryota > Metazoa > Chordata > Actinopteri > Cichliformes > Cichlidae > Simochromis > Simochromis diagramma. The sequence goes on from NW_024387477.1 coordinate 3,922,932, forward strand.
ATGCGTAGGCAGCTAATGCTCAACCTGAAGAGAATTTAGGCATACAGAAGGCTTGCTTTTTTTTATTAAATAGCAATAATGCTAAAAAATCATAGCAGTGGAGAGTAAACTACCTAATTAAATCTGCACTTTATTTCGATCTTGTGTGAAGGATGTAAATAGCGCAACGTGGCCTAAAGTTTTATGCTGGAGAGAAAGAGTTTAGGCAGCAAAAGGTCATCCGAGGGGTTCTCATTCCACTCCCCTCCTGCTCACATTCAGATTTATTGAGACTTTAGTCCCGATTCATTCAACCTTTGCCCCAGAGATCGTCTCGTTGTCAAAGACGAGTAAATTTTTAATGTACTGTAGATCTTAAAGGTGGAACGCCTGTTTGAAGTCTCGCAGCTCGTAGTGGGTGTACACATTTCACTTAAGGGCAAATACTTTGTTAATCTGTCACTCGCCGCCCAGAAATATCACTGAGCAATTTAGGCACACAGAAAGAACGAGCTGTGCCGAGACGGACAGAGGGGTGAGGCGAGGGCTAGTCTGATGCTGCCTGAGTGCTCTCTGAAGCGCCAAATGTTTTGTCAAGATCCTGTGTTGCACGGCTGCTATTTTTATCTCAGCATCAGGCTAATTCATTTACATGCTACATGTATGCTTTGATCTCTGTTCAGCTGCTCTTTAGCTTTTTGAGGGTTTTTTTGTTTGTTTTTATTTTTTCATATGCTCCTTTTTTATTCTGTGCTTTCTGTGAGCATATAACTGCATTATTAGGTGGCATGCATGCAAGTGTATATTTATGCAGAACTTGCAGCTTCTGGGTAGCGATGTGCAATAGCGCTCAACTTCATCACCACAAGGTGAAAGATCATAACAAGGTAAAAGACTCTTCTCGTTTCCAGGTTGCTGCTTTGTTATCACAGCCCCCGAGTTGTCATCAGGAGCCTATTGTTATATTTATGCAATAGCAGGGGATTGTGGGAATTCTACTCTGATGGACTGCTTAGACATAAACGCGCCATGAGGGGCTCAGATCAGAGCACAGAGATATCTGCTGGAGAAGAGAAGAAAGGAGTGTTTTAGTTTTGTTCTCTCTCAGAAAGACCGGATCTCTTAATTATTCATAAGCAACTACAGGCAGCTCCACTGGCTCTGAAACAAGAGCTGCTACTCAGCAAATACTGTAGATAATTCACTGAATCCAAAATATCTTGCTAAACAGCCTGTTTGTGTGTGAGCATGTGTGTGTGTGTGTGCGGTGGAGAGAGGTGGGTGTGCGCACATTGCTGAGCTTGGCCGCATGCACGCTTGTCCATCTGGGTGTCGGAGCAAGTGTGTTACTGTACGTGTTTGTGCATGCATGCGGAGAGATGATTCCCCGTCATCGGACCCGTTGCTCCTTTGAGAGGCGAGGGAACTGGGTCACTTCACTCTGTAAGCGCTGGTTTTTGGATGCATTACTGTACATGCACGCTTCCAAATCAAACACACATAGAGAAGACATGCGCACTCGCACCTCTGAGCTCAATTTTGGAGGATGAATTGTAAGGGCTGCGAAGTTTAGCTGAAATGTGGCAAATGTACAGCTGGATTATAGCTGAATCCACAAAGGAAACAATTTATCTCGGCATGTTATCATGTGATTCCAAGCTCCCGAAATCCTTCCATGGCAACGTCTTTTATTCTACTAAATAATGACATATATCTCTCCTTTGCTCTCTCTCTGGTTCTTTCTATGTGTGTGCCGGTTTGTGAGCAGCAGGAAGGAGTAAAAGCAATTTGATGATTCACTGTCATTACATGTGAAAGGGTTTTAAAAGAGAACACGAGGATTACCGTGATGATGCATACCGCATGCATGCATTCTTGCATGAATGTCTTCTGGGCTGCTGCAACATGTATGTGTTACTGAGAGCATCCACGTCACAGGTCACACATGCGCCACACGTTGTCTGTGACCCTGCTTTCACAAACCTGTTACATGCTCAGACATATAAATCATTACTCTTGATAAAAACCTGCTATTTTGAGCAACATGTATTGGCAGTGAAGCTCTTAATTGATTGGCTAGCTGAGTGCGAGGGAGGTTATTGATTTCTATTATTTTTTTAATAATCACAGGTCGTTCTTTTGGTCTGTTATTGTGCTGTGTGGTGTTTTCAGCTCCTAGTTTCATACTCAGTGCAGTCATATGAGTGGTATCAATCTCTTCATCTAACTAGAGGCATTAAAGCAAATAATTATATTTCCCCAAATGTCACACTGTTAATTTGACACATCGGTATATGCCATTTCTATTTTTTCCACATGGGCTTGCTTTAAATATAGTCACTGGCCACTTCATTATGTACACTTTGCTAATACTGGGGGGGAAATTGGGCCATACTGACATGATAGCTTAAAACATTTGCAGCAGATTCTTGCACATCCTGTCCGCCGCATCCCCCCAAAAAACGGATCCATTTGAGCTTTTTGACACGGTGGGTTATCCAGCCATCAGGAGATGGGTACACTGTTGTCACAAAGGGATAGACATGGTCAGCAAGAATCCTCAAATAGGGCTGTGACATTTAAACAATGCTCAGTTGATAGTTAGGGGCCAGGAGAATATCTCTCATATTATTAAACCATGAGCTGCCTGAACCATTGATGCAAGGCAGGATGGATCCATGTTTTCTCATTGTTTCACACCAAATTCTGTCCCTGCCACTCCGAGTGTTGCAGCAGAAATCAAGACTCATGAGACCCGGCTGCATTTTTCCAAACTTCTATTTTCCAGGTTTGGGTAGCCTGTGCAATTTGTAGTCTCAATAGCTTGTTCTTAGCTGAAAGAGTGGCATCTGCTTCAATGTTCAACGTGTTGTGCGTTCAGAGATGCTCTGCTGTATACCTTGGTTGTATACAAGAGATTATTTGAGTAGCATAAACAGCCATGCCAGGTTCAAAGTCACTTAAATCACTTTTCTTTCCCATTTTGATGCTTGATTTGAACTTCAGCGGGGCACCTTGACCATGCCTAATTCCTAAATGCATTGAGTTGCTGCCATGTGATTGGCTGATAGATAGATTTTTGCATTAACAACCAGCTGAACAGGTTTATATAATGAAGTGGACATGAGTGTCCCTCTGGGTCACAGTATGGCTTATTTATCATTATTTATCAGTCACTGTAGCTTATAACTTCTGTGCTTATGATTGAATGTTTATTATTTCAGCACATTTTTGGGGGGCTAGATTTGTCTGTAAATGTTATAGCTGAGTTTAAGTTTAGATTAGTACTGTATTTTTCGGACCATAAGGCGCACCGGATTTTAAGGCGCGTTAAGCAAAACAAAACAGTCAGATAAGTCAAACTTTACTCAACTCATTTTTCTTGCTTCCTCCACTTCCCTATCATTGATTCATTAATGTTCAATTCTCTTGCAGCTGCTCTATTCCCATGTTGTTGCTCAGTTGTTCTCGTGACTGAAGTTTGGTCTGTTTACAGCATCTTGCCATGCGATTGCATTTGTCCCTAACCATCGGGAACCCTCATGTTAACTTTTATCGGGTGTGAGAGAATTGCTGCACATTTCACGTATGTCAACATACTGATTGTTATCAAGAACACAAATTACTTGTGTGATATTTACACATCATGTGGAAAATGTGAAGGTGTGATGACAGTTTAGTTCTAGTCAAAACATGTTTATTGTGCTGATCGAACAGAAATGTTGGTGCAGATCTAAACTGTCCTCTCTCCGTGAGCCTGGTTCTGCTGGAGGTTTCTTCCTGTTAAAAGGGAGTTTTTTCCTTCCCACGTTTGCCAAGTGTTTGCTCATAGAGGGTCATATGATTGTTAGGGTTTTCTCTCTGGGGCGATCGTGGCTCAAGAGTTAGGAGTTTGCCTTGTAATCGGAAGGTTGCCGGTTCAAGCCCCGGCTTGGATAGTTTCGGTCGTTGTGTCCTTGGGCAAGACACTTCACCCGTTGCCTACTGGTGGTGATCAGAGGGCCCGGTGGCGCCAGTGTCTGGCAGCCTAGCCTCTGTCAGTGCGCCCCAGGGTGGCTGTGGCTACAATGTAGCTTGCCATCACCAATGTGCGCTTTGGGGTCCTTAGGGACTAGTAAAGCACTATACAAATACAGGCCATTTTTTATTGTAGGATCTTTACCCCACAATATGAAGTATCTATATAAATAAAACTGAATTGAGTTGAATATGGCGTTACATAGCTTTATTCAATGGCATTATGTTGTTATTTTGATACACCAAAGGTGACTTTCCTGATATTTCAGCCGGGTCAAATACTGCCATTTCATTAAATTGTGTAATATCAGAAATTACACACAAGGTGTCTTTTTGTGCCAGTGTGGGCGTCACCTGTTTTGGGCCAGTTCCACAGTCTCACTGTAAAGGACTGCTTGGTGTCGCATTTTACTATATTAGCACTTTTTTAAAAAACTTGTCTACAACCAAGGAACAGGCAGGAAACGACACTCTGACATATCAGGCAGAGCAGCAGTGTTTGACATCCTGGATGAACGATAACTGGCATGGCTTCCTGTGAAACATGGACGCTTTTTATACTCTAATACACCAAATTGTCTGCAGTGGATAAGGCCTATTGTGACTTGAAAATTACAGGCTCACTGAACTTAACTCAGTAAAAGAATCCAAGGAATGGTAAAACATTCAATTTAATAACTCCCCTTTTTTGAAACATTCTTAAGCGTTTAAGGCCTTTACTTTGTCAAGTGTGTGTGTGTGTGTGTGTGTGTGTGTGTGTGTGTGTGTGTGTGTGTGTGTGTGTGTGTGTGTGTGTGCGTGCTGAGGAAAATTGGTCTGGGAAAGGTTTTAGTGGTAGATTCTTAGGTAGTCTAGAGTGGACACAGCAGGGGTCAAATGCTTTAAGTGTTGTTTTAACAGACTAGAATTTCTCCTGCTGTGTTACTCCCATCTCTCCCTACTTCTACCCCCAATCCCTTTCCCATGCAGGGAGCAGTGGGCTGTAATCACTAAATTACTGTTTTCAGACTCAGTTCGAGTCACCAAACTGCACAGCTCCCCCACCTCTTTCCCTCTTTGTCTCTCGTGCTCTCTCTCACTCTCTAGCACTCTTTCCCTTTCTCTCTTTGTCCTATTTCATTTGCTCTCTCATGTCGTTCTCTTCCCAGCTCGCCTTCATTATTTATCGTGAAGCCGTCTTACTGTAAGCTGCCTTTATGAGTGGAGGGCTGTGCGGGAGAGAGAAGAGGAAGACAGAGGCAGCCTGGGAGATAGAGGCGAGGGAGAGAGAGGGGAGAGGAGAGGATGGAAAGTTTGGAATATGAAATGAATTTGATTAATGCGCTGCTGATGAAATGATGAAACCACGGGCTTTCGTAATGGGAGCACTGCCCACTTTGCCGTTGCTCAGGCTTCATATCTGTTTATCCATTCTGTCTTCACTTGTGTCGTCTCCGTCTAAAATGGAGCGTACTCCTCTGACAGTAAAACACTTCATTTTTCTAAATCTGTAAGCCTCTTCCTCAGGGGTGGAGGGGTGGCGGCACGAGCTAAGCATTTGCCACCCCCGACTGTTTTGTCTGAGAATTAATATAATTTGTTTAAAAACTTGGACTGAGTCGCAGTGACATCAGAGGTGAGGCATCCTCTCCTCACGGAGGACTCCGTGACAAATGGGTGTCCTTGAGTCAAGCATAGGTAGGAGGCTACACTACTTTCCCTCTGTCCCCGCTTTTTCTTGTGGCATGGGATGCAGGGAGGGGTTTACAGAGGGGTGAGAACCGAGGAAGAGCAAAGAGAGCATGGGAGAAGGAGGGGTTGTCATGGGAACAGACGTGGAGAGGCCTGTGTGAACGAAGAGGCTTGAGACAAAATGACAGGGTGGTGAAGTGACTGAACTTGGGGTAGGCAGGTATTTAAAAAGGGAAAAACAACATAGGCGACATGACAGCGGTGTGGAGATAACGCTCTTGTTTGTGATTCGCTCTTAAAACAAATGCCAGGTGCAGCGCGAGCAGGATATCACAAATAAAAGGCTCCATTCCCTTGTAGGACCGTAAACTGTGTGCTTGTTTGTTTTTCTGTGAAGCAGGGAAAGCTCTAATGCTCACTTACTGCAGGTTGTGCTCTGAGATCCCTCACCATCCTCCCATTAAAGACTCGTCCTTTCTCTCTGTTCTTCTGTTCTCTCTCTTCAGCCGGTCCCGACCAGCCCCACCAGCACCTCACCTACACCCGGTGGAACTTTGGGCATGTCCAAAATGGATGCCCCCAGCATGCAGGACGTCTATATCCTCTCTCCTGTTTCCGGACTCTATAGCACCAGGTCAGCCTCACACACAGGCAGATGCCTGATGATGACCATTACATTGATTATTATGATACGACGATGATGAGTACACTCATGACAGCGGTGATGACAAGCTGTGCTGTCTCTCCCCAGGGAGGAGATGGGTCTGATGTCATGTGACGACATCAGCCGCTACAGCGTTAGCTCCCAGTCGGGCTCTAAAGGTTCAGAGGCGGTCAGTTACTACCTGGACCAGGACAGCGGTCAGTACTTCTCCTTGCTGGAAGGAGATGGACCGCCGGGACCTGACTATGACAGGGGTCGCAATACGGGGGTTCGTCGGCGAGATAAGACCCCTACCCACGGTAAGAGGTCGAGCGTGACCAGGCAGCTTGGATGGAGCAGGAATGGCTCTGGGTCTGTGTTTGTAATGGAAAAAAAAATCATGCTTTCTCCCACAAGTTCTCTCACCTTTTCTTTTCACCATGCTCTCAGAGCTCCTCCTTATATGTTTGTTCATCACCCGCTTCATGGCTCTGCTCCTTTGTGTCATTTTCCGGCGGACACATGTGCCAAAAGCAAAACAAAATCACACGCCAAACAGTCAATCCAAATAAACTGTCTCCAGCTCCCTGTCTGCCCCACCACCTGTGTCCACCCTCGTTCCAGATCACTTCCAAAGCTTCCTGTAATGCACCCTTCCTCTGAGTTTATTCAGGCACAGCTATATGGCATGCAGGATGAGGGTCATTGAAGCTGAGTCAGAAGGCAACATTACTTTATCATCTCTTTAGCGAGGCAGTCTGAGAGCACAGTGGCAAAATGAAACTAATATTAGCGATTACATATGCAAGAATGTCCTCGTATGTTTCATGTGTCGTTTTGTGCCAGGCAAAACAGCATGACAAATCTTTACCAGGATGGTGGCTGAGAAAGAAATGATGGGTTAAAAAAATACCTGTCATGTCAAGTAATGTCAGACATGAGTGCAACAGTATATACTTTAGCAATGTCAATAGCAGCTAACATGCTAGCATGGATATCTATACTATAGTGGAATATGCTAGCATTTTCTATACCTCCAAAGGCAAAGAGAGGGGATTGCTAAATGAAGTTGCAGGACCATGGCATTATGAACAGACAACATGCCTGATTTGAATTTAATCAGTTTCCCTTTCAAAGTCATCTTCTCGTGCACCTCTGGGCCACTTCCAGTGCAGCTGCTATTTTTAGATCGATGTTTGTTTTGTCTCTTCTGCACTGTGCACTTTGTGATCTCACCGTGGACCTCGATTTTTCTAGGAAGGAAACATAAAATTTTTGCTTCAAACTGAACTGTGATCACTGGTGAAAGAAAGTGACCTGTGATACTGTTAGCTGTGTTCGGTTAGAGTCCAAGGTTTCAAGCACAACCAGGAGCATCCTCGTGGTTTTTTGCCTTGTTATGCACAGGTTGTGCAAAGTGACATGTAAAGCTATAAACCCAGCTTTCAACTGCCACATCCTGGAATACCTGCCGCTGAATATAGCTGAGTTTCTACGGTTTTTCAGTGGATGACAATAAATCTTATACCATTATGCAACATGTTTATTAACCCTTAAACGGGGAAACAGTTTATTCTGCTACTGATTCTTGTTTGGTGTCGTTTCTTGGATTGGATGATTAAAGTCTGAGATAGTGGCAATTTAACAGTTTATTCGTTTAACAAAGGGGGGCCTCAGTAGCTGTGGATAAACCGAACACAGGCACAAACGCCTGAGACCTCCTCCTCATGATGGCCACCAGCTTGGCCCCACACTGCTGTGAGATGGCATCGTGAGTCACCCAGCAGGGTTGTGTTGTTTACAGAATATTTGTGGCCAACATTGTTTGGCATCGGCAGGAAGGATCTGGCACGTTTTCAGGTATTAGTACTGGACTGCAAATGATTGACAAAGCAGCCAAAGTCCTAAGAAAAACTTTGATAGACCTCAAGAAAGGCTGGAGAACTATTGCTCAAGGCCACTTTTAAAAATTGCACAAAAATCGGACTCCTTGGAAGCAAAATATAAAGAAATGAGTGACTCAAGACACCGTCAAGCTTTGTTGAAATACGAATGAAATTAAGTGACAACAAAATATAAATTCAGCCTAATTACGGGGCCTTACTCGACACTCGCCTTGCAAGCTGTGTAAGTCCCCCGAGAGTCTGCGTAACCCCCTACCTGCACACACCTTCGCTCCCACCTGTCTGCCCCACCAGCTGTGTCCCACTCTGTCTCTTAGTCGCTACGTCCTGCAAAACACCCCACCTCCAGTTCCTCCCCCATAGCAGACTATCTGATTGATGATTGGTACTTCCAGGTGACCTCAGACCCGTTTCCATGCCTCCCGAATATAACTGGATGGCCGAGGCCAAGGAACCCAGCATGGGCAAGAGAGGGAGCCGAGGTACACACACACAAACACCTATACATGCTAAAGCACAGCCCTCACACACACTGTTCAGACTGGTGCTTTGCTTCATACTCAGCTCAACACATTTCAGCTCATCTTCTGGTTATCCATGGTGGTGTGGTTGTGTGAGGATACATATCTACCAGGTATGTATCTGACAGGGTGAAAAACGAACATAAATGCAAAGCGACTGCATTTATACAGCTGCCCTGGAAATGTGGATATTTCAATGTTCCCGATTTTACCCAGCTTCACCTTTTTTTGCGGCAAGACTCAATTTGTATTCAGCTGGGGATCCACAACTCTGCCATCAGAGAGTCTATGAATAATATTAAAGCACAATACAAATGTTGGGGTTCTGCCCTTCTCCCTCTCCTTCTCGTTCTCTCTGTAACTTTTTCGTTTTCTAATATTTAAGTGTTCGGATAAGAAGAAAATTAGGTAAGATGCATTGTCTATGTGGAGCCAAAGCAGTATAAAACTTTCTGTGACCAACAAGATTTAGTTGTTGTGGTGCCTCCCAAATCAACATAATCACTGCAGACAGATTAGATGTATGTCCCCAGCTGTGGCGCCATATCAGATGCAACAGCTCTGAGGCACTTTTATCCTTTTCTGTTGGGTTTTTATCTGTAAGGGTCTATTCAGTCTTGTCTGTTTCCGCTCTGCTCAGGGCTTCTCCTTTGACTCTTATATGCTATCTCCCCCCCCTCTGTGGTTTTCCTCTTACTGTCATCCAATCTATCGATCCTGTCCATCATCTAATGTCCATGTCCCTTCAATCCCCCTCCTCTTCCATACAGATTCAGACAACTCCCTCCTGCGCTACCTTAGTGACGACAAGATCCTGGTGATCGAGGAAGAACCCGAGGGTCCGAGCAGAGAAAGCCGCCGGGATTCCACCAGACGCTCGAGGCGTAAGAGCCGTAATCCCAGCAGCCCTAGTTTTCCCATCAGCCCCTCCATGCTGTCCTCCACCCTGCGCCTAGACCAGCCACCTGAAGCTTTGCCTGTAAGTACATTAGTTTTGAACATTTATTGTTGCCTTAAAATACAGGGCGAGTAAGTTATATCCACCTTCATCAGGACACAAGCTATTTTAAAACAGACTGTGTCCAAGTGAAACAACTGTCCCATGGTCAAACCAATTTAGACTGACATTCTTGATAGAGCCTTATAGTCATATGGAGAACATATAAAGGAGCCAAAGAGAGGGGAAGTCCACTTTGCTGTCAGCACAAAATTCAAAAGCCAGCATCTGATGACATTTGTAGACATTAATGAATGCATGACATTTGTGAAGGCACCATTAATCCTGGACGTATACAGAATTTTTGGAGCAACACGTGCTGTCATCCAGATAATGTCAGTTGAAGAAGAGGAAACCAAAACACATTTACACATCTTAAATCAGCATGCTCAAAACACAAAGAGCTTCAGGGTTAAAGTAACCTGCATTCAAGAAAACATAAACTTTTCAAAACTAAATTAAATGGTGCTGGAGCCTATCGAAGCTGGCAAGGAGCAAGAGGCACACAGAGATGGAAAACCATTCATCCTCACATCTACACCTAGGGCCACGTTACAATCACCACTTATCTGTGGACTGGGGGAGGAAACTCAGGCCCGAGCCGGCCAGTGGATTCGAACCCAAGGTCTTCCGTTGCTCCACTGCTAACCAGCGTTGCTCTATCATCTACAAAAGTAGCAATTATTGTTCAAAAAGTAACAAGCAATTATATTTCTGACTTGATTCTTGATTTTCTGTTTCCTGATAATTAATTTCCAGATGTATTTGATGTCTGACATTAACCATGGAAGAGAAAGGCCTGGTACTGATAGAAAGGTGCACACAGCGCATCACAGTTTGTTGTTGTCCAACAGACAACAACACGTGAGAGCATGTGAGCATCAGAACTGGACCACAGAGAAATGGAAAAAACATGATGAATCGTGTTTTCTTTTATATTTCGTGGATGGCCAAGTGCATGTGCGTCACTTACGTGAGGATCACCTGGCACCAGGATGCACTGTGGGAAGAAGACGAGCCGGCGGAGGCAGGATGATGCTTGGAGTAATGTTCTGCTGGGAAACCTTGGGTCCTCCCATCCATGTGGATGTTACTTTGACCTGTACCACCTACCTGAGCATTGTTGCAGACCATAAACACCCTTTCATGGAAACTGTATTCCCTAAAGGCTGTGGCCTCTTTCAGCAAGATAGGGCGCCCTGCCACAAAGCAGGAATAGTTCAGGAATGGTTGGAGGAGCACAACGAGTTTGAAGAGTTGACTTGGTCTCCAAATTCCACCGATCTCAATCAAATCGAGCGTCTGTGGGTCCACCCTTCATGATCCACGAAGCCCCTACAGGGTTTTTACAGTCTGTTGCTAACAACAACGGTGCCAGACACCACAGCACCGTTTCAGGGGTCTAGTGGAGTCCATGACTCGACCAACACATTATTAGGCAGGTGGTCAGAATATTATGCCTGATCAGTGTATTATTCAAGTTTGAACATTTCCTAATAAATATGTTATTTACTTTGTTTTACTAACTTTTTTCAGACTACAGTGCTGAGCTGTTTAAGATTATTGAGCCATTTTTAAACACTAAACTACTGATAGACACCAATTTAAAGGTTTACACCAGGGCCGGTGTCCTGCAGGTTTTAGATCTCACCCTGGGTCAACACACCTGAATCAAATGATTAGTTCATTACCAGGCCTCTGGAGAACTTCAAGACATGTTGAGGAGGTAATCTATCCATTTAAATCAGCTGTGTTGGATCAAGGGCACATCTAAAACCTGCAGGACACCGGCCCTCGAGGCCTGGAGTTCCCCCACCCCTGGTTTACACCATTGTTAGGATTTACTGGTCTTAGGACTAGGTTTTTCTAAAACAGGGTTAAGAAACGCACTGAAACAAAACACTGACGTGTTACCTTCATTTTTGTTAACTTTAATGCTTGTGTATTTCTAGCCAAACCTTTCTCCTTATTATCAAACATCAGATATGTCTGGAAATTAAGTATCAAGTGCTAAAATGATCAGAAAATAAGCAACAAGCAACAAGAGTTTGGAGAAACAGAAAAGAGTTTCAGAAGCGAAGCAGAAAAATAAATAAGATTAATAAACAATCAAAATCAAAGATGTAAATGAAAAATCTTCAGAGGAACCACTGAGTGTAGCGGAAGCTTTATTATTAGTGAATAACACATCACAAAGCTGATCAAAAGCATTAAGTCATAACTACAATTGCTTGTTCTTATCATCAGAGGCATCTGGGCCTCTGAGAAGGGACCTGCCGGTGGCTGTAGGACAGATCGCGGTGTTCGCACCTTCTGACATGCTGTCGGTTGTGTTTGTGTGCATTTGTCAGGTAGAGGACACAGAGGAGAGCGACAATGATAAGTGTTATTGCACGGCCGTCAGCATCGCCCATGACGAGAAAGACAGTGACACCGAAGCACTCCCCTCCATAGCTCATATGTTTCTCCCGTGCACAACAAGCTCACATGCACGCGGCTACGCGCAAAACAAACGAGCATACAAGGAGGGCATTTGTATGCAGGGTAGCCATCTCACGACTCATCCTAACTCATCCTAATATCCCCCATCTCCTCAGACACGCCTGGGTCTAAATAGGAGTTTATTCTGAATAAACACACACGCACCCGTGCGCACACACAGGAGCACGTATCCCTGTGAGTAGGTGTATGACTCAGCATCAGCTAGACCAATTACAAGCTCAACTGACAGACTGTGCTTAAAACACTACGCACGCAAACACAAACACGCACACACACCACACGGCAAGCTAACAGCTTAGCTCACACCGGCCCTCTCTAACCCTCTCGGCTGCGTGTTTCTCACGGTGGTGAGTCATACCTGTTTGGTGGGACATGAAGTATACCATCCTGCACTAACAAGCATATGCTAACCTAAATGACCCGTGGGTTTTGTCTGTCTCATTTCCTCTGTCTGATTCGTTTCTATCATAGCAACAGTTTGGCAAATGTCACACAAACTGAACGGCAGACATTTAGAAGATTTTTTGTTTTGTTTTGTTTTTTAGTTTTTGCACATTTTTTACAGTGCATGCCATTAGATTGCCCATACAGGTGAAGTATTCTTCATATCATGTACTGTAAGATGTGCAGTGTATAAGGCTAGCAAAAGAACGTGCAACGGTACTTGTGTTGCAAAATCTCCTGGAAGACTGCAAGGATTATGAGATAATGAAACCCCAACTGAGCCCCTGCTCTCCAGCAACAAATGCTCCTAATGATCTCGTCGCACTGTGGCTCAGGATCTGAGGATCCCTTGAGCACAAAAAGCTGCACAAGTAGTCCCATTTGTTTAAGAAGAATATTTTGTGATAATGGGTTTTTAAAAAATAGATGTTTTTAAAGGACACCACAAGTGAATTCACTGAGCTGCAACTAGATTTTTATAGTTAGGTCCATACGTGTTTGACATTGTCACAATTTTTGTAATTTTGCCTCTCTACACCACCTCGGTGAATTTTAAATCCAACAGGCTAAATGTGGTTGAAGTGTATCCTTCAACTTTATTTCAAGGGTTTTTTACAAAAGTACTGTATTAACTGTTCAGAAATTACAGACATTTTTCCACGCAGACCTGCATTTTCAGAGGCTTAAAAGTATTTTGGCAATTCACTGACAAGGGGTTTTGCTGCCAGATGATCTTCCTTCATTATTCCATAAACAATTAGCCAAATTATAGATTAGTATTGATCTTATGTGTTCAAGGGGTATTTGGTAGCTTTTCCCTGAACTCTTAATATGAGGTACAAAGAGATGTTAATGCACATGAAGGAGGGCCTTATTGGGCTGAAAAAAACTATTTAGGAAGATGGGAAAAAGCTTCTAGTACAATCTGGTTATTCTTTAATATAAGGAATGCATTGGAAAACTCAGCAAGAAAGACCACAGGAGACAACTAAAGACTGGAGGTTTCTTTACTTGGTTGGCTTCACAACCTCTAACCAAGTCAAGAAACCTCTTGAGGAGGAAGGTGTGTCATTGCCAAAGTCTACAATCAAGAGATGCATTCATGAATAGAAATACAGAGGGTTTAACACCAAGGTGAAAACCACTGATTACACATCTAAGAGAACACCTAAAAGAGTTTGACCACATCCTCCGTCTAACATGGTGGAGGCAATATTATGGCATGGGCATGTATGGACACCAGTGACCCGGACTAGTGTTTATTGATGATGTGACGTCTCATAGAAACAACGGGGTGAATTGTGAAGTGCGCAGGGCTGCACACTCTCTCCTCATATTCAGTCGAGTGCTGCAAAACTGATCAGGCAGCACTTCACGGTGCAAATAGCGAGCGTGCTGCAAAGCCAAGAGATTCACAAGGTAAAGAAATGTGACATCCTTCAATGACCAAGTCAATCAATGACAGCCGAAGAGAAAAGTGGCAACAACTGCAGTAAAGGCCTGGCAAAGTCTGCACTTTAATAATTGTTTGGTATTTTCATTAAAAATCCTCTGCAGTGGTGCATGAAGCAAAATTACAAAATTAGCATTACTGTCCAAATACTTATGAACCAAACCCATTGCTTAAGTAAAAAAAATCAAAATCCTACTTTAGTGGCCTGGGAGTATAAATTTTTTAGGATCAAAACATATTTAAAGTGGTTACAACAAAGTGGTTTATAATGCAAAATGTCACTTTTCAGGAGCATATATCTATTATATTACTGGGACACTCTCCCCCTTCAGGTCATTATGTTTGTGGTGTTATAATTGGGAGCAATTCTCGTAACACTGCAGTTAGCCACAAATAGTTTGCCTGCAGACTTGACTGCAACATAAAACAATTCAGTAAAAAAAGGCAGTGCAGCGCTGATGAGTCTTGATCCTCAGCTTTGCTGTGATCCTCATGTTATAGAGTCTAGTAACTGTGGTGTTTTCATTTTAGCTGTTATTCATTCATTTATACAGTGCAGTGTAAATATGCGTGCAGAATTATGGAAGGTTTCAGAGGTTATTTAATGATTTTTATTTCTTTTTCAGAGAGGTGCAGACACACTGAGGGCAGACACAACAGACAGGTGAGTTTGTGTCTGTGGTTGTTCGGCGGTTTCACCGCTTGCTTGTGATTGGTGGAAGAGGTTGTGAGAGTCATTTGTGCTGACTTTCAGCTCTGTGCCTTCTTGTAGGTACTCGGGCTCAGGAAGCTCGGGAGCCGCCTCCATGAGGAAGGTGAGGGGGAAAACAGTGCTAAGGGGACTGGCTTTATATTTCTTAACATGCTTTATTATGATGGGATTTTTCAAGCAGCACTGCCTTCAGTATACTGATTCTGACTCTGGCACCATTTTAATGAAGTGACAGTTACATCAACAATCTCCTAGCAACCGCATCTCGCTGTTACACGGAGATCAATTATGTCTTAATCGCTGAACATACAGCCAGACAGGAGCAGGAGAGATTTCTGAGATTAAATCAATTTAGCACTTCTTTAATTGAATAAAAAGATAACAGTCGGGTAAGTTGAATTGGTTTCCATTTTTAGGCTACTGTGGCACAGGGAGCTGCTTTAGTCATTAGCCCCAGTCTTTTCTCTAAAGCAACATGAGTTGTCGTGTACAGTGACTAACCTTGTTTGACTGTAAACAGACAAACAAATAGCTGCTAGGCTTGATCATTTGTGTTAGTACTAATGCTATCACCTAAACACGCATTAGCTTCTTTGATCTACAGTTTTTTTTATGTAGAAAACTCTTGTGGGAAAATCATTTGGGTGCAGCAGGCTGACCTTAAACACCTATACATGACTGAGCCTGACTGAGAGTGCAGACAAAGGTCTGCATGGATAAAGTCCAACTCTTCTGAGCTTCAGAGTTTGGGCCACAGCCTTCTGGCCAGCTGTACAAACATCCAAGGATCAAAACCAAAAGAGCAAAAAACTCATTTATTCTCAAGGCGGTAGTCTAGCCACTGGTGTCATACTTGGACTTGGGTGATGGAATGCACAGATATATAAAACAATTGCATTTTACTCTATGCAAATCATGGTTTACAGCTACTGACATCCAAAAGGGACTGAAAGAATCAATTTATGTCCACTGTGAGCGACCGTCTTTGAACAGAGGCGGTGGCTTACGACACCAACTGTCTGCCATCTATAATCCAGTTCTGAGATCCTTCCCCAGACACCTTAACGCCCACTCACATCCTGGGACATCTGACCTCAGGATATCACATGATAGGGTGGGGTTAGGTTTCACAATGAGCTCACCCGAAACCTTGGCTGCTTGTGACCCACACCCGTTTTCACACCTTGGCTCATGTGATTAGGTAGAGGATCATTAGGGCGTCCATTGTCCCTCTTGAGGAGGGCACACTCCCACAGGGCTTAAATCTGGGACTTTCCAGCATTTGTCCCTAGAACCGAAGAAGCTTCTTGGATGAGAGGTGAAACGTCTTCAAGCAACTTAAAGAAATCTAGACGCTTTTCTTTCCAAGCTCCTTAGACTTTTCATTAGATAGCAAAATAGCTCAATTTAAACATTTGATATGTTTCCTATGTTCTGTGGTGATTAAAACATACCTTTATGAGACTTGCAAATCACTCCAATCCACTTTGACATTTTATACAAGATCCCAACTTTTTTGGAGTTAGACTTGTATTTTATTAAATTACTAAAAGTCTAAAAGAAGAGCAGTCCTGACCTCTTTGGCACACAGGTTATTACTGATTGTAGGTCACTTCATGCCCTCTGGTAGGTTTAGCCTTGTGCCCTGTGCCTGTAATCCTCTTCGGAGTGTGCCTGATGAAATTTTGAAAAAATCAGCTAAACATTGCGGTGTGAGCTAGCCGCTTAGCTGTGTGGTACATCCATTAAACAACCACAGACTTTCTCTCTAATATCTTTCTTTTTTCCCCCATCTAGTCTTTCCATTACACCTCCCTAAGAACGAAAACCAAAAAGAGAAGTAAAGGTAGGTACTTTTCTCTTTTATTTTCCAGTGTAGGATCTTCACAGTAACACACTGCAGTGCTGCATGTATGGGAGCACTTGAGGCCCCGTGATTTACCCTGAAAATGTGTCTAAACTCCAGACATGATCACTCATCACTGTGAGATAATGACAGGGGTTAAAATTCTCCCAGAGATAAAGAATAGACTCCTAACATTTGGATTTCATTTGTTAGCATTAGCAACTTCAAATACTGATTACATGTTAGCACACACAGAGTACTTATTTTCACTGTCAGACCTTCAGGATTCTTGGTCTTTCTTCTCTCCCTCGCTAGGTTCCCTCACTAGTGCCAGTCGAAGGAGAATCTCCTGTAAGGATCTCGGCCACGGTGACTGTGAAGGCTGGCTATGGAAAAAGAAGGACGCTAAAGGCTACTTCACCCAAAAATGGAGGAAGTACTGGTTTATCCTCAAAGAGTCTTGTCTCTACTGGTACACCAACCAAAACGTAAGGCATTACATTAAAAAACACAGCAATTTTGCCGTACTTATTGTTGCCAGAACTAATGAACACCAGCTAGTTGTCACAGTTTCAACACAAAACTTCACCAGTCCACATATGAAGTGTAATGCAGTGTCTAATACAGATACATTATTATATTTCAAATGACTATAATGGCTCTCTTTCAAATTAGAGACCAAATTAGATTTTTGAATAAAAAACAAAAACACCATATGAGGCATTATTAATAGCATATAGCAATGAGTGCTACAGGATATTAATGTTAATGATTTTTTCTTCAGTTTTGAGGCTTTTCTTTCTTATTTATGAGGTTCTGCTGAAATCAGGTTTACATCTCCTCTGTCTGTTTCAGACAAACATTTGACAAAACATCATCTTACTTCCTTTCATTTGGCTGTGTTGTGTAGTTTTGGCTATAGAACCAGCCAAAGTAATAATGAGGATACTAGTAAAAACAAGAAGCCAGGTGACACATAAAGACAACATGCAGAACCAGAAGTACACCGACACAAAGATGACTTGTCGGGTGATTTGTGAGGTGACAGATGTCGACGGTCTGCCTGTCCGTGCTGGAGTACAGTTCAGAGTTGACATGAACCTTTTCATTTGACATAGAAAGTGTGCATGTGACCATAATTTTAATACAAATGGAACCCCATACTGTTCCTGTAATGAAATCTTCTCATAAAATCAAGAAAAAAAGGCTAATATCATTTCTACATCTCTGTCGCCGTGTCTTATAATTGGACTGCAACTAGAAAATGCATAATTTAGTCAATTAAAATAAAATAATACTTTTTTCAATTGAAAAATTTCATTACAAAAAAAATGTAAACAAAAAATTAATTTAATGTTTTACAGCAAAGTACTGAAACAATTTCTCGCTGATTTTGGTCCGTATTGACATGACAGCAACACACAGTTGTCTGTGAACGATATCTGGTGAATGTGGAGGCCATTTGATAGTCACGTTTAAGAAACCAGTTTAAGATCGTTCGGTTGATCTCATTATCCATCAGAAGATGGGGACATTGTGGTTATAAAGGGATGGACATGAACAATACCCGGGTAGGCTGTGGTGTTTAAACAATGCTCTCTTGGTACGAAGGGGCCCAAAGTGTACCAAGAAATCCTCCTCTACACCACTACCAGCAGATGAGACGAGGCAGGATGGATCCATGCTTTCATGCTGTTTATGCCAAATTATGACACTGTTATCTGTAGCAGCAGAAATCGAGACTCAGGAGACCAGGCAAATTCTTTCCAATCGTCTGTTGTCCAATTTTGATTTGCCTGTGTGAATTGCAGCCTCATTTACCTGTTGTTAGCTAACAGGAGTGGCGCCGGGTCTGGTCTTCTGCTGCTTACTGTTGCCTTCCTATCAGCTCGAAGTAGTCTGGCTAGTCTTCCACCTTTGACATGTTTTCGCTTTTTCAGACCTTTGTCCTTAAACCCTAAAGACAGCTGTAAGGGGAAAATCCCAGTAGATTAGCGGTTTTGCACCAACGACCATGCCATGGTCAAAGTCACCTAAATCAGTTTAAATGAGTCACTTAAATGAACTTCAGCAGGCTGGCTTGACCATGCCTACATGCCTAAATGAACAGAGTTGCTGCAATGTGGTTGTGTACCTAATAAATTGACCAGTTAGTGTATAAGTGAAATATTTTGAAACCAAAATCTCATCGAGACGAAATTAACAGTGGATGAGTTTGTTTATGCAGAAGATTTTATCTCCATGTTCTGGCTATGATAGTCATAGCTTGTCTTTTTAATGTTAAGTGGGAAAAGGACTTTATCCCAGCCAATGTAAACAACATATGTTGTTTTCATATGCTTGACTAGAGTCTTAGTATCCCAAATAAAATTGGTATGCATGACATTTTGTTCTGTGTGTTGATGCTGTACCACCACTCTCCATCTGTCTCTGCCTGCAGGATGAGAAGGCTGAGGGCTTCATCAGCCTCCCTGAGTTCAGAATAGACCGAGCCATAGAGTGCAGACGGAAATTGTGAGTGTCTCTCACATGTCGCCAAAAATTACTAATCAAGCACATGTGCAC
The DNA here is from genome assembly GCF_900408965.1 of Simochromis diagramma. Taxonomy (NCBI): domain Eukaryota; kingdom Metazoa; phylum Chordata; class Actinopteri; order Cichliformes; family Cichlidae; genus Simochromis; species Simochromis diagramma. The sequence goes on from NW_024387477.1 coordinate 3,942,186, forward strand.
TCACCCACACAACGTGAGCACGCACAAACCCACTGTGCACACGCAAAAACACTAATCAGTCCTTCTTCTCCCTGACTGACTGCAGTGCCTTCAAAGCCTGTCATCCGAAAATCAAGAGCTTCTTCTTCGCCACAGATTGTCTTGAGGAAATGAACAGGTGAGTTACTGTGAATATATACAAGTTTCTGAGCGTGTGTGGGATGGTGTTTTGGGTTTGTTTCTTTAAATATGGACCAACGTCAGAGACAGGGGACGTCACGTGTCCTTTAATGAATATTTTAATGGAGTAAATCAAGTTTACACAGGGAACAACTCACCAACACAACTCTAAGCATGAATAAGGCATGAACTTGGCCCTCCTTTGTTAAATGCTCTTGTTTGTGTGTGTGTGTGTGTGTGTTGTGTGTGCTTGCAAGAGATAGATTGTAGAGATATATTTGCAGGAGTGCTATCTGATGAGCTCTAATTATCCACACCTCTCCTCAATGACATGGGGAGATAATTGGAAGAGAGTAATTAATCAGCTATATTTGACTTCCATACTTCATCTGGAGTGTTCCTGTGTGAAAGTGTTGTTTCACGCATTTTCTTGGGCATTATGTGTGAAAAGGTGGGTGTTAGCATTTTTCAGCACTTACAGTGAAGCTAAATTTAGATCCTGATTCTTCGTGGTGGTTCACAAAGTCCTAAAAGGTTTCTGTTTCCCTGTGGAATGCATCCATGTATCCGTCTTAACCGCAAATCTAATTCAGGGTTGCTGGATGAGAGGCCAGTCTATCACAGGGCTAACCCAGTGGCAGACAACCATTCATTCCAGTATCCACACCTACTCAGGATTAAACACTGAAAACTAGCCAAGATAAAACCACATCAATAGAGACATTGTTCCTCAATAATATCTGAATGTTTTGTGAAACTTATTCCAAAGCTTTGAACATAGTGCATATCATAACAAATGGTTGGTGGTAAATGTGTTATTAAAAAGGGCAGAATAAAGCTTGGCGCTACATTTTTTTTTATCAAAGAAGAGGAAAATATTGGATTGTGAGGAACTATTTTTATATAAGGATTAATACGCGGTAATAGCTACATGAGCTATTAGCAGAAAAACAAAAATACAAAACATAAATGCATAATTAACATGACTTCAACAACTGGTTAAAGAAGGCTTGTTTAAAATGTTTTAAAGTTTAGCATTTTTGCTGGTGATACCTTGTGTTTTGGTCTATTTTTGTTTTTAATTTAGATAGAAATCACCACATTTACATGAGAGCATTAAGCTATCAGCTAACGCTAGCAAGTCGGTTAGCATCTGCAGACTGAATGGGTGCTTTGCTCCGACAGATACTTGCTAATCAGTGTTAACATACTGTACAACTGTGCTATAAAAACAAATAAACTAGGATTTCATTTATACACACAAAAACACATAAAACACGTTTTTTTAAATGGCGATTGAACATGCTATTAGCGCAGTTAACCATGTATAAAGCCATTATTTCTCAGAAAATTAAAAAGCACAGGTCCAGTTCAGTAACCTTGCTACAGTGACACCTAGCAGCAAAATCAATAACTTTAAGTCATTTTTTCTGTAAATATTGAAAATAAAAGTGTATGGATATTTATTTACCTTTGAAGTATGCCCCAAGTGGCCACTCCAGTAACTGCAGGGGTTGCTGCTTTTTTGTTCATGAGGTTTTTTTTGTTTTTAATTTAAAAATGTAATGCGTGTGTCATTTCCTGTTGGAGGCCCTACTTACTGTAGTTTGCAAGAACAGGAAACCTGTCAAAGTCGGAGACTATTCTTAGTCACAACTTTATTATTAGGTGACTGTAGAGAGACACGGGACAAGGTGGGATCTGTTTGGAGACAGACAGGAGCGTGGAGGCAGACAGCTTCGGAGACTCACTCTTCAGAGAGAATGGCTGTTTTTCTCTCTTGTCTTTCTCTATTTCTGCCTCCATCTCATTAATTATCTCAAAGCCTTTCTCCTCTCTTTGGGGGGGGATAGAGTCAGTTAGACATCAGCTGTTAAGAGAAACAACTTAAATTATTTAGAGTGAAAGTTTTTTTATTCATCACCTACCATTTACCAAGTATAACCCATCCTTCCTTCTCATCATCTTGTCTACACTTATTCTCATCTATCCTTTGATGCCTTGCTTCACTTGTTTCCTGTAGGTGGATGAACCGGCTGGGTCTAGCTGCTATTGGATACACACCAGATGATAAGGTGCCTCGCCCTGATGAAGGTGAGGTGGATGGGCTAGACAAGAAAGGATTCCCTCAAACTTTGTGTGTGTGTGTGTGTGTGTGTATAACTAGCACAATTTTGTATGTGCATGTGTATTTATCGTCACGTCAGACTATTGGAGTGAGAGCGATCAAGACGACGTTGATGGTTCGATGACACTCAAACAGGAGGGACCTTCATCATTCTGTGATACTTACCATCGCACACCATCGGTAAGTAACACACTCAACTACACTCCTTTGCAATGTTTCATTCTGATAGAATATTTGATTCTTAAAAGCCCCACAGTTTTCCGATCTGCGTAGACCAGAGCTCGGCATTAATAAAACATCAGAGTGTGAGCCTAACGGCTTCTGTAAGCAGCCAAGACCATCACTTCTCTGTGTTCTGCTGCCAGAACTTGTACTTAGTCTGACCTCTAGGTGGCGACATGCACATGCTCATTACATCACTGCTCTGATGTTACTCAGAGAATTAAAATCCAGTGGCACTGGTGTCATTAATATCTCAGCTGAGCCACAATGCTCATGTCAGTCATTCGTAGATTACTCTTCAGCCATCTCATTGCTTTTTTATTCTCATCTTTTGCTCTCTTTCTTTCCTTCTCCTGTCCTCTCTCCACCCTTGCACACCTCCTCCTCCTCGTCTTGCGGGTCACTGTTTCCTTGTATCTGTGCTCACCTTTCACTCTTCACCACTTTCATCTATGCCTGCTCACTTCTCTTACTCTTGATCCGTTCAGGCTAACCTCCTCCACAGTTATGACCAGTTGCCCCGCTCAGTGAGCTCCATGAGCCTCATGCGCTCCACTCCATCTCCACTCCCCCCACCAATGAGTGCCTCCACCTCCCCCATTCCTCCACAGATGGTCTCTTCCACCTCCCCTCTCCCTCCACAGGTTAATTCTTCTAGCCCCTTCCCGGAGCCTAAGCATGGTCGGCATTTCTCCAGCGAGTCCACACACTCCCACTCCTCTGCCGAGGACCAGCGTGGAGACAGCATGGGCATGGGAACTGGCACAGGCAGCACCAGTACCCACTCATCCGGCTGCCGCTCTTCCCATCGTGAACGACGCTCCTGGCAGGACCTCATTGAGACCCCTCTGACCAGCGCAGGGCTGCACTTCCTCCAGACAGCACCGGGGGAGAGTGAGTATGGCGGCTTAATGGGGAGCATGGCTGGAGAAATGGGGTTCTACGGAGGGCTGGGCAGACAGGGCATGTCCCCAGAGAGACGCAGGCAGGCCACGCTGCCCGTACGGAGACACCACGCCGCAGAGAGGGACAGAGAACGGGACGGGCCCTTCCCTCTGGAGCGGGGGCCGTACACACACAGCCACACACACAGGCGCTCCCACAAGCAGCGGAGCCAGAGTCTCCCCAGGAACAGGGACCCGATGCCAGGAAAGCTGCTGCACACCTCTGCTCACATGGAGGAGAGGAGTGAAGACGAGGAGGCAGAAGAGCAGGCTGCAGATATGCTTGAGGGTGAGGAGGGTAAGAAAGTTACAGGGTTAATATTTTCCTAGTGTTGTATGAATTAGACAAAATATTAATGTCATGTATTTAAGTTAAAGTAAAAAAAAGCTCTTTACAACACAGCCCACGACTAAGACTAGAATTAAATGTAATTTCACTTTATGTTTTCTGAATAATACAGTCATATTTATCTAAAGTAATCGGGTAACAATTCAGCTATTTATAGCAACTATTCACAGGAAATAAAGAAGTAATGATGATAAAGAAATAACTATATTGTAAGGAACTTTAAGTAGTGCATATCCTCTGAGTATTTTATAGGAATTGAGACACAAAATGATGTAAAATTGATCAAGTTTACAGTGTTGTTTTGTATATAACTATCCTCCCACCCATATTTACATAGGTCAAAATATGTAGTAAACGTCAGCTCAGTCATTAACAATAAGAAGAATAAGAATAACTTTATTGATCCCAGAGGGAAATTAATATGTCTGGCTCAGATTAATTTAATGATTAGTATGCAATCACTGACTTTTCAGGCTTTAAAAAAGCCCAGTTTTCTAACAGTGTTCAATACAGTCAATTAAATGAATATAAGCTGTCATGTGTCATTTTTATTTATTTATTTTTTTAATTTTATTGCTATGTCTGGTTTTATTACTATGTGAATATTAGTATTGTACAGCACTTTGGTCTACCAGGTGTGTTTTTAAAGTGCTATATAAATAAATGATGATGATGATGTGATCATTGTCAGATACAAAAATGTAAAGAAATTCTGTAAATATTATATAATAATATTTCTCTAATATTCCCATTTCTACTAAACAAACAAAAAATCTTTTAAACTTTAAAACTTAATTTAAACTTCTGCTTTGAATCTATGTAGAGCCCAGAACATAGTCTGCAGTGGTTCTAAGTGTATATACACCTATCATGGGCATGAATCTCATGGTTTGGGGCTTTAAATGATTTCTTTAAACTCTTCTTTTTCCAGGATCAAATGATTGTACAGCAACATCTTTAAAAAGTTTTAAAAAACAAGAACTGGGAACAAGTTTGAGTGTATTTTCTAATCCACAGAAAGTCAAAAGTATACATGTAGGGTCAAATAAATATGTACACCTCTCACTAATATTTGGGTAAATGTCCCTCACCGAGTTGCAGATGTTTTGGGAGCCATCGACGAGCTTCTGGCATAATCCTGGATGGATAGTTGACCCCTCTCTTTGGCACTAGGTTCATTTAAATTGGTTGGTTTCCAGGCACGGACTTGGCATTGATGCATTCTCCACAAATTTTCAATAGTGTTGAGTTCGGGGAAGACCGTTTCAGATGCTAAATGTTGGTCTGCTTTATCTATTCCAAACCAGTTTTAAAGTGTTTTCAGGATCATTGTTTCATTTCTTTTCAGCCATATACCAACTGGTTTAAAGTGAATTGTTGCCAAATAGTTAAATATTTGTTTCATCTAAACATAAAACTTTTGTAACTTACTTCTACTTCTGCATGCACGTACATTTCATGTTTTGGAGACGAAAATGTGAAATGGAATGTGAATGTGATATCGAGTTGAAACACATTTATTGAGAGATTTAAATGTGTGTATGTATAAGCTTGAGCCTGTGTGGATCAGAGAAAATCCCAAATAAATTCAAACTCGTGCACGAGTTCTTGTTTTTTTTATAGTCATCAAAGATGGATGCTGGAAAATAAAACAGTACAAAGAAATCATTAAAAGCCCAAAATGACCACGGTATTCATGCCCATGACGAGTGTTTGTAAACTTGTGGCCCAAACTGTACACAAGCCTTCCACTCTGTTGTCAATATTCATACCAGTGCGGCCTGTGGCGATGCCATGTGTAGTTAGATTTGTAGGAAGGTGCATGTTAGGTTATTTAAAAGGGTTTGCAGCAATGACATACAGATGCCTTCAGCCAAGGTTTAACATGAATGCATAAATCCACTGTAACCAAAGAAAAGGTTCACTCTCCAAAAAGGGGACTACTATAAGTTTTATTTGTATTAAGGAGGTAGAGCTAACAAAAGAGCTTCCATAACAGTGAAAATTCCCAGTTTGATCCCAAAAGGAGACACAAATCCCTTTGGGGTTGCATCAGGAGGGCATCTGGTGTAAAAATCTGCTAAATCAGACACATGCAGCTACCAGCTGTTGTGACCCCTCATGAATAAGGGAGCAGCTGAAAGTAATAGTTTTTCCTTAAGCTGTTTTTGCAGATGCACTGCAGTCTTGAAATTTTGCAGGAACTCCCTCATACGAATACCTTTTGCACCAATATGCGAATAACACAGCTAATATTCCAGTACGTGCTAGCAGGTGGGCGTCACATGTGTGGCAATCTGCTCATTGTATCCAGGCAGCTCTTGCCTAAACCACTGAGAATTCCCAGTTTTATGAATGCATCTAAATAGACTCTTTCCTGCTGTGTGACACATGTGAAACTATTTATACTGCTCTTAGTATTACTTGTGCCAGTGATCGGAGTTAACTAATTCTCTTTACTTCACAGTTTATTTATTTTGTAAAGACAAAACAGTGTCACATTAGTATAAAGGCATCCAAATCTAGACATGGGACAAAAACATTTCAGTTAACTTCTGAAAACCCCCCCCAAAGAAAACAAGAATATCTCTGAGGAGCGTGGGATGACATGCAACTTTGTTTGCTAGGTTTTTTTCTAACTGTCAGTTGTACGTGATCGGTCTGACTCTCACCGCTCGTCTCGTTAGATCTGCGGGAGCTGAGAGTGGAGAGCAGAGAGAGGAGGGTGTCGGAGGGACGGGAGCGGCGAGTTTCAGAGTGCCGCGAGCCCGAGCCGCTGGATGGGCTAGAGCAGCTCTATCGGGCCCTGGAGCAAGCCAACGTGACAGCTTTAGGAGACCCTAGACCATGTAGCAGGCAGGAGCTTCGACGCTGTTTCATCCAGAGAGCCAGGGACCCCCTGCTCAACGACAGGCTGCACCGGGTCCGAGCCCTCCGTAGCACCTTGAAGGTATCGTTAACAACTTCTGTCACAAACGCAACAAAGATTTGACATGTTTTAAAACTTTCTAATACCCGTAAACCCATAACTCCCTTAGTCACGTGTCCCCTTAGTGTGTCATTTCATGGAAATGTTGCTGAAAAACAAACAATACTTCCCCTCCTTACATCTTAAGTATGCTGTACCTTTCCTGGCGTATTATGGAATGGATTAATCTTGCTTTTTCACATCGTTATTTTTTAACGTCTTTATTTATTAATTGATGCACAACAACTTGATGAATTTTAAATAAAGATGGACCCAAAATAAGATGGCGCCTGTTAAAAGTCTGTGAAGGTTCTCAGTCATCCAGGTCGTCGTAGTCTAAGGAGCTTGGAAAGAAAAGCATCTGGACTTCTTTAAGTTGCTTGAAGACGTTTCACCTCTCATCCGAGAAGCTTCTTCAGTTCTAGGGTCAAATAGAGGAGAGTCCCAGATTTAAGCCCTGTGGGAGTGTCCCCCAAAGAGGGACAATGGACCCCCACGGGACAAGACTCGGCTGTCCATCTGCATCTAAAGGACAAAGGTCACTCTTTCGAGGATGCCAATGTTCACATTTTGGACAGAGACGACAGATGGTTTGAAAAAGGGACTGAAGGAATCAATTTATGTCCACTGTGAGCGACCGTCTTTGAACAGAAGCGGGGGTTTACGACACCAACTGTCTGCCATCTATAATCCAGTTCTGAGATCCCTTCCCAGACGCCTTAACGCCCACTCACATCCTGGGACATCTGACCTCAGGAAATCACATGATAGGGTGGGGCCAGGTTTCACAATGAGCTCACCCGAGACCCTGGCTGCTTGTGACCCACACTCGTTTTCACACCTCGGCTCATGTGATTAGGTAGAGGATCATTAGGGGGTCCATTGTCCCTCTTGGGGGGGGGACACTCCCACAGGGCTTAAATCTGTGACTTTCCAGCATTTGACCTTAGAACTGAAGAAGCTTCTATGCTTCGTGCTATGTGAATAAAACTGAATTGAATTGAATTGAAAAAAAAAAAGATGTAAAAAAGCAAGATTTCCCCACTTCATAATACGGCCCATACTCCGAAAAGTACAGCATACTTACGATGCAAGATGGGGAAATAATGTTTTTCTGTAAAATTACCATAGAATTACATACTTACACTTATACTTAAAATTATAATGTAAGTACAATTTTCTTGGCTGACATGTTACCCCTTTATTCTATTATTTATATTACGTTTATTCTAGTCCATATTTACAGATAAATATACAACAATTACATTATAGTTTCAACTGAAATACATTGAATTTCCATTTAATTACAGGGGAACTACATCCTTTATCACAGGGTGTATTATAAGTGTTACCAGGTTGTTGTTGGTTTTTTTTACACAAAAAAACAACGTGAGGATTTAATGCGGTAACGCTTTTCTCCTACAGGCCAAAGAGTCGGAGCTAGCAGTGATCTGTTCCCTCCTGGAGGACCCTGGCCTGTGCTCCCAAACCTTCAGAGAATGGAAGCAGTGGCACAGCGAGCTCTACTCAGACATCTGCCAGCTCAGCCCCGGCACCAACGGCCAGGATGACCTCTCCCCGCTGGCCGCACCTCTCATGACCCACACGCACTCCTTCATCGAGACCCACGTGTGAGAAAGAGACGAGAAGCGAAGGCTGAACTGACACGCACACGCAAACACACACACGCGCGCAGTAACACGGAGCTTTACATTAGCTAAAACTCTGTCCTGGTCACGACTCTGAGCATGCACACACACACACACACACACATTGTAAGATGTGTAAATATCATAGAGGGAACAGTCTGAGACCTGCGTGTATGAACTTTTGATAATCCCGAGGACCCCACAGGGTGCCAATTGCATGCCTGAACAGAAAGCATTAATCTTCCTTTGTCTATGGATCTCAGCATAAACGCCACACGCTTGTCAAGCAAAATGGGGGGAAAAAACAGACTTTTTAACACAAATTTTTTCTTTTATATTCTCTAGGTTTTGCTTTTGCTTTTTTTCTGCTTTATTTTAGGGGTAAGGGGGAGCTATGTAGCAGCAATACAGAGGAAAACCCTTTTCACCACAACACTGTACTTTTGTACTGATGAACTTTGCACCCAGAGCCACCAGTTCTCCCCCTTTCTCTCTGTGTTTTTTTTCCTCTTGCGTATCTTTTTGAGTTACAGGGACCTCACTGTTATTTCAGGCTGATCTCACGGGACAGTGCGGGGAAAGTAAAGTGTGAAACTGTGAGAGGTAGCCAGCAATGTCGGTTTATCAGCGAGAACCCCTTTGCGCTGGCCGGATTCATGTGCTGAAGGAGGCTCCTCTGAACGAGTGCAGTTCTGTTGGCATCTTCTCTTCCTCTCGTTTCTCTCCATCACCTTCTCTTTTCTTAGCGACTTCTTTCTCTAGTCCTCAAAGACTTGTGTATATGTGTATACTGATGTAAATGTTTGCGTTCCACTACCACTGTGATAGGCTTCTAGAGGTAGCGGAGGGAAGACAGAGAGTATGTATTTGTGCGGGTGCAAAACAAGTTTATTATTATTACTTTTTTTTGGTTTCTTTCGTAGTTTTTTTTCCTTAAACCGTGAATGCAAGAGCTTAGAGAGTTCTTTTTCAGTCACTCACTACAACGAATGCACTTTCTATATCTCTATATCTCATCGGCTGCATCACAGGGTCTACGTGTCATCGGCCTCATTACCATTGCTGTTCAAATATCAGGTAAAAGCATTTGCCGTCTCATTTTCTAAAGATTTGTGTACAGTCTACAAATATATTTAAACATAGAAGACTATATAAAATCTATTTACGTTTTGTGTCATAGAAATAATGTAAAGTATGATGTATTCTATGCCAAGGTTCTGCAGTGTCCCCCTCTTCACTCTGTAGATGCAGGGTGTTTAGCAGTCGAACAAATAGGATGCGACCGACAGCCGTCGCTGATGGTCTTTACTGGTTTACATCACGGCTGACCATTCTCTGGGTGGTGCGTTGCATGAGACAAAGGCCTGGGACTGATTTGAATGGACAGGGTAAAATACTGTGGATCATTTGTGTTCCTTTTTTTGTTCCTTCTCACAATTGCAAGGTAATTAGACTCGTAGCGCATGATAGATGCAAAAGTACCGTCGAAGGATGACTTTTTCTTTATGTGCTCGTAGCTTTCAAGTCTTTGTTTTTCATTCTGCAGTGTTTAGAGACACGTACTGTACCATGAGAGTTAAGGGAGGTTTTTCCTTCTCCTTTAGCATCCAAGCAGCAGGTTATAATTTGATGTTTGGCTCACATAGAAGACCGACCTGCATCCTAAAGAAGCTTCTGACACCTCACTCCAAGTGACATCACTGCAGTTGCTTCCAAAGTGAAAGCTAATTTGACATTCCCTCTAAGCATATGGTTGATACTGGGCAGTCATAACCTCTGCACTAAACGGTCTGTAATGTCTGTGAAACCGGGATGAATCATTTCATCTGCAATATCAGGCCAAGGACTCAACGGTGCCCCCCAGCGTCGAGGACTCCGAGAGACACGTGTAGCACCTGCTGCATCCAGCACTGTCTGTACTTAGTCTTCATATTTTACTGTTGTTCTTCTTCATGAGTTTTCATCATGTCACACTGTAGTGAAATATCAAACGTGCCCCAGAGATATAGCTCACGTTATTTGCCTGTTATTTCTTTATTTTTGTTTTTTTTGCTAGTTTGTTTTTTAATGATTAATTTGAGAGTAACACAAAGAAACTCAATGATGCAAGCACTTTCCCTGTGCCTCCCAATCCTCTCTTTGGCAACGAAAGGACTGACTATTTCCACACACAGGCACGCACACACACACACAGACACACACGCGCAGCTGTAGAAGAGTTACAATACAGTTTTAGTCTGCAGACCTCTCTCTGTTTGTCATCTGTAGTGTTGGTCTTCTTTCTCCAACCGCTGCTCTGACATACTGTAGATTAAAGGAGTTCTGAGAGTTTTCATTTGTAGGCACCGACTGTGTTATTCCTCCCGAATCTTTTTGTGTGTGTAAACCTGCAGAAACAGGCCGAAAAGGGAGATTCCACTGTGTGTTCTTTCAGGGGTGTACACCTCATGGTACATTGCACAGGTGTGTAAGATGTAAGTTGCACTGCGACATTAAAAAAAAGGAACATATTGCTCTTTTTCAAGGATAATATTAGCTTACTGTTATTCTGTACATTAAAATGACTAAAGACGATATTAAAAAAGAAAGAAAATTACATTTATTCTTCCTAAAGTAGCCTTTTTTGGTTTCATATATATGAATATATATTACAGAAAATACAGATTGTAAACCTAAGTTGTTAAACTTTGACTTCAATAAACTGAATCCTCTGCACTATGGCCGGTTAATGTGTGCCTTTCCTCTGATTTATTGGAAGAGTTTTGCTGTGTCTTCTAGTTAATAACAGTTTCAAGTTAAGGGCAGGAAGCCCTACAGCATGCTGTGCAACCCGTGCCATCCATCTATCCATCATATCTTTTTCAGTTTACAATGTGGTGGGCAAAAGCTTTGTTTCCAGGCTGTCACTTGGCTTCACTCTCTGCACTCTTTTAAAGACAATCTTTATTCTGGATTCATCTCTTTGGGATCTATAGCCTTGCCGGGCGATCGTGGCTCAAGAGTTGGGAGTTCGCCTTGGTTCGAGCCCCGGCTTGGACAGTCTCGATCGTTGTGTCCTTGGGCAAGATACTTCACCCGTTGCCTACTGGTGATGGTCAGAGGGCCCGGTGGCGCCAGTGTCCGGCAGCCTCACCTCTGTCAGTGCGCCCCAGGGTGGCTGTGGCTACAATGTAGCTTGCCATCACGTGTGTGTGAATGGGTGGATGACTGGATGTGTAAAGCGCTTTGGGGTCCTTAGGGACTAGTAAAGCACTATACAAAATACAGGCCATTTACCATTTGTTGGGGCCTTACTATTGGAATGAGTATGTGCACAATTGCCTAAACAGATTTGGCATATAAATATAGAGAAGGTTTATTGATACTGGAAGCTTCCATTAGTAGTCTGCTTGTACTCTCAGTACTAACAAAACAGGTTTGAGCACGCTTTGGTTGCCTGCAGGTAAATAGTCCAGATGGAGAGCAAAAGAAGGATGCTGTTGAAATGCAAGACATAATCAGCAGCTATTCCTGATGTATTTCCATTTGTAAACAATGTTGCAAACCTTAACTCAGATATCTAGTGGCTTCACCGGCAACCCAAAAATTAATTCCTAGACTGATACTGTTTCATCAAATCCAGTGCAACATGTGCACCTGTGCTGTTCTGGTGCAGAACTTTGTGTGTGTAGGTTGATTTCTGACTGAACACATCTTAAAGCTCTTGTGCACAAAGTTAAGTAGTACTGTAAATTTTCTTATACATATTCACTTCATTAAAACTAAACTAAATGTGGAGAAATCCTGTGGTGCTGGAACATGTGGCCCCCTCAGGGTCGATGCTGGCAATGTCTCAGCAACGTAAATAACAACTCATTTACATGTGAAACTGCGAGTAGGAGTTTATTTTTATTTTGATGCAAATGTACAAAAGCAAAGGTCAACTGTCCGCTCAGTGGGTGAGCAACATGTGGACTTACTTGACGAGTAGGATAGCACAGCCGAGCTGCAATTCCCACTTCAGCCCATTAGGTGGCAGTAGCCGACCGCGGGGTTTTTTGGGCTAGAACGAAGCTGTAACCAACAGAAGAAGGGGGAGAGCGCTGTCATGGCGGCCAAGGTGAATGCATGTCATTTTGTCTTCAGCAAAGTTTTTAGCTTTTATTACAATGACTTTTCAATGAAAGTGTAGACTGTGTGTTGGCGTCAAGTGCCCCGCAGCTGCTAGTGTTTACTTGTTCTGGTTGTCACATCTCAGGCGTTGTTACTCTGCACGAAATATCTTTGCTAGCTATGTGTGCTGTGCTAGCTTCGCTGAATGACTCCTGAAAAGAATACACAGGAGGAAGGTTTTAGCAGAGGTTGCATCTTTAAAAGTGTGTAACAGCTGTTTAACCTTAATAGCTGTCAGCCCTGCCTTTGTTAGCTTTCTAGAGCCGCATTAAGCTACAACACAAACACTGTCGGTAAGAGTAACGCTTAATGTCAGTTAGCTTAACTAGTTCGAAACAGTTTGTACACACAAAACAAAGGGAATAAGCTCAGGATGTATACTTAGAAGTTCATTAATGCAGTATAAATAAATATTTGAAAGACTGGAAAAGCGATGCTTTGAAATATATGGTGGTATTGTTTTAATTAATAATATAATATATATATATATAATAATTCTTCCACTGAAAGTCCACGAAGTAAGCTGTGATAGAGATGTGGTGTTGACACACTGACTAAAACTACAGTGTACGTTCCCCCTCCTGCCAGGTGGTAATGGTGGCCGTCCCGACTGTGCTGGGAATAGCCTCCCTCCGTGTGTACTCTGTGAATGAAGCGCCTGCTGATGGGCTGGTTACTCGAGAAAAGGTGTGTATTCATGATTTGTATGGGATATTGCCATTCATAGCCATAATAACACACCAACTCTCTACCTCCCTTTCCCCAGCTCAACATCTACAACCCGGTGTTGCAGTCTGCTCAGAGTAAGTTTGTCCCAGAGAGTCCAGGGGTCATCGAGGGTGGAGTGACTACAGCCAGAGAGACAGTACTACCATTTGTGCACGCTGTAAAGGTATTCACGTTTTCCCCCCTTTGTGTACATGTAAAGCTGCATGTAGGAAAAAATCTCATTCACATTCACCGTCAAGTACTGATGTAGCTCATGCTTTCACATCCTCTTCTGCACTTTTAACACGAGCAGGTGGTGGAAACGCATTTATATTTAAACATATGACAGCTAAAATGCACCAGAGAACTCTTATCTTGCACCTGCGAATTTAGTTGACACCGCTATCTTTTTGCTGCTCATTGTGGTTTACAGAGCACGATCCCACATGCTGCAAGTGCTCGGTGCAGGAAGGATTCTTGCAGGTTTAGGAGTTAGACAGGAAACTTCATGCAGTTTAACTTCAGTTAAACTGCATGAAGTTTGCTGCAAGAAGATTTGACAGTTTGATTCTGTGAAACACTGGTTGTTGGGTGGGGGTGAGCAGTTAGCACTGACTCACATGTATCTGTTTCAGTGTTGCTTAAACAGGCATGTTCTTGATGAACTTTTCTAGTGGTTTCAGTTTAGTCTTCTGTTCCCTGCAGGGTGCCTGTATCTCTGTGAAAAGGGGAAGTATTGATCTTTATCATGCTGGAGAAGGTGAGTAAACAACAGGCAAACAACAGTCTTAGTTACATTGCACCTAAATATCAATTTTCAATAATAATAAGACATTTAAAGTTTCCAACATGTCACACATTTACTAAGTAAATATATTTCAAGGGGTGCTATTGAGGTGAAATTCTCACCAGGTGTCTGTAACAACCCATCCATTTCACACATGCAAAGAAATCAAACCACAGATGTCCATAAATTATGTGTAATAGCGAGAAATGACACAGGGAAAAGTATCAAACGCATGAAAAGGGAGGTGCAAAAAGTCGTGGAAAGTCATGACAGTAGCTTAAATCAGTCCTGCCACTTGTGCAAAGTGCAAATTTTATATTAGCTTGTTCTTCACCAACTGATGGCCTATAAGAAGGGGTCTCATTACTAAGGTGTAAAACCAATTAGCTCTCTCAAGGCCGTTGCAAAACATACCGAAGAATTTCTAAACTAGTGAAGGTTCCAGTGAACAAAGTGGAAAGAACATCATGTTACCATAAACCGACCATGACCAGATGCCTCCTGCAAGATTTCAGACAGAGGAGTGAAAAGAATTATCAGAAGAGTTGTCTGATAGTCAAGCAGCACTAGAGGCGCTGCATATCACCCCCAAAACGCCATACCAACAGTGAAGTTTGATACTGTGTGTACAATACTTTCTCCCTGTGTGATTTCTCATTATTACACATAATTTATGGGCATCTTTGGTTTGATATTGTGGCATTTGTGGATTGGAAGGGTTATTTCACACATCTGGTCAGACTTTCATGTAAATAGCACCTTTAGAAACATATTTAATTTGTGATGTATTCAGTATTTCGGTCTAACCCACAGTAAGACATTAGAGGAAGAGAGTGATCTATTTAAAGTTATTTTTTTAGTTACAGTTTAATGGTAGTCCCAATATTAGTGATACAGTTCACACCTTTTCTTTAAAGGAAGCTGAATGTATTTTTGTCAGCATTTTGATTTCTGTTATCTGCTCCTCAGATTTATACTATTACCTGAAGGACCCTCCTCCTGGTTTTCTACCCAGATTTGGCACCATCACCGTGGCTGGCCTGCTTGGCATGTTCTTGGCACGGAAAGGTAACTCGAACTGACAAACAGTTTAGGCCTGCAAGAAACGTTTTAATCAGTTTCTCATATTAAATAAAGGAAAATGTTTGAAAGAGTGTTGGTCTAAGTGTGAACGGTTGTCTCTCTGTGTTAGCCCTGCAATAGACAGGTCACCTTTCCATTGTGCCATATTACAGGTGGGATAGGCTCCTCCAGCCCCATGTGACCCAGTAAAAGCATCGCATACGACTATAACAAACGTAGCATACGCAAGAACTGGACATAGTGCAAGTTTAGTAAGCTTAATTATACATTAATGAATAAATAACTCACAAGACATCAAAACAATTCCCTTTTTTAGAAATCAGTCTAGAAAAATTAAAGATGAAAATCCTGAAAAACAAGTGCAATTTGTTGAATATGTCTCAATAAACATGCATTGCTGCTGACACATCAGTGTGCCACTAAATGGTCACATACAACGTTTTGAAACTCATCAGCAAAACTCGACTCCTGTTCTGTCGCCGCGTCACAACAGTGTATTTGTTCTACAAACTGCATTTATTAAGGACACTTCTTACACTTATCGTCCAGTGGGCTTGACACTTTGGCAGGCTCTGACCTCTGACCTCTGGGCTGTGTGTTTTAACAGTCCCAGATTGTTAAGGTGCGACCCCAGCTCTGCTTGTGAGGATCACAGCACTTTACGTTCTTTCTTAGACCATTTAATATTTTTCTTTATTTTGCAGAACATAGAAAAAAAACATATAAAGTCATTTCAGAAAGACACGAATTAGTTTTACGCTCTCAGACTGTCTCAGAAGAAAGTTTCATTTCAGCCACACAGGAAATAAAGTATTACAACTTCTGCTTAATGTATTCATGGGATGAACATTTTAGATATTTTCTACACTTCTCACAATGCATGTGAACTTGCACAGAGATATGCATTGTTTGTTAACAAGAACATCTGTTTTACCCCCTTTTTGTTTTGTGTTTTAAAATGCACATGCGCTCCAGATTTATTTATGTGTATTTAATCTTAGCGTGACCTTTTCATGTACGAGATAACACTGTGATTATCAGGATTTAGACACCACAGCCAGTGAAGCTGAAGTACCCCTCATCATCTCATCATCGATTGCCCAAAGTTTACCACAAGAAACAAGAAGTTTCTTAGGAAGTTTCACTTTTCTCAGTACATTGTCTTCCTCACTCTTTCTTCCTATTACCAAAGAGTCATTTAAAGTGCATGAAAATGTTAATGTCTTTAAGTTAACCTGGGCATTGTGTTGGCCAAAATGTGCTGCAACACACTATGTGAGCATGACCTTTCTGGATATAGCAGTTCAGTAGCTGGCCTCCAGGACTTAACCTCTGCCCACTTGTATTGATCGCTGCCCTGCTTTGCAAAATGTTTTATTTCAGGCTCTCGTTTCAAGAGGTTAGCGGTCCCGCTGGGCCTGATGAGCGCAGGAGCATCAGTGTGCTACCCTGCACAAGCAGTGGCAGTGTTAAAGGTAACGCTGCTTCCTCAAGCACGGATATCTTGTTAATTCGCAGTATAAATGTTAATATTTTCCTAGTTTAATTCGAGCGTTGTCTTTTGTCCTCCCAAGGTGACGGGAAAGAAGGTTTACGCTGCAGGGCAGTGGAGCCGTGCTGCAGCGTCTTCACTGCTCGCCTCCGCAGAGCCGGTTGCCAAAGAGACTGCTGCTTCACAGCCACAGGTTAACAGACTTTTAAGCGAACTGTTTTTAAGCAGAAAGACTTATAAAGCTGTTTTACTGTGTGACTAAAACCTAAACAGCAGTTCAGCTCGTGTAACTTGCTTTCCACTCGGTGCCTTTCCCTTCTCTACATGTGTTGCTTACTGACAGAGAAAAAATCCCTTTTGTGTGGTAAATAGGTTATATTCCATTTCCTTTCCTACACATTGCCTTTCATAACTGTTAGTGGAGTTTTATTCTTTGTGCCTCACATGTGATTCAGGCATATTTTGTGAGAGTTTAAATCTAAAATTTTATTACTTAAATATTCAAGAAAATTGTACATTTTAATTACGCACCATTAAAGTCGATTTTTTTATTGTTTTTTAGTCAGCTATAGCGGCAAATCTAGAGCCTCCAGCGGCTGAAGAAACCTCACAGCCCAGCTCCACTACAGACACCTCAGCCCAGAGCTCTACAATCTCAGACACAGAGGTGAAATCGGCTGATCCTATCTCTGATGAGCCCATTGTTGCTGTCATAACAGAGGAAGAGTCATCCGTAACAGCCACAGAAATATCCCCCAACCAGGCCCCCACAGAGACCAGCACAGGTATTATCAGTATTGATCCCTGTCGTCTTGTTTCTCTGTCTCCGTCTCTTCATTTCACACACAATCACACAGAGACTTATATCAACAGTGGTGGTTTAATTCCCGCTCTTTCCGGCTCTGTTGGCAAATTCTCCGCCAGTAGAAAAAGTGTCCGCGCCTCCCTCAGAGGAGCTGCTGGCCCCTGTTGAAAGCGAAGAAGCCTCGGATAGAAAACAAGCCTCCGGGGATGTATCCACGGACACGAGCCCATCCGAGCCTGCAAGCTCAGGACCGGAAACAATAAAAGCCATTCCAGTCGAGTCGGCATCTTCCTCTGAAGAAACATCTACTCCAGAGGCTTCCAGTGAGGCCACAGGTACCAAAAATAGTTCATGTCAAAGAGCGAAAGGTTGATAAGTAAATAAAATAAGAAGAAATGATAACCTAAACAGAGGACCTATGCTTTAATCATCACTCCACTGCTCTTACTCTACACTTAATGTGTGCTGCTAACCTTTTACATTTCCTCTACCCTGAAATGTCAATTAGTCGAGTCAGATAGCATGGAGGAGTTGCTGCTTTTAATGAGACACCAGTCGCCAACACCAACACCTATCCAACACAAAACCGTTACTGGTTGTACTTTAACACTTTCTGCACATGTACCTTTGCTCTTGTTTGGGTGTTTACAGTAGACCAGCACAAACAAATGTTTTTTTTTCTTTTTAAGCCCACAGACAAACATAGTGAGCCTTCACTTCCTGTTACTCGCACATTCGACCTCTTCTAAGAATGATGTGGTTACCTAAATGTGGGGACCTAAACGTTGTGGGTCTTGTGTTCTACATAGTTGTTGTTATTAGTATGATTATCACTGCTACCTGGGACTTGGATTCTGTTGTCGCTGTAGTACGTTCAGGTTTACTTCCTAACGTGATATAAATCTGTATTAGTTTTCAGTTTAACTCTTCACATCTCATCCTTCAGCACAGCTTACTTATCCTTTCGGTACATCTGTTTAGCAGTTTGACATACTGAGGATTGACTCACTCTGCACAAACTGTGTGATGTGAAAGAAAAGAGAGGAATGTGATGTAACATCTCACAGCACTCGGTGTGTGGAATATGCATTTTAAAAAGAATCGCAGGGCTTTAGTTACAGTCTGCTCAGCCTGGCTTTAAGTTGAACCGAAAGATAGTTTTACCAAGAAGTGATATCATATTGCATAATACAATTTTCTCCAGTGAAATCACAGTAAGAGGATGTGTTTGGGATGTTTTTTTACTTCCCGTTCCATGTTGCTGCAGATCTTCTTCCACAAAGCAGCAACTGGAGCTCCTTGTAAATGTTTAAAGGAGGTTGCCATCCCAGTAGGTTGACTGGGTGCTGACATGTGGGTGAAACTGCTCTAAAACTGACAGAATGTATGTACACAGCGATCTCTGCTTTGTCTCTGCGTATAAATTCTTTAACATGAGTTGCAAATAGTAACACAGGCTGTGCCAAACTATACCACATTATACTTTTCAGTGTTTCTGCTAGATTTTAACTCAGTGTTTCCATTTAGCTGGTAAAAGTAGCAGTTTATGTCAACACTGTGTCTCCCATCCCTTTTCTTCCAGAGTTCAGAGGTTCTTTCCATGAACCAAGTGCGGAAAAAGTGCAAGGTCACTCTAACTGTTTGATTTTGTTAAACACTCAGTTTGTTCATAAGATTTTCCAAATCTTTGTACCACAGTGCTCAAAGGATTACTATGTAAACCAAATGACTAAACACAGAGTTTTGATTTATTTGTACTTTTTAAGAACCAACGCATCCAAATCAATCATGGAATTCAGGCGATTTTAGGAGGAAACATCACGTTTTTCTGCACGTTTGGTTGTTGCGCTGAACATAAAGATCGACAGAAACCTGCGACTTTCACCCGGCAACTCTTAATGTTTTCATCTGTTAATAAAAGTTAATTCTACAAATCTAACTCTATTGATGTGCTTTGCATTTCTCTTGCTGCCCTGCAGAGGGCTCCAGTTACAAACCCGACCCTTCTCTCATGGATTTCGGCCAGTCCAGCCCTGAGGATGAAGACCTGTACAGCACACGAAGCTGAGAGACTGCAGCCAGCCACAGGAGAAGACTCATTCCCACACACACTGCCATCTCATATCTCACTCTAATTGACAAACGCTCTGTATCATTATGCATTGTAAATAGGCCATTTTGCAAGCAATCGCAGTTAGAAAGACTTTAATCAACGTTTCCATTCTCATTTCGTCTGCCCACATCAGCTGTTTCCACAGAAAACATCCCAGTACATTTGCATTGCAGCAGCGAGGCAGTGAATCTGGGCACACATAACTGAATCAGTTTGCGTGGGACAGAAAACTGGAATAAAAAACAAAAAAAACCACCCACTACTATTTACAAGCTTTTATACCCCAAATGGCAGATTGTGAAATTTTCTGTGTCATTTAACAAATACTGGCTTTTTGTGCTCCAACTTTCACAGTCATGGATGCAGCGTGCTTTTATTTATTGTAATTTAGCCCAGTGTGTTGGTGAACTGAAAAATCTGCACATGTGCTCGTGGTGATTACAAGATGGCCTAGTACTGTTTCACTCGCTAACACAGGAAATTGTCCTCACTTGTTAATTATGGAACTCAAATAAATCTATATTTTTCATGAATTCATGTTGGGTCATGTCTGCTACTGATTACAGCACTTCCAGCATGTAGCATCAACAGAATTTCACTCAGACCCCGAGTTGTCACATAATGAGCAGCTAAACACGAGGAATCATCTGAGCCGCATGAACCAGAGTTATCTTTGAAGGGAGACCATTAAAGTGGCCCCTTTCCATAGGAAGACGCTCCACATAGTGAGTCTTCATGCTGCAATTAGTCCATGAGAAACAACAACTTGTGCAAAAACCCATATGGTGCACACTCGCAGCTCTGTTCAAAGTATCTTACATTGAAGGGCACATTTAGTACATGCAAATCTGTATCAACGGATTTTCATAATAAGCTTTGTTACAGTTTGTAGACATTAATTATAATCCATATATCAAAAACATTATGAAGATTGAGTACTCTTAGATTTATATTTAAAAGTCAGGGGTGAGGAACTCCAGGCCTCAAGGGTCGGTGTCCTGCAGGTTTTAGATCTCACCCTGGGTCAACACACCTGAATCTGATGATTAGTTCATTAGCAGGCCTCTGGAGAACTTCAAGACATGTTAAGGAGGTAATTTAGCCATTTAGATCAGCTGTGTTGAATCAAGGACACATGTAAAACCTGCAGGACACTGGCCCCTGAGGCCTGGAGTTCCCCCACCCCTGCCCTACAATAATAGAAAACCCCAACGATCAGATGACTCCCCATAAGCAAGCACTTGGCAACAGTGGGAAGGAAAAACTCCCATTAAACAGGAGAGACCTCCAGCAGCACCAGGCTCAGGGAGGGACGGCCATGTGCTGCGACGGGTTGGGTGAGAGGGGACGGTTTCGACTAACACTTCTGCTCGTTCAGCAGAGTAAACATGCCTTGACTAGAATAAAACTGTCATCACACCTTCTCATTTTCCACATGTGTAAATATCACGCAAGTTATTTCGGTTCCTGATAACAATCAGCACGTTGACATGCATGAAATGTACTGCAATTCTTTCACACCCACTAAAAAGAGATAATGAGCCCTGACTTTTCCTCCAGAACCACGTTTACATTTTTAATGTTTTGGTGTTTACGTGTCCTATGATTTATAGTAACAGACCTGTGTGGCTCCTTACAGCCACATGTCAGCCATTGAATCAAATCAAGTTGTAACAAGTCAGACACTGGGTCATATAATCTAAAAGCTAATCTCTACTGATCGATGCTTTACAGAAACCAAAAGTTTCAATGGTGTTTTCAAAGTTGCAATAAAATCATAATGTAAGCACAGCACCCGAGCAATTATTATTCATGGGAATGATTATGCCGAGCAGTTTGAACAGCAAGCGTGCATTAATGCCTTGTGTTCTCTGAAAAGTGATTTTTGTTTGTGTGCTTGCGTGTGTGTGTTTAGCTCGAGAATATTAACAGCCGAGCAGGAGCCAGCAGCCAATCAGGTGCGAAATCACAAATGAATAAATAGGCTCCTGATTGGCTGCTGTGCAGACTGCAGGCTGACCCCCCCGCGCTCCGATCACGATGCTTTGTGTGCTCTCCCTGTGTGGCTGACACCTTTGTTTTCACCATTAACTGTTTTATATGCACTTTAGTGTTTTTATTGTTCGGGCACTGAAGCACCCTGAGGTACTGTATGTTTTTAATTATTGATTTATTTGGTCTGCCATAGGCTTTACTGTAATTAGAAAAAGCTGCAAAGAGCTGGATAACTAAGGCTACCACTGCAAAGTCATAAGATCTCTCTTTTTTTCATGTTATTATTCTACTTTTGGATATTTCAGTGGTCATTTACATTTATTGCTATTATCGATCATTTAAGCCCTGATTTAGCACATTTAGGTTCAACCCTGTCTCTTTGTTTCCAGTCCTGCAAACAGTTGTTTCCTCTGGTCTTGGTATTGTTGGAGATGATATCTTTTGTTGGTGCACATTTTTATGTTTAATCTTATGTTACATTTACTCCCAGGCAGAATACTCCCAGTTCTCCATTAGTGGATGGTTTTGCTTGTCCGGCTGAGATACAGCTTTTTTGTTGCCCCCTTTTCCTTTCCTCCCTTTGTTAGAAATCCAGTAACTGCAGTTACAGCAGATAAGCCACACCGGCTGTTGTAGGCTGCTTTAAATCACCTGTGTCACGTTTACACACACATACACAAAAAAAACCAGCATTCCCGGTGCCACATGTTTTTGCTTATTTCTGTGTTTGTAAAGAGGGGCTGAGGTATCTGTTCACATCTTTATAGGCTCTTACGGCCCCTTAGAGGAACTGGAGCTGGACCCCCGGACCTCATAAACTCTGCACGAGTCTGTCCAGAGTCACAACCCTTGGGATCCTCTGTGCCTGTGTGTATGTAGTGCGAGTCACAAGATGTCCGTACTTGCACGTTTTTCTTTCTGGAATATATGGAGAAGGGCGCACATACGGGAACCTGGCTTCGTGTGGCATCAAAGCAACAGCTTGTGCTGCTGCTTTGAGTCACGGGAGCAAGAGACTTACTGACTGGAGGGAGTCTGTATTTTTTTTAAAAATATATAAATAAAACAAGTCTGACAGTTCCTCCAGGAACAACTAGCGACCAGCAGCATCAATAATAATAAAAAACCCATATGGAACATATTGATTCAGTTCAAAATAGAAGTGACCAGAAAGAGTTGGGAATCGTGTAAATCAGAGAAATCCTTTCTTCTCACAGCTTGTTAGGGAAGGATGGACATCTTGTTGCCATAAGCTGTGCCCCCCAGCGCACGCACGCACACACACACACACACACACACACACACACACACACACACACACACACACACACAGAGATGTGACTAAGTATAGCTTCATCTGGCTTCCCTCAAGGGTCCCCTTCACATATAGGGTCCCCTTTCCTCACAGCATCCCACATGAACAGCGGCTACAGCCATGTTTTGAGAATTAATAAGAAGACTGGACTCTGGCATGTAGGCCAGAGTGCGCTCAGATCTAATTTTTTGACCAGCAGAGAGGAAATGAGGGGGGGGGGGGACTACAACCCTGACCTCTCACCTTTCACCCCCATGAGCTGGATTTTCCACAGAGGACTTTATGGGGGTTATGGTTTGTGGTGGTTATCTTCTCAGGGTCTGTTCAGCAAGGGACACCTCCCCACCGCCTCCACCACCAGCAAATAAACACATATCACATTTATCAGCAAAAAACCATAAACACAAGAGTAATGGAAGCTGTGCATGTTTACTGAAGCACAACTTCCTCTTCTGATTATGCAAGCCAGCATGTGTTCGCAGTACATGTTTTTCCTGCAAGTGTGGGATTAAATCAGATGGTAGCAATTTAGCCCGCTGAAGAGCAACAAACTGGTTTTAGCAGAGTTTGGCACGTTTTTCAGGCTGCTGATATCAGCTGTAGTTTTTTTTTTCCCTTTTTCCTTACAGCTGTTAATAGCATTTTATTTAATGAGCGCCAAGGAAACAGAAAGCAGAAAAACCTGGCAAACTACGCTAGTGGAATAATAATGATGATAATAATAATGAATTAAATGTCGTGCTTTTAATCCAGGCTAAAATGAACTGTGAAAGAAAATAATTAGCTGGGAGAGTGATGTCCAGCAGTAGTTTGCGAGGTGAGCCGAGGTTTGATGCCCTCTGCTCCGTTGCTCTCCTTATCTGGTGCCTGACTGTGCAGACACATACAGCCTCCCGCTCTCCCACACATGCTCGGTCTCACTCAGCCCGAGTGAATGCGTGATTTGGGGATTTTTGAGCGTGCAGCAGACGCTGCCTCGTTTTAACGCGCAATCACCGCCTTGAAGAGTGAATTCACCGTGAGCCGCTTTAATTGATTGTCTGCAGATAGGATGTTGTGTGATTGCCTTTCCAATTGTTGACAAAGGTCAAAGAAAACATTCTGTGTGTGTGTGTGTGTGTGTGTGTGTGTGTGTGTGTGTGTGTGTGTGTGTGTGTGATTGAGCAAGACAATTATTTTGATTTTTGAACATTTTTCAGCGGTGTAGCGGTCAGGGGTGAAGCACAGAACTAATCAGTGTCTGTGAGCCACCATCACTGCTTGAGCCATATTTCTCACATATCTTCTGGTTTTTAAATATTTTTTGGCAATTAATTGAGCCGACAACCGCACACAACTATCTACAAAGGTCATTGTTTATTGTTTGAAATCTCATATTTAAACTCATTTCCCAACATCCTGCAGTCTGCTTGGAGTATAAAGCTTAAGACTATTTTCCTCATTTTTATTTAAATATTTATGATTCCAGTGACATAAAAAAGCTCCACTGTCAGTTTTGTAGCACTTGTCGAGCACCCTCTGTCCTTCCTGTTACCTTCAGGGCGACCTTCCTTTTCCTCTCGCTTCACTTCCATCATCCTCCATCTCGTCGTCTTGCTCACAATCCGCCGCACAGGCCTTCCACCAGAATTAAAATTGAAATTCCTCTTAACCTACTTACAGCCTCACAGTGTTTTCAATTTGTTTAGCGCTAAAGCACAACAGAGATCAAACCAGGTCCGTCATAATAACTGTACAAAATGCAATTATCTTGATAACTGTGAAGGTTCAAATAACTTTTTAAGCTTATTTGTGTTTATAAAGCTGTAACAGTATAATCACACTGGCCGCGGAGGCCTAATAGCAGAACGTTAAAATGCACCAGACTAAATTAGCTTGGTTAGATTAGAATGGTTGTCTCTGTCTATGTGTTAGCCCTGCGACAGACTGGCGACCTGTTCAGGGTGAGCCCCGCCTCTCGCCCTAGCTGGGATAGCGGGGCGCTGGCGACCCTGCAAAGGATACGTGGAAGTGAATGGATGGACGGACGTGCGATGACATGGCTTACTGTAAAACAGCTGTTTTCTGTTCCTTTGATGTTAAGAGAAATTAATTATACTTGCAGTAAATTTAAGTAGTGTGGAAATACTTGTAAATACGGTGTAATCCTGGTAATTTAGTGGTAAAAGAAACAATATTTTTCCATCTTATATAATCACCTGCACTGATAGCTAAGCTATTTATTTTTCAGGATATAGTTATATTGTTACTTCATTGGAGTTATTGGATATCATATTTTGCATTATCCTACTGTATATTACTGTATACTAATATTTTTATTGTATATATTGTATATCTTATTCCTCTGTTGCTCTGTCTCTGTGTATGACAAAAGAATTTCCCTCGGGATAAATAAAGTTCTTCTTATCTTATCTTAGGTATGCTGTACATCTGGGCCTAGACACCCATTTTACTGTAAGTAATTTTAAGTATAGCATGCCCATCAGTGTAATAAATGTTAAATAATGATGTGAAAAAATAAAGATGGTTAAGTCGCTACAGCCTGCACAACAAAAGCACAGCACACAGTGCAAGATTGTTTTTCCTCTAAATTACCAGGAAGTTAATCAGTACTAACTGTATAGTAGTGACTTTGTTTCCTCTATAAGCCAGACTTGTCGCCTTAGTCTAGTGTGTTTATATGTAAATGACTTTGTAATTATAACTAAAATAATTGAAATTCCATGTAATTACAGGGGAATTATGTCCTGAGTCTGGAGCCATATTTAAGCTTACATTAAAGTGCAATTGCATCCTCCCCCTTTAACACCACCCTTCTTTGCCTGTCACAAATATTAGGTTTGAAAAGCAGGTGGGTGGGGTTCCTGTGCCCACAGCCACAGCTATGGTTTGAGACGACCACATTAAGGATATTGGCTGTCACTGTTTAGTAAGAGCACCTATCAATGAAACTCTGCATACATATGGCAAAAAGTAATTTGGTTATTGAGTTTCTGTGTAGTTGTTTTAGCTAAAACTAAGTCTAGTAGAGTAAAAAGAACAATATCTTCTGATGAGACGTAAGGAGAGGTTCATCACTCTGTTATGGTGGAACTGGTGAGGCACAGACATAGCTCTGCTTTCTCTGTCATCTGGTATTTCTGTTGGCCAGCGTGAAAGCATAAATTTCTGTTTTTAGTTGTTGCATGTCATGACTAAGGCTTGGCTTCTGTCGATCTGTGTGTGTGTGTGTTTGCATTCCTGTCTCTGAGAGGACTGTTGATTTAAAGCTTTAGTGACCTTTAGGACAGGATGCCTTAAAGGGTCGTATGTCATGTAAAACGTGGTTTTTAAGGTTCATCTAATGGAGCTGAGGAATGTGTTATTATCTGCGAGGGTCCTCATGAAAATATGACGTGTCTGAGTATGAGAACAACTGTGCATACCCAGCATGCCAGTACATGACAAAGTTTCCGTTCTGGAGAAGCAAAAGCTATCGCATTTTAATAATTTTGCGCTTTGCAGCACGTTCCCAGTTCATATCCTGCAAGCACGCCACGGCGAACCTCCTCATTTTGCGGCCTTCAAAATCTTCTGCTTTCTGTCTCGCCTTCATCCTTCATCTTCGCTGTCAGCTTTCCCGCAGCCATTAGAAAACATCACGTCCTGATAGATGCTCAATGGAGCAGAGTGCGCGCACATGTAAACAGATCCAAGTGCGCTGGCGTCGATGAACGCACGCCGGGCTGAGTGCACCCGCATCTACACGTAGTGCAGCATAGGTGCAAACGTGCGCGGGCGCGGAGAGATTCGTGCTGATCAAAGGAGCTGTGATGTAATCAGTGTCGGAGCTTTGCACGCATCCCTCATTAACTTTCAGCAGAGGCCTTAATAAAAAAAAAACACTGGAGGGAATCTCCGCTTTCTCTCCTTCCCTTCCCTTGTCTTTCTCTCCCTTCTGCCTTCGCATCTTCTTCTTCACTCCCCGCAGTTCCTGCTCATCTTCCTCCACATCCATCTTCCATACAGTGTTCTCTCCCCCCTCCCTTTTTTCTCTCAGGCCCAGGAGCTGGTTTGACTTCCGCTCAAATAGAGTAAATATTTCCCATGGCTTATCTGACCGCCAGCAGGACCAATATGACACAAAGTGCGAGGCTCTGCTAATTAACAGAGCCTCTCTTTCTGGGGTCAGAGGCCCCGTCGGGGGCAGTTAGAGCTGTAAGTTTGAAATACAGAACACACCAGCGTCCCATTTATTACGGTCAGGTATGACACGCCGCTGTGTGGCTGCAGTCACTGGAGGCAAAGTTTTACTACAACATACATCTTGATTTGATTTTGTTAGTTTCTGGTGGAAGTTCCTGGACGGAGGGCGGGGAGGGATAAAGAAAGGATACAGGGGGAAAAAAAAAGAAACAGAGCAAGTTTATTTCTTTCTGTTCTTCTCCTTCTGTGTAGGCTGGCTTACGTCCAGTTACAGTCCAGCCCCTTGGTAGTGATGAAGGTGTGTGACGTACAGCAACTTCCCTGTTGTGCAATCGTCAAGAGACTCCCGGGGCCTATAAGACCCCCAACGTCATCTGGTTTCTCAGAGTCTGGAGGTTGTTTTCTCCACACACACACAGGCGGTCCAACTCATGAGCATGATACAGTCCGGGGTCTTCAGCTGTGCAGATTTCTTTTAAAGGGGTCGAGGAGAAATTGTCAAGACATGGATTTTAGCCAAAAGAAGCTTTGAAAAAGAGCTAGACTGTTTGGACTGGACGCTCAATTACATCAGGTAAAGAAATCATAAATGGCTTTACTAGTCTAAGAGCGAGAGTTTTCTGTTTTCTATCACAACTTCAACCGTCAGAATATTTTTTATTGGAATCAGCGTAGTCGATGAGATCATTTTCCATGTACGAATGATGGCTTGCTTTGAATTTGATTTATTTATGCAGTTAGTAGTGCTTTCACTTGTACACTGTTGCAAGATTCGTTTTTAGTCTTTTTAACACTTTTAAAACTTTTTCAAATTAATTCATGATTGTTTCAAAAATGTAATCTTTAATTGAAGAAAGATGTTTTTTTTACAGTATTCCAATAAAACTGGATTACAGCCACTGGATTACAGTGTATCAAGTATGGCGTAATGTATTTTTGCTTTGATTAGATATCAAGTAAGACACCTAATAAAGGCTCGCACCAAATAAAGATGCCTGTGTAGAGAAACTTTGTCCATAAAAGGCAGCTGAATTTTAAATGCGCTCTTGTTTTGCATTATTTCCAGCTGACCTTGGAAAACTCAAAGGAGGGAAGTTAAACTGTGTGAGGCAACGGTACATCCAGTTCCATGATGGCAATCCCAAATGACCTCTCCCTTTTCAACTCCACCTCTTCCCTCTATTCGACGACGGAGCTTTTTGTGAACACCTCCCCGACTCCCTCTGCTCCCCTCTGCTCGGACTGGCCTCCTGTGCCCATGACCACAGTCATCCCCACCGTCTACAGTGTGATCTGTGTGCTGGGAACCATAGCCAACACCTTGGCAGTGTGTGTCCTGGCACATGGTAGTGCCTCAAGGAGAACAGTAGCTAACACCTTCATGCTGAACCTCTGCGTGTCCGACCTGCTGTTCCTGTTGTCGCTCCCGCTGTGGGCCGTCTACTACTCCCAGGGCTACAACTGGCCCTTCGGTCGAGTAGCCTGCAAAATCTGCGGCGCTCTCCACAACCTCAACCTCTACGCGTCTATCTTCTTTATCACATGCATGAGCATAGACCGCTACCTGGCCATTGTGCATCCACTCCGTTCCCAAAGTGCACGAGACGCCAAGCGCGCCCGGTTCATCTGCATCCTTGTGTGGGTTCTGGCATGTGCTTGCTCAGGCCCTACCTTAGCTCTGAGGGAGACCTACTACCTGGATGCGCTTGGTGTGGAGGCCTGTGCAATTTTATATCCTGATCATACCTGGTATCGGACCCTGGTCTGGATAAAGATTGTTCTGGCCTTTCTTCTACCACTCTTTGTCATCTCTTGTTGCTACTGTGCTATTGGTAGACATTTGTTGGTTGATACGGGGTTGGTAAGAATGCAGAATCTGTCTCACCCACACAGCATGTCATTCTTTAAATCACTACAGTTCCACGAGGGCTATAGTAAACCGGAGAGACCCCCCACCCCTTCTGTGAATCCCAGCTCAAGTGGGGCCAGACCCCTGGAGGGTAGGGGGCTTGAAAGGGTATTGTGGACAGTAGCTGCAGTGGTTCTGGCATTTTTCCTCTGCTGGTTCCCCTTCCACTGCGTGACCTTTTTGGATGTGCTCTATAGTGAAGGCTGGTTGGACAGCTGCTGGGTAAGCTGGAGCATCCAAAACCTCACCCCTCTCACACTCTGCCTGGGTTTCTCCAACTCGGCCATCAACCCTGTGCTCTACTGCTTCATTGGGAACCATTTCCGTGGCCGTCTAGGAGGCTTATGCAAGGGCCTGTGTGCTTGTTTAAAGGCCCGAGGGGAAGAACACAGCCAGAAGAGGGGCTCCTTCAGCACCAGGCTGAGCTCCTTCTCTCGAAAACTCAGTGACCTCAAAGACTTGGCGATTGTGGAGCCCTCTGGCTCTGCGTACCTGCCCCAATTCCCAGCCCTGACTCCAGCAAGGAGACTTTCTCATCCCCTCAGTGATAACTGCTGAACACCAATGAGCGTGGCTGTGTGAGACAGAGCTGTTACTAAAACTAAGTCAAATTCTAGCAGAGGTCATTTCTGCTTTACAAAAAATAACTGTAGATAAAACATTTTTTCCACACTTGATTTGGACAGTCATCAAGCATCTCTTGTGAGTCACTCACATGATGTCATTTCTGGCTGCAGCGGGAATCATTTTGGAAAAACAACATTGTCAAAACTTAATGTACAGTACCTGATAAGAACCAAACAGCTGACAGACACAGTTTGTGCCTAGCAACTGAACAGAGTGGCACAATTAGCAGCTAATGAAGAAGATATTCCCCCTGGAGTTGCTAGAAACTACAAACAAAGCTAAAACATAACAAATACTGCATATGAATTCACCATCTGGATATAAACACAAATCTAAACAAATGATCATATCTCTGTCCATAGCTGCTGTATATAAAGATGATTTATTCACAGCTTGTTTTATAGCCTCGCAGAATAAAAAAAAAAATCTGTTAGCTATAAGCAGTGCAAGCTACATCTATGCTAATTTAAGACTTTTAAGCATTGCTTTAGTTTTTATGTTCCTCTAGCCCAAATTACTATGAAATATAAGAAACTACATTGTGTTGCTGTGTTGCTATGTTGGGTAATCAGACCACATTATTTAAAAGTCTAGTTCATAATTTAGCGTTAGCCTAGGCTAGCCCTAGACATCTCACTAGCTAGCATTAATTTAATAGTATGCTTTTTAAGTGTGATTTGTTCTTATACAAATGTTATATCCTATATTTTTCTAAAAGGAAATATCTCATTGTATAATAATATTTTATATTAAATTGTTTGTTTGTTTTTTGTAAAGGAAAACAAGCTAAAAACAAATACATTAATTTCACAAAAGGGTCTACTTTTCCTCTTTTGGGGGGACCAAAGTATCATGTGTACTTGACATTTATCTGTATGTATTGGGAAAAGAAATAAAGCAAAAACCACTTTCCATATGCCACTTCCTTTGCTTGATACAGTTCTCCAAAATGACTATGCCTTCCGTTTTGTGAAACCCGATCAATTTACTAGAGATTTCAAATGTTCCTTTTCCCCGTCTTACCCTCTAACAGCTGTGACTCCGAGCTTTCCCCACCTGGGAATATGAGAGCTGAGATTACTGTCAGCCTGGCAGATGGACATCCAGTCTCCCCTTCCAGAAAGCCTCACACAAATTCCACACATATCAAGGCCAGATATCATAATCTCATACTAATATCCTTATGATGCATTCCAGTCCGGCCGCTTGTGTTGGTTGAGGGAGCCTGCAGCTGATCAATGATATATCTCTGCCTGCTATTTGTGTCCAGTATAGATTTGCTGCATTCTGCATTGACCCTGGGCTGTCTCTCTGTGAGCTGAGAGCCAATACAACATGGTGTAATTTTGTTCCGGACTGGTGGTTGCAAGGAATTTTTACAAGCAGGAAAGCTAAATTAATAATCACTGAAAGGCTTTATTATGAATAAATGGTAAATTCTTCTTTTCTATCTTGAATGTTTTTTTTTTGTGGGGGGGGGGGGGGGGGGGGCTGCTAATAAATAAAGTGAGGAAAACTTCTTCAGTCTACTTGAAATACATGAATATTTCCCGCTTTTTGCCACTGGGTGGCGCTAAAATGCTGCAGAATCATTGAAAGAGATGCCATTGGCTGCTAACCCAGTCAAAGGCCCAAAGTCCCACTGCTCATGATCTTTCTGAGCCGAGGGAAAAATGGCTCTGACACAGACTGATGACTCATGTAGGCTACACTTCTGAATGTATAAAAACAGACACCCGCGACAAAAGCCGCATTAAAGAGAGCCACCCACTTGGAGAATACGCTGAATGCCAGAGTCACATGGGTAACCTTTCTGAAGGGTTTTTTCTTACAGAAGCTTTTTGGTGATGTGAAGGACACCATGCGGTCAAGAACAGCATTCAGTCCTGCAAATAAAAAAGCCTACATCTGAACATGACAGATGAGCTCAGAGTACCAGACGCCGTGCTATCAGCAAATTGACGTTTCCTGTGGTAATGTCACCGCAGTAAACATTGAATATTTTAATCACCAGACTCTTAATTTGACACGACAGAACTTTCCTACTGATGGGACAGATTGCTGGATGAGTTTGTTGTACGCGCAGCTTCATTAGCTGATTCCTCGCTCTTCTACAGAGCAGGTGGGAGTGTCTTTGAACACACGTTTAAGCAGAAGACAGACTAAGAGATATGTGGCTGAGGAGATGTGTGGACATGTGATGAGAAAATGCATGCTGAGAAATACCGAGAAGCACATTGCTTCGGGTTTTTTTTCTCCCTTCCTTTATCTGCTTTAAAATGTCTTCCTCTGACATATCAGTTTAATTCAGCAGAGCACCCAAGTGCAAATTAGACTTTTCTTTCTTTTCTTGTCTCCTCTTTATGTGTTCCATTACAAGTTAAAGTAGAGAAATAATAAGAATTGCTGAGATTTTTTTTTTTTTGCCACGCATCAAAGGGAGGCAGGCCAGTGGTGGGAAAATAGGACGAATCTGCCCCTTTATTAAAACTGTCAACGCCGAAATGAGCTGAGGTTTTAACACATCATGTCACATAAACTTGTAGGTGGAAGGCTTTTTGGAAAAAAACGTCACAGCGAATCTAATCTTGAAATATTGTCATTTGAATCTTGAGCAAGTTGAGGTGGCAGTTAAAAAGAAATATTCTGAGGAGGTTACAGCTCCTGGTCTCAGGAAACTTGGATATGCATTTAAAAACATTTCTAAAACAAACTAGTGAAAATAAGTGAGAATAGCTGCAGTGGACTGCTGTGAGCTGTATGTAGTTATTATTTTGAACTACTTTATAGTTCCACTTTTTGCAGTAATATAGTCACTGGCCTCTTTATTAGGTATCCTTTGTTAGTACCACGTTGGACCACTTTTTCCTTTAAAACTGCCTTAATTCAACGAGGTGCTGGAAACATTTCTCAGAGATTTTGGTCCATATTGGCTTGACATCACACAGTTACTGGAGATTTGTTGGTGGACCGCTGTGATGCAGATCTGAGCTCACTGTCATAATCAAGAAACCTTTAATTTTTGTGAGATGTTATCCTGCTTGGGTGCACTGTGGTCACAAACAGATGGACATGGTCAGCAACAACACTGAAGTCGGCTGAGGTGTTGAAATGATGCTCAGGTGGTACTGAGGGGGCCAAAGTGTGCCAAAGAAAATACTTCCCACACCATTACACCACCAGCAGCCTAAACCACTGATACAAGGCAGGATGGAGTCTCTGCATCATGTTGTTTATGCCAAATTCTTGCCCTACTGTCTGAATGCTGCTGCAGAAATAGAGACTCATCAGATAAGGTAATGGAAGCTGTGGTCTTATGCTGTGGTAGCCCATCTTAGATCAGCAGAAACACTCAGATCAGCCTCTGACACCAACAATCACCCCACATGCAAAGTCATTTAAATCAACTTTCTTTCCCATTTTGAAGTGTTTAAATTTTAGAGGTTGTCTTGACATATTCTTCATGCTTAAAATCCCTAAATGAGCAGGTGTACTTAATAAAGTGGCTGGTGAGTGTATACACAATGTAACTAGGCATCAGTTATGTTGACAAATTTATCTGACATTCCAACAAATTTCACAATTACACTAAAAACAGAAAAGATTTGAGAAATTAAAATAGTTGTTGCCATTTTTAATAAATCGTCTAAATGTGTAAAAACAAGCTTGAAACTTTTAAAAGAACAGCTGTGTTATTTTCATTTGTTAAATCAATTTTGTTGTGTATTATTGATTTCATTTATTATTTTTCAAACTGTTTTTAAAAACTTAATTAGGAATTTTAAATCATTCTGATATATTCTACATGTTTTTTTTTAACAAGCATGTATAATCCATGACTGCCTACATATTGTGCCACACAATTCATAGAAGTTGTTTCAGAGCCATAGAGTCTGAGCAAACTTCTGCTGACAAGAAACCAAATTGAGGCTGGAAACAGTGCACGTTAGTGCATCATCACAGCATACGTTTTTCCTATGTGAAAAAGGGCGAGATTGCTTCACTTTATCCCTCTGTTGTGCTTTCTTCTGTTGTGGAAATGTTCTGTTAGAATCTTTTATGTTATTTCCTGTCAAAAAAGAAAGAAAAAATAGAATCATTTCCTGAGAGGTAGACAAACCCACACTTTACTTGTGCGTGTGTGTGCGTGCTCACATATGTGCGTGGTATAAAGAAAGAGGAAGACTGTAAGAGCCAACCCAGAAAGGTTAGAGGTTAGTGAGAGAGCTGCTATCACTGTAGGTAAACAAGTGTAGAGAAATCAGAGAGCTCGTACGCCAAAGCTCAGGCTCCCTGAGCAGATATTTGAACCGGTGAGAAGCGGGGATCGAAGGAGAGGCTAGACAGCTTGCCTTACCTGTGCTCCCAGTCCAGAGCATATGCAGCAAAGGCAAGAAAAAGCTTTCCTGTAGTAAAGAGGGGAAAAAAGGTAAAGTGGGGAAAGAGACACTTTGGGAGCAGAAGAAAAAGAGCATCTGGGGGAATAACTGTGATGGAAAACCTGCCCGTCTATCACGGACCCATCGGCAAGGACGAGGGAGAAAGGCGGCTGGGCCAGGACGGCCGAGACGGGTGCTACCTAGTCCGCAACAGTGACACCGTGGAGGGTGTCTACTGCCTGTGTGTGCTGTGAGTACAATCAAAGAAAAAAGTGCAACATCTGCTTTTGTTCTACTTCTCTAGGCTGAGACCTCATAATCACATCAACACATACAAAATCCTATTTTGTGCTGTTATAGAGATTATCGATCCCCTCACGTTTAGAGAGAAATGCAAGCGCAAAGGCAATACGGCAACCGGCTGAGTAATAAGTAACTGTGGTCTCTTAATAAGCATCAAATAAAGATTCCCAAAAGGAGAAGTGATAGTGACAGTAAGAAGAAACACTGAAATACAAACCCATGTTTCTGTTTGTGTGTGTGTTTGTATGCAGATGCCAAGGCTACGTCTACACATATAGAATCCACAGAGATGATGCAGGCTCATGGGCAGCAGAGGTAAGACATTTTACTATTAAGATTTCTTTTTTCATCCTGCGTCTCGCTCTTTAGTCTGTGCTGTGCCTCTTTTCACTCCATCCCCTCCCCAGAAAAGTTCGCAGAAGCAGCTGCACACATCTGCCTCGCTTATTGGTTTAGAAGTAGTTTTGGTGCTGGTTGTAATTCAACAAGCTGCGGAGGCACAAACATGTGTTTAGTTTTTTTGAGGAGTGACAGCACTGAGAAATGGGTACGCTTCTGCTTTAGCAATAACACCCAGTGAAATCCATCTCCCACCAACCCCCACCTCGAATTTTGAAGATGCCACAGCATCAGCATATACTCCAGAGACGGGGGGGGGGATTGCATTTGACAGCATTTCTGATGGGATGTGTAATTGAGCGCCGAGGGGTGGCGAACACCCCGGGATTGGGAATGTATAGAGACATCTGAAGGCCGCGTCTATCTCTGACTGAGCGCGACGCTCTCGTAGCGACATTTTAACCTCGCTCATTCTCACTGATGCCGTCAGGCGAGCAGATGGGGATGGATTGAGGGATTGAAGGAGAGCGGTGTGCGTGTGTGTGCATGTTTGGGTTTCGGTGTGGAGGCTTGAATTACAAGAATTTCTCTACAAGCTCGATAACAGTTTCCATTATTCATGCGCAATATCAATCACTCTAATGAAATATTCTCGGGAGCAGAGGTAACACTTGTGGCCGGAGACAGGAAACATCCAAAGTGCTGTGCTGGGCGGGAGAGCTCCCCACATTCGATTAAATGATGGTTTTTTTTCTTAAAAAAAAATAAAACATATCGAAAGAAAACCGTTTTCACCGTTGTACTTATTTATTTATTTGCAGTTTGATTGATGGGGCCGAATGAAAACACATAATGTATTTTTTTTTAAAGGCCTTACTTGACAAAATTATAGCGCTGTAGTGGTTTAGGAATATTAAACGCTGGAGTGACAGCTGTGGGCAAACAAACAAGTGCAGGGAGGGGGTGGAAAGAATAGAAAAAGAGAAAGATGAGAGCGTTTTCAATTAGAAACAATGCAAAGCTCCCTGTGAGAGAGAGAAATGACTTTACTAAGCGATCATCATTTCTTTAAAAGATATTTGTGTGTGTTTTCTAAGTTTTATTTCAGTGCTTCTCTGTTACAAATAAGGCTCTTGAGATTACTGGACTGTTAAAGCATCTTGTGGTGCATTAATCCTAAAATAATGCTTTTTATTGACTTAAAAACTATCTAAAATACCCACAGGAGAGGATGTTTTCATAGGT
Organism: Simochromis diagramma; assembly: GCF_900408965.1. Lineage (NCBI taxonomy): Eukaryota > Metazoa > Chordata > Actinopteri > Cichliformes > Cichlidae > Simochromis > Simochromis diagramma. The sequence continues at coordinate 3,978,042 of NW_024387477.1, forward strand.
AATTGCATCCCGTATATTCCCAGTGTAGCTTTTAAACTCCTTGAGTATATCATCAGTATGTTTCCCTCCCTTCCACAGCACGTGTTTTTTTTTTTTTTTTTACAGCTCTTATATATATTTTATCTCTTCTGCCTCGTCTTATTTATTCATCTGTCCTTTTACTTTGGATTACTGAATCCAGATATGCAAAAAATGTATAATTGACACCATCCCCAGTCCATCCCCGAGACGCACTTGTATTACTGCCTCCACTGGCAGCGTATCTGATGTCTTTTTATAAGGTAAAATCTGCGAGAGCTCATTTCAAGGCGGCTCTGTCCCGTCCTCTTCATCCCCCCACTGGGGTTTTGATGTGGAGATGGGGAAACGCTCTGAATTCTCTGCACTTCTACTTCTTTTCTCTCTCTCTCTCATGTTTCAGACCACTCCTGGTGTGCAGAAACGATATTTCCGGCAAATCAAGAATTTGATAGCAGCTTTCCAGAAGCCTGGACAAGGAATTGCCATGCCTCTGCTCTACCCTGTCACCGCTCAGAGACGGGCGCAGACACACACAGAGGAGCCCTGTAATAGCCCGTCGACGACGGAGAGCAGCCCGAACCCTTACTTCCAGCAGCGGATGCCACATGCTGCACAGGGACAGAAAAACAGGAACAAGAAGGAGGTGCGACAAGCTTTTGGTTAGGGGCGAACCCTAAGCTGCACCACTGACCTCATTTCTAAGCAGAAATAGTGCCAGGGCACCATTCCTGCTGTTTGCGTTTTTTGCATAATGTGCATCAAGTAAATGTCATTCCCCCCCCCCCCATTTGCTACATTGAGCTCATTTAGGCTCCAGCAGTGACTCAGATCTCAGCCTCCTTCTACTTTTTTTTTTTTGCATATGCAGCACAGAAAGTGCAACCCCCCTCCCCTCTCTCCTCCCCTCTTAACTTTCTGGGATGTAAAAGATTCAGCTGCAGAACCATTAATATCCATTACTGCATACATAAGCTGACAACAAATATTGTGCTCTGTTTTCTTAATGCAATAGAGTTGTGTGAGCGGCAAAGAAAATAAATGATATTGGCTGAAATAAACTCTTTTAAATAAGGTCATGCACACACAGCCGTACACACCCGAGCCTGCGTTTGACATAATGCTGAGGGGAAAGGGGGGGGGCGAGAGAAAAAAATTCAATTTGACATATTGGAGTGCTGATTTCCACAGAGAGAATGCTGACTACTGGTGTGTGTGCATGCGTGTGTGTGGGTCCATCATTCACTCGTCTGATTGGCATTACATGATGAAAAAAAAAATGAGAGAGAAAGCGGAGCTGAAAGAGGAGAGCATCCATTCAGCGCAGACAATTCTTCAGTGCAGCGGTCTCCTAGCAACCGGACCCTCCATCTTTTCACCGCGGAGATGAGGTTGGACAGTATCTAACGGAGCATATGGTTTCGAAGGGAAGGTGCATCACGGCCGATCGCAGAGTGCTAGTCGGGAATGTATATCACCTGCTTGCAGTCAGAACATATGCATTGTGTGTGTGTGTCTGTCATCCGCGGCCCGGGAGAGGAAACACAAACAATTAATGGTGGGCAGATGGTGGAGCGACGGCGGGAGGCGAGTGTGTGTGTGTGTGTGGGGGAGGCGATGGGGGAGGCAGACGGACAGGGAGGTGGATTAGCAACATTTAAAGAAAAAAAAAAAAAAGTTCTTTACTTTCTTTTTTAAACTTTTTTTTGTGGGGAGAGGCTTGGAAGTGGTTCACATGTAGTCTGATTGGCATTTCCTAATGAGAGGAGACAAGCTGGAGAGAACAGCTCAGCCAACTCCAGGTCCTGCCCCTTCTGCACTCACCACCCACTCGCTGAGCCTCAGCTGTCACATTTCCTTTTCCCTTTCCTCTGTGCTTTTCTTTTTTTCTTTCCCTCTTTCTCCCCTCCTCCCCTTTCTTCTTGTTCTTCTGCTCCCTCTCCTCTGACAGACGACGCAGGTTTTCTCGTGCATATCTCGGTTCAAGCCATAATGATGGGTGATAATGACAGCACAGATTTGAAAAGTTACAAACTCCCAGAAACAAGAACAAAGAGAGCACAACAAATGTGTGGCGGGGAGGCGCGGAGACGACGTGAACGAGAGCGAGCGGAGGAGAGGGGCAGAAATAATAAGTAACAACGTCTATGAAATCCCAGCCAGCGATTTTGGTAATTCACACATAATAACTTTAATCAGCTTTGTAACCCAATAAAGTCAGATTTTTCAGCGAGAATATTTACTATAGCCATGTATAATTCTTTGCAAAAATGTAACTGTTTTTCTATTGATTAACAATACTGACACTTATGAACAACAGAACTTCCAGTTGAGCACTTCTTTTTTTCAGTGTGAGAAAGCACTGGCTATATACATTCTTGATTTTTAAGTATACACACTCATACAAACTACTGTTGGAGCACACCAGAGGCGGAAAACCACAAGAGCTTTCCTTCTCTAAAGGGGGGAAGTGTCAGAGTCGACAAGGCCTCTCTTACACAATATGTAAACGATAGTATATCCGAGGTAAACCATGTAGGAACTCAAATGGCAAACCGAAGAGCTCTCGATTCGAGTCACGAAGAGGATTATTCACTGGCAAGATCCTAAAAGTCTTCTTCCCTACAGTGCCGTGATGTTGAGCAGAGTCCAGAAAATGATGAACAGTGTTGAAACAGCGAATGGCAGTCGGTCGGTCGGTGAGTCGGTCGGTCGGTGAGTCGGTCGGTCGGCGAGTCGGTCGGGTTGATCAGAGATACAAAAAAGCAAAGCCACAGCCAAACCACACTGCTTGTGCCACTGTTAGAAATTGGAGAAACTGGACGATAATAATAAAATACCATCATTTTGTCACAATTAAAGGCATTTGGAAGTTTTTTGTTTTTTTTCCCCACACATTCGCTCTTCTTCTTCTTCTTCTCTGATGTCGTCTTCTTTTTTTTCCCCCCGATACAGTATAGAAACAGTAGAACAAATCAGAGTAGAGTAGAAACAGGCAGTCTTTGGTGGGGTGAGGGGCCGCTCGTGTGTCTCTGTTACCTGCCCCCCACCTCGCTCAGTGTCATAAAGTGGATGTTGGAGGGGCAGTCAGACAGCTCCGGCTGCTGCTCTATAGGCAGGGAGTAGTAGCCGTCGTAACCCTGAACGCGTCCCCCAGACAGCAGCTGCTGCTTCTCAACCTCGCTCCACGCCCTGCTCCCGGCGTCTCCCGCTTCCACCCTCCTTCTCTCCTTCTCCCAAGCTCCCTCCACTGCCCTCTTCCTCGCCTCCTCCCTCACCCGCGCCCTCTCCTCCTCCTCGCTCCCACCGTACCGCACGCACAGGCACAGAGACCCCTGCTGGAGAGTGATGTCGGCAAAACGCCGAGTCCTGCCGTTCACCGTCGCGCTCATTTGAGACACGCTCACGTTCACGCCGCTCTCCAGGACGCGGCCCCCGACTCCCAGCCCCAGGGCGAGGTCTTCCTCGATCGGCCGCGACTGGAGGAAGTGGTGGGTGTCGCAGCCGTGCACGGTGAAGCTCATCCCAGTGAGGTGGATGGCGCCGTTCAAGATGGCCGCGACTCGGCGGCTGTCCTCGCTGGCCACTCCAATGACCTCCGCGCTCACTCGGCCGTGAGAGACTGCAAAGCGGATGCTGGGGCCGAGGATGGAGGGTCGGGAGCCAAAGGGAGGGGGGTGCGCCGGTCGGTGGCAGGTGGAGCCCACGGGCTCAGAGACCAGAGGTAACCTCTCCAGGGAGATGAAACTCCTCAGCTGGCGCCGCAGCTCGCACTGGATTCCCAAAACCAACTAGAGAAAAACAGACGGAGTCATTTATTTCAGCGTTCTGCATGACGTACAGAAACACACGACCCACACTAGATATTTAGACACGTAGAAAACATGAAGCACTTTGAGAGGCAAACCTCCACCAAGGCACATCACTGTCTGGGCAACTTTTAAAAAAATAGCATCATATTTTATTTGCAGTTTGCGTGGCTGCTTTTAAACCGACTTTAGGAAGTTTGGAAATGCAGTAAAAACAAGTGCAAAGTGCTTTTTATTTTATCTGTTGTGTTGAAAACCATTTTAATATACTTCACATACTTTGGATTATATATATTTTTTATTACATTTTATTGTTCAGTAAATTCCTTTTTAATATTTAGTAATGAAAAAAATTATTTGATCACACATTTATTAAAAAAATAAAATAGAAAATTTAATAAAGGGTTATGGATTGTTGCTGTAATGTACAGGACAAAATTAACAAACTATTCTCAAAAAGTATGACATCATATTCTGGTCAGAGTGAAAACGTATCGTCATTTTACAGAAATTTACAATTTTAAAGAAATGTGCACTGATGTGTCATCACACAGACAACATGTGACAGACGGTGCTATAGGCAGTAGCTTCATACTGGCTAGCTGCCCGAGCACTAGAGTGCCTTTAACACTACTGATAATGTCTATTAGACATCAGCAAAGAAAATCAGATAAGGCTACTCGGATTACACAAACATTATGTAGGAGCAGGTCATGGATACTAAAGTACTAATGTAAATAACTGGACATGAATAAGCTGAACTCATAATATAATATAATATAATATAATTCTAAAAAATGTTTTTTAAAGATGTAACACATTTTGGTGTCAACATGAAAGAAAAGCAGATGTGAAACTTAAAAGTGAGGTGAGTAATGAATTAAATAATTAATTAACATTATATTTAGAATCTACCCATAATCAATATAATTTCCTTACTGTTGCCAATACAACCAAAGCCAATATTTTAGTCACAGTTTTGAAGATAAGACCTTTTATCAAAGTTTGACCTTATCTGATCTTGAAGAAAAGGTCGGTGATATTTAAAATCCCCCCATATTCTAATAGCAGTAGGAAACATAGTTTTATTAAATAGCTAACATAAAAAGCTATAGTTATGCTTGACCTTCAGATCAATCTAGAGGTCAAATATAACTTTACAAGGTACTTTCTATATGTTGAGAATACCCATCACACTATTATTCTTACATTTTTAAGAAAAATTGTTTCTATCTTATAAGTTGACCTTGAAGTCCTCGGTGGATGTAAGAAAAATTTTAATGTGTTAGAGCTACATCCTACGTGTCTCTGACAGGAAGACAAAACGCCCATTTACATCAACCAGTTTAAAACCCACCGATTAACACAACATGCGTGTGTTTGGACTGCAGAAGTAAAGACATCCATAAACAGGAAGAAGGTGGCCCAGCTTTAAACCCGCAAGGTTTGAATACAGCCACCCTGCAGCTTGTTGCTGCAGGGTGGCTGTGGCCTTACCACGCTGTGCACAACGCTATAAAACAGAGACACTGGGACCCTCAAACGCTCGTGCCAATTTACCTTAACGACAATCAGTCTATGAACTAATTAATAAATCAACTAATCATTTCATTACTCGTACTCATTCTGGAGAATATTCTCATAATAATCAACTCAGTGTTGATTTTCATCCATATAGCCGATTAGGAAGAATCACTAAGGTCATAAAAATGTCAGATAATTAGCAGGTAATTTGAGTTTTCATGCTTCTGCAGAGGACTCTCGGTCTGATCTCACATGAAGACCCAAAGTGTTAAACGAATGAGATAAATGACTAATTATGAAAGTGTTAATCACAAGCACTGACATAGGCTATGTCTCACACAAACACACACACATATATATGTGACATATCTTTATGAAAAATATTGTTTCGCAGTCACATTAAAGACCCTAGTATATTTGAAAAAATGTTATACATATAGTTTAAATATACAAAGCATTACCACAGGCACACAGTGTTAGATATGAAAGAATCTAGCAGCGGTGTGATGCTCACCTTGCTGGAGTCCCAGTCCTGCATCTTGGTCGGCGCCTTCATCAGTTCGTATGTTTGTTCCATTCTTCCCACCTCAGGCTTTGGGAAACCGGGGACCACGTTATGAAGTTGAAAGCCAAACAGCTGCAGCCAGCTACCGATGTCTGGACAGGAAGAGAGAAAATTGCACGGGAGAAAGTTTAGAATTTAATGTGTATACTGCAAAGCAAACAGACAGACAGTCACGAGGGCAGGGAAAACAACACCTCGTATGGGAAACCACACAATGCATGAGTGCAGCGCGCGGCAGAGACGGGTCTGCTGGTGTGCGCGCGTGTCCCACAAACACACTCCTTGTGTAACAAACAATCCCGCTGCAGGGAAACGTGACAGGCCAAATGAATGTTCTATTAAGCAGAAGGACAGACGCCCCCGCTGACATCCTGTATTCATCTTCTACTCTCCTATCCCATCTCTTTCCCTCGTTTCAGTTTCTATTTTGTCTCTCGGGGAAACAGTATGTTCTTGACAGGCAGAGGGAAGAAAACAGAACCGGCTGTGTTAAAGAACAATGTGATCAGAGGCATGGCTGTCCTTTCTGTTGCCAGTAAATCCTGTCTGTCACAGCTTCACGTCTCTGACACCCAGCACACCTGTGGTTAGCTATGTGGCCCATTCACTCATTCTTTATGGCAGATGTTTCCCCTGTAGGTGCGCGTGTAGGAGTAGGTGTCACTGACTGATCTATCTTTCTGTATCACTTAGTTTCTGTCAGTCAGTCAGTGATTTGCTTTTGACTTGGCAGCAGTGTGTGTGAGTGTGTCTGCGCATGTGTGACGCTCACCTGTTGTAAACTGCGTCACCTCCTCCACCCTCCCGACCGGGCAGTTGTTTTTGAACGCGTACAGGTTAAAAGGCTTCGGCTCCTTGCTCAGCTCCCCCCACAGTTCGTGATTCGGTGAAGTCCATCGGCCCGCTAGCGTGTCATAGTCCCGCCTTCCCAGGTGGACGAGTCTCGTGAAAGGATCGTACAAGCCTCCGTGGAAGCCGATGACAAGCTGGAAGTCTGGGTTGGTGTCCTGATAAACCTCTCCGTAGGGGGTGTAGAGAATCTCTTTGACGAGCCGCCCCTTGCTAGAGAAAACTGCCCTTGGGCTCCTCACGCTGTCGCAGGCTACATAGTACTCCTCTCCGCTGCTCAGCTCCATGGCGATAAGGTGACCCTGGAGGTCATAGTACAGCGACGTGATCAGATTGCTGCTGTGGTTGTACAAGTGGCTGACCCTGGTAGGGTGTGACAGATCGGCATAAAAGAACTGCAGCTGCTCGCCCTGGCTGCTCTTGGTGGCCACGCGGCGGCCCAGTCCGTCGTAGCGGTACCACACGGTGCGCTCGGTCACGCGGTTGAAGACGCGGGTCAGCAGGCCGTTGGAATTGTAGTCGAACAGGTCGTTTGCTCGCTGGCGGAGGAAGCCGTCGTCGTCCACGCTGTACTGCAGCTCGCCGAGATGCGTGATGCGGTCCCTCTGGTCGTAGCGCAGCGGCGTGAGCCTGAAAACAAACATCAGACCCTGAGTGATATTTACCGCATGCTGTACACAATTACAACTGTGCATCAGTTTTGTTGGCAACTGCTCAAAAAATCATGTTAGTATGCAACAAATGTAACCACAATGTAACCGGGATTCTGGTGCCAAATCTGTGCAAAAGTTTGTCTCAGCCGTTTAATAGTTCACCCGGTCTGTCTGCGCTCAGTCTCATCTGTCGTTCAGGTTCTGTTCTGTGGCCTTTCTGCAAACTCATGAGCAAATGTGAAAAACTGGAGGCAGCGGGGAAGCACCAGCAAGATCTCAGTGCATAACAAAGAAGGTGTTAATGACAACAGATATCCCCGATTAGACAGCGTAACAAAGGTGACATAACAAAGGTTACAGTTGATGGGTTGAAAAACAGTTTCCAGTTCCATAACTATCGTTTAATGTAAACAAAAAATTGCCTGTAAGTCTCTCATTGACTCGGTTCTCACCTACAGACATCACATCCTCGAACACCTTTCCTTCAGCGTAAAACAAATCAAAACTGTTATGAGTCATTAAACGGTTAAACAACATCACCGTCACTGTCGACTGTGATAGATCTCCACACCAAGGCAGTTAAATGTAAAGTCAGCACTATCATGCATGCCTCTCACACCCACTCATTCCAACTCCTCCTATCAAACCACTGCTAGAATGTCCCTGCAGCCAGAGCCAATACTGTCAATACGGCTATATGACAATTATTTACACGTGTGTGCTTATAAATAAACAGTGTCTTATTTTGCTATTTTATTGGTTTCCTCTGAGAGCCATGCTTAAGATATTTATCCACTGCTTTGCAATGGATAATAAAGATTTCTGAGCTGATCTGAATTATCGATTTATTAATAACAAACAGGCAATTTCTTTTATATTCAATGCTTTCTGTACAGTATATGGGTTTGTGTGCTAACATACCTTGCACTGGTTCCGTGGCTAAGTAGATTAATGTTCCCATTGAGGTCGTAACTATAACGCCACTGAGGCCGCTCGTTGACTGAGGCGCTTTGCAGCTGGCTGTCTGCATCATACTCGTAAGTGTAACGGGTCACATTGCTGTCCACGCCCACTCTGATGTCGCAGGTGGTTGTACGTCCGGACGAGTCATACTGAATGGTCATCCAGTAGGCGATGGACTTGAGGATTTCATATTGAACCTCCACCACCTGGCCGTAGGAGTTGAATACCTTGGTGTGCTTCATCAGATGGGTGGTGATCACCTAGACAAACACATATTGACTCCATAAGAGTCCATGAAAGTGTCACACCAAACTCATGGGCTAAAAGGTTGCTTGTTTACACATGCAGCACGCTCTGGAAACAAAATTGTAACAAATTGCACAAGTTTGATTATTTCACTCTCTTTTGGGTCTGTTTGGATGTTCACAGACACCCATGTGAAATATCGGACTGTTTAGTTACTAAATGCTACATTCATGAGCCTGCCAGTGTTGTCAAGGCTAGATTTGATAGACAAGTAAAACCAGCTGACTGACCGGAAACGAAGTCGACTAAAACGCAGGCCAAAACAATGAGCTGAAAGACGCTGAAACGCGCCACTGAGCTGAGCTGCAGAGTCAGATTGTATATTCCACAGTCACGTGATTATTTTTTAAAAGCAGAAACAGCTGATTGGTGCAGCTTTAAAACGTCCACATTTCCACTACCGAGTAAGATAACTGGTGTGACTTCCTACCTGGTTGAGGTCGTAGAAGATGACGCTGAACTTGCCAAACTGCTCGACCCGCCCCGACACATCAACATAGCGGTACAGGTCAATGGGCAGAGGGGTCTCATTGATGACGGCCTGCATGCTAGTGACTCGAAAGTTGTTGTAGCTGTAGTCAAATCTGGCGTTGACCAAGCCTTCTTCGCTGAAGCGGAAAATCTGCCGACTTGTCAGGGGACCTACGCAGAGGAACCGGAGCAGATTTACATTAGAACCCCCTTAACAGCGTTTACAGAAATATACAGGGACATGAAGTGTACACACAGCACACATATAGCCCTTACAAGTGGATGTCACACCGCCCGCATAACCCTGCCTAATTAATTCAAATCAAGGCCTAATTCGCTGTCATTAACAGAGACACACACTGCGCAATCCATTCCATCTTAACTATCCCCACACCTCTATGGTATTTCCTGTGGTGACCTTTAATATGGAGAGATAATGAAATCTAAAGACAATAGCCATGATGGGCCAATGTGCTGCTTAATGTCAGAGCATCAACTTTAACAACACCATTCATCACATCTGCTCCGAGCTTCTGCAGCCAAGCCTCTGTTTGGAAAAAAAGGGCCTGCTAATGAAACACCATTACGCTGCTATTTGAGATGACTCTGATTGCAGTTAAAATGACTAAGTGCCTAGCTTTGGAGACTGTAGAGAGCTGGATCAGTGTTACATCTTTCTATTTTTATTTTCTGTGGAATGTTGATTCTAAACCTTCGCTAATGGGAAAATGGCAGCAGTACTGAGAGCGAGGTGGAGGCTTTTCTGCAGCCCTGGGGAACTTGCAGTCTGTTCATCTCGCTCTTCTAGCTGTCATTTCCCCCCAGCTGTCATCATTCCCCCTTCTCCCTTTCTGTTCCTTTTGCCTTCCCTCGCCCACCACTCTATATCCCCATCTTTCTTTTTCCGGTGCCACACTTTTCCTTGTCTCCTCTCAAGGGACAATTACCACTATCTCTCCTCTCTCCAAGGCTCCGTTTGTTCTGCTGAAATGAGATCAGTTAAAGGAAGGTGAGAGTCTATTCACAGTGAGGGCAAAGCGATAAACACACACACACACACACACTCACACACAGCTGCGCCGCGCAGATTAGTGACAACTGATGGTGGCGAGCCAATCACAAAGCTATGGGAAGTGAACCGGCAGCAGAGATGAGAGCACTTTCCATGACCCTGGACCGACTATGGAACTTAAGGGGACTGCTCAACTGTATTAACAATGGCTGTATCCTAACATGCCATATCTGCAGCGATGGCGTGCCATCAGCGATGGCGTGCCATCATCGATAGCGCCGCCTTTTAGAAAACGTCTTGTCTCACTCATTTTCTCCTTCAGCACTGAAAGTATTGTTTAGTTGTATTAAGTTCAGTTATGGTTTTTTGATTTCCTGCCTCCTCTATGAGAGCGAATATAAACCCAGCAAAGTGCTACTTTTAGTGTTCAGGCATGCAACAACAAATGCAGTATGTCCACACCTAGCTCACCGCATATAATTTTGCATTCAAACATTCATTTGTTTGCTTTGATCAGGAAGCCTTTTTGCGGAGGTGGGGAAGAGACGACGTGGGTAAGAGCCCGGGGGGTGGTCTTGAATTTACAGCTGTGGTAGACCACAGTCTATTCCACTTGAACATGCCTTGGCCTACTGAAACTTCTAACTGTGGCTGCATCAGTCACAGATGAAATAGCACGACGTCTGACTCAAAGCCAGACTACTGAATTTGACATCACTCCTCAAATCTGGCACGCCGTGCACAATCACTTATATAGACTTTAAAATTTTGCTCACAGGATTGATTTATGATCCTTTTGCACGTTGTGAATATCTAAAATGTGTTTCTGTTGGCTGCTTTGAGCACATGTACGTACCTGTCTGCCTGTATCGTATGGAGCTTATGAAGCCATTGTGGGTGAGATGAATGGTCTTGACTGTTCCAGAGGCCTCGTCATAAGTGAAGGTCACCAGGGTGGAGTCATAAACCACCTCCGAGAGGCGAGCCGCAGCTGTATACCTGACGGGGGAAAGAAACACATTGTTGAATAGATGATCGATAAGTAAGTTATGTTAAAATAAAAGTACCTTCTTTTTAAAGCACACTGCATTTAATCTTCAATGTAAGTAAACATGCTATGCCACATTAATAATACACGGATCCCTTTGGGTCCCTAAGTTGCACCATCCTTCAACATTTCATCAGAAGCAGACCAGCTGCTGCGGCACTTACAGCCTTTCAAATCTTGAAAATGGGACCATTTATTACAGTATCCTCATCCAGGCAACGAGTATTAAAAATGTTAAATGCCAGAACGCTGCCTGAATCAGTCCTCCGACTTTCATCAAAATCAGATCAGTTTGTCTGACAAAGTGCGACGATAAAAAAAGGTGTGACCTTTAATCGGTCCAATCGGTGTGATTTTGCAAGGATGGATGGATGTGTGCCGTGCATTCAAGTGTCTGCTTTAGTTGGCGTAATTGGGCTTTTAAATTTTAAGATTGCGCTTTAATTATATCACCTTCATCAAGACGATCAGTGTTATGTCTTTGTACGGAGCTAAAACAGCGATGTGCCACACCTGTAGATGACTCTGCGCCCAGTTCCCAAGTACTGAGTCCTCATCAGGCGCCCGTCCAGGGTGTAGTCCTGGATGAAGGAGGCTTGGCTGTCGGGCGGGGCGTATATGTTCCTGTAGTAGCCGATGGACAGCAGCGACTGCAGGGTGTGCTTCACCATGCTGGGCATGGTCACTGCGACCAGACGATCTGTTTGATCGTATTCAAAGACGTAGCGCCGCTGGCTGTGCAGGAGCAGCATGATGGACTGTAAGAACACACAGAGATATTCACAGACAGTTCCAACACACTGCAGCTCTGTGGTTTCACGGCTTTCTCGTTTTCTGTCTTTTGCACTCTCTCTTTTTTTAAATTCCAATGTCACTGGGTTAAAACTTTCTCCTCAATAAATAAAAAAATCGGCTCTTCAAAAGCAACCTTGGTTTTAGTTTGAGACCGCTTCAGTTATTCACTGAAAGCTATTTAATTATCAGACGTACGTGTCGAAAAAACAAAACGAGAAAAAAGAAAAACCATAATTGGTTTTCAGACAGCAGCGTTTTTGTTTACCGCTGCTCCCCCCCCCCTTAAAAATCTGCGTAGCTATTCACACAGTTTCAGCTGCACTAAAACAATGTTCTCTTTAATGTCTTTATTCAACTGTAAGGTATGATATTAATGTGTTAATAATACATGAAGGTGGTATTAATTTCTAGATGGTTCTGTAATATAAGCTCATTTTCACTCTAATTTTGTCTTAGACCAAAATCCTTGACACTAAATATATTTCAGACTGAATATCATGTCATTAAATATTTCAATTAATTTCAAGAGCGGAAATTATACCTTCTGGTAGCTCTCAGCTTAGTCACACACACTGTTTGAGTTTCTTTGACTAGAAAAATTCCTTATAGCGAATATAACTTCTAAACATCTGCCAGAGGACGACGAGTGTTTACTGCAAAGACTTTACTGCTGTTTTCTTTTGAGAAAATCTATTTGCCGAACCTTGAAACATGCTGGAGTTATGCAATCGATCAGAAAGAACACACCGTCTGCCTTTACATCTCTCGACTGTGCGCGCTGTTGCAGTCGTGAAGACAAGGCCAAGTTTAAAAGGTCTGCCCAACCATTAAACTTATGGCAGATCTAATATTCGCTCTGCAAACTGATGTTCATAACCTAAATGGAAAGCCCCTCAAACTGAGGGAAACGCATTAAAAAGATGCTTGGTAATATAGCACCTGTTACTGATTTTAATATGCTTTCACTTCTTTACTTTCGTTTCCCACAACTGAGGCGCTTTTTTTTGGTTTGCCTTTAATCTCAGCGCCGGTTTCGGAGAGCTGCACCAAGAAGGAAACGTAAGTGGAGAAGATGTGTTAGATTTCTGCAAGCAGCAAAGGCAAGAAGAAAACGGCGACAGGAGCCCTGAAAACAAATCTCAGCAGGACCTCATCACAAGCTGTCTGTCACTTTCGCTTCAAACTTTCTACTCACTCTGTCTGCGTACGTGTAGCTCCAGATCTTGCCGTTGACCCAGGCTCTGGACGTCACCCTGTCGCTCTCGTACTCCAGCTGCTCGGACCATTCTCCGCGGTGGATGGCTGAAAGCAGTCCTCCACCTGAATAACTGATGTTTACTTCAGTGTATTTGCTGCTGGGTGACCACACGACAGGCCGGCCCAACTGGTCATACTGAATGTGGAGGGTGAACTTCCTGTGGTCATCGTATATCTTCCCAACTCTGGTGCTTTGATCAAAGTCTATGGACAGCAGGTTCCTGTTATGTGCCTGGAAAGCAAAGCAGTAAAATGTCAGCTAGTGACAAGAACACAAACAGAAGCTTTTTTTTAACAGCATTAAAATCATCATAAATGGTGATTGAAGCCGCAGACATGCAAATATATGAATGAAGTGGCATGTCTGAGAGCAGCAAAGATTTCATTAGTTCAGATGAATTAATTGTGACATTTCCAGCAAACCCTGGTCTGCATTTATAAACAATAACTGCCTGGCGAACAAGTGAGAGAACTGTTTCCCGGGGAATGCTAATTAATTGCTGCACGTAACATAAATGCCCTTTTCTCAGGAAATCTCCTGTTTGTGCTTTCATCGCCACTGCAGAGGTGTTGCAGCCTGTGCGTGTGGAAAGTACAGCTAACAGGTTACGAGTCATTTGACCTATTATCACCTCCGCTGACATCATCAATCGCTCAAAATCTACCGGATTGCACAACTCTTAGCACTTAAAAGTGACACTTTTTGTCCCCCTGGTTAATGTCAAATTGCACAGCTTAACCCCGCGTACTCCTAAAATGTTGCCGGGCTGCTTATTTGATCCATTCATATGGAATTCTGGGATATTCGGCTAGTTGCGTGCATCCTCTTGTTAATTCCCAATGCCTTTGTGCAGCACTGATGCCGCAGGATTGTGTTTTATATATTATCACAGTTGGCGTAATAACAGGCTGATGATTTAGTGTTTTACCCTGAGCCTGCGTTCGTAAGTGCTGTAGTTAGTCTTGCTCTGCTCCTTCCTCTGCCTCCACTCTATCAGGCTCGGGGCGTGGTCTCCAGGCAAGCTGATGTTGCAGCGGCTGGCCGTGGGACTGACTCCACCCCCGACGCCCCCCGGGAGGAGGGGCTCGGTGCTTAGCGACAGCTCCATCCCGCTGGCCAGCGTCACCAGAAATGACCCGTCGGCGCTGACTCTGTACGAGCTCTGAGAGTGATCTGGAGTGGGAAAGTGCGAGCGTAAGTGTGAATTGTGGGGATGTGGAAGGGGGGGAGGGTGGGTGTCGAGGGTCGACCGTTTGTCGTGGGTGGGTCAGACACACACACAAAAAAAACCACAAGTGCACAGAGATGCAAATATGCAACAACAGATGAGAAAAAAGAAGTGTGAAGAAAACATCAGTCATTGTGTGTCAAAAAGAAGAAAAAAAATCAGCCTTGAGAGGAAATCTGTGAGAAGCGGGCTGCATGAATGCGATGTCTGGCTCTTTGTGTGTGCGTTTTATTTGAATTAATTGCTTAAATCACTGTGCTGAGTGTTTTTTTTAAAGCTCTCTGCAACATTAGCATTGTACTGCATCAGCTATTACATCTTTAGAAAGGAGAAACGCAGGAGACAGATAATGAGAGAGTGAGAGAGAGGGGGGGCAATGAAAGGAGAAAGAGAGGACAGAGAGAGAAAGAAGGAGAGGAAGGTGGGGTATAGCAGCTTTTCACACATTGCAAAGCATTCTCAGAAACTGCTCTTTCATTTCTGCCCTGCTCAGAGTTAGGCTTCCACACACTTTCACACATGCCAAGATGGCTTTGTCTCATGTTTAAAACACAATTAATACAAAAATTTAGAAAAAGAGGGGTGAAAATAACCATAAAACTATATTTTAACCATAAAACTTAACGTGGCTAATAAACCGGATAGTAACTTCTATTCCCTCCGCCGCTGTAAAAAAACCTATTCTGTACATATGGTTATTGTTGCCTCAGAGGCAGGCGAGGACACGGTGAAATTGTGGGCGGCGGAGAAAGAGGTGGTGCTCGAAAAATAGTGGGTCATTTCAACTTTTTTCCCTGGCAGCTCTGTCACACTGTAGCGTGGCGTACATGCATGTGTTTGTGTGCGCGTGTGTGACTGAGCGCGTGCGAGTTGGCGCAGATTTTCCCTCCCTGCAGTCCTGTCAGTGTGACAACTGCAAGAAAGCAATTAAAGGGATGACATGAGAAGAAACTGCTCCCATGAGTGGCTTCTTCACTCCACTCTCATTTTCTCCTCTTCTCATCTCTGCCCTCTTTTCCATTTTTTTTCTGCTTTGCCCCAGCAGTTGTTAAGGCATTTCACGAGTCAGTCAAATGTAGCATGTTTTGTGTAAATAAACAGCATTTTTTCTCCCCCCCGCTGCCCATTCGTCCGGTTATGTAAAGAGGTCGCATCAGATCTGTATGTGAAACTATTTATGGAAGCGGATAAATGCTTACTTAAAGCTGTGAATCTCCAGCGATGAAGAATGAGAGAAATGCAGGTCAGAGTTTCTGACTTAAACCAGAATAACAGCCACGTTTGCCGGCATAAATGTTTCAACATCGCTGTAACCTTACACCCTGCCCTCTACAGAGTATGTGGTGTATGGTTTAGTGCCTCTTCACATGACTCATAAATAGCCTTGTGGCTAGTTGCTGGTTATAGAAGCTGAGGGTAGATGCACGGTTCGGAAGCTGTAATATTTTCTCTGTAACCAGTAAATACATAAAACCAATACACCTGTGGCTGCGATGCATAAACAGTCTGAATAATGAGCTGTGAGAAATTTAAAAGGCAAAAGCGCAGAACTCATTGTGATGCTGCACCTTGTCTGAACATGTAAATGGTGTCGCTGGCAGACAAGTTTGTGCTGGTGACAAAGTTCTCACGGTTGGACGCTTCAACCTCCACCCGAGACCAGCGCTCCAGGTTGCCATGGAAACCGCTCACCTCCGCCGTCGGTAAGGTGATGTTGGTCACTCGACCCTCGCTGTTGTACCTTGGAGAATAAACACAAAGGCAATAAGCAAACAAATACACACAGACGCGCGCACACACACGCACAAACACGCACAAACACGCGCAGAAATCCATCGCTCGCAGGCAAATGAACACAACCAAGCACGCAAAAAGCACGCAGGCACACATATGCATGCTCCCGTGCGCTAGCATGAGCTCGCAGTGAGTGTCAACTATGATTTATATGTGTAATTATCCAGCTGTGGAATCTGAGACAGAGACTGACTAGGCAGTGGTGAATAATTCAGACAGATGTGTTTTTCTGCCTGTACTATATGTGCAATACTAAACACGCATGTGTTCAAAGAGTTGCAGCAGACGTCCTTCAGCTAATCAGTCACTTTAAGCAAAGACTAAAAAGAAGAAAGAAAAAAAAACAGTCACACCGCCCAATCCCACCCCAGGCCTTCTCCAGCTTTGTTGATGCAGAAGTGACCACCAGATGGCACTCATATTTCATACCCCTAACGTAAACCTTGTCATATGAATACACATTCATGCAATGCAGTGTTAGCTCAAACATTCAGAGTCAAGCAACAAAGCGAGAACAGGAAGGAAGGAGAAGAGAGAAAGAGCGGGGACAGACAGAAAGAAGATCGCAATAAGCAGATAAGCTTTATAAATAAACCACAAACTCACTCATACACAGTGGTCCAACTGTTCTCATCACTTTTGGTTGCTAGGAGACCTGTGTTGCCATGGTAAGTGATGTGGGCGATGTCGTGGCCTTGGGCGGACACCTTCCTCAGCGTGCCACTGTTGCTAAGGGACAGCCAGTACACCTGTCCGCCAGGTAGAGCCAGCCAGAGAGGCACTCCGTGAGCATCCCTCCTCACCTGGAGGCTGCGGCCGTCGCGGCTCATCACACCCGACAACTGGCCGTCTGTGCCGTAAGAAAAGTTGTACAGGTAGTGACCTGTGATCAGGTGTTTGGTGTACAGGTGGGAACCATTCTATCAGAGGGAGAGAGAGACACTGTTGAGGATTCAGCTTCTGCAAATGACAAAACCTGTAAATTTAGAAACTATTAGGTACTCTGTACTCTCAGACTAGTGATTTGCTAATTTTGTTGCATCAATAAAACAAAATGATTCCAAAAACAATGAAGTATATATAAACAGAAAGGTACACACACATTAACCATAACTACTGTAAATTATGGGGCTTATTTCTTTAAATTATATATTTAAAGATGAAGAAACATGTTCATTTTAGAGCTTAGAATATGTAATGAATAACTGTTGTCTGTATGAAATTTTAAAATCATTTTTTGAAATAAGAGTTTCATTTTCTCAGGCAGAATGAACCGTTTTGTTTATTAAATGATCAGAAATAACAGGAAAGGCCAGATTTCTGCAACATAAGGCAATAGGCTCACTATCTTGTGTGCATCTATCATGCTTACTGTCGTGCTTAGTCACCCACAAAAGCCCACTCTGAGCCAGTAAACACCCTGATTGGATTAGGCTAACCTAGCTGACATTATTTGATCATTCAATCATTCAAAGCTATTAGAACAAGACTTGGAAGTGAGGAATATTATTTTTGTGAAATGCAATCCAAAATCATCCCAAGTTATTAAAGTTTAGCCAGTTACCGCATTTATTCTTTATTTTTCTCTAAATGGGTCATATTAGAAAGCTAATGCTAGCTTTGTTAGCTGGTTCAGTTAGCTACCTTCCTAACAGGCCCAACTAGCAGTTACTGTGTGTCAATTATTAATAACTAATTATCTCAGACTAATTTGTGTGTACAAATGAGCTTGCGTGGCTTAATCCGTTTTAATTTAGCAATGTGCAAATCCAAGTAAACACTTGAGTTAGTCAGTCTGTTAAATTTGCTAATAAATTATGAATTAAAAAGACAATTCGCTGGTATCCAAATATTTTACATGCAAATATACACATTAGGCATTGTGATAAGAACCTGGCTAAAGAGATAGAGCTCCTGGTCCAGAGGTGAGCTGATTTCCACCAGTCCGGCTGGGCTGGGCTGGGGCTGGTTGGGGCTTACAGCTCTGATCCGGATATTGCCCAGATCAGCAATATACAGGGTGCCATTGGGAGCCACTGCCAGAGAGGATGGGGCTTTGAGACGAGCGTCACGGGCGTAGCCTCCGTCTCCTGATAGGAAAAACGGGAACTCGTCATTTCGGTAAGGACAGGAAAAGCTCTTTATCAACAAAATAGCATAATTCAAAGCAGCATCAGTTCTAACCACACTGAGAAATACAATTCGTTCTCCAGCGAAAGCGAGAAGTCACAACCAGTCCACACGCAGGTTGGCAAAATACGAGAATCCCATGGTGCCGCTTAAACGGTTATCAGTTTGGCTCAGGACGTGGACCTATTGGGATATGGTAACTTCCCAGTGGAGTGGATATGACCACCTTGATAGTGACCTCGGTCTTATCAGACGGTGGTAGTAGGCGACTGAATGCATCCAGATGTCTTTGGTTGCACAGCAGGATAACAGCTGGGTGAAGCCCTTTAGATGTTGTCAGCAGTAGGCCTGGGGCCTCTGATGGGTCTGTGCAGACAGCAGGGTGGCAGTTTATCTCGCGACAGCATGCGCATTATGTGTGTATGCTTTTGTGGGCGACCGCGCGCGGGCTCGCATCCGTTAGTATCGGCGGGTGTGCGCTCGCATACGTGTCCGCGTTCAAAGACACTGTGTGAGTGTTTACGGCGAAGGGATGGAAACGGAAAGCCTCTGAAGAGAGTAATCATCTGTTAACAGCGAGACATGATTGAAAATATGCAAAGTACAACTCAAGGAATAGGGATGGTTACAGCCCATTGGCTTGTGGCATGGGAGAGACACTTCCCTCCATTTTGAATAGAAAAGAGACTGATTTTTATGAGCAGAATTAAATGATAAAATCACATCCGCTGACACTTACAATGAAAGCACGGCCTAACTGTCAAAGGAACATCTGCTTATTTGTTGGGTCCTTTTCCTCTTCCTTTTATTGCATTTCAGGTGCCCAACCATGATACAGCAACCAGTTAAAACATTCGGCGTGTGGAAGTGAGCATTTTCTTTCACCAGCTGTAATTTGAATGGATTTGAAAGGTTTCTCCTGAGCTGGTTGCTACTGAATTTAGCTGGAGGTCTCCACAAAGAAGAAGCCTTCCTATGAATACAAATATAAATACATCGACCCACACACACACACAAGCATCCACTTTCTGTTTAGCCAACACACAAACGCTCACAGTCAAGTCGTTCTCTTAATTCTCCAGCCTGATGTTATAGGCGGTCTTTTCTGTCCTGGGTATTGTCATCATTTATATAAAAGTCATTGTCATATTTTTTATTGTTTTTCAAGGAGAGTCGAAGCGGCTCTTCCTAGACACTAAGATTCCAGCTGACTTTAATAAGTCGGGGAGGGAAAGTGCTAATCAAATTATTGTCCAGCAGGGACGCACAGGGCAGCCAGATTTACCCACTCAATATCAAGATATACAGACTAAATCAAATCCTCCGAGCTTCACAATGCTCCAGTTTTTGTTTCCTCTAAAAATACTTATGAAGCAGGCCGAGTATGATGCCAAGAGAAATAATTCTCAAATGCTTTTGCATGTTTTGTAGCGCTCTAATCCTATTAAGCATAATCTAATACGTTCACATTACTTAATCCTGCACTCCTCACATAACAAGTGTGCGTATGTGTGCCTGGTGACCCACCAGAGAAGCAGTCGCAGTTGGGGTCTATCTTACAATCGCAGTCCGTGGGGGCTCCGGAGATAATCGATATCTCGCCGTTGGTTGACACCTGTGGAGTTTTCAAAAAGCGACATGTCACAACGTGCTGCAGGAGGCCACTGTTAAACAGAAGGTAATGTTCCACAACAGCCTTTGTAATGTCTCGTCTCTCTGGCAAATAAGATAATGATGGCATTTCATATAAAAACCTGCGCTGAGTTACAATATCGCTTTGCGTGTATCCGCTGTTCCTTTAGCCAAAAACATCACCGATGATATCTTTGGTGCCTCTCCGTGAAGTTTAGACAAACAAAGGCATTATGCATCTTCGATGTATGACACTATTCCCTTGCTGACTGATTGACAGATCTTTGGAACATTAAGTCTCGCTCTCCAAACAAATTAAGCTGATTGTCCTGATGGGGAGGCGAGCTGCAAATGGAGGTGAAAACTGTTGCAACAACAGCTTGATTTTGATTAATCTTGGGAGGCCGATGCTGCTTAACTAGCCCGAGAGGACCGTGCATTGTTGGAAGATAATTGTCAAAGATGATATGTTTGATGAAGACTTGCTTTTATCAACTTTATGATTCCACGGGGAAAGTTTATCTGAGGTGTTTATTATAAAGCCGTTCCCTCGTTTGTTTGCATTGCCAAACCCAGAAAACCCCATGTTTCCAGTGTCTGGGAAAAAAAACAAGTAAATAAGCACAATTCCCACAAAACTACTTTCCAAAATCTCCATTCATCCATCATCTGAGAGTAGAGAAAACCTTACTCCTAATTTTAGGTTTAGAAGCAGAATTTCATCACCTTGACCTATAAAATACTTGAATCTAAGGTTTTACGGATCAGGACATAATAAAAGCAGGTAGATACAACCACAATAACAACACAATATATTATGTCAGTGTTAATTTAAGCCAAATTTAGAAGCAGTGAGTGAGGAAACAGTACACGTCTACGCACAGCTTCAATAAGAATTGGAGGGTAAGTAGCAGCCATGTGCTGCTAATCAAATTCACTTTGTTCATTTATCATCAGCAAGTGTGAGCACCTCTATGAAAGCAGAAGCTTTGGCAGTTTGCTGGTCTGGAGGAAGAACAACCTGTTGCTTCCCATCAATCAGATAGAAAGAGTCAAAGGGAAAACATTCAAGACAGCTGCTAATCTTCACAAGAGTGGAAGTCCCAGCAAATTCACCCTAAGGTCAGTCTATGCATTGCTCAGAGAAACCATAAAAACACCCAAAATCTACATCTTAGAGTCCACAGACCTAAATCAGCAAGCTAAATGTTAAAGTTCATGACAGCACAATTAGAAATAGACTGAAAAAGTATGGAAGGATGTCAGGGGAGACCCTCTTCTCTCTAAAAATAAGATGGCAGCATGATTCATATTTGAAAAGCTGCATCTGAACGAACCGCAAGACAAAACAATGTCCTTTGGACAATAAAGAACAAAGTGGAGCTGTTTGTCCACGATGCACAGTGCAAATTTAGCAAAAACCAAACTCAACATATAAGCACAAACACCTCATATCAACCGTCAAGCACGGTGGTGGAGGGGTGATGATTTGAGCTCGTCTTGCACCTTGCAATCGTTGAGCCCAAAGTAGAGTGCCAACGTATTCTAGAAGCCATCTGTCTGACACCTAAAGCCTGGCAGTAATTGGGTAAAGCATCAGAACGATGATCAAAAGCACAACAGAAACACTGACAAAGAAAAGAACCAAAGCGTTGCCTTGGCCCAGGTCAAAGTCTACACCTCAAACTGACTGAAATGCTGTGGCAGGCTCTTAAGAGAGCTGTGCACAAACGAACCACAAACCTCAATGAACTGAAGCGACGCTGTAAAGACGCGAGAGCCAAAATTCCTCCACAACGAAGCGAGAGACTGATAAGGTCATCGAGAAAACAGTTAATTCCATTTATTACTGCCACAGGCAGTTTTACAGGGTACTGAATCACGGGGTGTGTTTAGGTTTTTCACACACTGCTTCTGCATTTTGACTTTCGGTAAACAAACAGTGACATGGTGAAACAGATCATGTGCTGTTCTTCATCTCAGCCTTCTCAGAACAAGATTATGTTTTATGTCGTTCTTATTATGTTCTGATATGTAAGGTGTAATTCGTTTCGCCATGCAAACTGTTCTAATAACACAGGGAAAAAACAGCTTGTTTCCTCTTCACAGTACAACAAATGCTTCATCTTTAAACATATGCCCAATAAACAGAAAATAAAAAGTTGTTGCAAATTGCCCTTAATTTAAAGCAGATAAAGACGGGCACAACGGAGCAAATGTGGCATGTAATGAGTTTGATTGTAATGCTCCAGTGTGATATAACGAATAACACAGCAACTTATGCAAGATAAAAATTTTAAAAAGCACATATTGGTTATGCATGTGTGGTCCTTGATGTCCTGGCCAAATGTTCTGAGTCTATGATGGGAAGACGTGCCTGGACCATGAGCGCAGACCGCAGGCGGTGCCAAGTCATCGCCTAAATACTTAGTATGAAGGCCAAGGCACGTTCACATTTAATAGAGCTTATTACACTAAAAAAAGACTTGCTGGCTAAACAGTACAAGCTGGTGCGAACCATTGAAAGTGAAACCGAGCACTTAATTCACGCATCATTTTTAAAATCAGTTTAAAACATCATGTCAGGTGTATCTGTGTGCATTTCTCCTGTATCACATTGTATTTGCCTGGCTGTTCTTTGTTTCTTAATGCACTGATTGATTGCACATCACAAACTGCTGAGATAATCCCAACTCGTCATCACACACATCTAAACAAATCATCATTAATTTTACTTTACGGCTCGTTGTTACAAAGCGGTGTCATTCACTGTCAGTCTGGCACCTGTTGTTGAATAAGTGTGGAACCTTAACAAACATGGATGGATCCATTCCTGTCTGAGTCCAACTGAGACACTTGATAAATAGGAGCCTAAAAATGCCAAACATAAAATAGGTGTGACAAACGCAGTGAAAAAAAAAAGGTCTTTTCATTGCCCTTTGCAACATGGCTGGTCGGTACCCAATAAAAAGGCATTTGAGGTATTATATGTTCCTGTCTGCCTCCACATGGACCCAGCGTGTTGCTGCACACCACAAAGGTGCTATTGATTGAATCCAGCAGGCACTACCTTTGTGCTGTTGGTTCCAAAATGCTGCAGTGCTGTGACAACATGCTGCTACCTAATGGAGCAAATGGACAGAAAAAAAGTAATATACTATATATACTTATTTTTTCTCTAAAACTGAAACCGTACTTCTTGATTATTTTTTGAATGCCTCTGATTTTGAGCATCTACGTCCTAGACACAGACTCGACGCACTACCTTGCTGCGTAGCATCTGTTAGGCAAACAACCTGTTCACAGTGGGACTCATGATGCAACAAGTGCGAAGGTAAATTAGTGTCATAAGGCCAGATGGATTGCCAGTGTCAGCTCTAGCTGAGCTGTTTCTTTTTTCCTGTTGTTATTTTCATCAGAGACGTGGAAAACGTTCATGCGAAGAGACAAGAGGCGTGCATTGCAATGTCAGGGTAATATGGAGGAATATACACTGCTCAAAAACATGAGATATCAATGGGGAAAAAGCCTGGATATGGACTGGTTAATGTGTTAGGAATGAAAAGATGTCACGTCCTTTGATGGAAATGAAAATGCTCAACCTACAGAGGGGCTGAATTCAAAGACACGTGAAAATCAAAGTGAAAAATTGATGCTGCAGGCTAGTCCATTTTGCTTACATTTCAAATGGTTCTAGTTTGTAGCTTGTATGACCCCACGTGCTTGTATGCATGCCTGACAACATCAGGGCACCTAATGAAACGATGGATGGTGTCCTGGGGGATCTCGTCTCATATCTGGGCCAGGGCATCACCGAGCTCCTCGACAGTCTGAGGTGCAGTGTCAGATGGACTAAAACATAATATCCCAGAGGTGCTCTACTCGATTTAGGTCAGGCGAGCAAGGGGGTCATTCAATGGTATCAATTCCTTCAGCCTCCAGTAACTGCCTGAATACTCTTGCCACATGAGGCCATTGTTGTGCACCAGGAGGATTGCAAGACTCACTGCACCAGTGCAGGGTCTGATAGTAGGTCCTAGGATTTCATTCTGACACCTAGTGGCAGTGAGGATGCCAATGCCTAGCCTGTAGAGGTCTGTAGAGACTCTTACATGTCTGTCAGGGTGAAGCTGTTCTCATCTGTGAAAAGCACAGACCACCAGTGGTGGACCAGCCAATCCTGGTACTCAATGGCAAATGCCAGTCAGGGTCCAAGGTGCTGGACTGTGAGCACAGGGCTCACTAAAGGACCAAGTCTGTTTCTGATGTTTTGGTCAGAGACATTCACACCAGTGGCCTTCTGGAGGTCATTTTTCATCCTGTTCCTCTTTGCACAAAGGAGCAGATTCGGGTCTTGCTGACATGTTGAGGACCTTCTACAGCCCTGACCAGCTCTCCTGAAATCTCCTCTATGGTCTTGATGCTATGCTGGGAGCCACAGCAAACCTATTGATGTGTCATCCTGGAGGAATATGAGCAGCGACACTGACACTAGCCAAATATAAATGTAGTGAAAAAAAGCCAGAAAAGATGAGAAGGGAATAAATGTCAGTGGCCTCCACCTCTAAAAGTATTTCTGATTTGGAGGTTGTCTCATTGTTGCTCCTCTAGTGCACCTGTTGTTAATTTCATCAACACTAAAGCAGCTGAAACTGATTAACAACCCCCTCGGCTACTTAACTGACCAGATCAATGTCCCAGAAGTTTAATCATCTTGATGCTCTACTCTGATTACAAAGTGTTCCTTTCATTTTTTGAGCAGTATATTAACACTCTGGATAAGTATGGTCTTTTGCAACTTCAGTATAAATTTGCAACATGAGAACTGCGATAAATGCATCATTAACAGGTGCCCTCAAAAGTCTTTTTAGTGACCTGCTGGATGCGGTTGATTCGCCTCTCATCAGTCTCAGCAATGTACAGCGTGCCCAGGTGGGACAGGGCGATGGCCTTAGCTGCCTCCAGGGTGGCGCGCACAGCCGCCCGGCTCACCAAGTGATGGTCAATACCTGGAACCTGGCAGTGGATGGGACGTCCTGCTACAATCCGCACCTGCAGACTTTCTGACACCTAAGGAAATACACCACAACGTATTATCTGTTATAAAAGAGAGAGGCACAATACAGACACTTACATCAATTCAACAGAGTCAGCCACTCTGTTGAATTGCTTTGGTTGTGATCCGGTGTATCAAACATCGCCTGCCTCATCTCCTGACTCATTACTTTTGAACATGCTCAAACAGGCAATTCATTAATTTCGGAGAAAAAAGCTGAGTGACATTTTCTTAAAAACAACTCCTGCAGAGACCTGTGATAGCATGTTATTTTTTTTTAACAAGGTGCTTCTTTTGCTTTCTTTTATGTTAGCAGCCTCACTCACTCTAAATTCACCTAAAGTGACAGCACTGCAATTTGTGAAAAATATTTTATTACCCTCTCTTCCACTGCTACATATAGTCCCAATGTCTCATAAGAAAGCAGATGAATGAATGAGAAGCAGGCGTATATTTCCCTCTCTTGCAAGCCTCTGCTTTGTTTCGTGCGTATTTCTCTACCTGCAGGACGATGTTGTTGTCGAGGATGTACAGGGAGTTGTCCAGTGGGTTAATGGCCAGGTCTGTTGGCCACTCCAGCCGCACCTGAGGAATGACAAACACTTATTGTATATTTCTGTGAAGAAAAAAAAAGCGAGAACAAAAGAGCAAAGAAGTCCTTGGTGGCAGCTGCCCACAAGAGTCAGTTACAGGTGATACAAATAACATCTCCTTAATAACATAGTATTAGGCCTCCTGACCCTCCCTGCTCATGCAAAGGTCAGTAGCGGGCAGGGAGCCTTCCCTGTGTTTATTCAAGACTCACACTGGCTCGCTTCGGCACTGTTCCAAATGTCATCCAATAACCGTGATCGCTGCCTGCTCAAATAGCACACCCTGTCCGCTAACACTGTGGGGGTCAAAGGCAGGCAAACCTACACCAGCGCACAGCCACCCACATGACTGTCCATCTCACTCGCAGGCGCCCGCGACCGCTGCAGAGACGACGCGGTGCGTCTGAAGGATGAGGTGATTGATGACTCCGAGGACGGATTGGTAAATAAATGGATCATGTTAAATTGCCACTGACATGTCCAATTATAGGCCCTGTCAAATGAGAGACTAGAAGGTTGACTCTGAAATTCCATTTTTAAAGATAGAGAGATTCATCAAGCAGGACTCACGGTGTCCCATGCATCAAATCCCTGCTGCACACGATATTGAACTTTGCTGTGACGGCAGGCGATTGCTTCGAGAAGCTGACCTGCACACAGAGCTGAAATCCAAATTTATTTTTAAAGTTCTTTGTGTTTTTCATTTGTATATATTAAGAGAGCTTCAGCTTGCATTTCCACATCTCTTAAACAGAAAGCCAATATTATTACCAGAGATTTGAGCAATGCAGTATCTCTGCTTATAAGCACCAATGGTAGGAGATGGATTTAGTGTGTTGCTATGATACACTGCTCACCATACGTACTGATGAGAGACGAGTACTGCAGGAAAAAAAGTCTTATCAACAAAAGGTAAAAGGTACAAAATTTATTTATTTATTTACTTAATTAATTTTAGAGTATCCAGTTGCTAAAAACATTGGGAGATGTTGTAAAGTGTAACATTGTTTATAACATATCAGTGAAGTAGATACAGCAATAGGGACATGCTTCCCACTGTGCTGCATCACCTCTCTTTGTTTGGAGATCAGTTGCTGCAGTTTTGAAAGCAAAGTGTTTACCTGTTCTTGCTGAATATAGGATTTCACATGCTGAACAGTCTGTGGCCTTAGAATACTCCACATATTTCCACTTGGGTGTTGGATTTGACACTGCAGGCACTCTAGTCTAGCACATGGATTTCTTTAATGCACTTTTGTTGTAATGTCATTACTATGACAGCATACATTGCTTCAAAACCTGCTGCCCCTATGTTATGTGCACTTGTCTGTACAATGATAATCATTGGAGGAACCCTCGCTTCTTTAGAAGTTCAGATTCTGTTTGGTCACATCAGTGGATGTCGAATCATGGAGGCAGCAGCAAAAACTGTTCCTGAGCTGTGAATTCTTCTCCCAAATCACATTTGTGTTTTTTAGCGTACTGCCTGGAAACCCAAAGATCACGGCCACTCAGTTTTTGATTTTGTCCCATTTCTATTTCTCCCGATTCTCTGAAAATATTTGAGATAAACATTTTCAACGCCTCCCCTTCTTTTTCAATTATTTATTGAATTATGTTATTTTGAAACTATTGAACTACACAGAACTGCACTGAAAAATGTCTTTTGTGCTTGTGGCTGAAATACAAAAAAAGCCTCATATTCAGATGTTGTCCTGTGTGCAGAGAAAGCCTGTTTACGCCTTTTTTTTTTCCAGAAAAGAGAGGCTTTGAGGCTTTCTCTTATTTGGCCTGACATTACTGTGAGCAGCGTGACAGTGTGAGGCAGAGCCTGAAAGCAGGTGTCACAGGGCTAAAGCGGGAGACACCCTTAAGGATGTCAAAACTGCACTTTGGAGTACTTGACTATACCTGAAACCAGCTGGAGAGATAACATTGTTAGGCCTTATTTGACACCATCAAGGAGTTCAGCAGTTCTTTTTGGTTTAAAACACACAGTGACGTAGCTCTGTGTACTCATCCCCTTCCCGTTTTTTGTAATCAACACAATAAAACCCATTCATTACAGACAGCTAACATTAGCGTGCCTCACTAATGTTAGCTGTCTGTAATGAATTTTTTGAGCTGTGTAGGTGAGTGGCAGATGACTCTGCAGTGCTGGAGTAGCATTAACATAAAGGACAAGGAAGAGCAATCATTTCCAGTATTAATAATCTGTATCCTTGCAGATTTAGTGAGCTAAACTATCAAACAGAAGTTCAGAAGTGATAGCCTAGCTTGGTAGCTTGTACTTTCAGGAGAAAGCTAAGTTGAATGTAGACAAACTGCTACAACAGCCAAGAGATGATGAGCAAAGATGACACATTGAGGTCACACATTGTTTTTTTGTTTTGTTTTTTAATTCAACGAAGAATGAATTTGACATGATCTGAACAATGACTAACAAACAACGAGAAGAGCCAGGAGGCAGCACGGGCCCCTTTAACGACACATAATATCCCCTCTGGGAATTCACCTGGCTTGAACATTGATATTCACACACACATACACAGGCGCTCACATCCCTATGTGTGGGCAGAGATCCCTCTATAGAGCCAGTAGCTCATCTATAATTCATCCTTTGCTCTAATAGGCCTGATATAAGTTAGCAGTGTGATCTGAAGGCTGCCAGATCAAACCTATGCAGTCTTTGGTCTCTCCTTCACACACACAAGCACACATACCTTGAAGAAATGATAAAGGTTCTCAGTAGAAGAAGCTTTGCAGTGTACACCGCTGTTTAATAAGCAGGCTTATTTTTCTACAGATTATTAAAACAACAGCATTCACAGCAAATCTGCTTTCCGCTGGTCATCGAAACTCTGCCGCATTATTAACTCACCTGGCCGATGTCCATGCGTGAATCGCAGCTTAGCGGCTGCGTCGACATCAGTCCGTTTGAACCAATCACAGTGGAGAGCAAACCCCTCTCATTAATCTTCTGAATGGTGGTGCCATCAACGAAGTAGACAACTCCTCTTTTATCCACAGCAATACCTAGGCGGGTGAGAGAGAGACAGAATGAGCTTTTGGAGATGACAGAGAGAAGCGAGCGGGGGGTGAGAGAATGAAAAGGGAAAACGAGAAAACCTAAAGGAGAGAAAGGAAGAGGGGAGATGAGTAAGGGGAGAGAAGTAGAGTGGAGAGAGGAGAGGGCTTGGGAGAGGCATCCAACTCAGTTAGACATTCAGCTCAGCAAGTGGCTGTCTTATCAAAGGCACTGCACCACAGAAATGTAATTATATTTCCATTCCAGAGCCCACTAAAGGGATTAGAACAATGCAACTGGAGGAAGAAGTTATTTGTCACATTAGATGTGAGCAGGGTGCCGCAGTGAACTTTTGACATTTGATGCTTCTGCAAATGTGCTTTATAAATGAGCATCCACACTTCAAACACACGTGCGCATGCCCGCATGTGCATACATGCGCACTTGTATTTGCAGAGTGCTCTGGGACGCAAGCTTTGCCAGCGCCGTTTGCTATTAACAGCATATACTTGAACTCTCCATGCAGTGGAGTTCTGCAGCAGAGAAAGGAAAAGAGGTAAGTCCAGGTATTAAAGGTCAGGGCAGCCTATGAATCATCTGTTATGGATGAGGAGTAACCTTCATCCCCGCCTCATCTTCATACCGAGAATAGGCCTTTGATTCAATAATACTCCACTACTCAGCCCTCACCTCTTACTACACCAATCTCACTCGATTGCTTTCACTTAGCATCTGTGACAATAAGCCATTTTTTTAGCATTTCTACCTGCCATCTCCAGCGCATGTGTGCCATTTACGAATGATTTTTATTTTTTATTCTGCATCATTAAGTCACAACATGTTTATGCGCTGTGTATATAATTTCATCTCACACTGGCCTCCAAGGACTTCATGGAGACAAAACCTACTTATTGCATTTCCAATCAATGACAGAACTAAACGGTTTAAATATAGTAGACTATAAAACAGTAGAAAGCATTAAATAGCACGACAACATAGAGTCTTATAAGCAGATTCTGTTCCTTAATTTTGTCTTTAACATTTCATCTCTTTAACCACATAAGGGTATAGAAAAAATGGAGTCATTGGTTGAATCCAAGTTCATAGTTGACTCAGCTCTCTTTTTTCCCCCCATAAGGGGACTGACTTTTTAGCAGATAAATGTTATGTGTAAACCTCCTAGTTGCTAACTTTGTCCTTTATTGCTGTCTCACTTTGAATATTACCACTACTATATTTCCATGAAGTACACTATGTAACTGCTGTGTAATTTTACTAGGTAAAAGAACGAGTAATTGCTAGCAGCGTGCTGTAATTTCGACACTGTTGTGACCAATCTAACACGGCAAATTCTGCACTTAATGGAACTGACCGTGCTGCAAAACTTTATCCTCTGACAACATATTTATTATGAAATAGTGAAGATGACATTTTAACATAAATAAATACCAAATAACGGCACAACACATGAAATGACCCAGACACACTAGAGTAAAAACAGGACTGTTTTTGTGTTCGGCAACCGACTGCGAGTGTGCAACACCCTCAACCTCTGGGCGACACTTTTGAACGCATGACCTGGTTGCAGCCTGACTCAGGATGTCAATTTCTAAATGTCTGTGATGCATCTCCTTGGAATAGGGGAACTGACTCAGGTAATCGCCAACTGGTTGTATTCTGATTATATTCCCATATGAAAGCTAGCTATGCCATTTTGTAGTTAAATCTCTGCAGCAACTATGTCACTATTTGTGGATACGTTTCTGATTTTCTGTTTGATGTTCTGGCTGGACTCTGAAAGTAAGTAGTTCATGTGAATTTCTGTGTATGCAGATGACATTTTTGCAATAGTGTTTTCACAGTTAATCAGCATATTATCACAAACAGTCATGACCAACATGTCCCCATTCATTTGCAAACTAATAGGAGACTGATGGCAGACCGATTCTGCCTGATTGTTGTTTTATCAGCGTGTTGATGCATCAGAGTTGGTTTGAAGACAGCCACTGACTGTGAATGGTCACAAGCCTGGTCCCTGTCCTTAAAGGGAAAAACAAAGTTCACAACAATTCTGTTTGTGCTGAGGTCTCCACCCACTGTTTTACCTGCTATGACTGTAGCGCGACATCAATGCCACAAAAAATGCTGCTGTAAGCTAATTAGCTAGCACTGGCATCACATATTCTTCACCTGATGACTGATAATTGGACCTTCTAGCCAAGATGGTGACCCCTGAATATGAAGGTAAAGCAGCATGTTGTACATAACGACTTCTCAGAGCTCTATCCATTGCCTGTTCAAGCCAGAAATGATGAGTGTAGTTTTGTGAACCAAAACATTAAAAAGTTGCAAAGTCATAAGATAAACAAAATATGCTAAAACACACTGTGGAGCTGAGGGGAAGACTGGAGCAGTAATAGTTATGTGTGGCTTCCTTACTAAAAGTGACCCCTTTGACAGGAACACAGAGTCACTGAATCATTTCTTTCATATCTAAAGAATATTGATTAGTTCAGCTTTAAAATGTCAGAACACAGTGGAAATTTCCTGGAACAGAAGATAATTGTTTCAAGTTGTTTTTTTGTTGTTGTTTTGTTTTTAAGATTTAATGGGCTCACTGAGACATTCAGCTTATCGTGATTAAATTAGGCAGTGGAGTAAAATCATCAGTATGCAGTACAACTACTCCCCCATCATTCAGTCATATTTTCTAGTTCTGTCAGTCTTTCTCCTTCCAAACTCTGTCACGCTGGATTATTTCAAGATGTGCCTCTGTTCGCTCTGAGAGCCCAGGATAAAAATCATTACTGCCCTTTCCCCGGGTAGCTCTGTCTCATCCTCCTTGACATACAATAGCTTTCTTTACACATGCTTTGTGTTCAACGCGCGCACGCGCACGTAGACGCGCACTAAAAAAAGTGATGCACTGCCACCGCAACTAGATTCACAAATGTCCTCAGACCGAGCAACCCTGGACCGACCCTGGTGAGTCATAAATCGCGCAGGTGGAGTGGTGGTGGAAAAGGGAGGTGGGCAAAGGGGGAGGGCCAGGGTCAGTGTGTTTCCTCCAGGGGCCAGAAGGTGAACTGCAGAGCTCTCCCTCCTGGCCCCTTCATCATTTCTCTGACACAGACAGATTACAGCACCCACACAGCCTCAGCCCTCCTCGGCAACACCTTTCCACTCCTCGTCTTGCATTTCCCCAGCTCTCCATCCTCCCTAACCTGATCTTCCTCCACTCTTTCCCCCCTCCTCTCTTTGCTTTTTTCTTGTCCTTTGCTTTCTGTTTGCTGTCGCGCTCTCTGTGTCTTGCCCTGTATCTCGCAGGTGTTAATCAAATCACTGACCTCTGGCGCTTGGATAATGTTTAGGCTCTGTTTTTTTTTTTTCATCTTCTCTCTATTCAGCCCATTTTTTATTCTTCCATCTCTTCCTCTTGGCCTTGCCATTCTTCCTCCTGTCACCTGCTATTATGCAAGAGGGACGTCTCAACCCACAGTGCAGTCTGAGCCCACTTAGGCCTGAAATTTGGCACTTTCTCCCTGCTGTAACACCATCCTCGTATTCCTCCTACTTTCCTTTCACTTTCCCATCCATTCCTCCTCCTAGCACTTTCTCGCTAAACCTGTCCCTGATCTTAGAGCTCATAAATCCTGCACAAGGACATGACGAGTCAGCCAGGACTCTCTCTCAATACTGATTTCTGTTCTCTCCCTCTGTCCCCTGGATATTATTCTTTCTTTGCCCGCCTTGGTCTCACAGACTTCCAGCCTAAATTCCCACTTTCCGCTAGTTTTTTTCCTGTATTATGACATCCTTATTACGCATACTCGGGATCGGCATATCACATATTTATACAAACAGGTTCTAAATAGATGCCAAACTACCATTAACAGTAAACAAAGTCTTATTCATTCACACACAAGTACGAAAATAAAGAAATATTGCTGTTATTGCTCGACATTGGTGACAGGATTTACTCCAGTTTATGTGTTATTTAAAAGCATTTTGCCGTATTTATTGAAAAGGTGGTAGATTAGTCCACATTCTCCTTGTCAGGGACTGGATTTCCTGCTGTCTTTTATAAAGCTGTGTGCTGCTTTAAGGGAATTTACAGCCCCGCCGTATAGCCAATGGATACTCAGAAGACATCAAAAGATTTACTGTTTCTCCCTGGGTGAACCTGGCACTCTGATACTCATGTTTAGAAGCTGGCAGACACACCGGTGGAGAAGTAATTGAGATAAATCTCAACTCCATGGGGAAACGGACATTTGGCTAAAGTTGGGACAGGATTTTATCATCAAAGAAAAGTGAATTAGACTGAGTTGCGGTGACCTTGGAAAAAACAGAGGGAAGAGGGAGCGGAGGGAAGGGGAGGATGATACAGTGACGCTATTCACATGCAGCTCAGATTTAAGACGAAAATGCAGCCAAAGAGGGGGGAAAAAGACAGACAGTGCCAAAAGAGGTGGGAAAGAGAAGAAGGGTGGTAATAAGACAGAGGTCGTGATGAGGAATTGCTCCAATTAACCATTACAGTCCAATCACTCTCAATCAAAGAATCTCTTTGTTCTGTGTCCTTGTCAAAAGAATATCAGTTCTAACGGCCCCCTGTGGCAATGCAGTACAATCCAATCTGATTAATGCCTTGAAGAGAGGGGTCTTAGAGAACATCAGTGTTGATTACAGCTATTTGAAGAGAGGATGCCACCAGGAGTTCTCTGAGCAAAGAGCGAGGGAGAGGTGAGGAAAGGTGTAAGGTGAGAAAGAAGATAATGTGTAATACGGTCATTAGAACACAAGTTGTGGATTATATATCTTATTTAGTAGCACTAGGAGACAACACTACAGGCTTACAGTAACATCAGGATGTGGTGTGTGTGTGTTTGTGTAAGTATGTGGTGCACAGTGACTGCTAAGACCTGAGCACTTGAGAGCACAGGAAGTCAGCCTTATGGTGCTATTCAAGTTTTCCTTAACAGTACTTTCACCTTTCAAACATTGACAGCAAAGCTGCCAAAAGAGGTGCTGCTATAGACGAAAGAGAGAAGAAAAGTAAAATCGCACACACATCAGTGTCTGTCAGTCTGGTAAAGTAGCACGTACATGTACAGAAGAAACACAATGTAAAGGGATGTGGTAAACAGGAGAAGAAAGCATAATTTGCACAGTTTCGTTTATATATGAAAACTCTGACGCACCCACACAATCACAGCACAACACATGGGGGAGAGGAACACACACACACACACACACACACGCGCACACACCCACACAGGGTGCCAGCAGCCCGAGGTGTAAGCCATTCAATCTGCCCTCCCGTATCCCCCAGGCCCAGTGAGTGTTAATGACATGGACTGACATATTATTACAACATCTACAGTAAATGATGCGAGCTGGAGCTGATTATGGCCCGTGGCATTTCTGTACAAAGTAACTGTATGTGACTGACAACTGAATGCAGAGCGATAGACAGTTTCACCTGCACGACTGGCCCAAGCGAGGCACACTGGCCATAAATAAAGTCAACCACATTAGCTGGGGAAAGCCTGCAGGGTTCACTAACTGCTGCAGTCCAATTGTGAGTGAAGCTGAATAACAGACTGTCTCAGAGTCTTTAGCTTGCTGTGTGGTTTGCACCTCACCTTCACCATTTCTCCTTGAAAACACACGACGCTGCCGGTACGTAAAAGTGTGAATGTGTGCACATGTTCGCGGCAGCTTGTGGGTGTGTGAGTGTTTGTGTGCGCGCAATGCATGCAATGAAGAAGCTAGGCGGAAAAGATAAGGCTTGGCAGTTAATCACATTGTGCATATGCAAATATAGAGCGGGTAAATCAGAGCGTCTGCAGATACACACACGCACGCACAACTTTCATCAAGACACTTGGGTCGCTCATGTGCACTAAAGGAGGGAAAATAAACCGCCTCATTCAATTTCAGAATTGTGAAACGCCTCTGTGCACTCTGTGGTATATGTGTGAGTCCAAATGTGTTCATTTCACACAATGTTTGATTGCACACCTGTGCAAAGAAGAAAAAGTCGTGCTGTACACATTTTGCTAGTGCTGCAATCAGTCCCCGATCCTGCACCTACTGCAGCAAACGGCTCTATAATCTATGACATGCTCACCTCCTAACTGCTGTGCTATAGTTGCTCCTATTTCCCCAATCAAACACGTTCTATCGATCAATACCAAATAGCAGAGGCGTGTATTTCTTGTGGATCTTTGGTAAGCAGAAATAATTCATGCTTCTTGTAATTAATTATTCATTGAAGCCCCACAGAACAGACAGTGGCTTAGTAATTAAGTCTGAATCAGACACTGTGGCTCATCTAATTACCAACCACTATAAGTTTGTTAACATATTAACCCGCATTAATTAATTATTGATAGCGTTCTCCTTTATTTTGAGCTGGTATAGTTCCCAACTACACATGTATGGCGAGGCGAGGAATTCTCGCACGCAGAGAACTGAAAGGAGATTTTGAATTAGTTGCATGCTAATATTCATGCAAATAAACATTTTTTCCCTTTTCTTTTTCAGAAAAATATGCGATTCGGTGGTAATTGCCTTGTTTGATAGCAAAAGAGAGATCCAAAGCAATCACAGAAGCGGCAGACAAACTCAATTATAAAAAGCAATTGAAATGCTTTGGACTAGAAAGCTCTGAGGCTGAGGGGTTTGGGATCTGTGCGAGTGTCTTGCAGATTATGTCGCACTGTTTAGAACATCAAACAAAACACAAGAAGGTCTATCAATAGGCGCTCTTTTACCAAACACGCCATCGTGGCAATATTGCATGATGCCATGAAAATGGCAACAACAAAAAAGAAAAAACAGCAACAAAAAACAGGAAGTGGGATCAGATGGGAGGAACAAATGTTCTGACATCTGAAAAAAAGGAAACGGAAGAGCGGCAGAAAACTACTATAGAGTGCAAATCTATGCAGCTTCCACCCAAACAAAGTATCCCACGTACAAAGACATCCCAGTGTCCTAGCCAGAGGCAGCACCAGTGTAGTCTCTATCACAGCCATCTAAGATTTTGCCTCATCGTTTTCCCAAACAACTGTGTGAGCACATCCTCGGGTTGAGATGTGACAAATGGACTCTTGGAGAGCTGCAGGTGATAATAGTGCCCAGGTGTGAACAATTACTGGCTCTGTTTTTCCACCCCTTTAACAGCTGCTGACCCCCACTCTCACACAGGGAGATTCAGCTAAACTGCTATGTGCAAGTACGTCCGCTACCATCGCTCCGCTTTTTCATCTTTCTGCCCAGTACGTCTAAAGAACTGACTGGCTGACTGGATGGAGTTTACTATCTCTCCCCTCTCATCAGAACTCCCTCCACCCCCGTGACCGAGACAAATGCGTGCATCTGTGTGTATCGCCCGTATTTTGGGCTTTCACCTCAAGTAAATGCAATTTATTCCTCCGCGGTAGCAAAGCTCCACTCCTCCTGTCAGTGTGCCAAGCTCCCAGTGGA
This sequence comes from Simochromis diagramma, assembly GCF_900408965.1. Taxonomy (NCBI): domain Eukaryota; kingdom Metazoa; phylum Chordata; class Actinopteri; order Cichliformes; family Cichlidae; genus Simochromis; species Simochromis diagramma. Next base: position 4,014,271 of record NW_024387477.1, read on the forward strand.
GGTTGACAGGCCAGCTGCCAGCAGTGGCCATCCCGACCAGTTAAAGGGACACGCGTGTCACATTTCCCATGATCACACTGACGTTGTCAGCCTGACATACCTTTAACGAGGCTTCCATAACTAACTGCCTGTCCCTTCAGAATCGGAAACACAGACGGTCCGGCGACCAGCGGCCTGTCAATCAAAAACGAGCATATACAAGTTTGCTGACTGGCACACATGTTGCACCTTTGGCGCAAAGGCTCAGCCCTTGGCCTTAAGCCTGCATGTCTTATTGACTCTGCGCTTCATTACACACACAGTGAGCTTCAGTAATCTCTCTGAAGCTACTCTACACACTCCGACTACAAACAAGGTAGCTGTCAGTCTCTATAGCGTACCACCTATTTATTGCTTGAATAGGAGGCATTGTAAAGGCAGAGCCTTGTTGTTAGTATATAATCGTACTTTCTTTTGTCCTGTGTATACCTTGACAGCAGACAATTTCTTCTCAGAATATCAGTTTTCCGCTGACCCTGACCTTATCAGGACGTAGCACGAATAATTTTTGAAAGCAGTCCCTGTTCTTCCAAGTAATCCCAGATTCATCTATCTGATTCAGCTAAAAAATAAAGTTCAACTGACCATCCCTCTACTACCATTAGATGAATTCCATCTCATGTTTTAATACTCTTAGATCTGAGTCTGAGGACTACCAGGTCTCTGAAACCCTGAGTCAATGGGTCAGCAAAAAAGTTTGCTAGAAATGTTAAAGGTGTAATGTGTCACTGTCGGGGACCATTTATGGCAATAAATAAAATATATTGTGTGGAATGCTCTATTCTATGTGTTAGTCAACAACTAAATCCAACCGATTTTACACCAAACTGCCAAAAGTATTCACCCACCCATCCAAATCCCATATAAACCCATATAAAATCCAGCACCTAGTCATGCAGAGCGCTTCTACAAACATTTGTGAACGAACGGGTCGCTCTCAGGAGCTGAGTGAATTCCAGGATGGTACCGTGATAGGATGCCACCTGTGCACCTATGCTCCCAACTTTGTGGGAACAGTTTGGGGATGGCCCCTTCCTGTTCCAACATGACTGCTCATTAGTGCACAAAGCAAGATCAATACAAACATAGATGAGTGAGTTTGGTGTAGAAGAACTTGACTGGCCTGCACAGAGTCCTGACCTCAGCCTGACACAACACCTTTGGGATGAATTAGAGCAACAACTGCGAGCCAGGGCATCTCTTCCAACATCAGTGCCTGACAAATGAACTTCTGGGAAAATGGTCAAAAAAATCCCATAAACACTCCTAAAACTTGCATAAAGTCTTCCCAGAAGAGCTGAAGCTGTTATAGATGCAAAGGGTGGGCCAACATTATACTAAAACCTATAGATTAAGAATGGGATCCCACTCAAGTCCTTATGTGTGTGACGACAGAGGAGTGAATACTTTCGGTAACATAGAGTATTTTTGTTGGGATTATGAGGTGTTTTGAATATATTCTCCCCTGTAAGGGATTTCTGAAGCTACAAAATGTTTTTGGCACACTATGAATTAAAGTACCTGACTGAAAAATTTTAAAATCTTCCAAAGGGTTTAATAAAAATCAGAATATTAAATCGGAATTAGCACCTGTCAAGAAACCCAAGGTCACTTTACATGCAAAATCCATCGGCATTTATTGTAAGGCAGCAAAGAAAGCTGTTTCAGTAAATGACTTTGTCCAATCATAATTTTAAAAATCAGACTCATTTCACATTACTTGCTATTACTCATGCAGAATAACACATTGTGGATGCTGTAGCATGCATCTATTGAAAAGCGTTCTCTTTAGGACTGTACAGAAGGCCAGCAGAGGTCCAGGCGAATGTACTTTAGCAAATATAATAAACTGAAAAATCCACAGTTTGGAGTTTTGTTGAACTTATTTTTGTTGACTGACAACTAAGTCCTCATTCTGTCTGAAAGGAGCTGAAAGGAGCTGTCTAATCAAACTCAAAGCATTCTTCACCAGAAAGTCTAGAACTGGTTGCAAGCCTCAGCCAGCCAGTCAGGCTGGAGTTAACATCCCTGTAAGTTTTACACATAAGGCTAATTCTGAACAAAACACAATGTTGAACCAAAGAAAGCAGAAAATCCTCCAAATATGGAGTTCTGCAGCTTCTAAAACATAAATGCTTTTATCTACAGTACAGGTTTCGCGGTGAATCCCTAAGATTACTAACATCAGTCCAGTATCTGAGTGATGTTGGCGAGGAAGGGCCAGAAAAGTGTCTTTTCTCCAAACACTACAGAGTGAATTTGACCTTTCACCTTTGAAATCTGAACATCACTTCATCTTTCATGCCATCTGACATTTGTGTAAAATCCTGTCGTGATTAGCTGACAGTTATTGTCAACTATGTACTTTCTCTCAGGTCAGGGTGGCTTTTTTAAATATTTCTACCATATTAGAAGAATCCCAAAAAACTCACTTAAATTCCCTAAAGACGCACCAAAAATATCACTTTCATGAGAGCAGACAGACAAGACCTTAAATGCAGCAGTTCTGGCCACAGCTGTCACCAGTGCAAAAGCATGAAAACATTGCTCAGATGCTTAAATGACATATGTCAACAATTCCTGACAAGCACCGTCTTTACCTCTCATAAATAATGACAACGCCAAAGTAGCGTGGCCTTGTCACAAAGCCAGGATGCCCCCTGTGGGACTTGAGTCCCAGAAAGACAAACCCAAACAGAAAGTTTGACATTTGTTTGACAGTGCAGAGCAGCGGCGTTCTCTTGACCACAGACAAACAGAACTTAGTTTCTGAAAGTGGCAGTTTTACAGTTTCTAGATTACATTATTAACAGTTGTGTATTATTAGCAGTCCAGTGCAGTCCAAAGCACTTCAGCTCTTATAACTGGTGCAAAACTGATTCCCACTTAAACTGATGACAACGTGTTGGTCACCAGTATCACCAGATCAGCAGTTAAAGCCTGACAGAAAGCACTGACAGAAAACTAAAAAACTGACTTTCTCTCTCTGTGTATATGTTTATAAAAACCCAAGCTGTTTAGCTGTGACTGAAAGAACCTTCAGCATCAGAGCTCTAGTGTTTTTTTATTGTCAAGTGTTTCATTAGACCATCTGGAAAGAGCCTAGTGTGACTTGTGGCAGTGGGTCAGCTGGAAATTTTCAGAAAAACACGCGGGATAAAGTGAGGCTGCATGCATTATTTACTCAGAGTTATCTTTTAATGCGATGCAGTCGAGCAGGGCCTGTCACTGTTTCATACAGCGACAAAGTCAGCAGTAAAAATGCAGACATGACACGGGCCATGTGTCTGCAATTCTTTCCCCAGCTATGTCAAACTTGGCTCACCTGCTGAAAAAGTCCTGATGTACCTGCGTTGCTATGTGCCTTGCCTCACGCTCTTTTGCTTGGCCCTCCAGATTTGCCGCTGGCAGCTATATTCTTAGCATTATTTCTGAGAGAAAATGAGTCTCTGGCACAGTTTCATATTGTGGCTGCTCAACGATGCATTTCTGCCTTGACAAAACCGCCGCCGCTCTCCTAATTATCATGGATGCTGCAGTGTGAAAACGAGCTGCGGTAGAACTAGCATGACCCAATGGCGTCTCCTCTATTTTGCATTATCATAGAGTATGCTGCTGTTTGCCTTGCTGTGTGATTAATTCATGTGTGTATCATTAATGCAGGAATGTCCAGGGGCAAAGACAAAAGCTCGGTCAATGCGAAAGGAAACACGGGGGCAGGCTGTGCGCGCACGTGCACGTGCTCACACACGAACCGAATCTTTGAGTTCAAAAAACGCAGTGTGACTTATCATATGCCCTTGTTTTTGTGAAACAGCGCTCTGTTTAAACCAACAAAAACAATGATAGTTGACCCACTGAGCGGGAAAGCAGCCACAGGGCCAGTTTAATATGCAGATGAGGAGTGGGACTGCTGCATGCTGCAGGATTTGGATGCGAAACACTCAGTCCACTCTCGCTCTATTTCTCTCCTCATTCATTTCATGCATTCTCTGGTTCTCTCCATTTTCTATTTTTCTCTATTAATGTCATATTATTTTTCATTCTCGGCTGCGCTCGCTTTATCTTTAACTCTCCTCCTCCCTCGGTCCTGAGCTCCCTCTGTTTCTCTATCAATTTAATCCGCTCTCCTGTTTTGCGAGGTGCAACTGTCTCTCTGCACTAAATGCTATGGGAGCCAGAGGTAGAATAACAATGGCATTTTCATTCCGGCGTCATAACACGGAGCAGCTGGCACAGATCAGCTACCCTGCCGTAGGACTTCACTTTAGTGCTGTGTGATACGGCAAATTTTGGTATCAGTCCAGTACCCAGTAATTACACCAAGTAAACGCAGGTCCATACCAACACCAGCACAATACCAGGTGAATCATCATTCATGAAATCGCTGTGAATTTTGCTTCTCACAATAATTAGTTAACACAAACTTTTTGTGTATTTGAAACTGGGCTTTTTTGGAGACCTGGAAGGTAAATACGCCTGTCTCTGAAGCACTTGGGTCAGCTTCTGTTGTTTAAATGTGCTGTAGGCTATAAATAAAACAGACGTGACAGCCAGCAGAAAAAGCTTCAGACGTTTTTCACAGTGAATGTTTGAGGTATATTTTTTTCTTTCCCACAAAAATTATTTATTTAACACGATTCAGTGTCCTACATGCTGAACTTTGAGGTTGGAAACATACTAAAGTATCGTTCCTATCATGCTAGTATTGATCCGATACCAATACCAACAATAATAATATTTCAATCTATCTACTTCTGTAACAGTAGCAGTGGATCAATCTAATTTATAGTATCAATGCAGTGCTGGTATTGGTGTTTGGATGGACATTAGCATAACCAGATCAATACTTTAGTTTGTTTCCATCCTCTAAGTTCAGCAGAACAGGAGACGTGTCTCCACAAACACTGCTCATCTCGTGCAGTTACACTTTACTCCACCCCCTCCTCCCTACTCTGGTCTCTTTATCATTAAGTGCTGTTGGTCATCATAGCTGTTACTTTAGCAGACTTGAGTATCTATAGACTATATTCAGACATTCAAATAACAGAATGTATTATTTTAATTGAATATACTCTGAGCCTGTCTATAGCCATGTTAAATAAGTTATTTTGTTAGAAAAGAAACAATATCCCTAAACATGAACTATGAAAAATGTCAGAACCTTTTCCTGTTGATTGTGAGATCTGTTTTGTTTATAGCCTGAAGCAAGTTAGAACAACAGAAGTCGACCCAAAGTGCTTTAGAGACGGACAAAAAACAGAGTTTCATAATACATGAAAAGCTGAAAGTTGTGTTTTGTTGCATTAACTAATTAATGTGGAAAGTAACAATTACAGTATTCTACAGGTCATTAAAATGTGTTTAGAATTTGCTAATTGATTATTATTCATCTCATAAATCACGACACACTGTTACTGTGACATGTTATTAGTTTCAGCGTTGGTATCGGCAGTACTGGGCCTGTATTTACTTGGTAGAATAACAATGGCATTTTCATTCCGCTGCTATAACGCGGAACAGTTGGCACAGACCAGCCTCGCAGCCGTAGGAGACCTCAGAACTTCCCTCACTGCCTCTCGCTAACACAGTTTTGGGAAGTAGCAGATTTAAGAAAAGTGGAACGCAGGCCGCAGCGATTAGAGCGGTGCAGTTAAAGGACAGTACCACTCATAAGGCATCACTGCCTGAGCAGAGGCAGGGGACCAGTGTTTGCTGAGTTAATGGTTTGAGTGCGGCCTGGCTGACAGCAAAGCACCGTTTGATTCACCGCTGCTGAAACAAACTGGGAAGTGATCCTGCACGCGCTGCTGCGTTTCCAGCTATTTCTGTTAATGAGACCAGCACCCAGTGTGTGAAGATATTCATTCACCTAAGCTGCTTATATGTCAACCACCAGCCAAGACAGCTACTGTACAGCATGAAAGCCTGGCTGTCGTGGTCTCTGAGCAGCTCTGTGCCACGTGAAGCGTATTCACCCCTGGCTCTGACGCCTTTTTTTTTTTTTTTTTTTTTTTAAAACACACCCAGGCTGTTCAACATGCAAATAACCGCAACCAGTTTAAACCCCACAGCTTCATTCGGCAACCAGGCCCCGCTATCTCATCACCGATGGCGTGCCTCGCAGCTGTGTTGCCGAGTGAGATGGGGGACAAATGTGTCTGTCAGTGTGAGGGGGAGAGAGAGAGAGAGAGTTGCAAAGAAAGGGACTGAATGAAAGCAGTGGAGAAGAGAAAAGAAAAAAGGGGAGGGGAGAGAGAGAGCGGGCCGACAGGGCACAGGGAGAAATGTGGTGGCAGCATGTCAGCTTCTGATAAGGGCATTAGTCTGCCCCCTGTGGGTCAGAAAGAGAGACTGACAATGCAAGTGCTCCCACCACCACGTGCACGCGCATAGACGCGCACACCTCTCTCTGTGGATGTCAGCTCTGCTGCCTGGGACTAGTCAACAAATTAAAGATAAGACCTGCACACTGCAGCCGCCAACAACTAAACCTTCAATCACCGGACTCCCTCTGAAGTCCTCTGTCCAAACCAACACATGAAAGAAACAGAACACTCTGCTATTTTTACATATGTGTGTCTTTTATTGGACGATTGCTTAAAAAAACAAATAAACAAAAAAAGGGACCCCTTTAAGCTGCGAACGGAATTAGTCTAAAATGTGAGCCAAGGCTGTTCCTGTTCCTGAGGGATTGACGCCTCTTTCATGTCAGACATGGGATCCATCCTAAATGGAGCAAGGCCTTTTATTTACCAAGCTAATTGACTGCAGAAGCAAATGTGCAGCCAGCTCCAAACAATGCCCCAGATCTTGTATTCATAAGTGAATGTTTGAAGGACACACGATAATCCCTGTAGCTTAGGTTATTGTGGGGCGGAGTGAGGGGGGAGACTATAAGCGAGAACGCTCTGCAACATCGCAACGCTGTCAGCTAAATTAAAATTATGGATTACTGTTTAACAACTGTTTTGCCGTGCTGCAACAATATTATGTGTCGCAGCAGGCCTACCGCTGCTATTTGAACACCGGGGCACGGGGGTGATTCATCGACGCGATTGGTGGTGGGGGGGAGAAAAACAGATGGAAGAAGTAAGGAAAAAAGAGGAAGGTGCTAATTTGGAGCGAGGAGCTCACCAGAGGACGAGAGGCGAGATCAATGCTGGAGAATCACAGAGACACAACTTCAAAAAAAGAAGGGGACAGCTATTTCTCTGTGAAGTCTACCACTCATTACCATTGGAGAGAGGGTGATGGGAGGAGGGGAGTGTGGGCTGTGGCAGATAGATGACAGCGAACCGAGGGGCTCCAGGCAGAAATCTCTAGATCCTTTATAAGAGCTGGTTAGTAGGAGCACAATAGCCACAGAAGAGACTCTGTGAACTCCAATGAGTCAGTATAAATTACCGCACCCTGAGTGAACAAGAGGAGTCTTGGGACAGAATATTCTATTACTGCACGAAGGCAGAGATATGGCATGTTCTAAGGTGTAAGTAGCGCGTATACACAGAGCAATAGGCCACAGATCATGTGTCAAATGGTAGTACGAGTCAACCGCGATCTTTTTCGCTTATCATCTTCTTGTTTCTCTTTTTTCCTCCTCTCGTCCCTTTTATATATCTGAATGAACTCGAGAAGATGGAGGAAATTAAAATCAAACATCCCCCATCAAACCTGGAGCTTCCCTGTGTTTAGTGACATTTAAAGAACGGAGGCACGCTACGTTTATTTATTGCGCTCTGTATCGACCGGCTGTCTGCCTCCGACGTCGGCCGGCGTCGCAGGCGCACGCTGAGTATGACTGACAGAACAGGCCTTGCAGGACTGTGGGTGTAGCCTGAGTGACAGGCCTGTGGCTAAAAAATCTCCCGTGACACCTGGAGACTGAACGCTGGAAGGCAGGAACAAAAAATCTGCCATTTTAACCTTTGTAGTGTGACATCCTGGAGGACAACTGATGTAGCATATGACATTTGATTTTAATCCGCGGTGAGTTCAGAGTCACTGACCAAATAAAGTGAACTGCAGCTTTTTCTGCATACGAGCGCTCGAGCTTTACTGCAAACTGTAGCATTAGTCAGTAGGCAACCTGGAGCTGTACTTGTGCAGTTATATTTGCATCACCCTTTGTCTGTGCATACAGTCACGGTGCACAGTACATCACAGAATAAACGATATAACGTGTGGGTGTGAAAGACGGCTAAATTGAGATGAATTGTCAACATATGCTTGCAAAAATATGGATCTCTGCAATGTGAAGACGCAGATGAACATTAACAGAAAAATAAATTAAATCAGTAGTCTGTGTTTGCTTCTCTGTGTTTTTAAAACAGCTCAGATTCTTACACACACAGATAAGCTGTCGTGAGAATCTCTGAGAACTTGCTGCAGTTTCTCTGCAGATTTAGGCTTCTGTCGCTATGATATTGAGGTTATATCAGCCTGCGGAGGTCACACCATCTGTTGTCGTTCTTCTTTTGGAACACATTTTGCAGCACTATATACAATAAACACATTCAGCACCGCTTTATAGACGAAGACTGTTTCTCTCACCACTATTGTCCAAACTGCTATGAGTGTAAGGGACCAAAAGAAAAGGAAAAAAAAAATCCCTAACCCCAGGTATCCTGTGGGTTGATGACAAAAGTCAGACAAGACCAGTTAAATTTGCTACAGCTCACAGCCAGGACAGAACAAAAGGAATTAAAATGTAGTAGTGCAATAGCAGATAATAGCAGGAAAAGCTGGAATCCACTCCTGTCAGCTAATAAGTGAGGGCAGAACGATTAACCAATTCAAATCAACACCCCGGGCTTAATGTCTGAAATGTATGTGCATTAATTTAAATTGCTTGAACCCGGCTAAAGCTAGGAGGGAATCAAGAACTAAATCTGCAGACTTCTGTGCATTAGAAACGCTTAATATGACAGGCATATTCTGGTTTAAGTTTATGCCTACAAGTGCTTTCTCCCCCTGTAAGCCAGGGGAAGCCATGCTTACCGTATTAGTTGAACTATTATTGTCATTTTAACAAAGATCAAACTTCCCTTGCCTTAGGAACAAGATAAAAATATTTCTCTTGTAGCCAGAAACGAGCAAAATAACGTGGCGATTTAATCGATCTACAGAATAGACAGAAGAGTAGAGCGCTTCTGCGTCACAGGAATTTATGACTGTTACCACAGCCACAGTGTGCATAAAGAGAAGGATTTGAAACTGAATATTTTAGGGACTAGACCAGGACAATTTGGAGATAGGTAAATTTAGGCTTTCAGTTTATAATGCGTAGAATTTTCTGCAGAGAATATCTGAAGTATATTCAAAAGGAGACCATCTGAAACACATATTGTGTGAAATACAAGGACACGACTGCCAACATTCTCCCTAAAAGCCGAGAATCAAACGCAGATAAGTTAATCATTTCGTAAGTTGCTTAATTTAATGCACATAAACAATCTATTGAACGCTAAAATTTGTTACAATTTTGTAACTTTCTGTTATTATAGTTTATAATCTAACCTTGTAAAAGGTGTTTATTCAACCTTCTGATAATATAAATTTGCATGTATGAGCACAGCATGTGTCTGATTGTAAACATGTTGTTTATGGGTTGTTTATGAAAAATAAAAATCCCCCTGATGATGTAGAGGTCTTAAAAACTCATGTATCAAATACGATAAACTTGGCGTTTCAAGGTTGGAAACTTTTATTTTTTACTTTCTAATGAATTCATGATTCAAACTTATCGATGGTTGATTGATTTATCATAATACTGCCACACATTTGCACTCAAACTAAACATATACAAGTTTAATGCAAGGCACAGTACTGTGCAAAAGTCTTGAGTCACCCTGTAAGGCTTTATAGTTTGCTATCTCTGGCTCATCACAAGCAAAATATAAAGAAACGAGGGGTGGCTCAAGATTTTTACACAATGCTGAACACTTCTCACACATTTTTGTATCCCTACACCTGATTTTTTTTTTCAACTTGTTTGCAGGTGTGATAGTAATTTGGGTTTACGTTTAAGTTTACGTAGGCTATGCTTAATTTATCAACTTAATGATTTCTTTTTAAAAAGAAAAGGTGAAAAATAGGTGCTTACACAAACTAAATGTCCATGAACGCAACCCGACCTGAAACCTAAGTAAGTACATGTGTTTGTGTGCCGACTGCAGCTTCGAGGGTGCACTGTGTTACCGTGAGCAGTCAGCATAAAAAAAATGATGGAAAGCATGCTCTAAGTCACATCCTCATGACATATTTTCTGGTAATTCTTCTAAATTAGGCTTTGTGGACAAGTCCGTGGAATGAAGAATAGATTTTTTTTTCCCTTTTCCATTTCCAGTCATTACATTGTGGGGTGTTTTGAACCACAGAGCCAAAAACAGACCTTTTTCTACTTTTTTCCACAGAGACATTTGGAGTTGTTAAAGCAAGAAAAGCACAGGTGCAGCGAACAGCATTAACAATGGCCTTATTCCATTGAAGTGTAAGCCCCGACAGTGAGTCAGCATACATAATACCACAGCCTGAAACTAGAGCACCTCAATGGACTGCAGCCATGATTATTAGTTTATTAGTCACACCTGTGCTGGTCCTACTGTGCCATGGCAAAGTGTCTGCTGTGGAAAAGGTCTAGCTGTACCCTGGCAGACAGTCTGCTTTTAATCCAGCAAAATAACAGTATTACTGTTATTTTTTAGGGTAAATTAGGTAAAGACTTTAAAAGGCAACTTTCAAGTTTTAGCACTGTACAAATGAATGGCAGGAGCTATATAACAACTGCATTATATAATAGTGGTGCCTGGTTAAATCAATTTACATAAAAAAAATAAAAAATAATGACGGCAGGGTGGTGAAAAAGCACAACCAGCATGAATCCATCAATCTATCCGTGTAGCTGGGCTGCTGGTGAGACTGTGATGGGGTGTTTTGTGGCAGTGAACAGTTGGAGCTTTGAACCAATTAAACATAATTTTAATGCCATGGGATTATCTAAATATTTGAGGGCATGTGGTGCACGTGCTAATTCAACAAATCATATGAGAAACAAAGCTTTAAATGTCACTTTGGTCAAAACATAACATGAGTCATTCCTGCAATAGGTGCACGGCTAATTTTCGCTTCATTATAATAAGTATACACCCGACTGAAACGTGTTCTGAAGTCGGCGGGATAATTTAAAGAGTCATGTTAATCACTTTGCACTATAATTATCCTTCGTCTGACAAACAGAACATGAGCTCACTGTGCACATTAAATCCAAAAATGTATCCTGTACACAAAATGCAGGGAAAAATAATTTATAAAGAAAACAATAACCAAATGGCCATGTCCATAATACTGAATATGTTTAACACTGGCTGTGCAGCTTGCATTCATTTGTAAAGATTTGTAAAGGGCTATCTCTCTTTCCTTGCTCACTGCTACATGTGTGCACAGGTTATCTTCCCATAGCCGCACTGTCTTTACTCCAGCCGTGCTCGTAGCTTGTAATTAGCCTTTACTGTCCCGGCGAGCTCTACAGTGATGAGGAAAGGCAGAAAGAAACCATAATAACATGGCATGAACCGGGTCTTTATGACCTTTTTCCGAGGCAGCGGTGCACAACATTGGGATCGTTGTTACACTGAATTTTCAACGTTCTGTGGCTGTTTTCAGTGAGTTAATCAGCCCCGTTTGCATGCACTTCACTGTGGCTGCAGCTTCCTGCTGGTACAATGATTTGAGAGTCACTTACTTTCCATAACAAGAGCTCACCACGCTCTCTTCTTAAGCATACATGCTTTTATAGTTTTTTTAGCTCTGCAGCATCACTCATACTTAATATATAATATCTAAATAATCAATAACTCAATATATTGTGAAAAAGCATCTGACTGAAATGGATTTATCAGTATAGTAATGAAAGCATGATAAAGTATCTAAGGCCTTTTTATCAATATTATGATTTTAAAAAGATGCTATCACTCTCTCACATGGATACTGAACCAAAGATGTTTAAAGCACACAGAGCATCACTGTTCCAATGTTATCAGTGTGGCGTTTTGAGATTGTCATAGAAGCTTTGTGTCCTATAATGATCTCAATCCTGATAGTTAAGGCACTGGAATGAAACTGAACGGTGAGATGTGCTGAAGCACAATCAGTCCGCATAAAATGTGGGTGCGTAACAAGCCGCGCCAATATCAAAATCCTGATATTTACGGCTGTTTTTCTAGCCAAAGGCAACAACTCCAGCTAAATGCACCAACAGATGTACTGACCAACAGATCTGTAAATATTCACCTGAAGGGCTGAAGGCTGTCCTACCTCGAGGGTTATTGAGTGCAGCTTCCGTGGCCTTCCTGCCCTCTCCACAGTGGCTCTGGTCAAAAGGTAGACACTGCTCCCCCGTCCCAGCAACTACCTCCAGATTGCGAGATGGATCTTTTGGCTGCCCGAGGTTCCTCACCCTGTAAACTCTGCGACTGCTGGTGTCAGACACATACAGAACTTCCCCCCTCGGGTCCATGGCCAGATAGTACTTGTGGGCAGGGCTGGTGCTAGTGAGACAAGTTGGACAAAGTTAGTTGAAACAGGTTATACAATGAAACTGTACATGCTACTTTCTTTTGTTTCTTGCTTGTCTGGTGTTGTATTTATTACACTGCAGCTCAAAGTGACATTGACTGAGACACTAGCCTAGTTTTGCAAAATTATATTACACCTCCATACTCCTGCCTAGACAACACCGTCACTTGAAATATAGGTATTTAGAGGCAATTAGGTCATCCCAGTGAATAGCATTACTGTGAGACTCCTGGAGTAAATTTGTGACTGTGCCGAAGCAACAAGATTAATACCTTCTAATTTACATAGTACAGATGGCCACAGCCACTGCAGCTGAAGAATAGTCCTGAGTGATAATCTTATTTTTAACATTGTGTATGTTAGGGACATTCTTAATATGCTTATGAATTCAAAATGTCAACATGTTGCACAGCATGTTTTTTTTTTCTTTACATTTGGGGCCAGAGTGGAGCTTTCACATATGCATTTATCATTGTAGAAAGTGGATTTTAACCCAAATCATGATGTTTTCCCTGCTGTAAGCTAGCAGTAAAGATGCCACAGCTTACCTACGGTAAAATGAAGTGAAAGCTGAACAGATGGAACCACTCCTTACTCTTGTTTCAAAAGCATTTACATGGGTCCTTTCAGAGCGTAAGAACAAACAACCAGTGGGTTTAGTTAGACTGTTGAGAAAAACAGTACAAAGTCCTCCTGAGCTACTGTAAACCCTTTTTTATAAGGACAGAAATCCCGTTTAAAAGGAAAGTGGCACCACTGTATCCAGAGATAACTCTCTTTTGTAACGAGCTACACATTATCCTTGTAATGAACAGACTGCAGACTAAATTCGCGGAGACGTAACACTGCATCGAGATAAGTAATTCCTCCTTTTAGTGCTGATCTGTCCACAGAAACAATAACAAGGCATAAAAACACTGATGATGTAAAACTGAACTTACATGACTCTTACATCCTAATCAGAGACCTTGTTTGCTTAAAAATAAAACTGATATTTTCCTTTTACCTGACATGATTTTTATTGTTTGTAGAACAAATGCCCTTCTCTGAATTCACTAAAACTTCACTAAAAACGACTGCACTTCCTTCAGGTTTATGGCTGCTTTTATCCCAACAGTGCGTCTCAGTTCTTTCCATAAATATTCAGTTGGATTAAGATTACACAGCTGACCACTTCAAATGGCCCCGTGTTTCTTGGGTGCTTTTAAACGTGTGTTTTGGGCTCTCATCCTGTCGGAGGAGCCGCGACCTCCGACTGAAACGCAGCTCTCTGACACCAAGCAGCGCGTCTCGCTCTAAAATGCCTTTGATAAGCACAGATTCGACCCTCTGCCAGGCGCAGCAAAGCAGGCTGATTCTAAAACACAGCTACAGGAGGCGTCGCATCAGGCTCCTTTGCCCCCAAGTCCAGTTTGTCTGATTAGCGATTAAGCAAACTCTTCCCCGGCTCGCTTGAAGAATTGGACCTGGGTGCAGCTCATTTGGACTTGCGCACGCTGTGCATGGATTTCTAACGCTTTCTCAACAACAGATGTCTTTGTGAACATTTTCTTAAGTAATTAACAAGCTAGTGCGAGGACAACGTGTCACCCCTTCCCTAATTGAGTCACAGAATGACTAAAATGTCAGTTGAAGGAGCGCGATTTGAAAGCACGTGTGATCGAAAAGAAAGAGCGAGAGAGGGAAAGAGTAATACGAGAGTCGATCAGCAGGGGTTTTTGGGGACATACACACAACAATCATGCTACAGCAGTCATACCTAGTGCGAGTACATCTTAAACGTGTGAGAAGGGGGTTGTGTTTTCCGGTGGCGTTTTTTTTCCTTCTGAACACTGAACTTGTGCGCCGTATCAAAAAGCTCGTAATTAGTTTGATGTGTTCAAAGGACGTTCTCGCAGCATTACAGCGAGTCTCCCAGCACTTTTTAATTTTACAACCCTGCACTCAAAAAAAAAAAAAAAAAAATCATGCTCAAAATGTTGATTTTAAGTAATCTGATTACATGTATGTAACCATGTAACCAGTACCATTTAATTTCATGTAAATACATTCGTATAATTACATTATGGACTTAATTACTTGTAATTTTGTAACAAATGTGTAATGTAAAATGTTACATTTAACGTTACAATCATTTAGAAAGCTCTTGGAATTTGGTTAACATTTTACATTTACAACCTTTGATTATAACTTACAATTATTGCTTCGTGTTTATGAGGGACAAGAATCCCTTTTTGCTGTTATCTGAGGTCTAATCGACCCTAGCTCTAATGCTATGCTCTAATGCTATGCCTATTTTTTTTTTTTTTTTTAAAAAGAGAAGAATAGGAAACTCAGAAGAGCAAACGAACATCCCCCATCCTCCCAAAATAAAAAATAGGGCTGGAGTAAAGTCGACCTCACAGAGTTAACTAAACACCAGTTTGGCTTTTTTATGTTTGACTTCCAAAAGCTGGACCTCCCTTTGCCTTCTTCAATAGAGCTTACAATCATTTAGAAAGCTCTTGGAATTTGTCTCTGTTTTGAAGTTTCCCCTTTTTCTTTCTTTTTTTTTTTAAATCAGTGAAACTTTTCTTCTGGTCAATTTGGGCATTCCTCTTGCAGCCTCACACAGGGAGGTTGCCTACAGCCCCACGAATCAACTCCTAATAACACTAGCAGCTGTGGTCACAGATGCGTCGGCCTTATCCTCTCAGACAACTCGCACGTCTGTGTTCAGTGCAATAACAGCACCAAAGTACTTTCCTCATATAAAATCCGGTTGAACTGCTTATAAGAATGAAGAAACCCACGATGGGGCAGCACGGCGGTGGAGTGGCTCGCACTCGTGGCTCGCACTCGTGGCTTGCTTTTGGCTTCTTCCTGTGACTGTGTGGGTTTTCACCTCCCACCATCCTGTGATGCAGGATCCTGATTTACAAATACAAAAAAACCCAAAACAAAACTGATAGCACTGGTCTAAAACCAAAACTAAGACCCCTGACAAGCTCGGTCAGCAGCATGCCGTAGTTCCAGTTGAGCCCGGCAAACTTGCACTGCTGCTCAGTCTGAAAGTTCTTGCTAAAATCCTTTGAATGTGTGAATAAAAGGAACTGTAAGGTCAGCATGCCCTGTGTTATGCAGCTCTTTGGAAGACGACTGGCCTGTTTCTTCTTGCTGTCCAAACAACATATCTCGTTGAGCAGAGATACGGCCAGCTCCTCTACATGCAGTCCAAGTACAGCAATCGCTTGGACTCGATGGCCTCAGGCGCACTATGGATAAAACTAACTTCTCTGCAACCCGCAGTGAAAGAAAAAAGAAAAAAAGCTGGCAAAGAACCACCAGGCACAGGGCTCACGCCAACTTTAAAGCAATTTAGCTTATTTGCTTTGAAAGTTAAGCTTAAATCCTTCTGGGGTTCTTTTTTTGTTGTTGTTGTTGCTTCTGACTTTTTTCCCTTGCTTCTGTGATCTGGAACAATTAAATGCTTCTTGTTTGGCATGGTTGGTTATGCTGCTGCTCGTGATCAATAACAGGATGTAATTAAAATTTGAATGTAAAATTTCTAACTGTTGAAATAATTTCTTTCCATATGTCAAACAATATTCCAGCTAAATTAAATCAGTTATTTGGCAATAAAATTGCTTTTTTCCCCCCAGGATATCAAACACTGTTAACATTACTAATAAAAATAACTGAATAATGAAAATATAATGAATTTATAATAAATAAGTAGTAGTCACACTATTAGGTAGTCCCACTATTAACATTCAGGGATTTTAATTAGTCTGTATTTTTGGGATTTGGGTTCAGTAAAGAGGGTGTGCTGGCCTAAAAGACAACCACTGAGCCATCCAATGAGTGGATGGACAGACACTAGTAATAAAAATTTATGACAGCAAATAAAAAATGTACTTATTTTAATGACTTAACAATAATTTACAATAACTTTGCACAGGCCATTTTAAAAAACCCTTTAGCAACAACTCCAGTATGAAATGTATTAATTCTTCCTTCACTGAGGTGAAAGGACATGCTCTGGGCCACACCAGTTACGCTAACTTAAACTGGCTTTCATTGATAAGGAAGTAAAGAAGAGCCGATGTCAGTGCCTGTTTTTCCTGTTTTCAATGGCACGCCTGTATAATACTAAGTATAAAAACAGCAAACCTACAACTGCCTACAATAAAGCCACAAGGATGTTTTTGCTATCATTTTATAGTGTCACATATATATATTTGTCAGCAGAATTGTATCCACATGTCAGGGAGCGATAAGAAGCCTTATGTATAAATGTATGCGCAGGCTGCATAAGGAGGAGAACAGCATAATCCTTGCATGTGGAAATCTTTCCAACAGCTGCGTCAATGTATGATGTTTTTGAGTTGAGACACTTTGGTTACAAAAACAATAATGTGAAAATGACTCGTCAGCTGTAATTTTATGCCTGTATGTATCTTTGCTTTTGATTTCACCTGATGTCAAACAGACTCAATGGGGGAAAAACTGATATGAACTGGGTAATGTGGTAGGAATGGATGGATGTCACATTGTTTGATGGGAATGAAAATCATCAACCTACAGAGGGCTCAATTCAAAGACAGCCCAAAAAGCGAAGTGAAAAAATGATGTGGCGAGGCTTCGAGGCGACTGTTGTTGTGCTATTTAATAAATAGTTCATTTTGATGAAATTTCATTGCAGCAACTCAAAATGGTACTCAGTAGTTTGTATGGGTGCCAGGTGCTTGTAATTCAAGCCTGACAACACAGAGACATGCTCTTAATGAGACGATGGATTGTGTCAGGGGGGATCTCCTCCAAGATCTGGACCAGGGCATCACCAAGCTCCTGGCTGCTTCAGATGGACTGAAACAGAGGTGTTCTATTAGATTTAGGTCACGCAAGCATGGGGGTAGTCAATTCCTTCATCCTCCAGGAACGGCCTGCATACTCTCACCACATGAGACTGGCCATCATTGTGCACCAGGAAGAAGCCAGGACCCACTGAACCAGTGTAGAATCTGACAATAAGTCAAAGGAGTTCTTCCTGATAGCTAATGGCATCACTGACTAGCCTGCAGAAGTCTGTGTGTCTCTGCATGGATATGCCTCCCCAGACCATCACTGACCCCCCCACCATCATGCTAAACTATGTTATAGGCAGCATAATGTCTCCACTGCTTCTCCAGACCCTTTCATGTCTGTCACACACACTCAGGGTGAACCTGGGGACAGCACAGAGCACCAGTGGTGGACCTGCCAATTCTGGTATTCTATGGCAAATTTCAATCGAGCTCCACAGTGCCAACCAGTAAGCACAGGACCCACTAGAGGGCGTTGGTCCCTCATTTCACCCTCATGAAGTCTTTTTCTGATTGTTTAGCCAGACTCGCTCACTGGAGGTGAGTTTGTAGCTCTGGGGATGCTCATCCTGTTCCTACTTGGGAAAACCAGTGGGTAAAAGACCTTCTACGGCCCTGAAGGGAGACACAGCAAACCTTTGTGCCATCCTGCTGGAGTTGGACTACCTGCGCAACATCTGTAGTGTCCAGGTACCACCTCATGCTACCAGTGGTGACACAGACACTATTCAAATGCAAAACTAGAGAAAAACCCGTCAGATGAGTACTGACATGGGAAACATGTATAAAACCATTCCTGTTTTGGGGGTTGTCTCCTTGTTGCTCCTCTAGTGCACCTGTTGTTAATTTCATCAACCACAGCAGCTGAAACTGATTAACAACCCCCTCTGCTACTAAACTGACCAGATCAATATCCCAGAAGCCTAATCAACTTAAAGCTACTCTGATCAAAAAGCGGTCCTCTTTCATTTTTTTAGAAGTATATACAGGATCATCTTTTCTGTAAACTTCATGGCCTTTCAATGGACCGCAGTACGGCATAAAAAAAAAAGCTCTGACCCAACAGAAAATAAGAGGGAACAATAACAAGGAGTGCAACAAAGGTCCAAAATTAAACCCAGGTAAATCTGACCTCAGCTGAATGAGTCATGGGGACAAACAACTGCCCGTTGTTATTGTTGTTGTTATTGTTGCTTGATGAAAAGTGGACAAAAGCCTTGGAACTGATTCACTGAGAGTCTCAAATAGACAGCATGTTGCACAGGAAGAAATACCTCCGTGCGGCGTCATGTGCATGTCCTACTGCTTATAAGAAATTGTCCTTTTCTCCTCAAAGCCTGAGCCAAACATTTGCACAACTGACTTTATTCGCCCTTACGCTTCCTGCAAGCTGCATACTGTCCTTTGTGTCGGATGAATTCCAACAGTGTGGGCAAGCAGCTGTGCAGGCAAGATGTGACTTGTTTCTCCACATATAGTCCACAGTTCATTAATTACATAAAACCTTTGATACTGTCATGCTATTGTGTTGTATTGTGTTGCATTATTATTAAGACTTGAACACAGTGATCAAAAAAGTGAGAGGGAATTTAAATTTTGCACTTTGAACACTGTAACTAACTGAGTTCCAGGCAATTACTTTTGTAGCGTGAAATCCAATGTCAGCTGGGTCTGGTCAAAGGCTTCCTGCCAATTAAACTTGAAGACACCCTGTTAAAGGTTTCTTTTTTCCTCCTTTCTTCGGCAGCTATTCAATAAAAAAAATGTCCTGCGAGGAAAAATACAACGTCAAAACAAATATTTCTGTTGTCACGCTCGTGCTCAATTAAAATATTTTTACGGGGCTGCAACCCTTTTCATTTCTTCTTTTTTTTTGTAGCCAGCGTGTCCTTATGATTTCCAGTTTGCTTTGGACAGCCTTTGTACCCTAAATATCCTTTTCTTTTAAAGAAGAATACTTACTTACTGAACCTTCTCAATGCCCAGAAGAGAGAAAAAAACAAAAACAGCAACATCGGCAGGCTTGCTGTCAGTCATCTAGTCCATTAAGTGCATAACTGTTTACAGAGCTCAGCGCTGAACTGCACATACATAATTTAAACTAGATCCTAAGAGAGTTATATTCACCGAGTTTTCAAAATGTGCCACTGCTCGGCGTACGGTGCATCGTATTTGCCGGGCCTCTTGAAGCTAGCGTGAGCATCGTGTGCTGTATATAACTGATTACAAATCGCTTCACCTATCTTTTCCTCAATTAGATGCTCATAGCTCCAAATGCTTTCCTCCAGTGGAAGGAAAATGAACAACAATAACAACCGGAGCACAAACAATCCCACTCCAGCCTTGCTCATTCCCACCGCACGCAATAACAAAACAGTGATCAGAGTTGATAGACACAGTGATCTAGCTGTTCCTAAATCAACCGTCTGGGCTCTCAGATAATACTGTCGAGGACTTCCTCCCCTATTTGCTTAACTCCTCGCTCCGACTCTTAAAGGGGGGGAAAGAATAGACGGTGGTTTCATGTTGAGCACTTCCCATACCGTCTTCCCCTCAGAGAGCACCTTGTTTTGAAGCCCTTTTGGCTGATCGGCACTTTGCTGGGAAGAATGCATAGTGAAAAGCTTTGAAAGCTGAATATGGATGAATAATTAATGTATTTGACTTAGGAGAACAATAGCACAGAATAAAGGAGAAACTCTAACATGCTGCTAACAGTAAAAAGCTGCTGTGGAGGAAAAGAAGGGAGCAGAAGCTAAAAGAGAAGCCTCCAGGGTAAGGAAACACCACCCGAAGTGCCTTCAGAAGAATCCAGCTCGTATAGTATAGTGCAGTATAGGCTCCAAATCTCGTTATTGCGTTTTATCTGACACGCTAGCCAGATTTACTCAAATACTCCTTCACTAACACAACCCATGATCTTGTAAATGCGTTCATTTGAATTTATTTCAGGCTGGGATCAAATTTTCCGTTAATAATATATATTAGTGGATTCTTTCAAGCAAAGTTTTAGCTGATTTTTTTTAAAAATCTGCATTTATGCTACAACAATAGCCCAAGTACTTTATGCATCTAAGACCGTTTATCCATTACACATTAAGCTTTCTTCTTCAGCTATTATTTTTAAGCAGTCTGAAATTCAGCTACTTATGGCTAAATGCCTAACAAAGACAGCTATTTATTCATTTTTTGGCATCTATTTCAGCTTAACAGAGCATACTGTAAATTCAGGTGGGTCACAAAGTTGAGTTCAGCTACAATCCCAGCAGATTGGCCGATCTCAAGGCAACACACCTCCACCGCCTCCTTTCCTTCTCTACCTCACTTGTGCCAGCTTGTCTGCTTCTCCTGTTTCTTTTTATTTAAATTTCTGGAGCTACTCAACAATCTCTCCACATGCCAAACGCAGAAGTACCCCACTGAGGTAAAGCGGCTCCAGATGAGAAGCACTGGCTACATGGCTTTACAGTAGAAAATTACCAACGGTTTGCATATATATATATTATATATATATATATATATATATATATATATATATATATATATTTTTTTTTTTTTTTTGACATTTGTTCCTACCCACCCACAAAGTACATCACAATCATATTATTAGTTCTGCACGGTTTCAGATTTTGGCACAGTATCGTGAAAAATAGTCAGGGTTTTTGAAATTGGATGAACCCTCTCTTGCTCTTCCACAAACACCCACAAGCACAAACACGCATACACACACAATTGGCTCGATACGACCCACGATAGTGGTGCACGCACAGATGCAAACATCACAACACACGTGCACACACAGAAACCCTATAACATCGGTCTAATCTTCTGTCAAACAGTGTACAGCGCTCACAGCATCACAGAGGCTTGAGACCGGGGCGACGTTAAGGCCACTCCCGGCCTCGGGCCTTTTGGTCTGGCTCGGGAAATGAATGAACCGAGGCATCCACCAAACAGACTTTCAGTAATCCTCTAAAAAATGAAATCCTTGACATTTTGGCTGCGGTCCAGCGTACAAATTTTAATATCACCAAGTGAAATTTAAATGAGACATTCATAGATCTAACTGCGTTCGTAGCGTGTGCAGAACCCGCACGCGTGTTCCAGGTGAAGGTGGGTCAATGCAATTTAAAAGGAGGCAAACAAACAAAGTTAAAGCTCTGCGGGGCGTTTTGCAACTGTCTATTCCCTCGACACACATTTGTGCAGGTATATAAAGGAGGTGTAAATCACCACTTCTCACCTGTGTCTGGTATCCCGGTTCCTGATAACAAGCCATAAAGGAGCGTTTCAAAAGGGGAGAGAAGAGAAAGTAAAAACAATTATTTATGAGGCTAACGAGAGGCTCTCAGAATTTCATAGGCTGCTAAATTTTCTCCCCATAAAGTGAAATTGGGGTTGCTTTGGACAGTTGTATTGTTTCACATTTAATATTAACCTAAACAAGAAGCCGTTTTTGGCGGGTTGGGGGTGTTTCATCCCAGAGGAAACCTCTGCCTGAACCAGAAATATTAGTCAGCCATAGAATAAAAACAGTGAATGAGAGTAAAGATACATAAGGAGAACACTCTACAGGACAAATGACTGTGCAATCCCATTGAGATTCAACGCTTGAAAAAATACAGAAATGAGAGAATGTAATGCCTGCAGCACAGTAGGAAATATCATCGTCATAATCCAGAGGAAAAAAAAAGAAGAAGACGGAAAAAAACGTATCTTTGTCTCTCAGCAGAGACTTTCAGCTTCTCTCGCATCCTAAAGAGGTAGATTAGAGTCTGTGATCTCTAAACCTCACACGCTCCTCCTTCTGCATGAAGACGAACTTCAGAAAGAATTCCACCGAGATCAAATAGATTGCAGCTGCAGATCCCATCCGCAGCTAATGCCATGCTAACCCGTATCAGCTGAGCTAATTTTTTATTTCACATTGTGCTCGAGTGAATCTGATGCGCCAAATCCCACTGCTTCCTACTGCGAGAGATCCCTACCAAAAGCGGTCTTATCACGAGCACACCCAACAAGATCATTGCTCTCACTTGAGTTCCAGTATGGTTCTGGTGTATCCATCTGGGTGGACCCTGCGAATGAAGTTAAAGTCCCCCACGTAGAGAGAGCCGTCGGGGCCGCTAGCCAGCGCCACGGGGGCAAACAGCATCATGTCCCGAGCCGCGCCGCTGCAGCTCGGGCCGCACGGGACGCTCCGATAGAAGCCGTTCCCCATCACGGTGCCGATAACAGGGGGCTGCTGGGACAGGAAGACGTTTTCTCCATTCCCTTTGTGAAGGATTCCTGGGGAGAGAGGAATGCAAAGGTGACATGAAAGGCCCTTTAAGTGTACTTCACATCAGTGGGTGCATGCTAATGTTGCTGAAATCATTTATGAATGCAACGACAAGTAGGAATAGTTTCAGTTCTTTCACGTGTCAGACTTGGGGTCTGTCTTTTTTGTTTTCCTTTGAACTCATCACGCCAGATTTAAGGGAGTAAAAGAGTTTTGGGACAGGGCGATGTTTTTCACTCTGTTGCACCGACCAAAATTTTGTCAGTCTGACTTTTTGGACTCATTTAAATCTGGACCATCTTCTGTGTGCCTAACTCTTAACAAGTAACAAATTAAGATTTTTTGTGTGAGAAAATTCAAATTTGATACATCTCAAACCACTTTCTGAGCAGCTTTAATGGCAATAACGGCACATTGTAGCTGAGTCACCCACACTACAGCGTTTTGATGTCCTTACTTCAAGGACATCTTGGACTTCTAAGCTCTGTATCATTTCATGTAGTCTGTCCAGACTATCAACACATAACTTAAAAGAAGTCACACAGTGGTTCTTATTTATTTCAATGTCAAAGAAAGTAAGCAAAAAACATCAGTTTTTTCTTTCATAAAAAAAAAAACTAATTGGAATTGAATTCAAGTTTCTCCAATTCATTTTGTGGCTTTAAAAACGCAGCCAGCCTCCAAGCACCAAAAACAAGCGGATAAACTCACCGCTGCGAATGTTAAGGGCATGGTGTTTGTCCAGAGACCATCCTCCAAGGTCAGAGGGGACCAGTTCAAATCCCTGCATCAGAGCGGTCCTTCTTTCCCAGTGGATAACACCGGGACACACTTCATACTCATAGCCGACTGCCACTGGAACAGAAACACGTGCACACATCGAGAGCTTAACATTAAGCAGTAGCGTGCAATTCCTATGTGCTGCAGACCGGCTGTGCTTAACGCTGCACCACGTGGCGCAGAATGACTGCACGCGCTTGTATCTGAACAAAGCCTGAAAACAAGGCAAAGCACACACAAGTTTCCCCATATCTTTTTCAAAGCTATATTGTATCGAGTGGTGAGATAGATAAAAGGCCTGTAGGGAGACCTCATCAGTGTTTGTGTTTGAGAGACATCAGTGAGGAGTGGGGGCGTAATCAGGAGGAGTACGGCTTCATGAAGGAGCCCTAGAATTAGCTGCTTGGCCTCTTAGTTGTAATGATACGCTGTGCAGCTTCCCACTACAACTAACAACTATCAACAGATTTTCTTTTTCTTTTTTGGCTTGGCAGGATTAAATATGTTTCGGCACTAATTTGCCACTTGGAATATGTTTAAAGGCAGCAGGTGACCAAGCTGCAGGAGCTTTCAAAGTAAACACGCAAACATACTTACATACATGTCATTCTGCAGTGTGTAATCAGGCGCGCTTGCACACACCGAAGGAAAGAAGCCCATGCACATGAGTCATTAGAGGTGGAAAAAATAAACACACAAGCAATACATTTACCTAATTAAGCAAGTGCTTTATTACAATTTTAATGGCAACTTTCTGCTGCCTTTTCTCTCACACATTCCAGTCGCTGTATGCCTATAGTCACTCTGAAAATAGCTCCTAGCTGTACGATGTCCTATGATAAACAAGACCACCTGTAAAAGTATTTGCAGAAATATGCGGTTGCTGAATCAGAAACTGTAAAATGGTTCTCTCATAATCAATTTATTGTGCACTTTTATTTAAGCATGGCTCACACTACAGCAAAAATAGGACGACAAAATCCTTGCGACTACCGTGCTGACTGCAGTCTCCCTCAGACAGATTGCAGAATGTTTGCAAATACTCACCGTTCAATCTGTAAATGCAGATTGGCAGCACGTAATCAGTGAAGTTCTTTTGCTCCACCATTTATTTCTCCGAGTGAGGACACAACATAATAAATCACACAAATGTGAGTTATTAAGACTTGTGGCAGGCAATTTACTGCAAGCTGCACATGTCTTACTTTGCACCTTGCTGAGAGGAGTGCTCATTTACTTGGAATTAGAGGGGGAGATGTTATCAGAAGGAGTGTGGAGTGGATGGCTCAAACCTCTGAGTGCAGCGCCAAAACTTTGGCACTGTCCTGGCACTCTTTACTCAGTCCTCACTCTGAGTGTTTACAACCGAGCCCCACATATTCCTGCTCGGCAATAATTACTGAAGCTGGAGGAGGAGGAAGTACAATTCTAATGCAAGATGCATACAAACATACATCTTTGTATTGCACAATCAGAATCAAAACACTTTATTATGTTTCCAGGCTTTTAGCTGCATTTCTACACCATGATCAGTACACAATGAAAACAACTCTCTGCATGTCTGCATCTCAGCAGTGCGCAACCAGACCAACTCTCAGGTTTCTTTCTTTAACTTCCCTTCATCACATAATGTCATATAATCTACTGGTATATAATACCACATGCCTGTACATAACAATGACTTTAATAAGGACCTACAGTTTCACACAGCCTGCAGAAACACCCAGAAGGATGTGCACATTTACACACCTGGCTTAGTAACAGTATCTTCACACAGACAGCTCGGGATCAGATGGGAAATAATGTTTTTTTTTTGTTCTTCTGCACATGGTGCATATCAGTTGTTACACACGGATTTCCGGTTTCTATGGAGCAATAGTTTTCTCTGGATTAATCCTGGACTCTACTTGTGTTTCAGTCCTCAGGTCCACACGCAGTCCCCAGCAATGTCTGTCAAAAAGAGTTCATCCTCATATATCGTAAACATATCGATTCTCCGTCAGCCTCCTCTCATTTATCTGAACTGCCAAAATGTTTTAAGAGAGAAACGTGTGTAAAACCTGTGCTTACACTGTGATTTTTAAGCCACACATTTGCACTGCCCTTTGTAAAACGTTGGTCATTACTAAAATGACCAAACTGTGTGTTTTTGTATGTTTATACATGTGTAAATTGTAAGTTTTCCCTTTTTTGTAAGCCTGGCTGAGTCTGTGGCTCAGAGAGTCATGCCTTATGTGTGGATTTTGCTGTGTCCGGCCAGAAGGACCCAATGAGAAATATCCTAGTCTTTCCAAGTGGCCACTCTACCGCTGGCAGACAAGTTTAGCTCTACACCTCTGATGCAGATGGCAAGAGGTTTGTGATTTTCCCTGATTTATCGCAATTAGTTTCACTAATATGACAAACTAATCGTATGTTATTGCCAACGTGACCCAGACTGATGGCAGACCGACTCTATCTTCTTGCAGTTTTGGATGCAGCACTGTTTTACGTAGTGTGACTGTAGCATTATGTAGCACGCTTTGAGTCTGACACAGAGTACAGTGTCAATTAAGAAACACCAATTAACCTAACATGCATGCCAAAGTACCCTGAATAAATCCACACATGTGCAGAGAGAACATGCAAACCCCACAGCCTGGGCTCTAATTTGGAACCTTGTTTCTGTGAGACTGTCAATCAATCAATATTTTACTTCTAAAGCACATTTAAAAAGGACAGTGCCCATCAAAGTGCTTCACACAAGGCAGCAAAGCAGATTACAACAAAAGGCAACAAAAACAGTTAAAAACAATTAAAAACAATTATAGTTACAGTTACAGTGATATTTACAGTTACATAGCACAAATGCAGACCAGATGGAAGTCCAAACTGATTTGCTTCAAAAACTAGATGGAACACGTGAGTTTTTAAGCATGATTTAAACGATTGAATGGAATCTGACATGCGAACATCGACAGGACGATTATTCCAGACTTTGCGTGCGCAATTGCAAAAGCTCGGTGCCCTGTAGTCTTTCGTCAGGGCCTTTGTTGCACTAAGGGCAGTTGTTTAGAGGATCGGAGTGATCTCTTGGGCCTATACACGCAGAGAAGGTCTGCTAGGTAACTGAGGTAAATGTGGGCTAACCATTATGCCTGCATGTGTTTCATTTGAGCGCTCTGGCTTCCTCCCACAGTCCAAACATTAGCATGTTTGGCTAACTGGTGATTCTAAATTGGTCATGGATATGAGAAGTGTATAGTGCTGTATGAATGCATGGTTAAATTTAGCTTGAGAGGTGAGTAAGACTGAAACAGCATTACATAAATGCCACTCTATTACACTTTAGGTAACTATCTAAATGGCAGTTGGATTCCTTTTAATTTTGTTTAGTGTTTGGTTGTCTTACACATTTCATGACGTTGCATGGATGCAGCACAGATGTATTAGCACACCTTTATTCTATTAGCCAAAATAAGCAGTCAAATTAAAATCACATTGAATCATGGACGTGCCTGATAGCCAGTGCTAGCATTAGTTGATAATCCCCTATTATCAGTATGATTATGGTAAATCATACAAAAATATCATATTCAGTGTTAAACTGCTCTGATGGGCATTACTATATTAGGTACCTCGCTGCTGTAGCCAAGCAAACACGAAAGAAAAGGCCGTTCCATCTTCCTTACTTAACCACAAGATGCTTTAAAGCTGCACGGGTTCAGTACAGAGCACATTTTAAGATGATACAGTGTTCTTAAATGAATATAATGATATACTGTAGAGTAAGGTTAGGTTGACACATCAACACAAAAGCTGGAGAAGAACAGTTGTCGCTGTCAATCACTGTTGGCACTGATCTCTTTTAACTTCACTGTAGACCAACATGCCTGTGAACTGACGGGCGCTCAAGGGAAACCATGCGGCAAAGTCAGCATAAAGATCAGATGAGATTCCAGAATACGTAAGTAGGGGCGCTCGCATTATGCAGAAACTCAGGAGATTCCCAGTAACGCGGAGAGAAACTCTCAGCAGACACACGGGGCCGACTTAAATCTCAGAGTCGGAGGGAACGATCGATAAGGTGATTGGGGAGAGAAAATAATCTGTAATTTGGGGCACTGGGGATCATGGAAGAGAAAAAGAAACCTTATAGTGCTGGACAAAAGTTCTTAGAGCCTAGGAACTCTCGCTTTGGTTTCATCCAAAAAGTCCATTTGTTTCAATTTTATCTGCCTTAAGCTCAGTTAGGCTTTTAATCTTAGGTTTAAGGTCAGGCTTAAAGGACAGAAAGAGAAGTGAGAGGGATCGGAAAATGCAAAGCTACATATATTCTTCACAAAAAAACCCTTTCTTAAAAACCCCAAAGCACACATATTTGCATTGTGCGTGTTTTGACCCTTGAAGGTACATTGCATTTCCTCTTCAAAAGCCTGTTTGACAACCTGGAAAGCATTCCAGCCTTTGTAAAATGTATTAAAAGTTGCCATGAATACATTTCTGTAAATAGGAACATTTTTCTGTTTTCTTTTAAAAAAAAAACAAACCTACAATAAAACTGACTTAATATGAAGAACAAAGCTTTTTCCAGGACAAAACAGGCGAAACAATCTCAAAGGGAAAGTGTCAGTGTTTGGAGAACTGCTTCACAACCGAATATTACTCTAGCTATATTACAAGAAACGATACAAGCCTCAGTGCGAGAACACACACTCGCTCGCAAACAATACGCATGCACACTATAGTCCATAAATGCACACTCAATATCTCACAGGTGAAAGCTTTCATTCCCCACTGCCGAAGCCTCAGGCAATGTGTTCACCCCAGCAAACAGAGCATGATCTCCCTTTCTCTTGCTCTCTGTGGCACATGGGTGTGTGTGCATGCACAGACGTACCGCAGGATGCGTGTGTGTGCGCGAGAGACCACGCTCGTCTGTGTCTTTGCACCAACATAGCACGAGGAACTATAGAGAGGGGAGGATCAGGGGAGAACATGGGTAGAGAAGACAAAAACAATGAAGGGCAGAGGAAAACAGGAGCGAGGTAACCGGGGAGATCACAGGGAATGGAGGAAATAACAAGGAGGGAAGAAAAGCGAAAGGGAGATCAGGACAGGACAGGAAACACAGGAAATCACCCGCCTGGGTAGAGGAAGAGGGAGGAGAGGGAAAGGGGGCAAGAAGGGTGAAGTGGTTTAGCAAAGCAGGGTAAATAAAAACAGGGATCATGTGAGCCGTGAAGAGGTGAAAGATCACGAGAGAGCCGGAGCAGATGAAATGCCGCTCGAACAGATAAGAGGAGGGGGAGGGATCACGAGGGGAAAAGAAGGCCTGGGGACAGAAAGATGCAATCTTGGTATGAGGCCCTACACTCTGGTGGACAAAGAGTCTGGTAAGCCTGATCTCAGTGCTTATGGAAAGCTCTATCTTGCTGCTGCACTGTTTACGCACACTCTTCCACAAAGAGGAAGCCGCGGACATAGATAGCAGAAAGTTCAATGGTTTAAGCCTCGATGGCATCTTACAAAGGGCTGTTTTTTGCCATAATGAACCTAGAGAGCAATAACAGTAACAGTTTCACATCCTGTAAATCTGTTTTTCACACAGGTGAGAGAAGACACTGGGGAAAAGGAGACAGAAGGCCGCGGTAATGAAAACCTTCAGCACACAGATTTGTATTTATGTGCTTTTTACTTTTTTTTTATTTTATCCCACAGAACCAGCGCCCTCAAACGCGTCCAAAGGGGCTATCTCCCTGTCATAGCTGACAATATCTCTGCAGAGTATTTGTAGCCTTCTGTCTTTCTGCTCCTCCCTCTCCTTACATCTCTACTCTTCTTTGCTGTCAGCGCCATTTCAGGTTTCAGGGACCTTGGACAGAGTCAAGCTAAGTGCTGTTCAGTAACACTATTATTTATGCATATGTTGTTAGTTGCTGTGGTTTCTCTGCTGTTTTCTTTACCGCAACAGGTGTTGAAGCAGATTCTCAGCGTTTCTCTCTCTCGCTTCCTCTTCTTCTCTTAACTTTCTCCCCAACTCCACTTTCTTTGGTTGTAATAACCCAAAATAAATAAGTAATTCTAATAAATTTTGGCATTTTTTTGCCTTTCAGTCAACAATTCCGATTGCTACGCTGTCAGACAGGACAGGGAAAAAGAAGAAAATGTTTCCCTTCTCACCGCATTCACGATATGTTCTTAATTTCATAATGATATTTCACTTATAGGAAACCCTTTGGTGTGCTGCAGTGAATCGGCAGTTGTTGAACTACTGTTAAAAAGTTTAAATCAAACACTGAAATCTCCCATCTGTAATTTCGTAGCAGGACATTGTCTATTAACAGTTGGGTGATTACCCACTGAATGGTCAATCATTTACACAATGACTTCCAATCAGGCTTTTGTGCAAACCACAGTGCTGAAACGCTCCCTCGCAGACCTAAGAGTTAACAGGGACGATGATAAAAGAAAATCTGTTTTCTTGTCTTTCAAAGGGTTTTATTCATCTGGCCTGCATCCTGTCTGAAAGAGGAAAAAAAACATTTCTCTGAGTCCCTCAGATTTGATTTATACTAAGCTAACGGGAGCTTTGCTTGAAGAAATAGTTAAATATCTCTGTGGGCAGGCTTGTTTGTTTCCTTGTCCAGAATTGGACGAAAAAAGATTGATAGCCCTCTCATATCTGTGAATTAACTGGAGCGAGGGGAACACAAGGGGAAAGAGCTACCCTGGCTCCGTCCAATGTTCACAAAGCTCGCCTAAAAATATGCCTCCAAAGCTCACTAATTAATGCGGTTTAGCTTAAACAAAGCTGTAAAACCAAGCAACAAACTGTGTTTTTTTTTTGGAGAAGTTGTGTTCCACTACATTTTCTTTTCTTGGTGAAAAACAGTCTTATTTGTAATTACTTTGCGGCTAGGGCTTGGAAGGTAAGTGGAAGGTCTGCATGCTAAAGTGTCCTTCGACAAAATGCTAAAACCAAAAATATCCCAAAAGCACCCATCGGTGTGTGACTGTGTGTTTCAGATAAAGCTCCAAGGTAGACAGAATAAAGCACAGTGTTAAAGTGTGGCTAGAAATATAAAGTGGATGGGAAAAGTTAAACTGCCAATACTTTTATTAATAAAAAGTAATAAAAAGCAACTCCCAAACCACAAACTGGATTAACCATCTGTGTAGGCTCGCATTCATCAAGGTCGTGATCGTCTTCAGAGCTTGAAAAAAAGAAGAAGCCCACTGGACTTCTTCAAGTTTGTGAAGACTCTGATCCAACAGGCATCTTCAGTTCTAAAATCAAAGGTGGAGAGTCCCATCCATTTACCCCCTAGTGGGGGTTGTTCCCTTTGGAGGGGGTCCTGGGAGTCGTTGACCTACTACTGATCATGTGTGTTTCTTCTTCACTCATCTTTTTTCATTCTTTATGAGTTAATACGCACACTGCATCCAATCACTGGTTATTATTAATCTCTGCTGTCTTCCACAGTTTGTCTATTGTCCTGTTTCCCTCCCCTCATCCCCAACCCCTTGCGGCAGATGCCTGCCCCTCCCTGATCTTGGTTCTGCTGAGATTTAAAGTTGTTAAAACTCAGATTTTCCTTCTCACTGACGCCAAGTGCTCCCTCATAGGGGGTCATCTGATTGTTTGGGGTTTTTTTCCCGTTGTTGCAGGGTCTTTTGGTGTTGTAGAGCATCCCCTCTGTTCAATGACTGTTGTTCACATAGATGATCTCCTTCAGTCCTCTCTCAAACCATCTGTCTTCCCTGTCCAAAATGTGAGCATCATCATCCTTGACAGAGCGTCACTTGTCTTTTAGGTGCACATTTACAGCTCAGTGTTGTGCCATTGTGCCATGCATTTATGGAGTGGCTGGTTTCTCCAATCCAGAGGTCCTTTTATTCAAGCTCTCAAGGCTTCTGCATTAACCCCGCTATTTATTAGTGCATTTAATGTTTAGTGGAAACAAAAATACACTAAACAAAAATAGTCTGGCCCTGCCTTATGAACATGAGATGGTATGATCGTATCATGAAGCTATGAAAGAGCGCAAATAAGTAAAGTGCTGAAACATTCATTTCAATATGTTCACCAAACCCAATCATAGGAGATCAAACTCAACACTTAAAACTTTAATGGGCTGAAAAATAGGCCTTTTTTAATCTCCTGCTCTTGCTCTTTCACACACACACACACACACACACACACACACACACACACACACACACACACACACAGATTATTATGATTATTTTTGAATGCGAAAATTACTATGGACTGATGGCATCATTATGTTTACTATGCAGGAGGCCTATCATAATATTATCATTCATTTTGTTATTATGTTTCCCCAGGTAGACGCCTTTCGCATGGCACTCAGGACTGCTGCTGGTTTTAATTTATCTGGGATGAGTTGGATTTTTACCTGTGCTTTTAACAGACTCTCCCATGGCTAAGAACAAATCAATAGTTTGTAGTCCTTTTCTTGATCCACAAGTTATCTTACCTTCTTTCTTTTGTGGTATTTGGCATGAAAGTTAAATGTTTGTTGCCAAATGTGAAAAAAGAAAAAAGACATTAATGAATAATTTCATATTTTACCTACCAGTTGCATAAGTGAGACCCCAGACCTCCTGACCATAAACATCCGTCTTGTTCCAGACCAGCCTGTGGACCAGACCAGGCCCGGCAGGATACCACCGCTGGTATAACCTTCCTTGGACAGAGGCGCGGACATGAACCTTGGACAGACCGCCCAGCGGGGAGACAGGGGATGATGGGGAGGGAGGAGTGAGGAGGATTCGCAGGAGAGAGAGGTAGCCAGCAGCACGAGTGCTCAAGTAGCTCAGCTTCACAAAGGCTCCTGGGATTGAAACGTCTTCCTGCACCGCCTGGGGAGAATAAGCAGAGGAGCAGAGTGAGAAATACAGGTGATGGTGAGAGCATAAATGAGAAATGAAAGAGAGTGACAGAGTAATATAGGAAAGAAAGGTGTTTTATCATGCCTTTGTATTTGTATAATGAGCTAGAGTAATAAGTGTTATTGGCAGGTACAGAAGAAAATAGCTGCAACAGTAGGGTGCAGTAAGTACACAGAGTACGTGTCAATGTTTTCTTATCTTTTTTAATAAATGAAATGAAGTCTGCACCACAATGATATCTGTAGAAAATAGAAAAAGTATTAAAGTCTTGAGTCATGGATGGAAAATGGGAAGTAAGTGCAGTGATTTATTGAAACATGCAATTATATGCATTAAATATATTAAATATAGTATATAAGGCAAAAACTGATGCTTTCTTGTCATTTCTTCTCCAGGCTTCTTGAAGGACATTTAAAGCTCTTCTCTGGATGTTGCTGCCTTTTGTTCTGTTCTCTGTCAAGACGATCCTACACTGTGTCAATAATACTGAGATCTGGGCCCAGGGGAGGCCAATCCATGACTGATGTTGTGTTTTTCCATCCGAATATGGTTTTACTGCACTGGAAGTGTGTTTGGCATCACTGTCATGTTGATCTGTACCAGCTGATGCTTGCCAGATGGTGGATATAAATCTGATGGCATTTTTCCGCGTTCATAATTCCATCAGTTTTCACATGACAGTAACAAAGGACT
The DNA here is from genome assembly GCF_900408965.1 of Simochromis diagramma. Lineage (NCBI taxonomy): Eukaryota > Metazoa > Chordata > Actinopteri > Cichliformes > Cichlidae > Simochromis > Simochromis diagramma. Next base: position 4,047,382 of record NW_024387477.1, read on the forward strand.
AAAAGCTACCATTTAAAATTGGTTGTGCTGTCTGTGCCTCAGTGTTTTATAGGTCAGTGACTTAATAAACAAACAAAAAACATTCATCTTTGGATGTTGGCTGACTTTTGAGCTGTTCTCTGTCAAGGTGATCCCACACTGTGTCAATAATATTGTTATCTGGGCTCTGGGGAGGCCAATCCATGATGGATAGTGTTCCATTATGTAGGTGTTTTCTACCTAGATATGCTTTTACTGCACTGCTAGTGTGTTCGGGATTGTTCTCGTGCTGAAAAATGAAGCTCAGACATCTTCTATAGGGTATTCCACGGCGAATGAAAATCTGAAGGTTGTTTTCTGTTGATAATCCCATCAATTTTTAAATATCTCCAACACCACTGGCTAAAATGCAGCCCCACAGCCACCATGGTAGAGCCTGTAGGCCAATCTTTAGTCCAGTTCTTGTGTATTTCAGCATTCTTTACCCTTTCTGTAAGAATGACTTCTTGATAGCCTGGCTTCTTGGAAGCAAACGTCAAAGATAATACAAACACACACCGACAAGTATGCTTGCACATGTTTCAGTAAGTTGCTGGATGCATTTCCGGTTTTCTTAGTAAGATATAAAGAAATGAGGGGCGACCCAAGACTTTTGCACAGCACTGTATATCCAGTATATACTGTATTACTCTATTCATAAAGTTTTTCATTTAACCAGCTGCCTGTGTTCACTATAGTCAATGAACATGTTACATGTACGAACTGTCAGTGCTGTTCTTTCCATTTATTTACCCGATGCTTGTGTGAGCTAAGCTAAGATAAAAAATGTCCCTTCATTCGTTTTGATGTTCTGTTGATACAAAGTGCAGATAGTGTGTCTGTGGCCATGAATGATGATATTTTCAAGCGAGAGCGAAAAGGAATAATGTGCTTTGTGCTTTTAATCTACCAAAAAACCACAAAAAACAAATGTAGTGAGAGAGAAAAAAAAGTCACAGGGTGAGGTCCTGTTCTCTGTGAACAACAAAAAACCCCAATCTTTGGCGCTACATTGTGAAGTAAATATGTAACCACCTGAATGACCTTCACATCTGATTTTCAGGTACTTAATTTGCTTTTGTGGTGGGGAAGTGTATGGATGTAGCACACATTTGCATTTTGTTCATTTGGTGTTTGCATGATGCAAATATGAATCGAGCTAAATTTGCACAATCCTGTTTGTCTCAATCCTGTGAGGCCAGGTTGGTTTGTTGCTGAGCTGTTACAAAGTTATGTAAGCGTCATTCTCGCTGACACTCACACGCACACATTAAATGCTTCGTTACTTTTGCTATTTTTATTTCTTTATGACTAAATCCAGGCAATTATGTTCAGTTAATTAGGTGAGAAAAGATATCAGGAAATCAGCACCATCACATAGCTACCATAGTCGTGGGCTTGTGTTTGAGAACAGTGATTACGTCTGTCAACAGGGATTTTACCTGTAGCTCAGGTATGGCTGGCCCCTTCTCTGCACACGCTGCGGTGTATCTGGAAAGTGGGTAGGGCAGGACGAGAGGATAGGGACTCAGGACGCTCCTGATGTCACATTTAGGAGCTTGAGGTTCCTCCCTGGACATTGTCACCTGATCTAGAACCAGGAAGTTGTTATTTGGGGACCAGATGGTTCGTGTTTGAGGGAGGAAGGGTGGACGCTGGAACATCAAGGTCATAGACATGGCGCCCAAGGTCACCAGGTCAAAGCTGGAGAGAAATGAGGAGCAACTAAGTTTGGAGGAGAAAAGGAATTAGAAATGTACTTTTTTGTGTGTCTCTTGTGCCTAAATTTGTACCTTCCATCCTGCCTACTTATGGTGTAACCATACTCGGGGTGCTGCGGAAAAGAGATGTTGACTCCAACGAGAGGAGAGCCATCCTGCAGCACAACGCTACCTCGGATCACAGCTACCCGGCTGCCAAAACAAAGACGAGAGAGAGAGAGGGAGAGGGAAAAAAGAGATGGAGATAAACAAAGAGAGGGAGAGATGACAGGTTTACAGTGATGGAGAACATAATCACTGTTTGAAGAGAGAGGCACATTGTGATGCACTTGCCAGATGACCTTGTGCGAATAAAAAAGCAGCTGAGTTTATTCTTCTCAGTACAATTCCATTCTTCCGCACAGAAAAAAGTCTGCCAGAGACTGCCAGGATACAAGGATCACAAATATAGCTTCACCCACAGTAAAACCTTTCAACACCTTGTCATAAAGAGACCAAAACTTCCACATCATTTTTATATTACAGTGACAGCGCTACCTGCAGCAAAAAAAACAAGAAAAAAAACAAAGCAGGCCAGGTTGTTCTTTAAAAAGGCCCTAAATGATGAGAAGCATCTCTCCCATTTGAAAATATTCATCTTGATTTTGCAGGTAAAGAATAGATTACACTGCTTGAACCTGGACTAACAGCTGCCCCGGTGCAATAAAGACAGATTTAGGCCGACACATGCGTTGCACACGCACACACATACGCACACATTCACGATGGAGTCAATCTGTTACTCCGGAAAAAAGGATAAATGAAGGATGGTGAGGTGTTCTCCGGGTGACTGCGTAGTCCCGTTTGTTACTCCTGTCCTGAAAGCTGCAATCGATTTCCCCTCAGAAAAAAATGCCACATAATTAATTTATTTGTTTATTCTACAAGTGAACCAACGGGTCGGGGAAAAAAAGAAGCACTTTGCCATTTTTCAGAGTGGTATCCCCTTTTGTTTTCCAAACCAAATTTTCTAGGTCATCATAATGTCGCTGAGATGGATTTGCGCTCTTAGACGGCAGTCAGAGGGTGCTGAAAAATTTATGGTGACACCTTTACGACTGGTGTAACTGAATGACACATAAAGCATTAATATGTACCAAACAAACACTCTGTAGCTGGATCCTGACACGGATCCTGGAAGAAGGAACAATGTGCTGTCGTGTGACTGCCGATCTTCAGGGTAACAGATGTACATGCAGGCGCTTGAACACACGACATGCCCCATTCACATGCAAACACAAATCCTCATTAAACAAATGACATCAAGTGGACGTTGCAAGTCATTAAAACGGACGTATTTGTCCATCGTCTACTCCTGGGGTCTTTCAGCGCACCGTGCGAGAGCATGGATGCGCAAACACAAATACTAGACTACATATAAGAATACGGCACAAAGAGTAAATAAGCGCATACCTGGTATCAAAGGGCACGTCTCCAGGGAGAGTGTGTGTGGCCACCTTGCCAAGAAGGAAGCGGATGCGGTGGTAGAAGCTGTGAGTGTGCGTGCTGGTGGGAGAATGGGGTGTGGTGAGGGGAAGCGAGCCCTGCTGCAGCAGGGCCAACGGGTCGGCCGAACCCTGGCACAGGGGGTCAGAGCCACAGCTCAGCTGCTCGCAGCAATCGGGATCTACGCAGTCCAACAGGCCATCTGAAACGCACAGGAGGTTAAAATTGTACAAAAGAGAAGAGCAACAGTTGCAAAAAGGCACGCATTTTCAAACAAGCACCACAGAAGAGGTGGTTTAGAGGGGAATTAAATTTACTACTTCACCTTAGAATGCATAATTAACACAGGCTTTAATATTTGTAAGTGGCTATAAGGTTAAGAGGACCAAGGCCAAGGTACTCTATGCACCTTCCGTAAAAGACTAGAAGCAGACCCAATAAAACCTCAGACATAATATCAAATAAATGATTCTTGCAGTGCCGGCCAGTGAGAAACTCTTTCGGAGTAATGCGATCTGCAATAACGAACTATGCATGCATCATCGTTATCACAAGAATCAATCAAATGAAATTTATTAGGGGCCATCAGAGTACAATTATAGCATCTATTGCTATAAATCAGACTTGAATCGCCAGCATTATTTGAATGTGATCCATAAAAGGCTGGCATAAACAATGAGCCACGGATACAAAGCAGGGCGGCAGGTAATAGGACCCAGGCTGGCATTTGTGTTTCCTATTTCAAGCCTGTTTCTGAAAAGGCAGGAAACAGTGCTGACATTTAAATGCATCTGACCACAGAGCAGGGAGCTAAAGGCCAACAATATTCTATTATAACCTCCCCCTGCAAAGATAACTCAGTACAATGGCTGAATTCCATAAGATTCACTATCTGAACTTGAAAGCACATTATTAATTGAATTTGAAATATCATTCAAGGAACAGACAAGTTTGTAGCTTATTAGGGAGGCACGGCTCTTAAACGCTGCGCACAAAGACGAGCAGTAAAAATGGAAATTTGGAACACGTGTAATACATATAAATATGTATGTGCATGTGATTTTACTGCTCAGATGTGCAGAATAAATGCTCTTTTTCTATTTTTTTCTTCAACAGAAAGCACAATACATTTTTCTCTTCGCTCCCATCCAGGCAGAATAATTGAAACTCTCTCTTCAACGTTCTTTATTCTCTGATTACTTGTGATAGCATCATTCCATCTCTGTCTATCTTCAGAGACAAAAAGATTGCGTCGAGAGAAGGTTATGAGAGCCTACCATATATCTGCCAATTAAGAGCGATGGCTGAATTGTGCGGCTGGAAATTATGGCATTTGAAAAGCTGCGCAGAGAGATGGAAGTACTGCAAGGTAAGAGAAGTAGGAACCGACTGCATAAGGCGTTGTCAGCAAGCACTTCTTTGGCATAAGCACAAGTAAAGTGAACACTTTCACACCTTCAGTACAGACATTTAGACATTTGAAGATTAATATTCATATGGTATTTTAATGCAGTATGTTTACAGTGATCCCATTTTGCATATACTGCCATAGAGTGTATTCATTGCATCTTTTTTTTGTCTGGCTTCCATCTGCTCGCTACATCAACCTCTACTTAACCTACTCTTTCACAAAGAAAAAAAATATATTAAATCAAATCCTGTCTTTTAGTCTCATGTGGGATGAGCTCAAACTGCACCCCGAGGAGCTGGAAAATGAAGGCGACACGAACGTGCCAAAATCTGCAGTCCCTCAAATTGAGGCTGGCTCCAAAAGCAAATAGTCTCCCTTGTTAAAATGTCCGACTTCAAAGCAGAAAAAAGCATGTTTACAGCCTTCTGCAAAAATGTGCTAATAATTGTACTAACAGACCAAGAAGTTTGCTCAGGGAAAATTTGATATTTTGGTGTGTTATTTAGTGCTAATTAGCTGCTAGCTGATACCTCATCACAACTCGTTGCCATTATGATATGGTTACCTGCCCGCACCCCCAAAGAAAAAAGGGCCAACTTAGCAACAGCTAAATTTCAGCTTAAAATTCATTCAAAATAAAAACAAATTAAAATTTAACATGTGCATAAATATTCACAGTCTTTTCCGTTACATTGAAAATTGAGCTCAGGTGCATCTTGTTTCCACCAATCATCTGTCAGATGTTTTGACCACTTGACCGATCACTCAGTCCACCTGTGCTAAACTCAAACCAAGCCACGAAGTCCAAGAAACTGTCTACAGACCTCTGAGATAGAACAGTATTGAGGCACAGATCTGGGGAAGGTACAGAAAAACTCCTGCAGCATTGAAGGTCCCAATGAGCACAGTGGACTTCATAAATCCTCAGCTGTAAATGGAAAACACTGGGAACCACCAGGACTTCTTGAAGAGCCGCCCGGCAAACATGAGTGACTGAGAAAGTGATCCAATGGTCGCTCTGACAGAACGTCAGTGTTGATCTATGGAGACGGGAAGCCAACCTTTTCTGCAGCACTTTAACAATCAGACCTGCATGATAGAGTGGCCAGAGGAAAGCTACTCCGTAAAAGGCTCATGACAGCCCACCTGGAGTTTACCAGAAGTCACCTGAAGGACTCCCAGACAATGAGAAAAAAAATCTTCTGCTCTAATAAAACAAAAATTGAACTCTTTGACCTGAATGCAAGACATCATGTCTGGAGGAACCCAAGCACCGCTTCTCATATGGACAATGCCATCCCTATAGGAAGCACGGTGGTGGCAGCATTATGCTGTGGGGCAGCAGGAACTATTAGTCTAGTCAGGGTCGAGTGAAAGATGAATGCAGCAACATACAGAGACATCCCTGATGATAATCTGCTCCAGAGTGCTCTGGAGTACACAGCCAAGATAACAAAGAACCAGCATTGGGACTGCTCTGTGAATCTCCTCGAGTGTCGCTCTCCATCCAGACTGATGGAGCTTGAGAGGTTTTGCAAAGAAGAATGAGTGAAACTGCCCAAAAATAGGTATGCCAAGCTTGCGGCATCAGACTTGAAAAGAGGGTATAAGGTGCTGCTGAAGGTGCTTCACCGAAGTAGGGAGCAAAGGCTGTGAGTACTTATGTACATGTCATATTTTTGTTTTTTTGTTTTTATAAATTTACAAGAATCTCAAAGAAAAAGATTTACAGCTGAAAAATGAATTGAATCCATTCTGGACTAAAGCTGTAACCTGACACAAGGTGAAACAAGTGAAGTGCTGGGAACAGTGTCTTTTACATCAAGGAATCAAACTAATTTTACATTGTGAGATACATTCAGCCCACTTTGATCTTAAGTGGGACGGACCAGTGAAACTCCCTTTTCTGTGGGTGCAAAGAAGTTTAACTGCACATTTAATCCCTGAGATCTCAATATAAGAAAATGAAGTGCAAATTAATAATGCATCTCAGTTTTTCTATGTTAGCATTAAGTAATTCTGCAGTAGTAAATTAAAGAAATCTGTCAGTACAATTCTTTGGGCTTAAATTTTAAAAATTAAATGTGTAAAATTGCAGAGAAGTTCTGGTAGCTCACTGCCCAGACTGTCCTGTAATTACAGTATAAAACAGAAGTTTTTTTAATTAATTAATAGAAAATGTCCTATTTTTCTTTTTCTTTACTGTGAACCTGACAGAAATATGTGCAGATAGAGAAAAAACCTGAAGCTTTTCTGACATGTGATTGCTCATCTGTTATTTAATAATTTTGGTGTGGTTGTAAAACTTATGAGAACGCAGTAGGTACCAAATGTCCTTCACGTTTCCCAAAGCGTGTTGGATTGGAGTCTTTGCAGGGTTGATTCCGGGCCGCAGGCCTTATGTTTAAAACCCTGGTTTTACAGGAACAGTTTGAAATTTTAGAAAATGTAATTTCTCGCTGAGAGTCAGATGAGAAAATCTAGATACCACTCTGTTCAGAATATGTTTACTGCCAGCAACCGATTAGCCTAAAAGTGGATGCATCAGGAAAACAGTCGAGCTGGCTTTGTTCAAAGGTATTAAAACCAATAAGCAGCTTTAAAGATTACAAATTAAAAATCGTATTTTTTTCTTCATCCAAACAAAAACCATAACAACAGTTTGCAGTTTTATGGGGATGGCAGGGCAGGTTGTGGGTCAAACTATTTCTTGGCAGGGCAGTGACTTCCTGGAGTGTTTGCTGGCTGGCTCCTTCCAGCATCATGCCAGAAAACCAGACACGAGGCTGTCAGAGTGTCAGACAACAAGAATCCAGGATGTCAGATATCCTTATAACAGCAGATACTTAATTGTTTCAACCTTAACATATAGCCCCGTGATGGCCTGCCAATGCACTCAGTGTCTACCCAAACTTAAGCTGGGAAAAGCTCCAAGACTAGCTCGATAAGTTAATCTTATGTCTTCAAATTCTAATACTTTGTTTCATCTAACTTTGTAGCTAGCTGAGATAACTGCTGATGTCATCATTTCTTACAGATCTGACAAAACTCCCTCAGTACCACAGAAGACACTGTATTTTTCCCAGGGTGGATAGTATTCCCTTAAGCAGTATGCTGACATTTATGTAAAAAAATGGTGAAAGTGCACCATTAAATGAAGAAATGTGTGACTGAATAAACAGTTAATGCTATTCATCACTACAACAGTCCTTTATTCCTTAAAAACCACAAATGAACACACGCACACACAAAAATAGACCGAACAAAAAGACATAATCCATCGATACAATACTGAAGCATAACCACACCGCTGCCAAGGCACAGTCCTGCTAGGACTCCTTTCCTCTATTCAGCCCTTAATTTACAGTCTACAAAACATTTTTTATTGCCCGGGCTCTGACGTTATAATCCAAAATAAGGACCTGTAATTCATGTGCTGAACAGCCATCAGCGCCGATTTTTTGAAGTGTCGCTGAGTCAATCATGCAGTTTGTGTAAACAATGTGGAGACGGGAAAAAAAGAGTTGCTTTGTAGCTACCTAAAAAAAACCTGTGCAACCAGAAACCAGAGAAAATATGTATGTGTTTGTGGTTTCCTGTGGCTGATTCAAACAACTCTCATCAAAAAACTTGGAGCCACAAACAAAAAAAAGGGAAAAAGGGTTTTCCTCCAAACAAAAGCAACACTACCTTGTTTGCAATGATGGATTACATCCCCGGCTTAACAGCCATGCCCATAATGGATATTTGATAGAGTTCCAAAGTGAATGGGCACAGTTGAAAGCAATGCAATAGTGCACTACATCCTTACAACTACCTTTTTTATTTTGTAAAAGAGCTGCAGATGGGACCGAAATGGCGACGGAATGATTGTAATGAGTAGAGATCCTGCCATCGCTGAAATGTTCCTTTCTTCAGCTAGGAAAACACAACTACATGGCCTTGAGACACAAACCTCTCACCTGCCACCAGACACCTGACAACCATAAGCAAAAAAGAAGCAGAAATCTATTATGCATGGTTTGCTGTATTTGGACTTGGGAAATTTTCTCTGAGTGCCTTTTATCCTAGCAGGTGGTATGCATATTAGACATTTAGCTGTGATAAGAGGAAAAGCAGACAAACACACTCGCACAAAATGAAGAGGCATACACACACAAATACGTATTCAGTATAATAATGACCAGCAGGACTCTTCGGGAGTCTCAGCAGGACTGGGACAGCACAGTGCGATGAAGGGGAGGAACAATGAGGCTGATTTTTTCTTTTTTTGTTTAGATGGAAACTGAACAAGAAGTAACAGGGTAGAAGGGACAATCTGCCCGAAAGACAGAAAAGAAAGAGGAAAAGAGATGGAAAATGACAGAAGACGGTAGAATTTCACCTCCGTCGTTGTCTGTTCCATCACTGCAGTCAGTTTCCATGACAACGCTGCATCCAGGCCCACTCCATCCAGCCTGGCAGACACAACGCCAGCCGCTCTGCTCCAGGGTACAGCGCCCGTGCCCGCTGCACAACCCCGGGCAGCCATCTGAAAAGGTGTGTCCCACGTGTTCGTGCACACAGACACAGAGTTTTAGCGCTTGTGAGGACGCTGGAGGAGCACAATGTGAAATTTATCACCTGAGTAAAAATAAATTACCTTTCACTACGACATCCAAATCATGAGTAACTGCGGGGACAAATAAGTGAGAATTGCGTAAAATCAGAATGATTGTAAATGGAAAACATCCAAAGAACAACAACAACACCTCTTTTTTTTTTTGTAAACGCATTAATCATACTCATCAAAATATCACAAGACAACCGAACACTCCCACGTGGACTCGGGCACCGCTCACCAATGTTACAGTGCTCTCCCTCCCAGCCAGGTTGGCACACGCAGGTCCCATCGTGGCACTGGCCGTGCTCTTCGCAGCGAGGATGGCATGCTCTCTGGTCGCACGCAGCGCCAATCCAACCCTCCTCGCACTGGCACTGGCCTTCTGAGCAAACGCCGTGGCTGCCACATGGCACCGGGCACAGCTCTGCCGAACAGGTGGGTGGAGATATGCGTGAGAAAAAAAAGCATTTAAGTGTGAGAGGGGAAGGGAATGAGAGGGAGTGGAACAGATGGAGGAATTGAGCGGTGGAAGAGGGGAAAAATGTAAAAGAGGCACCGGGGACGCAGAGAGCAGAAAGAAGTTTCAAAGAGTTGGGGGTGAGCCATTGGATACAGGTGAGAAAAAAAATAACAAGCGATAGAAAAAGATAACCTCAGAGACTAAAGAGTCTACGTTCTCACAATACACAATCTTCCCACCTCTAATAGCTGAGCTCCCTGAAGGAGGAGAAGAGTGAATACACTCATAACAGCCAAATGATTCGTATTTGCACCGCATATTTAAACTACAGGGATTTCAATTCGGCTCTATTATTCTTTTCTGACATTTTGATCAGATATGTTGGGTATGTTAATACCTCTTTTTCCTCTTTCTTCATTTTCCATCATCTTCTCTTTTAACTTTCTCTTTTCTCCGTAACTTTCTTCCCCTCTGTCTTGCAACATGCATTTAAAATTCTTTCCTCCTGTTTTTGTCTATTTCCTTTTCTCTGTACTTCGCCTCTGCATCCAGCTCTCCCTCGCTCTCTCCCTCTGCAGAGGCAAAGCCTCATCCATCAGTAAAGAGAGCAAAGTGCTGGAGGCACACAAAGACTACTTATCCAGCTGCAGTAAAAAGTTATTTCAATTTAAATATACATAGCATGGAGAGGGAGGAAAAAGTGGATTAAAGTTGGAGAGGTTTTTTTAGGCTCTCTATTAGAATTACATTAACTTAGCTATGCCTCAACAAGACCAGGACATAGAATTGCTGGGTCCTTTTGATTAAAAGCCCGGCAGGTAGAGGGAGGCCGCTCATATCTCAGATATTCAGCCACGGTCTATCATTATCATGGGCTATATCACTATAATAAGGCATGCGCACACCTGAAAGCAGGTGCTAATGCCAATTGCCTGCAAATCATCGGTGTGCATGGCAAGGAGGATTCTTCCCAACGCCAGCATTAAGTTAGTCTGGTGGAACCAGAGAAAAGCCAACCTTAAAATGGCTATTTTCCTCTCTATCAGCTCACACTGCAAGGACGAGGAAACTTCTTTTTTCCCCCCACTGTGTTCCACGCCACGCTGTAACCTATGTTTAGACACCGCAGTAGACTTGCTTGGCTCGCCTTGTTCTAGTCTTTTTCCTTCATAATCGGTGAAGAACTGCTGTCTTTGCAAGCAAGCAGAATAAAAGTCCTTTCAGATCTATCAAGGCTTTTTATATTTAACAAACACTCACTAACTAACATGTTGTGCTCAGGTATGTTATAAATGTTGGCGAGCTTTTAAATGCCAAGCTGAATGCTCCTCAGAGTTGCGATCTCTGACAGGCCTTGCAGCAAAAATGAGAAAAGAAGTCTTTTAAAAAACACATTTTTCTCACTGTAATTTTCTTTCCTCATTTAGCTAAAAGGGAATGCGAGCGTCCGAGCGCCTGTGTATTTGTACGCGCATGAGCATGTGTGTTGCGGCATAGCTGCTGCACTCAAAGATTCATGAGAGGAAATCTCATTTACGACTAGCATGAAGAGTGAGCGCACAAAACGCCCATGCGAACACACATGCATGTAGAGGCGCATACACACAGCTCACAGTGTGGCTCCAATCCATATTTCTCTCATGTCTATCAAATCCCCAGAAAATAGTATCTGGCAAGACCATGCGTGCTACCAGAACACTGGCAACCTAGCGATGTGCACTTTCAAATTTCAGTGTTTTTTTTTGTTTTGGTTGTTTTCTTTTTTCCTGTGTGTGAACAATAATCCTCAGGTCTTACCGGTGTAGCAGTCTGGTCCCGTCCAGTTGGGCTGGCAGGTGCAGGTGTCTGACTCTGGGAGATAGGTGCCATGTCCCGAACACTGCTCCTGACAGGCTGGCAGCGGGTCATCGCAGCTCACTCCCGCCCAGCCCGCCGAGCACACACACTCCCCACGCACGCACACGCCGTGCCCGCCGCACTGAGGGTCTACACAGTCCACTGCGGACGGAGGGGAGGGTGGAATATAAAAGCACGGCTGAGTCAGAGGTGAAAGGAAGGAGCGAAGGGGAGGGGGGGCGGCGAGAGCCTGTCTCGTTATAATTATCAGTTCACCGAGTATGAAAGCAGTGTTCTTTGCATCCCATCCAGGAGTTAACCACCCCAGATACAATCCCTGTATCTGTTCCACAACATTACACTTCATAGGACACTTAGAGCCGAGGCTTTGATAAGGGGTGAAATGGGTTGGTTGGTGTGCGGCTGTGTGTGTGTGTGTGTATGTGTGTCACGGTGGTCCATGCTACGCTGTGTTAGTGTGTGTAATTACAGCCCTGAGCACCGAGCCAAAGCTCAGCACAGTTCGGCTAAACTCGGCTCAGCTCAGCTCCGCCGCTCAAGGTCAAACACGTGATTCAGTCTCTGCAGGCCGAGACAGAGAAGGCAGCAGCGGAGGTCTTTAGGACAGCTGTGCCATCGGTGTTTCTGTCAGGCGTAACGTCATAATTGTTTTCAAATATTGCAGCTTTGTTTGTTTTTTGGTAATTTATTGGATGGTTTTACAATGAAGGGGATGTGGCAAACGCCCAAGGCTTGTTTTACTCCACAGCTGCAAGCTGCCTTAACTACCTGAGACTCGAATCAATTGTACTGTCATTGTTTTTTACTTCCTTTGCTTACAGGTCTTTTTCCTGCTATGCCGAGAATGCCATTTGTTGCTTCCAGGAAAGCCTAACTGATAGCGAAGGTTTAGTGACCGTTTTTCCTGCTTAAGTCAGTCTGAATAGATGTTCTTACCCTCTCCATGAAACGCGCACAGGCCAAATTTCTTTCTTGCCACTCTGCGGATATTATACACAGAATCACAATGATGCTAAACTGACATTTGCATGCTGAGTATCTTCAATCTGTTTACTGCCACACCCCCCATTTCTCTTTATGAGGAAGCACATTTAGCCTGGAGGTGTGATGATTGTTTCAAAAGAGAAAAAAAGAAGGAGAAAAAGAAAAAGCAAGGCCTGAGCAGTCTGTCCTGAAAGATGCATGTATGACAAGGACCATCGGACCTGTCTGCTGCTACAGTTTTTAGATAAGCCAAAACTGGGATATTTGGAGGGAGGTTTTTCTTGAATGTGGGTTTATTATGCGAAACATTAAAAAGTGAAATGTGATCACGATTCTATAATGTTTGAAAATCGTTTTGTCTTCTGGTTTGAAAAGTGAAAAGGTCACTTATTAAAATATATTATGTCAAAACAGCTAAAGCTTTAGTCTACATGTTTAGAAGTAAATGTCTGCAATTTTCCTTATTAACATAAATATTATTAGTAGTGGTAGTAGAGCAGTAGTTGTAGCATTAGTAACGATGTTTACGTCTCCATCAGCTTTTGTTCAGACTGTCTCTTTGTGAATGCGACACTCTCAGACAGTATTTGAATGTCTAAGACATTATTTACTTTGCCAGTGTCACAAATAGCTACTGTTCAACAACATTTCTTTTTTCTTGGTCTTTACGAGCCGCATGAACGTGTTTTGAAGTTCTCATCTAAAGCTAGAATTCTCATCGTGCTTTACAGTTTGATCTCTCAATAACATTGTTGACATTTGCTTACATTTTACGAGATTCTTACTTTGGTTTGTTGAAAAAAAGGAAAAGAAAGGATAAAAGAAGAATAAGTATTTTTCAATGTGATTTTCCCAACTGGGAAAAAATGTTCAGAAGATGAAGATGGAAACAAAATAGTCACTAATTCACGGTTCAGGTCTGACTTCAGGTTACAAAAATGTTGATTTTTAAAAGATGTGAGCCATTTATAAAATTATTATATTGTGCTAAATCGCAACAACTGTTACCTCAAGGTGTTTTATAGTGAAAGTTAAGGACCCTGCAATTATATAGAGTAAGCCCCAACAATCTGATGACCTGCTACGAGCAAGCTCGGTGACAGTGCGAAGAAAAACTCATAACAGGAAGAACCAGCGAGGGGCATCCTTCTGCTGCAGCCCGATGGGGTCAGGGCAGGAGACGCAACAAAATTAAGTTCACTATCATGTTTCTAACTTTGTCTGCCTGCCATGTGGTGCAGCAGGTAAAAAACAGCTGGCTGCTCCAGCTGCAGTGTGGGCGAGGACAAAGGCTGTATGAAGTTCATCCGGGAAAGGAAATTTGCAATTTGGGGATGTAAAAGTGAAAACTGACGAGGGTAAAATGCTCTGCAGAGACTCTCATGGTCCGTCAGTCTGTGGGATCCCTTTAGTATCACACAAAGTCATTTGATCCTTGCTCAATATAAAAATATTGATTAGGGTGGTGTTAAATTCAATTCTTGCTTTTAATAAAAAGAGCAAAGTCATTTGTGTGCAAGTGGAGCCCTTTCTTCTTCTTCTTTTTAGCAGTGTAAACAACAGTTCTTACCTTGTTCACAATTAACACCCTTGTAGGCCGGACTGCATATGCAGATGCCCTGGATGCAGGTGCCGTGGTTGGAGCAGGTGGGATCGATGCACTGACCTTCCTCCACGTTGCACTCTGCCCCCTTCCACCCTTCCAGGCACACGCACCTTCCTTTCTCATACATGCCGTTACCGCTGCACAACACGGGGCATGAATCTGCAACAGGACAAACACAGATTACACTCACATATTCTGTAGTACACCTATGCACAAACACACACAGTGCTGCAGTATATTAGCTGGAAGACCGCGGTAACCTACCGTGAGTGGGGCTACGCTCTCTTATCTCAGTAGTGCGCAGATTCAGCAAATCCTCAAGCAGCCTCTGTCTCCCTGTCTTTTCCTCTCTCTCCCTCACGCGCACACACACACACACACCTGTACACACGCGCACACACTCCAGCTTATCCCTCACGCTGTTTCAATTTACTCAAGCACCACCTGAGCCTGGCTACCACGGCAACCCAGGAATTGTAGAAAATCCTCCCAACGTCACCTCACTCATTCTGAACGGGCCGTGAAAACAATCGTGAAAACGAAGATTAGGAAAGAGAGCATTAGGGATTTAAAGAATGAGGCAGCGCTATCTCCATGCAGAGATGGAGAGCTGTGTGGCTAATGTAATGACAGGTAGAATAGAAGTCAGCGAGTGTCACGCGTCACGCTCGCAGTCAGAGCTCGGGAAGTTCGAATGCATTAAAAAGATGATCCATAGCCATTGCCTTTTTCTCTCGAATAATTTGCAATGAGGGCCTTGTGTGTCCCGTGTTTGTTTGATCCGTTGTAAAATCGAACGCTCTGTGCCACACGGTAATAAAATCACACTTCACATTTTACGGCTCGTGCTAAAACTTGCTGTCTAACTTTTTCGAGCAGAGGATATTACAGCACGAGCAAATGAGCAAAGACGGCAGGAGCGTATGAATAAATGATGAGCGTAAATAAATCATAGGAAGTGATATCATATCACCTGTTTCGACACAATGAGACAGATTCAACTACAATAATTTTTACAAAGACTGACTCTCGGGGAGAATGCAGAAGAGGGAGAGAGAGAGGGAGAGGAAATAGAGCGTCTGTCCGTGGAGATGCAGAGGGAGGGAGGTAGAGCAAACGGGAGCAAACAAAATCCGGTCAGTAATGAAGACTAGCCAAAAGAGTTCAGCTGCTGATGTCTTCACCGACTTGATACGATGTACGACTTCATGCAGACATTTCACAGTTTATCAGAAATTAAGGGTGGTGCTCACTGAGCTACGGGAAGGTGTTTATTGAGAAACAACGTTGGAAGAAATGTGAAGGTTTAGAGCAAATCTGTGCAAACCGGAGCCTGTTCACTCCCCATCTACACTATTGTACTCTAATTCACCCAGTAGCCACTGACAAGGTAGCTCTTACTGAAGTAACTAAAACAATTATTTACTTTACTCTTGCTTCAAAAAGAAGAAAGCGTTGAAATTTATTATACTAGTATTAATTATTAATTATTAATTATATATCAGAATAAAAGCTACAGCAGCATTCTGCCACTGCAAGCTTTTTTCAGACGGCACTGCATCGTGGATCAAAATCTAACTGTACTTTTCTGCATTCATAATTACATAAACTTGACAAGCTGTCCAACATCACTGGCTGAAACCCCCCATGAAGGGTCAGATACAGCTCTTAGTCCTGGTCTTTGCTGAATTATTTTTCTATTACTTAAGGACAAGACTTTCAGATGTTGTTCATCTGATATGTTCTTTGGTCTGTCACTTCTTTTTCTGTGCTTTTTTGAAGAAAATTGTCCAGTTTACAGTTTACAAACTGCACCATGTCAAGCCTCCAGCTAATAAATCCCCGGGAATCACCTTGTTGGTGCAAAAATGGCATTTTTTCCCTGTCTCATTGTGTTATTTTTGGCATTTTTAGAGATCCAACTACAGAAAAGGAACCAAGTCATGTGTTTTTGCTAATAACAAACAGACAGATACTGTGTCTTCTGTGGAGACACAACACTGGTTCATCTCTTGAGTTCGGGGGCTGTTTTATGCTTGAATGACTTGTCGGTCATTGTTAAGTAGCTTAACAAAATGGTCAGGTACAAGGACAGGACTGAAAATGAATGAAAAAGCAGCCGATGTCTAAAAACTATGAAAAACCTTCAGAAAGTCTTCCCCCTTAAAACAAAAATATACAGAAATAATATAATAATATAAAATCTAAAGAAGACTTTTACACAAATGTGTGGTTGTTGGCCATAAAATCACGGAAAACTCCACAGACTGGAAACAGCATTGTTTAGTCAGATATCACACACTCATGTGAAGACAGCATGAGAACAGCAAAAGCCCATTTTGTGCTTGGAAAAACCCTGCATATATGTGTGTATTCATCCGCATGATGAAATAGTACCGTGCAAAAATGTCAGGACTTGCAAAGTTTGCAAAGCAAAAATGACTTTGTAGCTGTTTTGGGACATCACTAAATCTTTATACATATATATATATATATATATATATAAATATAAATGAATTACACATTTGTGACAACTTTTAGAAACATTTTCAGCAGAAGTGAACAGGCTCAGGGCTACAAAAAGTCCCTCCAGAGCATGTTGGGAGGCTGGAAAATATGAAAGACGCATTTCTTTTAAACTTGTTCTTTTACTGAAACTAGACAGACAGACAGACAGACAGACAGACAGACAGACAGACAGACAGACAGACAGACAGATAGATAGATAGATAGATAGATAGATAGATAGATAGATAGATATTTCTTACCTTTGGCACAGTCAGGACCCAAGAATCCAGCAAAGCAGTGGCAGTGTCCAGCGACACACTCTCCATTTCCGTTACAGTCTGTGGAGCAGCCGTCCATTGAGTCTGCATACCCACACACACAAACAAACACACACATCAGAACATAAAAGCCAGAAAATAGTACAAGAACTTGAAAATATTCTGCATGTAACTCCATAAGCTGACATGGCTCACTGTTATTGAATGAGAGATCTGATAAGCAATGGATGGCTCCCCAGACACAGGGGCTATATTAGATTAGTCTGATCCAGCTGCTATCACTCTCTGGGGAACGGCCAAGCACTCACTTACACTCAGTAGCACTAAGCACATTATACTGCATTACAGGTTGGAAACACGCGGTACGCAAATTTACAAACATCAAGGCTTAATCAACAAACTGTTTACACGGGCCGCAGTTTGGAACGAGACTGGAACAACATAAAATCTGACATTGTGAGTGCACGAGTAAGTGGAGAATATACAATCGCGCGTCGCTACAGTAGATGCACTCTGGGCATTGCAAAAGATTAATGTGATGCTTGTTTCTACTAGAGCATTGTCTCATCTGGATGTGTGCGTTTCATCCTATCCCTCTGTAGGCTATGTGCATTTCATCGTAATCCTCAATCAGACTTCAAAAGGAAGAACTTCTTTTTTACTCTTCTCCCTTTTTCTCTTATTGATACGTCCATCATGTCAGAGCTCATTCTCCGGGCCCGAGCAGATAGGGGAGATAAAAACGGAGCGCGCTTTCATGATTTTAGAGCATTACAGGAGCCTCGCTCTCAGCTCTGCTCAAGACACACGTTTCTGGTGAAGAAGAATCAGCAGCTGGCAGAGCTGGGGATTTGAACCATGCTGCCGGTTGTCTCGTGGCAGGCGAGCTCCATCTAAGCTAGATAAAGTAATTAAAATGAGTGTCGAGGATGTCATCCTTTATTTGACCCTGCGCCGTCCTGCTCGCTCTCCTCTGAACAGGGATCGACTCCAGAGTCAAACCGCTGCAGTCCCCTGGCTCGCTCTGCTCAGGGAGCATGGATGACAAATCCTTCAGTGGCACGGCTCACACACACACACTCTTACAAACACATGCACACAAAGTTATTATGTGACACCCGCCTTGAGGCGCGTGTGACACATGCTAATGAGACAGGCCCTGCCAGTAGCCGGCAGCGCAGCGTTATCCTCCACAGCAGCGCATCACTACAGAAACCAAAGTCATTTTCACCTCCATCACCTGTCATCGTCACACTGATGGAGAGAAGGAGTGGCAATCATCTTCTCTCCCACACAGTCGGGAGAAATCACAAATGTTTCTCTTTCTCACGCTCGGGGGAAGAAGAAAAAGAGCCTCCTATGCACAAATTCCAATATTGACTGTGGCACCTGACACATGTAATGAACAAAAACTCATCTGCAAGGTCACCGAGTTGCTTTTGAATCGGGCGCAGGCGAGCGATCCATCAGATCTCTCACAAGGCTGCAGGGTTGCAGCAGTGATATAAGCTCTGTGTCTTTTCAGGTCAATGTCTCAAACATAAAACTCTCCGGGCAATTAAGAGGTAATGCATAAGAAAGCCATGCCTCTATTTGTTACAGCGTGTATGTGTGTGAGTGTGCACGTGTGCGGGCATTCATGAGACGCCCACTCTCTTCTTTCCACTGACTAAACCCTGGCCAGTTAGAAATCACTCATGCCATAAGTTATTGAAGTTAAATGCTATTATAAAATGGGTGCTTCCAGCCAAGTGATCTGATTGGTCAAATAAGCATTCCAATTGTACTTTATGAGCCCGTAAAGATTCAGCCATGCTTTATGACCCTTGGGCTTTATGAATTTATGAAAAAAAAAAGATGAAATGGCTGCTCAGCTAACTAGAAGTATCCAGCCTCTAGCCAACCACCAGTTTTGTTTATCCTCTTTTTTATTAAAAGTTATGAAGGAAACTTTCCCAGATTTTTTTTCCTTTTTCTTATGGCCATTGTTTTAAAGAGGTAATATTCAAGCACACGTGTGATGGCAGGTGAATAAGCAATTATGTATAATTAACAGCCCTGCAGGGAGCAGCACTCTCTCCCTAAGCAGATTTAAAAAGAAGACGGTGCTGGCAAAGTGGCCTACATGTAAACGTCGGTATCAGCGGAACAGGAAAAAAGGAGCTTTATCCGCATCTGCCGGCATTTTTTACAGCAGAGAATATGTTTGAAAATGCAATCTGACTCTCATAATGGCATCTATTTTGAAATCAGCGTGTACCTTTTCAGTCTTTTTTTATGTTATCCATTTATATACCATAGAATCACCAAGATACTGTACGCACACATCGACATGCATTACAGAATCTATATCAGAATTTATGCAGACAATTTTTAGCTGCAAGCAAGTACGATATGACTGTGTTCTGCTCGTGTGTGTGTGTGAGATGGCCCGTGAAAGGATGACAGAACAAAATATCTTCCGAACGACAAAGGTCAGTTATCCGCTGACAACACATGTGATTTTAAACGATCTAACCCAACTTGATTCTTTCTTCTTTTCATCTTTTGTTTCCCCCCCAAGATAATGACTACTGTGAACATCCATGACAGGGTTTTCTCTCTCTCAGGTAGCCCCACGCCTCATTACTCTTGCAATCATGTTTTACATCCCAAAGCAACAAGCAATTTTTTTTTTCAAAAACCGCAATCAGCCCCATTTCAGGTATTGTCCTATCATCTTTGTGCTCATATTTTTACTTCTTGTCATACTCCACACTCTATTGATTTCATCTTACTTTATTTATTTATTTTCACGGTCGCTTTTCGCTTATTTATTCTCTCTCGTTTCTTCGATGTATCCAGTTACTACTGGCTGCGGAAAAGCTCAGTTTCCCGACAGAGATCATCTCAATTCTCCCTCCTCTCCTCATCATCAAGGTTCAATTCTCGGTCTACACTATATTGTGTCCCTTATTAGGATTTACCGCACAGTGGCTGGGCGGCTTTCATCTTCTGCCTCTGAAAGTAAGCGGTGTCCCGCCGTAACTTCTTTCAGATGTGTAAATAGGCAGTAAAATGATCTTTGACCTCAATCCATTAATATTATTTTTGCCTTTCAAGCTGTATCGCTCGATTAATTGTTTTGAACAACCTCGGCAAACTAAAGGCCGGTAGACTAAGGACATCTGTTGTTCCTCTGTTTGTTTTTGATTACTAAAGAGAGGCAACAAAAATTCTTCCTGGTTCCTGTTTAGCACGAAATATGTGACTGGGGAAAAAAACAGAAAGTCTGGTCTATTCCAGACTTTACAGACAGCACACGTGTCAACAAATGTTTGACAGCTCTGAAATAAAATCTGTGTTTAGCTGTCGCACGCTGTCAGTCATTGTAAAAAAGACTCTGTCAATATGACGATGAAAGATGTCTTCAGTACAATGTTTTGCCTCTGTGGAGCTGTTTACTGATTGGCTTGCAACTTGGGTTTTGAAGGGGTTGTTGATACATATTTAGCCTAAAAGCATCACGTCAGCCACGCATAATGTTCCTGATCATTTCCTGAATAATAGGAAAACCTCGTCATAAGAGACGCGCGAGGAAAAACATCCCAAAATATAGACTTTTTTTTCATGGAGGGTCGCTCACGATATGCGTGTGAGTGTATTAACATGGAAATTACCAAGTTGCTCCATGGCATTACTGTGCTACTACATTTCCCAACACTTTTTTTTTTTGGTTATTTCAACACTGTATTCTCTTAAGGACTACTGGGCAAAGTGGGAGTGAAGAAACTGCCCTGGTAATTATCCACTTGTCTATATTCAGCCACATACTCTTGCATTATTCACATCCTTCAATTTACACTGCCATCCGTGTGTGTCATAGCAATGAGCTGCAGTTAGCAAGCCCTGTCATTACTACAGGAGCTGTCCTCCCCTTTCTAATGGCTGTCTCTGCCATGCCAAACTCACTCGCATAATAGGAAAAGTTCCCTTCAAATGTCAATGAGTTTCACACCACTCTTGACCATGTCCTTACGTGTCTGCATATCCGCAGATAAAAAGGAAGACAGAACGAGAGAGTGAAGCAGCCCTGAGACGTTATCAGAGGAACACATGTAAAGCAAGACAAATACAGAAGAAAAAAAGCTAATCCTCCTCACCTATGGGAGTGCTGTGGAGTAACACCTGCTCCAGGTTGCGGCCGTCGTTGTAGAGAGCCAGGTGCCAGGTGCCGGGGTCCATGTACTCGATGAAGCCTGTTTCTTGGAGGCCGCTCAGTAGCAGGCCTTTGGGAGCTTTGGCAGCTGAGACGGGATCAGTCAAGGACCTGGGCAGGGCCTTCCCATCCAGCAGTTTTACAAAGTCAAACTGAATACAACACAACCAGGAAACAGCATTATCAACCAGTCTGAAGGAAACAACAGCAACAAAAACAACATGGGAATTTGCAAAAGCTACCGTACATAAAGGCAACAGAAATGAGCGAGGCAAATCTTGTGCAGTGGCGTGTGGCTGTTGTTGGGCTGGCTGCGTGAATGCTATTAGAAAACTGGGTGGATACAAGAAATTGGGGACTAGAATTCATGATGCGCATATCAAATGTGAATCCAGAGGCCAAAGGAAAGGAGGAATGCTTTTTTTCAGCCGCATCTCCCTTTTCTACCAGATGTGTTCCACAGCAGCTGGCTCAAAAACTTGACATGCTGCTAATAGCATGGGCACACTTTACCACCCAGGTTTTCAGTGGAGCAGACTATTATTTCATCTGTCTTAACCTTTTCGTGCTTCTTTCTCTCCCTCTTTAACTTTCCCCCACCACTCTCATCTCCTCTCTCTCCCTCCCCTCCTATCCATCCTCAAACCTCCTTGAACTAGCAAGCACTCGCTGAGTCTTATTTCCCCTGAGGGCTGTGTGTCACACTAGTGTCAAAAACAGCTAATTAGACCTCTTCATGCAGGCGAGAGCAGGGGCGCACTGATGTTAAAAAGCAGATGACTCAGTGTGTGTTGTATTTTTGTCTGTATCTGTGCGTCTTGAATGGCACAATACTGTTCTACACTTTGCATGATACGAGACGCTAACATCAGCGTTTTCTTCACAAAAAACCGAGCGCGTCCGCACTTTTTAGGGTGCCCGTGCGCCGTTTTAGAAAGACATGTGTCCATGTGGGGAGAATTGCTTTGTCCTCATGTTTTGTTTGTTTTCTTAGCTGGAAAATTAGCATCATATTCAGTATGAGAAAAACACGCACGAGTCTAGAGAAGAAAAAAGCATCAGTTTTCCAACAGCAACTCTAACACTGTGTTTCAATACAGCTGAACTCACAATTTAATTGATCTGATTTACATTTTTTTCTCTTTGTGTTGTCAGAACAAGTTTAAAGCAGTGATTTTTTTTTGGTTTATGGTTCATGAATGCTACCTGTTAAACAGGCAGACAGCAAATTCATGCTCTGCTGCAGTCAGTTATCGATTTAACTGTTTTTGTTTGTTCTAACACATTTGCCTCACAAAACATGAATAAAAGCAGTTTATGGACATCTGTCTCCACACAAATTGGCGTTTGTACTGAAAAGAACAAAATGCAACTTCCACCTCTTTTAGGACAAGAAATCCAGAGACATCAAAATGGAGACAAAGTAACAGCGAATCCAAAAAAAAACAACAAAACCTATTCCAGCTGTCAGATTGGATGAAAATGTGCTTGCTGTAATGCTCTGTCTGGCTGAATGAGCACACTGACAAAGTTTGAGATTGGGAAGAACAAAGATGTTGATAAATAAAGAGATGTGGTTTTAGAGGAAATGCACAAAAAAGACAGCCAGTGTATCACAATAGAAGTTTTTAAAAAGACTTTCAAACTAAAATAATTTCTCATGTTTAAATATAAAAAAAGCATTGTGTGTCGTGTGTGTCTAGAGCATCCTGGAGTATCAGGAGTTCTGGATCAAAGAATATAATGTAATCGTGTTCAAATAAGTGCTTAACACTCCCCACCGCTGAATATCACCTCAGTGTAGATGCAAGGACAAAGTGGAGAGAAATAGGTGCATTAGCGTGGATGGGATCTGTAGCAGCTGAAGCAAACATGCCCATCTGGTGAACAGCACGCTACGACATGGGGCCTTCTTTACCTGAGTGTGTGTAGGCGGTATGTTCCTGCGCCCATAGACCCCCAGCAGTGCGTTGTGTGAAAGAGAAAGATTGAACTTGATGTAGGTCGGATGGTGCACAGTTATATGAAACCTCCAAAAAAGTCCCGGCGGGATTGCCTGGCTCTGCTGAGTCCCGATGTCGACCTCGCCACGGTCGATGGCCCGGCCTCGCACCCACTTTTCTGTAGGCAAAAAAATAAATAAATAAAAAATCACACAGGTGAGGCTGCTAAAGACACATGCTGCAGATTTATCAAGGCGGACAGGCTGTCGTATTCAGTATCAGAGGGAGCAATTAATAACCAACCTGATGTCCTCAAACATCAGCGTGATCAGCCGCTGCACTAATGAAGTGAGACTGAATAGATGTCAGGAATGACTGAGCGGTGGTGAAAATCCTGCTTTTCAAGAGACCATGCTTTGGCAGGCCTTTGGATAGGCTCTGCATAAAGATGAACTGCTTTAAAAAGGAAGTGTTTTGTCTGAGAGCTGTCTACTGGGGCTTTGTCGTGTGCTATATTAGCATCTTCTAACAAGAAAGAAAGTCTGTGTGTGTGTGTTAGTGTGAAAGGAGAGAGAGAACGAGAGAGAGCGAAGGATGAGAAAAAGTGAGGAGGGCACATGCACGCATTCACAAACAGCGTCACACAGATAGTGTCTTGAGTGAGAGTGTGTCTTTGTCTGTGAAGAGAATAGGTCTTTCCAACAGTCCCCTGGCCATCAGCTCCTCTTCTCTCCATAAGCCTTTATCAACCACCAGGCCCGAGTCTTTTGTGTTGGGGAGCAGGCAAGGCTCTCCAGCCCTCTGTGTGTCAGCCTTTATGTAGAGATATATCTCTGCTTCTAAACTAAGATGGAGGAAATATGGTGACAGAGGGGAGCCAGCCGATCGTTACGGCCACAAAGGCAGAAGAACAGTTAGGGGCAGATTCATGGACGAGCCGGCTCGCTCTCAATCCATAATGCCTGCTGCTTTACCACTCCATTATGGCGACACCATACATGCCCGCAGGCCAGCCGACATATATCACACGTACTGTCAGAGCGAGGGAGGCGGAGAGTGCAGGAATGTGAGGTACTCATCTTGCTATGCTAGCAGAAGCTAAAGCGATGGGAATATTTATTAGTCCGTTGGTCATTCCAGCTCTTTATTGCAGACCTCTCAGTACCTACAGCTGTTAAGTTTTACACAGATATTCATGACGATCGGAGAAAAATTCTGGGTCTGATGATTGTTTTGTCTTTCCAGCTTGTCACGCCATGAAGCTGACATTTGTGGTTTTGCTTGAAATGTCACATCAACTTTTCTTCTCTACTCTCGTCACCAGGTCAGATCGCCTTGGGTTAATCAGCAAACATGCTACCCTGCTCCAACTACACAGCCGGATATCTGCACACAAATGTTAGACAAAAGGTGCATCCATCCGTCCATCCATCCATCCATCTCCTACTAAGGGTCATCACAGGGTGACAGGTACTACCTGGACAAGTCGTTTCCCTTTTCTATAAAGCAAAGACAACAAGTTTGCAGTATGTTGAAAATGCCTAAGCAATGCATTTCTTGCTCAAAGCACTACTGTGCATGCATCTCTAGTATAGCTGTGGCACCTGCAGACTGGGAGATTTCAGCAATCTCAAGCCAACATAGATCAAATAAACTTAGGTACGACATCAAGTTGAGTTATGCGGACCGCACAATTGATGAAACTTACAGAATCTTAGGCCACAATGAATGGTCATAATTCCCCGGCTGTTTCTTTCCATGCCTAACAGAGTCATAATAACATCTGGAGACACATCATACAAACGTGGCTTCTGCCGCCACGACTCAGTTCGATTTTCTTCATTGCTGGAATTCCAAACACTTCATTTTCCACATTTTACCTCCATTCATTCCATTTCTTTTGGTGTTTTTTTTTCTCCTTTACAATTTGTGCCAGTGTGCCAGTGTCAAAGTTGATCAGTGTGTGTTATCTAATACTGCATTCCTATCTGGTTGGTTAGTGGACGTGACGATGCCAACACTTTGGCAGGCCATCTGTAGCAGCGAGATTGTGGAAAGGGTCAGCTTTGAACCTTAACGCGAGACAAATATCTTAGAGCCAAGACTAAAAGACATTCGCAGCTTACTCGTCAAATCACACACAGTGAATATTTGAATTTCAGTGAATTTTAAAAATTGTGCAAATGAATGCCAAAAGATCATACATCATCTCTTTCTACCCTTCTATCTCATTTAGGCAACACTTGAAAAGAAATAATAAAGTGATTAATTCGGTAACGCGCTTAACTAGTGCGACGAGAGGGAAAAAAAGGGACAAAACGATGAGATTGGGACGAGAACAAAAACAGTTCA
This sequence comes from Simochromis diagramma, assembly GCF_900408965.1. Lineage (NCBI taxonomy): Eukaryota > Metazoa > Chordata > Actinopteri > Cichliformes > Cichlidae > Simochromis > Simochromis diagramma. The sequence continues at coordinate 4,072,806 of NW_024387477.1, forward strand.
AAAAGATTTTTGAATGAAAGTAAAAGCAAAAGCAAAAAAAAAACCCAACCCACACACACACTCACAGACAGGTGTCTGTATGAGGCATAAATTGTTCCCGCACTAAAATCTCTACCAAACCGAACAAAAGCAGCTTGGCCGAACTAAAGTATGCATTCATGCATTCCTGCCGAGTCTACCTCAGCAGTCTATTCCTTTTAATGCTAATCCTCACTTCTGCGCCTCGCCACAAAAATATAAAGGCCAGCAGAGGGATGGATGTCCCGAGGAAAGCAGTCTTTTATTCAGCACTAGATGAATAGGACATGAATAGGGCATGGCAGTTGGCGGAACACTGGCAGGCAGGCAGGCGCACAAGCAGGCTGACTGGCAGGCTGGCGGGCAGATGAGCAGGACTGACGCTAATTACTGTACAGTGCTTCTCCAAGTGTGATGCAACAAGGGGACAGAAAGCGGCACTCAGGTCAGCCACAAGGAAGGGTGGTAGGGAGATGGGGGAAGCGGGGGAGATGTAAAAGGGAGGGAGGGGGGAGCACATATGAGAGGACCATGCTCATTGACGAGTTGGCTGTGTCGAGTTACAACTGCTGATGCAAGAAAGAAGAAAAACCCTCCTTGCATCTCTCTCTCCCTCCCTCCCTCTCTCTCCGTCTGTCTCAGCACGTAGAGAATAATACTGCAGCTCCAGTAAAACCAGGGGAGAGGATCGAGGCATTTTTGGGAGTCCCACGGAAACCAGACGGCTCACATGGTGACCGGGGGCTCCTAGAGCCGCTCAGATTACTTCTGTCAATCAATGTGTTCCAGCCGTGTGTCTCAGCACAAAACCTGAGCCCACTCTTTGAAAAGATCTTTCAAAACAGCAAATCTGTGTTTATTCCTATCTGGCAGACATAAAGAATACAAGCTTAAACAAGATGATATGCAAACTGGGAGGCAAAAATTCCTTCGCACCTTGCTATCTCGTGGCTTTAATAAGAGAAAAGCAGCTTGAAATTCACACTTGCTATCGGCGGCTTGGAATACGAGTAAAAATACAACAGCATCGCATAAGCCTCCTTTTATCATTAGTTGGCAGGGGAAGAAAAAAAATTGGAATATTTGAAAATGTTGAGCCTGTTTAAAGGGCAGATAAAAGCGTTGCATTGCTCATTCATGTCTACCATCAACATGGCCTTGATGGGAATGATGAATTGGTAGTGGGTCAGTCTGACATAACCAACATAGGGAGCATTATAATAATGATGATGCTGCCTCAGCCAATTATACTGGTTGTACACATAGTGCTTCTAATGCCCCCACTGACACTAGTCGCACACAATATGCAAACACATGTACACAATGCAATATTTTCTGCTAAATTAGCCCTTGAAAATGTTCCCAGGCCGCAGGACATCTGGATCAGGACGGCTTTACAATTGAACTCTTAACCTTTCCCATTTCTAATGACTCGCTAACACCTCCACATTGTCCTCCTTCACCCCCGTCTTTGCAAAGCACGTGCTTCCAAAAGTTAGTGTGAGTTTGCCTGCCCATCTATCTGAATGTGCTGTGTGTCTCTGAGTGTGTGCGTGTGGGTGCACCAGGCCAATGAAGGAACGGAACTACATTAGGACTTGGGACACAAGGTCTAATTAATTTCTCTTGCCTACGGGTTATTCAGGTAAAACAATTACACCTGTAATCTATTTTCAAAGGAACTAAACTGTCTTTGCAATTAATTTTATTATCCCTCAGATTCTAATGAAGCAGAGAACAGACTAAAAAGTGCAGCCAGGGTCTTGGTGACGGGACACGTCTGAGGGGACTGGAACTGTGTGTGTGTGTGTGTGTGTGTGCACACGTCAATACTGACGCGTAGGTCTGTGTCTGAATCTCACACATATTGGTGCAGACAACATTAATAGCGTTCCAAATGCAAGAGAGATTGAGTTTGCCGCAGGATGAATAAAAATATCACAATGGGCAAGGTCTCTATAATTACTTGGATTCAATTAAGGGCCTTTTGAGCAGGTGGCTTAATAAGCTTTCAGCCGCCTCTCTCCACTGTGCAGCCTAATGAGTGTCAGTCAGAGTCAGGAGAAGATAATGCTCTTGGCCTTAGGCCCTTCCATTACTCTCTCTTCCTCACCTTCTACCATCAGACCCCAGGCTACGTGTGTGACAGACACATCTGGCCCTTGGCAAATGCATCCACTGCACGACACATGCATTGTTACACATGTAATATGTGTTGTGTCAATTGGAAGGTGGATAAAGTACCTACAGATTATTTTTCTTCAAGCTTTACCTGTGTAGTCTGGGTGCAGGTCTAGAGGCTTAACTACTGTGATGCATTTTGAAAATTACTTGTAAGTATCTTAAATTACCCCTCTTGGATATTTATGTCCAAAAAAGTAGAACACAAGGTCGATGCAACTTTGTGTAACAAAACAGGCTTCCTTCTCTGTAGTGTTTTTTACACTTTGGTACATCACTTTGTCATTTTTATGAAATATTTGTATCTAATATGTTTTCCAAAATTTTAAAAACTACTAATAAAGATATGTGAAGTGATATTTTTACCTGCTTAATAAAAATATATATTTCCTTAACAAATGTGCTTATGTCATGCTATGCTATTAGATTGTTAATGCTGATGCATATGTAAATAGTGTTTGAATGTAGGAACAAATCAAGGCAAAGCTACTTTAACTGCTTTTTTAAAATTGTATCTTCCCAGTTTTTCCTGCGCAGAGGAACTCGAAGGTTTGTTCCAACAAAAGCCAAAGAAAAAAAGAAACAAAACTCCAGCAATGTGCTCAAATGATCTATTTTTAAACCAGTATTGTTGTTAGGGATTTAACTGACAAGCATAATCAAAATGTGGTCAGAAACAACAGGAAAATACTCATGTTTCTGTCAACTAAGGTACAAGACTCATTCACTTCAGTGAAAGCAGACTCATCATGTTTGTGTGAGGAGCCGTTCCCCAAAGGCACATTCTGAGTCAGGAATATGATATTGTTGGTTGGTTTAACAATTCACTGTGGCATGTGGCATGTAATGTAATTTTAATCTGCAAGGAAGCTGCTAATTAAACGCATTAATAACTGCATTAACGGGACTGTGCAAAAGTCTCAAGCCACCCCTAATTTCTTTATATTTTTCTGGGATGGTGGGAATAGGTGCATACATACAGAGATTGCTTAATTCATAATAAACTCTCTTAGGCAGCTTTCTTGTTATTTCTCTAAGCAGGTCCTAAGGAATAGTTCTTCAGGCTTCTTGAAGGACATTCAAAGCTCTTCTTTGGATGTTGGCTGCATTTTGTTCTCTATAAAGATGATCCCACACTGCTTCAATAATGAGTCTGAGCTCTGGGGAGGCCAATCCATGACTGATTGTGTTTTTCTATCCAGGTGTGCTTTTGCTGCATTGGCAGTGTTTTTGGAGTCACACTGAAAAATAAAACTTTCCACTGTACCGCATGTTGTATCATGGCGACAGTACTTTTCGACATTCATAATTCCATCAATTTTTAAATATCCCCAACACCACTGGCTAAAACACAGCCCCAAACCATGACAGAGCCTCCACCACATGACATCTGACCTCCTCCATACTGATGATTATTTAAACCAAAACTACTCTGGATTCATGACTCCATCAGACCTGTTGGCACTGATTCAGTCCAGTTCCTGTGTAATTCGGCATACTTCTCTCCCTGTATCTCATCCTGAAGAAAGGCTTCTTGACAGCCACCCTTCTACTGAGACCATTTCTGATGAAGCTTTAGTGAACAGTAGTATTAACTGAAGTGCCAGATCTCTCGGGTCCTGTATTGGGTCTTTGCTGGATTTTTTCTATTTCTTTAGGATATCGATTTCACATACCGTTCATCTGCTACAGATGTTTTTTTTACACTATCATTTCTTTTATTCGTTTGTCCTCCAGTTGCCAAGTTTCCTCATTTTTAAGGGCACACTGCACACTATTGTATGCCAAACTTTTTTATTCTGTCAGTTTTCATAGAAAAATAAGGAAATGTGTTGTTTTTGCAACAGGCTGCCAGTAACAAAGTAGCTTAACAAACAAAACTGAACTGAAAATAAGTAAAAAAGCAGCCAATGTCCAAAGAAAAGCTTTAAAGGACCTTCAGAAAGCATGGAGAACTATTCCTCTAGACGCCTTGAGCAATAGCAAACAAAAATTTAAAAATCAAAATATAATGACTTGATGGGTGGCTCAATACTTTTGTACAGTGCACCAGTATCAAATGGAAACAGTTGAATAAAGTTCTTGTTTGACCACCTTTTGACCAGCTTTGAGTTTATTTTATTGTTTATTTTACAATTGATGTCAGAGCCTGTGGCACATACTACTCAAATGTCAAAAGTTCCTGCTCTTGACAAAACGTGACATGTACACTGTAAACACTGGCTGTTTGAAATTATGTTTCATTTCCTCCGATATTTCTGGATGAGATGTTTTGAATGCCGGCCGCCTAACAGACAGACATGCCGCTGCTGTTAGGCTTTCTCAACTTGAGGCGCTCAAGCAGGGGGTTCACTAAGTGATCCATACTCTCTCTGCGTGTGTGTCTGTGTGAACGCGGGCGTGTGCGCATGTGTTACATCCTGAGACTGTATCCCAGCGTGCGAAAATCAATGACACCAGTGTAACAGGGACCAGTCCATAAGCATTTGCACACACGCGCACGCGCTCACCTCTGCGCCACACACATTCGCTCTGCTCGCACCCGCGCGCAACATCAACACACTTTCTTACTCTTGTGGACACATGCGGACTGCTCGGCCTCACTTCCCTCCACTCTCTCTGCACGCAGTCTAGAATATTGATGTGCTCTTTAAGAGCCCTTCTCTCTGTCTCTGTCACATTTCATCCATCTACACACTATTTTCCAACCACACCATCAGGCAGAGTGAAAACAATTCGGCACTAACTCAGGAGTTTATACAATCATCACATAGGCTCAGATGGCATTCCACAAGCTCCACATTTCATCATCTCCACATTATAATGAGGCAACGCGCCGCTCTACTGTATGTCACTTTGTATCATTTCATATCGTTAATACATCCGACGTTGCACATTGAGTGAAATATTACTCTCAAACTCTGATGTACTTCATTAAGGAAGGGATTCCACTGACAAAAAAATTCTGTTCTGGGCACATCTGCTTTCATGCACGCCAGAAGAGTTTTCATTAATGTGTGTGTGTGTGTGTGTGTGTGTGTGTGTGTGTGTGTGTGTGTGTGTGTGTGTGTGTGTGTGTGTGTGTGTGTGTGAGATGGCCATCTCTAAATGCCCTTACCCTCGCTTGTTTGATATAAAAACAGAGAAGAGATAAGGGAAAGGCGGTGTGTTTGTGAGCACACATTCATGCATGCACATCAGCGCGAGGTTGGGTATCATGGGGCGAGTGGCAATTACTGTAATACTAATTAGAGAAGCTTTTATGTGTGGTCGGCTTAGAGGGGCTGCTGGTGATCTCTGGAAACTGCAGGAGAGATAGCGTGAAGAATATAAAACAGCACGCGCGGCTTGACGAGACGCTAGCCATACGCGCATGACACAACATGTCAATTAGCATCAAGCACGGTGGCGCGGGCCGCCTCATAAGGTGGATTAGAAGTCTTGCGGCTCCGGATTCTGATTTCAGAGTGGAGCCAACAAATCATCTTTATGGCATTGAAGTTGACATAAAAACAACAACACTAAAAATACATGAACGACAATACAAGAAGATTACTACCTTCCAATCATTCCGCCAAGCTCGTTTCATCTCTCCCTACTGTGTCATCAGTTTATATCAAAACAAGCAGAAACTGATGACTATCCTCCAATCAGCCGCCTCAGCTATCTTCATGCTCCCACTGTTACTTGTGTTCCTTGTGTTTATAGCAGCGCGTTAGGCTAAGACAATTTATTCCGAATTAAAAAAACTGAACATTTTGCATCTTGTTGTTCTCTGGGTTTCTTTTTTTTTGGTGGTTTGCAGACAAGTCGTGAAAGCTTCTTCTAAGATGTTTAAGGAATTTGCTACTTTAATGACAGCAATTCTTTTTTAGCTTCGTTGTGTATCCGTCCCTTGCCCCCTTATCTCTCTCTATCCTTTCCATTCCTTCCCTCGCCATCGTTCGCGGTGTAATCTAGGGGATTGTGTGGTCTCTTGGTGTGAGAGGTGATGGGTGCAGCAGGATGAGCGTGATAATCTGCCACACTGGATTACAGCCTAATCTCTAATCTCCCTGGCCCTCCTCTGCCTGGGGACCACCTCCACCGTGCCAATTTTATTAATCTGAGCCTCCTGCATCAACAGCTTAGCTTTGCCCATTTTGATTTCCCAGCTTTCACGGCGCATATAAAGCAATAAGAGCTGAAACAATAGATTGTTGTGACGCAACACTCAGAAGTGAATTCCACGACCCCTGCGTGCTCTATTGGAGGATTTAGATACTGATGAGAGCGTTAATCCTCCGAATGTGAGGATTCATCAAGAATAGTTGCTTCAGGGATGTCCCAGGTTGCCTAAATTGCAGCGAGTTGCAGTTTTGCTTCGCACGTTTTCTGTGTAAGCGCTGAACGTGGGCTCCGACAGCCTCCGATGTAATATCCATCAGAATCACACCAACCATGAAGGTTGCTCTGTCCTGTCTGACTTCATGACCTGAGACGCTCACAATTAATGTCCCATATCGTGGGGTTAAACTGGTGTTAGTAATTCCTCTGGCTAGTTGGGAGAAGGCAGAGTGGAGAAAAGCAATTCCAGTCACGTAGCAGGAAAAAGAAAATGCGATTAACCAGTTTCCTAGCCTTTCTAAAAAATGAGTAATCAGAGTAAGGCTTATCTCTGGACTAATGTCTCTCTATTGTATTGGATCATTAGTTGTGGGAAGAGTGTTATTTACGAAGCCAGGGACTTAATGCACTAGAAGCTGATTGAAATTTGTAGACCTGTACCTGAAGATCTGAATATATGCGCATGTGTTTGGTGCATCTTCAGTTTTCACTCTTCAGCAACTCTTTGTACTCGTTTTAGCCTCTGCAGCAACACAACACGACAGGTTTAATCTTTGGCTTATGTGTATGGTGTTTGTAAAAGTGTGATTAAAACATTACATGTCATTGTTCCATATGTTTAGTTTGCAGAAGTTAATGGATCCTAAATTGAAGTCTCAGCTGTGGTTCACAGCATCATTAAAGAAACAACTAGAATCCTCTTAAGCTATGGTGCACAATTTGCCGTGGTCCAAAAGTAACCGGGACACTAAGTGGGCAGATGTGTCTCATTTTTTTGATCAATAATTCATGCCTAAAAGAGCCGCCATGTGGCTGAAAGTTGACTGAAAGTTGCCATTTATGCAGAGGTGATAATATGAGGAGTAGAGTGGAGCCATGCAAATGAAGGACATAATACCAGGACTCACACAAAAGCACAAATCTATCAGAGCACTATCACAGGTACCATCAAAACCAACAGCTGGCCTCCTTCCAGAAAACCAGGTGCACCCAGCAAAAGTAAAAAATGGCGAACAGCATGAAGAAGAAAAACTCATTTATGTCTCTGCAGCCCGTCAAGAGCGCTCTCCAGGATTTAGGCAAAGATTCAACAGTTATCCAAAGACAACTTCATGTCCATAATTTTTTAACACATTCCTCTCCTGTCTCAAAATTTAGCATGTACATTACTCATAATCCATTTGATGAGTTGGGTCTGTTACACATGTAAAGGCTTGTAGCCTTGAGCTGACAACCTAAAGCAAAGATGAGGAGCTCTCTGCAAAAGTCTGCAGAACTTCGAAGCTACAACGCAGACAGTTTTTAAAAACATTGTTAAAATGAAAAGTCCCAGCTGACTAACATCGTATAAGTCTGGTTAAAGACTGACATGAAGGTAAGTCCAGAGCAACTCTGAAGGGGTGGTTTTCCATGGAAACCTGAAATATGAAGGCCCCGAAAATAATTCCGATTTGTCAAAATACGCGCTTATTGGGCATGCTTAATGAAATAGTCAAAAATGCTTTCCTTGCCTTTTTGCTTGCAAAAATGTCAATAGAAAGAAAAAGAAAACAGCCAGGCACAGATAAAGAAAAATGAAGTGAAGCACTCGAAGTCATCACTTATGTTTTTAGTCAATACATTTAATACAAATTTTTCAAGCTGCTGTATTACATTTGTTTTGTTGTTACTAACGGGCAGATCCTGTCAGTGGCTGAGTGCAGAACATCTGTTATTACAGTGTACACTGTGTGCGTGTCAGCTCACCTCTGTCACCACTGTGTGTGTTTTCAGGGTTGAGCGTGTCCAGCAGGTGGACGGAGCTCGTCGGTCTGGTTTTGCTGCGGTCCTCTTGTTGATGGTCTGCTGAGCTCAGGCCATTCTCATACAGCTGGCTCTCACCGTGACGCAGATGCCAGGTCAAACCTAACAGGTGGACCGCTACACACACACACACACGCAGATTGGCAGCCAAGGGTAAAGAAAAGAAAACAGACAGAGGAGATCATTATTCAAAACATGCAAGAGGGGTGTGTCTGAATCCTTTTTTTAATGCCCATCTTAGAGCACTCACTCTCTTTATGTGCTTATTAGTGTCCGGCAAAGCAAAGGACAATTAGAAAACAAGCAGAGAAGACAAACTGTCACGCACACATGCGTGCATGCCTGCGCACATGGCACATGTGCACACCAACACAGAACGTGGCAGTGGTGGGCAATTAAGGCAGATCTTGTGAGTCTGAGCCCAGGGCTAGTATTAAAGCGCTAACACAGGCTTTTATGCATGACTAATGATGCTTTGAAAGCTGCTGCCGATTCACAATCCATATGGGCCTTTTAAACAACAAAGGGTATGAGAGAGGATACTGGATTCCCCCCTCCCACTCATAAAATTGTTTACTAGGACGGGAAACCAACATGCTGTTAAATAAAAACAACTAACACACGCCCATTAAGGAAATGAATTAGTTTTTTGCGAGTGTTGTCAGTAAAGTGTTGAGTAAAACATTCAGCTGTGTTCTGACCAATCACGAGGTTCCATTCATTCAGGCTTATACTTGAGCAGTGTTTTAATTAATTTTTTTTTATTTCTTTAAAAGAATCTAAAAAGGTAATGTGCCTTTGCTGATAGGAAGAACAAAGCAAATGAAATAAATCATTGCAGTTTTTTTTCTCCCCTCCTCTGACACATTTGGAACATCAAACAAAAGCAAAGACTTAAATCAAAAAGTTACTATGTGCTGGTGGCAGTCAGAGGATGGCTGCTGCATGCAGATCAAGGTAGGGAACTTCTAAGGACTTCAAACATCTTCACTGTCTGTCCTCTGTCTGCTGATTGCCGACACCCAGAAAAAGCACTTGACACGAGCTTGATAACGCTCGCGTAAAATGGCTGCTTAGAAAAACAAATCCACAATTATACGGCGCAACCAACACAATCACGCAGGTACGGCGCAGGCTCGCACTTTTCTCATCTGTGCATACATGCATGCATGCACACGCCTCCACAGTCGCCCACACTCCACCCCCTCCTGATGAAGAATACCTAATTAAAACTCCAAATAGTTCAAAGCCATTTGCTGCTACTTTCCTTTGCAGAAGCACAGAGGAGAGGGGTGCGAGGCGGGGAAATAAAACTGTTTTCTCTGAAAAATACCAGCAAATCTATGATGAGCTCTGAGAGTTGAAGCCAACAGGGTCCCATGCCTCACTCTGGCATCTACGGGGATCAGCAAATCATACATTTCTACTTTTGACTAGCACTAGCCACTATTGGTTTAGCTATCTACTCATGCACAATATGAGCTCTTCAAAGCAGAACACTGACGATTACCAGGGCCATGAGGGAGACGTCATGCATCATTTAGCTCAAACTAATTGAACTGTCAGTCTGTGACGAGACCAGACATGGACACGCAGAAGCTCCTCACATCAGTGTGAGTACGAGTCAGTCATTTTTAAACATCTCTTGTTTTCTTTTTCTTTTTTAAAAAAAGGCGACGTGGGGGATTTTTCGCATAAACACCTTGCTGTGAAAGTACCTGTGATGATTCATTTTGATGCTGGAAAAAAAGGATGTCAAACAGTAACCCAAATGATCTTCCTTGTACATTTAATTTCATGGATTTAGCTTCCAGCAAAATCCTTTCGGTTGTCTGGTACTGCCCGTACTGCATCCTTAGCAGACAGGTGGGAGGAGAACGCAAGCAGGTAGAAAGAAACTCATGAAAAAAGCACACACACAGTGAAGGTGGTCAAAATCACACTTATTTGACACTGACAGAATTAGCAAGAGCGCCGCTGAAATTTCCTTTCGACCACGGCAATTATCTTTCTCTTAAAATACACCATAAAATATCATACCACACCTAAAAATGTAGGTTTGTATTCCTCGTCACAGTTTGTATGGCATTATATTTGGCAGTGGAGTGGAGTGGAACAACCTATCATAGTTTCATAAATTAGTCTGTAAGAGTGCTCAGTGAGGGATGACAAGTTATTCCCAAACTGATACATTTGGCATTTCCACCATTAAGTCTCTCAGACTCCATTCTCTCCTCGCTTCCTCTCATCTGAATTGCTTTTCTTGCTCTCCATGTTTGTCTGGTGTCCCCCACACCTCTGCTGGCCAAGTATTACCCACTCCAGTTATGACTCTACAGCGACAGTCCTCACCGGCTCTCCTACCTTCTCCTTGTCACCACTCCATCTCTCCTCAAAACACCCTCAGACCCCACTTCTCCTGCTCCTCCTCATCAGCCCTCCCCCCATTCTCTGTCTCTCTCTCTCTTACTTTATGGCTGTTGACCTTTTGCTTGAACACTTAGCATCTAGAGTTGCACAGCATGCATGCACACGCAAACACACCGGAGCAAGAAGGGAACAAGGACCTCTGAGTGTGATGAGGAGATGATGGAAGAGTGAGCGTTTGAGCATATGCTCTTGTACTTTTGAGGATCTAATGTCCAAACAGTAATATTAATACCAGTGAGGACATATTTGTTGGTTTGTCACTTAAGCAAATGAATTCTGGGCATTTAAAACTGAGCACTCATAGAGCCCATAATGTGGACAGGAATGGGAGTTTAATATATGTCTATCTTTTAGGCATGTAGAGGTTACAAGATTTCAATTGCTGCAGGTTATTCAGTGCCAAAGAGACATGAAAAAAGATGAGCAACTGCTGAGCATGAAGGTTTATTCTTGACCTTAACATTTATTCTGTCAGACCCCTGACTCACAGACAAATTAATATCGTTTTTGGACACACAAACGATACTGGCACAGTCGTCATAGAGATGTCCTGTCGTCCTGAGTTACACTATCCTACACTCTAGAAAATCACAGAGACCTTGGAGAATCTGGATTATATCGTCAAATGAACTGTGGTGTTAGTTCTTATCTGTGATGATAAAAGGACATGCAGTCTCCTGAGGAAATATAAGAAAAAAAGTCAACTACAACCCCCTCAAACAATGTTGGATAAACAAGTAACGGAGTGTTTAATATAGGCCCTTTGTGACACCTTGATATTTTTATTGTTCGCATTTCTTTATTAGATCAAAAGGAGAATTAACTTAATAGAAAATAATTTTTCCCACAAAACCATGTAGAACATTTAAACCTTCACTTGATGTTTTAGAAAATAAGCTTGCTTTCTTGGCAGGGCAATATGTACAGTAAATATGCAGGTACAGCTAGCTGCTAATTAGCTTAGCTTAGCTTAGCCCCATACATTTCTTATTTGTTTTAAACAAGGCATCAGTCCAGTCCATTAATTCACTGCCTGTTTAACTCCTTTCCCTTTGTGCAGATTCTCCCTTTGACTGAGTTTCTTCCGATTTCCTGCCTCTTAGAAACAAAAGGGTGGGAAGTGCTGCTGAGCTAAAATGCAGCAGAGCAGTGTCTGTAGCATGTTTAGGAAATGCACTGGAGTTTAAACTACGTAGAGCCAAGAGTAGAAAAAAAACTGAACAGAGAGCCGAAGCCTGTGCTTTCAAATCACGAGGAATACATGTACAGATATACTGACCTCATGATTTCAGACTCTGGCCATGTGTAACATACTCATCCACTGTTGTAAAAGTATTTATATAATAGAACCCCCCCACAAGAATCTGAACTTGTTAGTCCACATAACTGCCTGGAGACATTTCAAAGATGGCTACTGAGTGGCAAGAATTTCATCTAGAGAGACACCGGCACCTCTTTCCATTTAAAATACAGAGACGCTCTCACAGACTCACTTCCACACAGTGTGCAGCCAGTTATGCGAGCAGCATGTGCTCAGCCTGACCCTTCATTCTTGCTCTCTTTTCCTCCTGCCTGTCTATCCATCCCTCTCAGCGTCCATCTTTCTCTCTTGTGCTTTGGCGAAGGCACACGTTAGTGAGAGGACTCTGAGTTAGTCCAGTCATTATAACTGGTGAAGGAGCAGCGGCGTCGGCAGCAGCACAGTGCCAGCGATGAGCAGCAGTGCAGTGAGCTAACAGGCTGAGGCGCGCGCACACATGAATCATTGATCAGTGTGACAGTGAGATGACTGCCAGAGGTAATAGGACGGTACCGCTGTGAGGGGGGTTCTGTGCTGTACCCTCGCTGTCGGCTACCCCGCCGAGATGTGTGCGGAGGATGAGGAAAGCTGAAGAGAAGAGCGTGGGGTGGAGGGAGCGAGAAACAGACAGTTCACTATTAAAAGAAGGAGGTACTTGATGTGGCTTTTTCAGGTTTTCTTAAACTACCGTGGAGAGAAATGAGAGAACAGAGAAGAATTCAAGCTGGTGGAAATTTAGTAGCAAAGTGAGGCTCACTGAGATAGCAGCAGCATCATAAGCTTTCTCACATTAGCGGCTAAAACGCAAAGATGTACAGATTACATAGGAGACAAACCATTTCAGGTGGTCGACATGGCGACAATGCTAGCATGCAGCATTCGTTCTTGTTGTCAGGCATGTATGTGTCTCCAGATTAGATAAAAAATGATTGTGTGCTCCGATGACGATTAGATTTCACACTTGTGGTGGGAGAAAGTGGGAGATGTGCATGTGAGCATGCATGTGTTCATTCCTCTTTAACCACTGAAGTAAACCAGATATCGTTATCAAGTATTTGTATCAGTCCTGGGCAGAGCTGTGGGGCACAATGGGGGGTGATTGACTGTGAATATACTGCCTTATCGATAAGCATTACAGCCAAGGTAGCACTGCAGTCAGTTAAAAATGATTTATCAATACCCTCACACAAGTGGAAACACATCCAGGCCTGATTGCCAAGTCCTTTTTCGCTCGTAGACATGGCTAACCACCGACTATATTCTGTCTGACAACCAAAGACTACAGCCGGCTTTGCCCAGCAGCAAACACTTTCAAGCACATCAGTCATTCGATTTAGTGCGTAGTTTAGCATGTACAGTAAAGGCAATTGCTCATCCAAGTTCTGCATGGCTGTGTCAGCCTCTAGCTAAGCCAAGACTTCTGAGGGATGGGAGAAAGAGAGGCGGGGGGGGAGTAAAAAAGAGGAGAGACAAATGGGGAAAAAACAAGTGTGAAGGAGAGTGAAGGAGAGGGACTTCAGAGCCAATAAAACAAATCTGTGTCTAAGTCAACGTTAGAGTAGAGACTAAGAGCCCGGGGGTCCGCGTGCCCTGCCGCATTTTCGCCTGTCGACCCTCGCTTCACTCTGACAGACGAGAGGTGCTAAAGTGTTTTTCTTACTCCCCTCCACAAACTCCTTGAAAGCTACTAATGCCACTGTCAAGACTGTTTAACTGTGTGCTTTTTGCATGCATGACGGACTGTCTTTCGTGGGTGTGTGAGAGAGCATGAGCAGAGGCTCATTGCCGCAATTTTTTAACCGGTATAAACCTCAGGACTCATCATTGGTTTGACCTTGCTAATCTGAAATGGGACGTCTCGCTCGGATAAAGGGATGAAATGACGGAAAGAAGGATAAAGGAAGAGCGGAGGTGGTGACACACTTCACGCGTCTTCAATGATGAGATTTGCTGTACACGCCGGTGTTTATTTACCAGTAAAACTCGCTGTCACACTTATCTAGTTAGTCATGGTTGCGACAGTACACCAAGTCCAACAGATCGCAGCTTTCTTCTTCACGCATTTCTCTGTTGTTCTTTCATTTCCCATCACGCCTCCTCTCTCTTTCTGTCAGAGTCCCCCCATCTCTCTCCATCTGTCTCCCACTAGCTGTCTCACTGATCTGGTCTCTTACTGAAAGCTGAGTAATGTTACGGCGGGCAGGATATTACTCAATGAGCAGGGGATTGCCGCCATGTTACATTTCCCTCTGGCAGCCACCATCTACAACCGCTGCGAGCTGAAATGCTGCAGACAAACAGCGACGCAGCACCGCCGGTCACATACGAGCTCCATCTCTGCTGGTTTGCAGCGTGGGTGCATGCCTACATTTGTGTGTGTGATAGAGAGGATCGGGAAGATAAGGAAATGCGTGTGTGTGAGTTGCCGCGCGGTGCCTATCGTGCACGTGTGTGAACTCGCCCAGTGTACCGTTGGAGCTATTGAGGCTATTTTATTGCAGTTTCTCTGACCTTCTGGAGACATTTTACCAAAGGGCTCTCTCACCATTCAGAGCTTTCTGACCACAGTCTGTCTACCCATTTAAAGCAATTTTACCAAAGGCTCCTGTAGCTGTTAGGGTAGTTTTAGCAAAGGCCAGCGGGTTTCTTAGAGCTGCATCAGACGACCAAAATAGAGGACTGAAAACAAAGAGAAACTGGAACAATCAATACAAACCCCAATGAGGCATGAAGCAGCTGGCTGAAAGAAGCTGGAGGTGAGGCGCGTGCTCACATGCACGGAAACACACAGAATCCAATTACAAAGTCACACATGCACCGTCTTGCACATACAAACACACACACACACACACACACACGTTTGGACTCGTCAAGGACGAGTATTTAAGGATCATTATTTAGGCAATAATACAGTTTAAACCAATATTCAGCCTGAATTGGTCTCCATTCACACAAAAGAACACCGAGCACGATAGACCGTAGTAAGCAAGCAGACTTTAGTTCCATTAATTGCAAAGCAAAGAGAGAAATGAGAAGGATCTACAAATGTGCTGCCAGTTACACACCATTATGCATCGTTCTGTATGCCTAGAAATAAATAAATAACTGAAATGCATGGCTAAAATACAGCAAATTGTATGAATACATGTATTTGTGCTAAAAAATAATGTTTTTACTCTTCAAAATCTGAATAAATACATATTTTTTAATTAACTAATGAGTCATTAGCTCACAGCATATACAGTAAAGTGACTGTCCTGTAAATCTGAGATAAATATGCTTGAAAACATCTGTCGGGACAAAAAGGATAAAGCCAACATCAGCACAGAGCACCTCTGCGTTAGCTGCTGTACTGTGATTGAGTCGCTATGTGTGTGACAGCATTTTTTGTGTCCACCTTAACCGCTCTCAGCCAGAACACTCCGAATAGAAAGGATTCTACTTTCCCGGCACTACTGGAAACAAGCTGTAGCAGCCAATCTTACCCACTCAGCATTGCTGAGTAGATAATTGGTTGCCAGTTGCCCTCCATGACAGAGCCACACAATGAAGAGGATCGCCGCTGATCCCAGACAAACAGGCAACCACCTGTTCAGAAGCTTTCCTTCGGGGGAAGGTAACATTTCATTAGAGCTACGCCAACTCAGCACCTCAACGGCTTCGTCCCGACAGCCATCACCAGACTGAGCTGACCCTCTAACGTTACCTCTATACACAATCTCTGGCCTACTGCCCACCACCTGCTATCAGAACAGACTGCAAACCTCTTCATGCAAACTGCTCACTTTATTGAGGTCATTACTGCTACACACTAGTTTCTGTAAGCTAACGAATGCATTGCAATGCAGTATTTTTAAAAAGACCTCATTAGTACTGCCTCCACAGTCTTGCGGTGATTTTTTTTCCCCAGCTTTTGTCCATCTGCCGATTATTTCAGTAGCTCATGTCACTGAAGGTTCAAAATCCATGAAGCATTTTTGCACTGACTGCTTAGCACAGCATGCTGCGCAGTGGCTGGAAGACTGTGCTGTCTGATTGCATATAGGGTTCAGTTCAGATGGAATAAAAGTAGGAGACCCTCAGCTGAGTGAATCAGCACAGTTGAGCTCTTCCCATTTAGACTTGGACCATCCTTTTATTTATGTCTTGTAGATGGATTTATTCAAAGTCTTTGCTTCTTTGTCCTTTCTATATGTACGCTGAAAATCAGGCCATGGACTTTCAATATTTTAGTATTAACTAGTAAAATTAAACATTTCTTAATAAGTTCACTTCTATTACCGTTCATACCAGTTAACTGTGCAACATGCAGGCCCTGTGTTTGGCTGTTGGTAGGAAGAAGAGGGCCTTGTTGTCACAACAGGAGAAAATATCTTAGGTAAAGCAAGGAATGCTAAATATTTTCTTCACTAGCAATACCAGTTTTCATGTTTTCTCAGCTCCATACCAAAGTGAGGTCCTTTGTTCACGTTTCTGTGTTTGCTATGTTCGCTATTAAACTGTGACAAGTTAAACGAGAGCCCAGAGCACTAGTGTTGAAAAAGAACAAAGCTACCAAGCATTGTGTCCAAGCTGGGAAAGCCTTTCTCTTTTCAGTCTCTGAGAAACCGTGTCTGTGATAGGAACTATCATGTCTAAACACTTCCAAATAATATTCAACTTTCAGGAATCACAAGTGGTGTGCTGGTCAGCACTGTTACTTCACAGCAAGAAGGTTTAGGTTGAATGTATTTATGTGAGTATTCCCTGGTAAACCATTTTCCTCCCACATTCCAAAGAGATGCTTGGGGTTGGTGAACAGAAACTGGCCATAGGTGTGACTTTGAGTGGGAGTGGTGGTTTGTCTCTATGTGTTAGTCCTGATTGGTGGCCTGTCCAGGCAGTACCCTGCCTCATGTCCTGTGACAGCTGGGATAGCCACCCCGTGTGACCCCTTATGACTCAATAAGTAGAAGAAAATGGATGGACAGGCAGGAGAGGCCTAAAGGTCCCATGCACATCCATTCAGTTTAACTTTTACATATTGACTACATTTTATATAGTTTCTGTATATCCAGCCTAGATCTACCTCCAACTCTATACTTCTGAATAACTGTGCAATCAGTAACGATAAAAGCACACACAATGTTATTCATGCACTCTGAATGGGGCTGCATTCATTTTCGCTGTACCTTTTGTGCGATGAAAATAAAGATTCTGACTCTATTTCTGTTACATTCTTTGTCACTAGCTTTGTTACTTTTCTACATTTTAAAAACACCACAGGAACTTTTTGACCAGACATAAGGTAATTTATTAAAGCACTGCAAGTGCTCTAGCTCCTATAACAGCCACTTTTAGTCTGTCACCAATGTCTGGGACATTACAAAAAATCTTTTATGTAGGTTTGAAGTCACTCAAAATGTTTTTATTTGAAAAATCTAACTTTTATGCAAGGTGAC
This sequence comes from Simochromis diagramma, assembly GCF_900408965.1. Taxonomy (NCBI): domain Eukaryota; kingdom Metazoa; phylum Chordata; class Actinopteri; order Cichliformes; family Cichlidae; genus Simochromis; species Simochromis diagramma. The sequence goes on from NW_024387477.1 coordinate 4,090,305, forward strand.
AAAGAATTATACTGAACACGATGACAAGGTTGGAATAAAATAAAATAAAATAGAAATTTTGTCCTTAAAAATGTGTTTTTGTTATCAAACGAAGTCACGTGTCAGCAGATAGAACTTTGCAAATCTTTGGTATTCACCTAATGTTTCCTGAAGTGCTTCCCACGAACTGGTTTGACAGGCAGTTGGACACTTCTCACATATCACACGGTCATGCTGCCTCCCCAAACAGCTCAACAGGGTTGAGAGTTAGAGAGATTGTGCTGGCCACTCCATCACAGGCAGAGACCACCTGACTTTGTTTCTGATCAGCTCTTAGAAAGTACGGAGCCACCACTGTTTTAAAGCACAGGCTTACTGGGGCTCAAGCTGTGGGGTCTGACGATGTAAAGGGTCCAAGTGGCTTTAGGTGGGGAGAATAAAATTCACCAAGAGGAGAAAAAAAATCAACCTTGACTTTTTGCACAATGGCCAATTCTCATGCTTCTGGCAGGCGTCAAACTCTTTCAATGTCTGTGTCGCGCTTTCATACTGCCCAAACTAATCTCATGCTAAATAAGAAAGCCTTTACGACAAAAAAAAAAACTTGTAAAATTTAACATTATTTTTTTTTCTTCCAGGTCTGAACAGCAGGCTTTTTCCACATTTCTTGCCTCATTCACTTTGCTCCGCAATTTCACATCTATTACAAACTGAAATGTCCGTAAAAAAGTCATACCAGTGAGTGGTGAGAGACTCGCTCGCATGTCTAGAAAGTATAATAAAAGTGCTTCGATAAAACATTATCAAGAGCTGAAGTTGTGTTTGTTGCTTAGAGCTGTGCCCGTCTGCGGAGTTTATTTAATAGCTGCGGCGTCAGACGGCAGCAGGATCCATCCACGAGCGTCTTCAAAGCGAGAGAGTCATGCACATTTACATAGTCGGTACAACAGAGGTAACATCATCATTATTCACAACTATTAATTATTCCCTACACAGAGACGGGATCAATCAGGTTCTAAAGGCAAATGAGATTGTGTTCGTTTCTACTCTGCATCATGTTCATTACTGTGTACGCATTAAGCGTGGTTGATGCTTTTGCAGTTGGGATGCGGTTGAGAGGTCATTGACCTGTTTACGAGGGAACTGGCTGTGACTGATAGACGTCCACAGGGCATGGCACGGGGTTGGAAAATAGAGTATTAGCCTTCTTGGTTCAGCTTCTCAGTTATCTTCCAGAACACTCCCGCTTAGCACCACCCAAACAACCCTAATGAGCACTCCTCCAACATCTTACTTGATCCTACAAATGTTCTTATTTTTAATCTGAACACCTCCCTCATATGTTCTTATATCCAACACTGGTTCTCTTTCACCCCCCATCCTAATAGTTTCCATTCAGTGGTCAGTCACATGTACAACATCTCTGCCTCAAAGGTAAGCATGCTGGAGTTGCCTCCTAACTGGTCATTTTGAGACTGGTGCCATTTAATGCAGCTGCCAGCTCCTATGTGCGGTTACCCCTTCTGAAACTACAGACCCTTATGTACTTGTCCTCTTGCTCACATTTCTTTTATTCATTTTAAGACCAGCTGGTGCTGTTCTGTGAAGGTAGCAGCCTACAACCTAATGTTTTTTATGGCATTTTCCCCACGAGGTATAGCCCTCGTTTTTTTACAGAACGATTATTCTGACGAGTTTCGAAACAAAGTTGTTGTTATTTTTCTGTTGTTTTCTTTTTTATGGCCATTTTCAGGCTATAATCAAACCCACAGAGGCTGTTGCTACACACACTCAAATAACCAAATTTATTGCTTCCTTAATCAGTGCAACAGTTTTTTGCATAATTGGGATTTTTTTGGTTTTCTAATTATAAAAACATTACTTCACGTAACACAATATTCCACTGGAACACAGGACTGATGAATGTTCATTAAAAATTATGAATGATTTATAATTAATAGTCACTTCTTTTAAATGTCTGTTACAACATTTGTACTAAATGAGTCATTTTGATACAAATAAATCTGTCTTTGTCAAACGTTTCACTTTTCTGGGGTTAAACATCGATATGGATTTATGTGTTTTAAAAAAATATATAACAAGCCCCACTGGTAGGTTTGTGGGGCTTGTATCAGATAGGCTGGAAACTGTAATGGAGATTTGTTTGTTTTGTACGAAAGTTTTTCTTAGTCTTCCTAGATAAGCTAGATATTAGATTATTGGTTAATGATCTCAGACATGATTTGTAAATCATTCATAGCCAGTAGATGCTCTTTGTTTGGCTCACATTAGCTCAGCAATCGTGACAGCAGTCGGTAACTGCAGTGTCTATACCCTAACGTCTTCTGTCACACTGTGAAAGCAGATGAAGCAGCTTAAAGAGTAAAAATTATTTCGCCTTGATTGTAACATCAGCTGCTACATTTTTAGGCATTGTATATAAAAACAGCAGCAGACAACACATTAGACTTTTTTGACAAATTCTAGCTTTGATTTCATTTCAGTTTATGAACTGTGATCTGCATATATCTACAATTTGGAGATAATTGCTATAAACAAAAAATTAGAATAATACGAATGCAGATTTGTGTCTTTTATCTGTTTTTAAAAGGTTTTAGACAGGAAACAGCCAAGAAAATGATAATATTGATAAATGGAGGCTTACTGAATAATATTCAAAGCTCTTTTTTGGATTTCAGCTGCATTTTGCTACATTCTCTGTCAAGATGATCTCACATTGCTATAATACTGTCGAGGTCTGGCATCTGGGGAGGCCAATCCATCACTGATAGCGTTCCCATTACCAGATGGTATTGTGTGATGGATGAAAATCTGACTGTAGTTTCTGTGTTCATAACTCAAACCTCAACACAACTGACTGAAATTCAGCCCCAAATAATGACACAGCCTCCACTGTGTTTTACAGATGGCTGTAGACACTCGCTGCTGTACTTCTCTCCTGACCTTTTCCATACAAATTGACAACTAAATAAAGTAAAATCTGGATTCATGACTCCATCAGACACTGACTTTTAGTCCAGTTCTTGTGTAATTTGGCTACAACAGCCTTTTCTCCCTGTTTCCCTTCCTCAAGAACAGCTTCTTCACAACAACAATGCCACTGAGACCATTACTGATGAGGCTTCACTGAACAGTAGATGGATCAACTGAAGGGCCAGATGCATCTTTCAGCTCCTCTGTCAGGTCTTTGCTGGATTTTTTTCCCCTGTTTCTTAAGGACATGACTTTCACATACTGTTCCTTTGCTCAAGATAGCCCTTTAAGTCTGCCACGTTGTCTTTTGTCCTCCACTTGTCCGGTTTCCTCAGTTTTTTTAAGGACGCACTGCACACCATGCCAAAGTTTTCATCTAATAGCTCTCTGGAAGCTATTTGCACTTGTTGGTGCAAAAAATTGTTTTATGCCTGCACCACTGTGTTATCCTGGGGGAAAAAAGGGGATTTTATGTCAGTCTGCTCCTAACAAAGTCTGTCTGTTAAATGTAGACACAGCAGTGGTTTATCCCTTGATTTAGTTTTTTATGCTTTAGTGATTCGTGGGTCAGTGTTCGCAAAGCATAACAAAAACCAAAAAAACAACATTGCTCTGAAAATGGGCAGGTAAAGAAATGAGGAGTGGCTTGAGACTTTTGCACAGGACTGTTAATCAAGTCAATTTCCTCCACTGTTTTTGTTGCATAATGTTCTCCTCAAATCACATTTGCAGTTGCCCAACTTGGAAGCCAGGGAGGTCAACAACATAGACTAGAACAAGCACTTCATTTATGATAAGCTGTAATCAGCTCGGAGCTTTGAGACAGACAGGCCTGCTAGGACATTTAGAGGAGAAATCCACATTGAGAGTGAAGAACCTAAAAGCCCTGCCTCAGTTTGAAGCTGTCAAACATACCATGTGTTATATTATACATAAAATTAAGATACTTTTTAAAAAAAATTATAAATGTATCTGTTGATTTTCTGATAGCAATTGATTTATCAGAGTGTCAAGAGTGTGAAATTGCTTGTTTTGTGCAACAGAAAAATGATTTAAATCACCAATTTATCACATTTAGGAATACGAAACCAAAACATGAATTTCATTAATCTTTACAAATAAAAAAAAAACGTTATCAGTTCATTTTGTTGTCAACTTTAACTGAAGTGAAAAACAATTTCAGCACCGTGTACATAAACATTGGAGCTGACAATGGAGAACTGATTAATCATGAGAAGTTTTCAAGCACAGCTGCCAAACATTTGCTTGTTCCAGCCTCCGAGACTGGTGTGCTACTTTGCCTTTTATTCCTGTGAGCAGAATATATTTGGAGATTTGGAAGAAGCCATTCACTGGAAGGCATTACCTTAGGCTCTGGAAAATCAAATTAAGACAATAATCTGTGGCTTTATCTTAATGGAAATAATCATTAGCTCTAATAAACACATGTTTTTTCTTTTAAGCACAGTTGGAAACTGCACTGTGTTTGACCTCTCTGATTAATATGCAACGTTTAAGGGCAGATGCTCGGATTTGCCATCAAACTGTGAAAGTAGATTTGCGCAAAGGAAAAAAAGACATGAATGTAATAAACTTAAAGCCACTAACAAGTCATTTGGCTCTTTATGGAACCAAAAACCCCAAAGCGACACATACTGCACAGCAGAACCACAAAGACGATCATAGCTGAAAGTGCACGCTGTGTCTTTGTGCATGCATGCGTGTGTGTGTGTCTGTGGGACCAAATGTGATTTGAAGGTGATTATTTGATTGCAGGGTGCTGCTGACTTGCTCATTTCACCTGAATCAGAAGCTTCTCCCTGTTGCCATAGAGATGATTATCATTCACAAGTGAAACATCCCACCCTCTCTCATATTTGATTGAGCAACTGAGGATTGTAACCATTTAAAACAGCAAGACATTCATTAATGCAGAAAATACTCTAATTAGCTTTTTCTGACAGCATGATAAAGCAATGGTAGGTAGTTTTTTTTTTCTTCTTCTTCTTTTTTAACGCAGGCTTAAATGAGGCTCAAAATAGAAAAATGAGTTACGGGTAGTGTTGTCAGTAGCAATATTCTTCAAGATTACAGATGCAATCTTAATCTGTCCTCTATCTCTCCTTAAATGCCCCTTTCACTATCATAATGCCTGCCTCTCATATCTGATGGCCGTGTTGTGCTTAATAACAAGCTATGACTTGGGGAGGGAGGGGCGCGTTGGGGGATAAACAAATTAACAAAGCTATTCGCAGCCCCTGCAACACCAGGGGGTATGGGAGGAGAGGAGAGAGGGCAGTAAAGGAAGAGAGGATGGCTGCCTTAGCTAATCACAACAGGGGGCACACACCGCAATCACTTAGGCACAGCATTATCTCCGCAATCATGCATCGTCCTATTGTTGTGCTAATTGGAATTCTTAATTTGAAATACAATATTATTGCTTCATTATTTGGTGGGTTACTTTGCTTCAAATTAATAAACAAAGTCACATAACTTACACACAGAGCTTTAGAGACAATAAAGACGATGGTTTTCGAAGGGTGTTAGGAACGGCTTCCCAGCTGTTAAGAAACCGCTGGCAGGACGGCGCTGACCGTTAAACTGTTCGTCCACTCCGCGTCCTCACAGAGCACGCGGGATCAGTTACAAGCTTAGTTACACGCCGAAGCACTGTGGAAAGCAGTGTAAGGTTTGGCCGAGAGTCATGAAAAAAAGACGAAGATTGAGCCAAAACTGACAGCTGCGTTAAAACGATTTCCACCGAGGGGAGGAACCATCTCCAACGCTCTGAAATGTTAGGCTCCAGCTTGGCACGCCTGTAAAGGAATATGTCATGTTCATATCCTGCAAATAATCAGCAGTGTCTGTGGAATAAAACTGCAGAAGATATACACACAACATTTTACCTACTGCAGGATAAGGAAAAGAAAAAGTATGTGGGGCATCCATGAATCTACCTTCTTATTAATCCGCAAATGGTTTGAAGAGCCAAAACAAGTAAATGAATGAATTGGAAAAATAAAGCAAAATAAATAAATGTTAGTTTTTCAAGTCAACCTACATAAAACCGGAAGAAAAGCAAAGACTGTCAGTATGTTTGACATCTCGCTTGACTTCAATTCACCTAAATGACTCATCAGTTATCCACATTGTTTCTGTTGGCTGTCAGAGATAGTTTCTGCATTTAGTGAGTGAAAAAGGTAAAAATAATTTGGCTGAGAAACATGCTCAACATGTAAAACTAATAAATAGATATAACATAAGTCTGACAACTGGATACTGGATACGGCAGGCACTGATCATATTGTGAAAAGCTAAACTAAAGACAAACATGACTTCATTTTCAAAGCAGAGTGAACTCATTTCATTCTGGATTATATTATGATAATGAGAAGAAGCGATTTGAAATCAATAAACGGGCAAAAGTCAGCACGGCGAGTATTTCGATGAAGATGAGAAAGTGCACTGGGACATTTTTTTTCTTCCCCTCTTCCTGTCAGTGGCTGTTAATTAATTCATTAAAATTACTGAATCATTATGTAATGAGAGAACCTAATCATCCTGTGGCCTGTGTCTCAACCTCTCCCCCTAGACAAAGACATTAAGTCCATGACCACTTTAATCTTGCAATTTGAATGCCTTTGATTTACAGGCTAACATATCATCTGTGCTTACATCCCATACGTCTTGGTGCGGTTGCCATGGTGACGTCAACACGGAGATCAATCACTGCCAAACAGGAGCGGAGCATGACACCAATTAAAAGGTGATGTCGTCTCCGAGTCATCACTCACACTCCTCACTAATGCACTAATTACCGGGGCTGGGACATTAATGGAATAGCATGGTTCAGCCTGGGGATTAATCTGCATGGATTCGCTTGTGTATGTGTGATGTCTGTCTGTGATGTGTGTGTGTGTGTGTGTGTGTGTGTGTGTGTGTGTGTGTGTGTGTGTGTGTGTGTGTGTGTGTGTGTGTGATTAATGCAAACCCCCCGCCCTGCTCCAGCGTGACCTTGAGCACCACCACAGGAGGGAAATGAACTAGCTGGGTGGAGGGTTGGGATATCTGCACTTGGGGCAGCGGAGGGGAGCCGATGTGCTGCGGTCGAGGGCCCGGCCAAGGTTGAGGCTAAGCAGGGAGATGAAGCAATTGGAGGGGATCGATGATTAAATTTGGTGTTTGACTTTGACAAACTCTGCTAATGATCTTCCAGACCACAGACCTACTCAACAACTTTCCAGTTTTTAAGACTCTAATTACTGCAAAGATAGCTTCAGTCATAAAAACTGAACTTGATCTGCTTTCATGAGAACATTTAAATCCTTTGCACAAGGAAAATTAACAAAACTGCAGTTTAACAGCACTCCGTTAGAATTAAAGGTATGACCAATAAACGCCCTGCGGTGACAATACAATTCAATTATTAACTTCACTATTTTTACACCTTCCCGTCTAAGTTGATTATTGATTTATTAAATTCTCCAACTTTTATTCCTCTCCAGAACTGAGTCTGATCCCGTATTTCCATTTAGCGTCACACAGATGCAATTACTGTTGAACTTTTATTTGGCAAACATTAATTTTCACAAGGTAGTGCAGAGTAGAGTCGCATTATTTCCTTTGTAACTAACAGAAGACTTGATGAAATGCAATCAGCCATGTTTTTGGGCGCTAAACAATAATACAATTTATGTAATTTAACTAATTTAAGATGAGACTAAAATATCAAATTTAATGCAAGAAGACAAAATGTAAGAACTTTTATATTAATAGTTATTTCAAATAGGTTGTTGCTTATTGCTACTTATAGCTTAACTCTTGCTGTTGTCTAGTTTAATCTATAATAGTACACCGTATTTAATATTTCATGTGTAAGTAAGTAAATGTTATTTTTGTAGCACATTTAAAACCAAAAAGTTGCACTTTTACACTAAAACTAAAACCGAATAAACAGATTCCCAAAAAATGTATGCTAGACACACTCACAATATTTACATGAAACAGTCCAACAGCAACAAATCAACAGTTTCCATAAGCTTGACAGAAAAGCTTATCTAAGACTTTAGCTTAGACTTCAAAACAGTCACAGTTCATGTTCATGTCTGAGGTCATTGGGGAGTTTTGATGCACCACAGCATCAAAGACACAAGCTCCTTTTGAAATAAGCTTCAACCGCAGGATGATCAGGAGTGATTGAGGAGCAGACCTTAATGGTCTTGAGGGGACATATAGGCACAGTTTATATGTTAAATCTGTGAACTAGTACTTTGTGCAGCGTACGCAGTTCTGCAGCCGGTGTTGAGCTTATTAATTTTAGGTTATCTTGGTTTAATAGTGAAAACGATACAAAACAAAAGGGATGAAAAATAACCAAAACAAAGTGCAGTAATGACATTTACAAAGTTGTGATTAATCCGAAATAAAATGTGGGGGTTAAATAGAAAGTCTTTGCTTTTAGCGAATGAAAAATCAAATTAATTAATCATTAAAGGGGAAAAACAATCGACAAATATGTAAACAGTAAAAAAAAAAAAAAAAGAAGAAAAGGTGCAGGCAATTAGGTGCTAAGCTTAGACAAACCTGGATTGATTAATATAATAAAGTCACCAAGGGAGAAGTTTAATAAGGTTGTGCAACTTTGTGTAGCTGTGTGTATGTGTGAGTGTGGGAGAGAGACTGTGTGAAAAACATCAAATAAGTCACTGCATGTGTGGATTCCTCAAATATTAGTTTTGTGAGCTTTGGTCCAGAACAGCTAATTTACAATTTAGAATATCCTTCGGAGTGAAGACAATGCAATACTGCTTCAAAGTAAGAGCAAAAATTTCAGCAGGCCTGCTTTGATCCCATATCGATCGCCCTTTCTTTTTTTCTTTCCTTTTATTTAAGTTCCTATATTTATATTACCCTTTGAATACAGAAACATTGTGCATGCGTAAGGTTCCCTGTTAGAAGGCTACAGTTTGCTTCTGTATTTTTATTGCTTCCTTTTATGATTTAATTAGGCACTCTCTTGGCAAGTCCCACAATTTTCCAACTCCTCTAACAATCCCTTTTGAAAATGTAAATTTTCCACCAAACTCAGAACAAATGAAGGCGAAACTCTTCGTGATTCTCATTCATGACACGGGCTGGGTGCGTGACGGCAACTCACCGATGACGTAAGTGAGCAGCAGGGCCAGGGTGAGAGTGAGGAGTGACGCGGACAAGGCTGTGCACTTCCAGTTGCAGCAGCGGTGAGGCTTGTTGAAGGTAAACAGTGGTCTGGTCACGCTGCTGCGCGGCAGAGGCCGAGGTGGAGGGGAGTACACGGTCCCAGAGGTCAGGGGGTATCCCTGCCCCGCCCCTGACAGCAGAGCTGACGAACCAGACCCCTGCTTGAACAGGAAGTGTCTGCAGGAGAAACATACATAAAAGGTGTTATTGCAAAATGCCGTTTACCGTTACCTTCCTCAGTTACTGTTGCTATGCTTTCTCGCGGTCTCATGTGCAATTTTCAGTTATCACAGCGGGACATTACTACTCTAAATTCTATTTTTTTTTTGTTCATGGAAAAAATGGCTTTTAGGCCCCAGCCAGAAGCAAACAAATCATGCTTTTCATTTTTCGCCAGGAACTGCTAATTATGGCAGTTGACCTGATAGCTATTACTCATTTTAATCAACTGTAGCCAGCTAATTAAGCTAACATTGGCTCTGGTAGTTAGTTCTGGTTCAAAACCAGAATTTTTACTTGTTAAAAAAAAGGTTTTTTGACAAGTTTGGTTTTTGGGTTCTTTTTTATTAGAGGATTTTGGTTTTTTGCATTTGATAAAGTACAAAAATTTGATAATTACTGAAAATGACACAAAATGCCAAAACTAGTGAAACCAAATGACCATTTATTGTATCGCAAATAGCTGAGCCAGATTAAGAAGCCTGGATGGATTCATACATACAGAACTAAAGGATCATCATTTCTTTTTATTTACAATGACAACATCCAACAACATGAAACAAACATACATGTTTAGTGCTCGCCTCTGTCAGTGCGCCCCAGGGCAGCTGTGGCTACAATGTAGCTTGCCATCACCTGTGTGTGAATGTGTGAATGACTGAATGTAGTGTAAAGCGCTTTGGGGTCCTTAGGGACTAAGTAAAGCGCTAAACAAATACAGGCCATTTACCATTTACATGTTGTGTCTAATATGGCTGACATTACCATGTAATACCAATCTGAAAACTGTACAATTATCTTTTTGTGCTAGCTACAGGCTCCTTTCAGACCATCCATCTCTTTGCATTTCTCCCACCGTCTGGTTTCAAATATAATCTATTAATAAAGCTAACTTTCCAGTAAGGCTTTTTTCAGTTATCAGATGAGGGAAGAAGCCTAGATGTTACCCAGCAGTCACTTCCAAACCGTTGCCAGTCCCCTGTTAAAATCCTGATCTTGTATAATTTGAAACAAGACTTGCTGATCTGTCATGTGGCCACCTATATGCTGCTCCTCTCTGCCATTGAATGAAGAGTGTAGTGCATTTAAAGCTACAGAAACTCAAACAGCCTGTTTTTTAATGGGGCTAAAACCAGAGATCTACAGCATACTGATAGTAAAAGAAAAGAAAATCTGGACTTTTCTCAGTTGAAACTTTAAGACACATTCTGAATGAAACTATTATAACATATAGCTTTTAAATACTGTATTTTTCACCCCAATTACAGTACCTCACACATCACCTATTCAAGTGGAGAAAGCTTGAAAGTTCTGCTAAGCAGAGCTACGGTTAAGCTATGACTGGACCGTTGCTCTTCAAGGCGACAGGTTAAGCAAGCGCCGTATTAATTGCTGCCCTAATCTTACAAGCGAGGAGCTGTTCTGCATTCGGCGCTCTGCAAAGTAACTCCTACCTCTGGGACCGCTGTTGGTGCTTTTCTAAAGCAGATTACAGTACACAGCTGGAAACAATCACAGTAACCATGCAGGCCTATCTAGGACAGCGCTTCAACGCTTCACCAATTAGCACATGTGCAGACATCATTTTTCTCAGGTATCTAGTATCATATTCTGATTCTATTCATGCAAATCTGTACTCGGTGGATTTCAGTCTCACGCTGATGCACGCCTGACTGAAGCTCATTTAAAGAGCCCCCAAGGTGGGGGACTTTAGAAGAGACCCCCTCTCCCACTATTTTTTGAATGATGAATACAGACTCGGGTTTCACATATCACAGAGAGGACAGACTGTTCCACTTTGCCCATGCATGAACACTCAGTCCTTTTTTGAACCTGTCCAGAATAAGCACTTAGTGCTGTGCAAAAGAAATTCAGCTAAACTGTTAATATCTTACGTGTTTGTCTCCATTTGTGTGCCTGTAATCTAAGCAATCTGTTAAACTTCCAAGAAAAGCATCATCAAAAATTAATACAGGAACCAAATCCAAGGAAGAAGAGTAGTCTGAGGAAGTCCCTAAGCGCTAGGATTCTACTTGTAATTTATAATGCGTTCTGGAAAGCAGGCAATTTTTGTGGCAAATGTATACCACATACATTATTCACAGTTACTGCATTATAACAATCAGACAACGGACAGTATTGGGATGTACTGCATGCAAGCAACAGCTATGCAATACACAAGTATAGGCTGACAGGCTGAAAAAGGGCATATATGACCAAGTATCTCTCTCTGGTGCAACATTATGAGCCACTACTGTAATGCAGAGCAGCACTGATATGAAAGAGAATGAAACAGCCCTGGCAGCCAAGGATCAATGACTTACCTATTCCTTTTTTGACTCATCAAAGCGACTACTTAAGTTATACGGCTGTATTCGTTAAACGACGATGAGGTTTATTCTCATTATGAAAAAGAGTGTGTTAGATTGTCACTGATGATAGGAAACTAAGCTGCGGGGCAATTAATCTAACTAGCATTTCATCTATATTGTGTTTGGATAATGGGGGGCGAAGGTTGGATGGTGTCAGATGAGAAGCAGGGAATGGAAATTATGCAACGTGGAAAAGTATATCTGGGTAAAGCAATTATAAGCGATTCCAGCTTGATCTGGCCGTACCGGATCCCATCAAAAAATGAATAAAGACTGCTGGTGGTGGGAAACAAAGGATGGCTATGAGACAGCATCAGAAAGAGAAAACAGCTATGAGTCATTGTCTTATTCTCTGCACTGTGTGTGTGTGTGTTTTTCCAAGCAAACAAAGAAAACAACAAGAAAATATCTCTGAGCTCCTGCAATTCACAGACAGCATTATTGCTCCAGATTACTGTGTGCTCTCCAGGGGTTAATATTGGCTGTTGGTGCGATATGTTGGGGGATATGTGCAGTTCGCCAGAGTGTTATTCTGTCCATGCAGTAAAAGGTGCGAGGTCACAGGCTGCCGGCAGGACACCAGTCTCTAAAGGGACCTCACAAGACAGGCCATTAAAGTGGTGCCAGACAACAGACTGACAACATCGCTGGACTGCAGACTCTAACGCTGTCCTCACACATGGCTAAACTACATCCATCTCCTTTATCCATTTAACTGTTATCCTGCCCTGCAGGCGCATTTTACTTAAAAACAAGAAAACTGGGGCGACAGTGGACTTCTCCATGAAGGACTTTGAATTTCAACTGAGAACTATAAGCTTTATTGAAAAGTAAAACAGGAGAACAACATATGTCTTCCAGGTGTTCGCATTCAAGAGGACACGCTGGATGTGAGTTGATGGTGACCTTGACTTTCGATCTCTCAAAACACAGTCAGTTCAGCCTTGAGAACTTGGTGAGCATTTGTACCAGACTCAAAAAAATTCTTGTGAGTACCTCCAGTAGATATTGTGTTCATAACAAAGGGGCAGATGGGAGGACATACGACTGGCCAAACGTCAAGTCTGTGGCCACAGCTGTTGCAGCATCAAAGCAGTCAAGAAAAAGGACAAGTGGAGCCCCAGTGCAAGATTTTTAATGGATTTTTCTCTAGGACTTACATTGGCCTTAGATTGCTTTTTTTTTTTCCAAGTTCAATTAATGTTTGTATTCTCCTGTTATTGATTTATTGCCTAATTCCTTGTATTACTCCTTGGATCATTGCTTCTGATGTACATTTTATTATATGTAAATAACTAATATGATATTCTACTGCTTTAGATGAGTATATTTACAACCCTCAGGTATCTATCATATAAGATAAGATAACAGATAACCTTTATTAGTCCCACATGTGGGAAATTTGCTTATTACATATACATATATTTGTGTATGTATATTACATATACATACCAAAATAGTCTGTAAATAACTAATAATGTTCAGTCCAAACATCCAATTTTATGGAAAATGTGTGCTGTGTCTTAATAGTTTAGCCATAATCTTTGCTAATGCTAACTGAGCCGTTAGCATTAGCAAAGAATATGGCTAATGCTAAATTTGTAGGTAATTAGCTAAGTAATAGAATTAGCCAGGAATATGGCTCAACTATTAAGAGAAAGCCAAATTTGTAAACCCAACTTGATAATATATTTATTACATTGTATAACTACATAAAGAAAATACTTAAATGCCTACCATATTCCAGAAGACGTTTTTTTCTCCACATTGCAAAGCTATGACATCACAACAAGTGATTGGTCAGTTGCAAAGTTAATTCTCACCAACATGGGAAAAACAGTGGGATAACTATTAAATATGAAACACGTGTCACACAAACACATGTCAACACATTTTATTTATATATTGTTTTTATATTTATATTGTCAGTAAACTTGTGTTATTTATGGTTTTTGTGCTGCATGTGAGGAAGCATTGCCTCAGTCATCTTAAACCCATGCCTGTTTTGTGTTTCTCTCTCTGTGTGTCTCCATTGTGGCCCAGTGCCTGACAGATGACATCCATCCTTCACTGTCTGCCTCCTTTCCTTTCTCATCCAGCATCTGCTGAAGGCTGTGAGCTAGATTGAGGACACAGGAGACTGCGCACAGAGCAGCTACACACCTACGGGTCAATGGCAGTTCAACTCTGAAAGGCCAGAGATAAACCCGAGAAACACACAGCCACACAAATAGAGAGAGACACATAGCTCGACTCGAAGAATGGCGTGCAAGACAAACACGCACAAAAAAGATGTCAAATACAGCATTTTCACACTTTCGAGGCCAACGCACGGGTCGAGAAGACCGCGGCACTTTTATTGCTCTGCTGAAGGTGGATTAGAGCGAAAGGGATCAGAATCCAGCTGAAGAAATTGCATTTGTCAACGCAAGTGGAACTCTATTCTTCTTGTTCGGTGCTTTTAAAATGCTTCACTGTTCTTCCTGGCTCCTCCGCCTTTGATCTTCTCAGACAATATCTAGGGGCGACGCCCAGGAAGCTCTGAATTCATATCAGAGGGCAGATTTCCCCCGAGACAGGAAGAAAATGAGAGTTCCCGCTCTCCAGGAGGTCGGAGTCTAGGCCCAGGGGCTGTCTCTACCTGGATAAGTGTGTGTCTTTGTCTGTGTGTCTGCCTGTGTAGGTGGAGGACTTTTTTCACAGGTGCATGGCAATGTGCGGTGTGCGATGCAGAAGCTGATTTCACAGTGTTGGTGCACACCCACAGTGTGTGACTTACGTACACTCACGTCCTATCAATAAGAGGAAGGAGAGAAGGCAGGGCACAAGTCAATTTATTACAGTCCCAACATTTGTACCCCTTAACACACCCACAGCGAGAGCCAGTCAGATAGATTGAATATCCATATCCGCAAGCCTCCACTTACACAAGCTGGCCTCTCCAGAAACATAACGGATGCGCTGCTGAAAAGGAAAATCTATGCACACTTCAAACAATCTTAATCTCAGCTGACGCAATGTCAATACATTTGAATACTGATTCATCAAGTGCGCAAGTCGAGGAAAATGGAAGCACACTTGACAACAAGAGATGTTATCCATGTTTTGCCATTTTTATTAAGGTCACAGCATCACTTAGAATGCTGTCAGCATAAGCCCCCGTGTCAAGTTTGTAAATACTTGATTAATCTTTAATCTGGAGATCGAGCCGATAGCGCTGCCAGGGTAAAAGCAGAAATATGAAATCATTAGATTAGCAGTGTATCTGAGAATGTGAGAGAGGAGAGAGGGCGCTTGAATATTAAATCCAAACTCAAAACAGTTAAGCAGTGAAGAGTTGGATCTTTTTTTGTGGGCTCTCTCTTCAAAAACTAGATAGAAAAGAGCCAATATTATCTGAATTATGTTACGCATGGACGCTATTCTATTGACTATGAATATGATTACATTTTATGGTTCAGAACTAATAGCGCACTATCAAATAAAACATATTTGACTAGAAAGTCCCAAACGCGCAAAATGTATTCTTACAAAAAAAAAGGAAAAAAAGTCACCATCCAATATAGTGAGTCACTGCGGAAATTGTGTTTTTATAATCACATCTCACTTTGGGAGAAAAGTTCTTTGAGCTCATCAAATATTGTTTGAACGATCCGAATTTTTTTGTTTGTGGTGAGTTTTCATTTAACGCGCGCTCACACGCTCACCGATAAGTAATGTAATTACAATGCACTCCTGACAAGCCTTTACATTGATACTCATGTCTAGCCAATGATTAATTTAAATTGTCACTGAATCTAATTTTATTCTTCCTTCCCTTTAAATGAGGTAAGATCTAATTATGGCCTAATGCATAACTTATTAAAATCCCTTCTTCTGGTGTGGCAGCCTGCCAATCTCATCCTCGCGCATAATATACCAGAATCCCGCGCCCAGCCGCTCATTACACATGCAAACATATTCTTTTCCACCTTGCTTCTCCTTCTTCTCAAAAGCAGCCGCACAAAGGAGGATCTCCTAAATAATTCTCTGATCAATTAATACCTATGCAGTAAGCGTATGCTTAATTCTGTTTGATGGGACCGACTTCCAGTGGCTTGTCTCCGAGCATTTTGGCAGAAAAACAATTTCTCGGGGTACTAAAGCTGAAAGTGAAATTACAATGTGTTCCTGAAAAGAGGATTTCTGCTTTCATTTTGGATTGTTTTTACACAAACGCAGGTCCCCTAGTAAATGCGGTGGTGTGTGTGGTAGGAGAACAAAAACAATTCCAAATAAGCTTCATGATTACTTTGATGGAAGTCCTTTAATAATACCCCAGAGGCCTGCGTGGTGTTCCACTTATTCCTCCAAACATGTGCAAAACATGCCCATCCTAACAAATCCTTTAGTCCAGCATTCATTCTTAATCATTATACTCTGATTTTTTTCGAAGAAATTTTGTGAAAGTCTGCCAAGTCACAGTCCTGATGAAAGAATTTTCTTTAATCTAATGAACCTCATTTGTGAGATTAAAGAAATGTCTTTAATCAAGTGACATTATGCTGAGGGAGGGCGGTTTGCCTTGAAGATATTTTCACTTGAAGAATTTCATTACAAAATGACATCCAGTCTGGACTGAAAGCTTTTTGGAGTGCAGCCCTGTGTTTGCCCGCGCTAAAAATAACTCCAGAAAAAAAAGCATTCCCTTACCTGGTCTCTAGGGGGATGTTGCTGTTGAGCACCCAGCTGTTGTGAAGCTGGGCCTGGTCTGCGCTCGAGCTGGTGTCTGCCCCCTGGCCGCCCTGGCTGGCTTGGCACCGAGTTGGCATGGTCTTCCTCTGTAGGCTGACTTGAGTGTAAGGTGCCGGGCGGGCGCAAGTGCAGGAGTGGGGCGGCGGCGGAGGTGGGGGCAGCGGACGGAACGTGAACTGGCCGCCCGGACTGCTGGGAAGCTCTGCGTAGGATAGACACAACAGAAGGCCCGGGACGAGGGGGAGGGATGGACAGGGGAGAAATAAACAGAGGTTTATTAGAAGCACAGTACCATAAATTACAAATAAATGTGGCGTGTTAGTTGACAGTTTATTGTTATTACACTGATTGAGAGCCATAAATCATCTTGAAAACCATCTCTGTCCTGCACCTTCCTGCCTACCTGCTTTGATACACTTCCAGCTGCCCTATAAATAGGTTCTTGGCTGGCTGCAACATTGAGCAGTCTTTAAAGAGCTAACAGCTCCGGCTTAATCTGCACCCGCCAGCCCAAACTACCCATGTGATGTTTATTATGAGATCTGCGGCTGGACGGAATGAGCTAGCCAGCTGTAACTCCCTCACACTGCTAACCCCGGGGTCTAGGGAGAGCGCTCTCAATCCATCATTTATCATTCTCTTTCACTATAACTCTCCCTCTCCCCATCTCTTCCTCCATGCTGCTTTCTTCCGCATTCCTGCCTGTCTTCTATAACTGAGCAGGCTAATTACAGTTTTATTAAATGCAATGCGCGCGCACATGTCAGCTTAACGTATGGGTATGGCTTCAGATAAAGCTGCTTTGCATGCATTTCCATACGTGCATGCGCCCATGCGTGCGTAACAGGCTGCGTGAATTCATGAATGTGCATCAGCTGGGACGACAGCTAGCACTGTTTAGGGGGGACAGCTCGTGCCATACGGTTGCAGCATGGTTCCACGAACGAGGCAAATCCTCCGTCCCAAAAGACCGACTCTGTCCAGCTGTATTGACAATGAATGTAACATTAGCCTCAAACCAGAGGGTAAAGAGTTTGCCCTGCCAGAATTCTCGGACCTCAATTGTATTTGCTGCCAAAATGTCAGCAATAATTTAGTATCTGGAAGTGTAGTCCACCGGGGAGATTACCTCAGCCCTCCCTATTCAAGTGTAAGTATTACACAGATAATACCGCAAAACACATTTTATTGACTCTTGGCAGATGAACACTGAGAAAAGTAAAATATTAATCTTTTTTTTGTGCTTTCTATCACCGGCATGTTTCCGGAAATATGTAGCTCTGTTACCGTTCCACCTGAAAAACATCTCATAGCGTTACATAGAGCAGTGGTTTATTGTTAATATTTTCAGAATAAGAAAAATGTGTGCACAGGCACCGATATCACGTTGGTGCTTTGATCTCCTCAAAATTACTGCTGCCTTCTGTGCAGATATGTGAGCCAGTAAGCTATGTCATATCCACTGAAACATCACATTATTACTCGTACGTTTGAAAGTTTCATATTTATAAGATATATGTACGTCGCGGCAGAAATGTAACAATGATAATGGCGAGACAAAAACAGCTCCTGTAATCATTTCCTTAAAATATTGCCACAGTGCCATCTGTCCAGCTTTAACGGCATTTTTCAAGATTTATTTGTTTTAGCAACCACTGTTTGGATGTGGGCATGCACATGTTTTTGTCAGATATATATACATATCTGACAAAAATATCGCCATAATAAGTGTGTGAGTGCTGTCGAATCGCTCTTTGAAGACGTGACAGGTTTTTCATCCTCTGTGACACATTGCTGGTTATTGATCTCCCAAAATGCCTGAACTGTCACAGCACAAATGCAGAGCATGTAATAGTTAGCATGTGTTTCTGAATAATAAAATTTGCTCTTGATTTTCACGAAGCGCCGTTTCTCGCGCAACACGTTCCTTTTACCGTTTCACTGAGACAATTAAGGAGGCTCGACTCTATTCCCTTATGTGGCGTTACTCTTTATTGGGCTTTGCATTTTATACTAACACATTAAAAGATGTGATTTTTTTCACATCTTATGCAGTTCATGGCAGCAGCTGAAAATGTGCATTAACTGGATGCGAGAGATTTAGACTTCTTCCACATTTCAAACTGTTTTTGTGTGAAGCCAGAGAATTAATTTGCCTCCTGAGACAATATGATATTGTAGCATATACATCTGCTTGGTATTACTATAATACATCACTCGATGATCTCATCAGACAGCCAGGCTGTGCTCAATCTGACAATGTAGGGCCCAGGAAAATGACAGGAAATGCATTTGTGCCATCACCTGAAGGTGCTGTTTAGTCTAAACTAATGCATGTGGAAAATGGAAGTTATTTTTGACTGTACCACTCCTGAGTATTAAAAATTACACGCTTAGGGAAAAGTGAGGGCTCCACTGTAGTGCGCTGCTGTAATGCTGCAGGATTTTTAAAGTGGCGCTTCAGTTTTTAGCAGGATCTGATTCATCAGTAAGTTAGAGTCCTTTGAGTCCTGCCAGATTCCCCTGCTTTCACAGCTCTAAATACTGAAGGTAGATGTTTTTAGCAATTGTAATATTTTTAAATGTTTAAAGGAAAAAAGAGAAAAAAAAAACCCACATGAAGTGCATTCCCAGCCAGCACTGGGCACTTGAGTTGGCAACTTGTACTCAAATCGCACTTAGGGTTGTGAATTAGCTTAAGACTTCAAACTTAAGTGGGACTTTGTCAACTTCATTGAGAATGTGGCAGCTAAGGACACGACGAGGCATTGAGAAATTGTGAAGAAAATGTGAACACTTCTCTTCAAAGGTGACTGATTCTGCTTCACATGACAAATGCCAGATAAAAGTGATACTGAATTACAAAAGATGCAGTTCTTTTTTAATTCAGTTGACTAAAGCAAATGCTATTTATTAAATAATACATAATAATAACTAACTGCTGGTCAGTTAGATGTCTAAGAACACACTATACAGTACTGTGAAAAAGTCTTATGCCAGGAAATGTATTGAAACGTGCAAACACACATGTATATAAGGCAACAACAGAGTTTGTGTAATTCTAACAAGTATGAAAGTCAGTAGTTGGAATGACCACCTTTATTCTTCAACACATCACTTGTGATGTGTTCAAGTTTCAGGTACTCTTCAGGCATAGTTTTCCAGACTTTTTGAAGGACATTCCATTCAATATTTTGGATATTGACTGGTTCTCTGTCAAGATGATCCCACACCGCTTCAACGATGCTCAGGTCTGGGCCACTGATTTTCAGCCCAGCTCTTGTGTAATTTGCCATGCCTCGGCCTTTTCTCCCTGTTTCTCTTCCTTAAGAATGGCTTCTTAACAGCCACCCTTCCACTGAGACAACTTCTGATAAGGATGTGGCAAACTGAAGGGTCCGATGCATCTCACAGGTTCTGCGTCAGGTCTTTCATGGATTCCCCCCCCAGTTTCTTAAGGACATGACTTTCAGATACTGTTCATTTTCTGTAGATTTTTTTAGACCTAACACTTTTTTTAGCTTCCAGTTGTCCAACATAGTCCACGTTTTCAGCTAATAGCTCTCTGGGAATTACCTTGTTGATGAAAAACAGTATTTTATGCCTGCCAAACTGTGTTATCTTTGGCATTTTTCATAGAGTCAGCTTAAGATTTGGGAAAAAATGATGTGCTTGTTTTTGCAACTGTGCCTTAATTATAATAATTTTTAATTACATACAAGGACTGGACTGAAAATGAGCAAACAAAAGCAGCTGGAGAAAGATCTCCAGAAAGCCTGGCGAACTACTGCTCAAGATCATTTTTTTTAAAAATATTAATGAGAAAGTCTTCTCCTAATATAAAAAAATAAGGGGTGGCTCAAGATTTTTGCACATCACATAAGTACATACATTTATGCTGGATGTTAACAGCTTTAGTTCTTCACAATCTGATGATGCCATGTACTCATTTCTATGTGCGACATCATTATGAGGTGATATCAGAATCTGCGTTGCAGTGATTTTCTGCAAATATGACACCACAAATTAAACAATGTATATAAATTCAAACAGGTGAAGCCATTAATAGATTTGTACCACAGTGGGCTGCCAACAATCTTTGGATTCAAGCAGGCAAGTGTTTTTTATATTAGGAAGAAATTTAATGAGAAATTCTTTTCAGCCCAAATGGGTCACAATTATATTGAAACTAAAATAATACATGCAAATTATTTCTGCCTGTTAAGTCTCAACTGATTGCCAGTGCATTATTCATTTTAGAAAACCTAGGCTACAACAGCCCAGGCTTTGCAGTCACACACAAAAAACCCTCACTCGGCTACATTTGTGTTTTCTGGCAAAGGAAAGAGGAAAAGAATATAAAGTGGACAGGAGAGGAGGAGAGAGGACAGGGATAGAGGGCCAGAGGAGAATGTAATCTTGGTGAGTAGGGTGACACAGGGGCCCTGGCTGCCAGATGGTGCTTTAGAAGGCTTAGTAAAGGCAGCTTTGGGTCTGCGCTTCCAAAGATCCGAAAACTTTTCCTCACACAATCAAGCAAATGGCAGGAAAAGAGTCCTCCTCTCTCCTTCATTCAAACAAAGTCACATCAAACACGCAAGCTGTGATATTTTGTTAAGAAGTAAAAGCAACCCAAATAGGACTGGAAATGTAGGGCAGAGGCCGTGTAATATTTGGCCAGGAGTTCAGAAACATCAAATCGAGTCTGCGGGGAGCAGACCGAGGCTCTCGATGACATTCATGACAGTGTAGAACATCCTCTGCCCCGGGGTTCCTCTGGGACTTAGGCCTCCAGAAAAGATACTTTTAGAAAGTCGCTTATGAGATATTTTCCTGGAATCATCAGCTTTTGGTTACATAAGCGAGATATGAGGAAAAAGCGTTTTATAGCAAGTAGGCAGATCTGGGGGGATTTACTGGGATATGTAACAGGTAACAGGTATTGGGGCCAGGTATTAAAAATGCATTACTGGAGGTGAGATGAACCCAAAATAGCACGGTAATTAAGTATTTATGATAATTTGGGCATTTAAAGCCAAGTCCTACTAATGAAATGAGAGGAGAACATAGTAAAACATGACTCAAGCATGCATACACTGAGTAATAGCACCGGTGCGTAATGAGCTAGCTGTCATGATGGCGCAATTCTCTCTTGAAGGGATATTAACAAATGGGCATAAAACTGTTTGACTGAGCGCAGAAATGAATAACTTGAGTAAAATAATCTTGTAAATGAAGGCTTGTTATGCTCATTAAGATTATCTACGTTCTTTCTTGATTAGCCTGAAAGATGTTCAGGCTAAACAGTACATGGAACTGTCGTGGTAATGGGCAGAGGAAAAGTTAAACAATAAAAAGACGAGGCATGAAAAGGAGGTTTCTTTGCCTGCGTGGAGTGAGCAACAGTTCAAGATTACGTATCAGGGCTTTGCAGCACTGCTCGAGTGTTTGTGAATCCTTTTAGAGTTTTATGCACTTCTGTAGTCTGTAATTTGCCATTAGGGGCTGATCTCAAGGTGAAATTGGAGTCAGGTAATTTCAGTCAATGGCATGACGTTTTTATCTATGAAAGACTGATCTTCACAACACTTTTGAGAAAATGAATCATTGGATAAAAATTGGAGATTTCTGAGGAGATCTGAAAAAGCGTCACTGATATTTATAATGGGTTGGAAAAGGTTAGCGAGCCATCTCTAAAGAGACAGACTGTTTGCAAATGAAGGCAATTTGTGACCAATGTTACCCTCCGCAGCAGCGGTTAACCAAAAAAGGGAGGCATGCAACGGTCTGAGAAGTCACAAAGGAGCCCAGATAGAAACTCAAGGCCGTTCTCTCACTGGTTAATGTTAATGTTCATGAGTCCCCCTTCAGGAGAACGCTGGAGTACAATAGTGTGGATGGCAGCACTGCAGGGAGAAAGCGCTGCTCTCCAAAAATAACACTGCTGCCCATCTGCAGTTTGCTAAGGATTACATGGACAAAGCATAAGCACGCAGGGCTGTCACGACACTAGAATTTCAAACGTGATACTGATACCCAGGAAAATACTCAATACCATTTTCAGTACTGCTGGGGGAAAAAAGACAAAAGGCTCTTTTAAAAATAAAGAATGGAAAAATACAAACAATAACGACTCTTTTTTCAAGGTTGTTGAAATACAGTAACTGTAAGATCTATAGCAGTAACCAGTACGAGTACTGCTACCTAAAAGAATCTTAAAATGTCGATCTTACATGTAGATCTTACTGTAAGTATTTTATTTTATTTATGTATTTGCAGATCAAACATAGTGAGGTAGGCTGCTACTGTTACACTGTCCCTAGCTTCACTGTGGACCTTTAAGAGAAACATGACACCGTTTAGACACAGATAATTGTGTTTTGTCCCGTTAAATGAATATTGCCTATTAATGTTACAGATGGGCACCGCTAATGTTTACTATAGCTTCCACATTAACATTAGCGTTTTATCATTAGCAGCTAGCCACTACCTTAATGATGATTTAGCAGATGGCTAATGCAGTCATCAGCTAACGTTAACTTGTGAGCAGGGCAGGTTAACATTTATGGTAACTGTTTAGTGTTATTGACAGGAAACTGTTAAGTTTTGTGAACTTTAGCTACTTCTGCTGCTAAGGTGAAGCCTGCGTCCATGTGATGTGATGTTCAACATATTAGAAGACCCTAATACTGTTGGAAATTACTAATCCAACAGTAATCTGCAGGATCTTAGTATTGATTTATTTGAACAACCCTATAAGCATATTGGACGGATCTTATCTCATCTGAGTCATCTGAGTCATCGTTAATGGAGCAATTAAGCTCCAGTCATACCAGCAACATGCACCGATGTCTGCCTGTGACCTGAACCTCGGAGGACAGTGGGCAAATAACCAAAACACGCAAGTTGTTTTGCAAAAGAACGGTTACAAAAGAATAAAAAAAACCCAAAAATTTGCAACTCACTCCTGACCCTGATCCATCAGATATATCGTGGAATGGCCTGAAGCAAATAATGCATGTGAGGAAAACCAATAAAATCCCACAGTTGAAGATCTTCTCTACAGAGGAATAAGATAAATTTCCACAGGACTGATCAACAGGTGCTGGAAACATTTAGCTGCCGTTATTACCAAAAGCAAAGGTGCCCATAACAGCCCTAACAGATGTGCAATATCTGAAAGTGACAAATTTTAATGGTATTTTCTCAAATGTCTCAAACTAGCTTCTCTTTTTCTACTTTTAGGGCTTGTGTGATAATCTGATGAAGGAACGTGAATGTGGCTCATCTGACTCATGTTATTGTACTGTGTGCAGGTTTCACTAATCTAAGAGGAAAATGGAAAAGTGTCCATAAAAAACCCAACAGTGTAGCACTTGTAGATGGATGAGGAACACCTCACCACAGCACGAGTACGCACGCTCTTCCGTTCACTCATTCAGTCACTGTAATTATGCTCAGTTTTCTAGCAGTACTTATTAAAATTGTGTAGCTCAGTGTTTGGTGTAATAGGGGTGGGCTGCAATTTCTTCCAAAGTCAGAGTAGAGGTTCAAACAAAAAATAATTAATCACCTTGTTTACTTTTTATAAAATTAAATATAGGTTTTCAGACCTTCCCCACTCCACTAATTTCCATACAGTCAAGTGTGGAAGCAGAAAATCCAAAACATATAGCTCCTTTAATAAAAAGAGACCACACCACATTTGATGTGAAGCAGACCAGAAAAACAGGAGCCGCAAAAATATTGAAGCCTAAATTTCAGGAGGTTTTCTCCTCTTCTTCATTCCCCGTGTTTGCTCTCACTCCCCCTTCTCTTCATTATTGTGTCTAGCCCTCTAGCATAGAGTTAATTTCACTTATTCCAGGGAAGCAATATAAAATCCATAGAGCCTGACCTCAACAACACCTAGCCTGCCTGACAAACAGAGGAATGTGACCGTTTTTAGAAAACATTTAACACCAGGCCCAGCTAAAAAACCAAAAAAAAAAAAAAAAAACACACATCACCCACCCCACTCTAAGAATAACAGATTAATAATTTCCCCCAGGATAGCTTTTCATCTATCTTCCTTCTTAATTGACTTGCATTAAATTGCCACAAAGTTTATTCCGCTGCTGTGCTTCAATGAAATAAATAATTAACCCTATAAAAAGGTCAGACAACTGAAATTAGAACTAACTGGTTCTTGTTCTTCTTTTTTTGCAATAATGAGAAAGGATCTTGCCCTAACTGACCATCGGACTCGCTGCAATAACTTGTCTCTGTCTTCTGAAGCGCAGATAACGCATTATCTCATCAGACATTATAAGTTCCAATAACTCCTTTCATCAGCCAGATGCTGACGAAGTTGGCAAGAGGGATCACAATATCAATAACAATGATAGCGAACGTTTGACAACGGGGACTAATATTGCTAATGATCATGAGGACGATGATGATGTTGAAGAAAATGATGTTACCGATAGCGGCGCTGGTGGCGATGGAAATAACAAAGATAATGCCGATAGCATCAGTAATAACAGCGATAACAATGATGATGAAAACAGCAGCGATGGCAGCAGAAACACTGATAATTACATTGATGACAGTGGGCTTGGAGACAGCAATTAGAATAAAAACAGCCATTGATTCATCTCTGCAGACGCAGGGATAAACGGTGGGATTTCCATTTAACAAAGTGACACAATCATGTTGTCCAATTAAAGCAAGAAAATACAAATGAAGAAGCAGAGTGCTCTAAGAGCTTTCCCCTTTCTTATGGAACCCAGTCGATTCTCATACAGAGGCTGATAATTAGCAGCAATGCATCATCTGACTTTTTCATATCAGAGAACTCTGTGTACGTAGGAGCTGGGAGGTGCGTGGATGCAAGCATGCAGAAGTGGATATGCATAGCTGTGTAATTGCTTATTTGTACCCCCATCTCCAAAAACAACTCCGGCACAAACTCGTGTTTAGGCTGCAGGTGATTCTGAAAGTAGCGTTTCCCAAGAGAAGGCATGAAACCTCCTGAGTCGAGCTCCTCGGTGCTACAGCAAGAGGCTTACCATCACTCAAACACTTCACTGCAGGGGCCTGTGCTCAAATTACATTTTCAGTAGAGTGAGCTCCAATTTAAATGATTTGCTTAAAAGTCCTAATTAATCAGCTGATGTTTTGCAGACAGGAGTTGCCTGACCAAACTTTTTTTGATCTTAATCAATGTTGGCTGTTTTGCCAGAAGAGGCAAAAGAGGCCAGAGCAGGTTTCTCTGAAAGTGGCTTATAGTGAAAAAAAAAAGAAAAAGAAAAAGCTAGCTGAGCTCAGCTCATCTGTCCAGAGAGCACAGCAGTGTCCTGATCCTTCCTGACCTTGTGACTGCTGCAGGGTGCCCAGTCAGTATCACCACTGCCATTAAGCAGTACAGGTATTTCTGTGTGTGTGTGTGTGTGTGTGTCATGCCATTCATCCATCTATACACTCATGATAGGGGATTCATTCTTCTGTGTTAAAGCTGCACCATGTATGTTGTCACTTTAAACCCCTCTGAACCCTCTTAAAACCATAAACTACACCATAACATACTGTATACAATAACCTACAGCGAAACCCACACAGTAAATTACACCATAACCTATACCATAAACTACCCCAGTAACATATACCATAACCAGAGGTGGAAAGTAACGAATTACATTTACTTGCGTTACTGTAATTGAGTAGTTTTTTTGTGTATTTGTACTTTTTAAAGTCATTTTTCAAGTCTGTAATTTTACTTTTACTTAAGTATATTTTTTAAAAAGTATTGTAGTTCGCTACGTTTTCAACCACACCCGTTACTGATTAAGTTAAAAATAAAAAAAAACATTGTGCTTCGGAAATACTGCAGGGAATGATGGGTAGTAGAACAAATTGGCGCTAAGGTCACGTTAAAGATGGAGTCTGACATCGGTGTTACGGATCCAGTGAAAAAAGAAACCCCGTCGAATTCTGCTGACCCTGAACTCGAAGAAACGGATGTGAACCCCTGGCCGTATTTAAGGGACCATTTCGGCTTCAAGTGCAAGAAAGGCAACAGCTTTATTATGCAGTGTAAGCTGTGTTTGCCCAGAGAGACCGAGTTAGCAGCTTTTAAAAATTCCACATCAAACCTGCGCAAGCATGTAGAGGTAAGTTAAATACAACTCGTACCGTTATGGTAGCAAAAAGGCTGGGTTCAAATTAATCACATTAAGTTAAGACATCTGTGAAGAACACAGATAACGTTGGTTGGTACTAGCAACTTGCTGTAATCGGGCACGTTGTTGTCCACTCAACTTACATTTTTTTTACTGGGTTGGTAAATTGCCAAAAAAAAATGTGTTTACCTACGTTTTTCCTGTTTGTTAATAATAATAATTTATTTAAAAAAATAGTTAAATTAAAGACAGAAGCAGCTAGTTTCTTACTTAACCCACATATGTTCACACTGCAGGCAAAAGAATAACAGAGCGGTCACTTACCTTAGATTAGTCAAAGACAGCTGACTTCTGTTACTTATTAATTAGCACTTGCAACCTCCCGTTAACTAGCCTGTTACTGTCCAATAAAAAAACCCACGAGGTATATTGGTATAATTTACCAGCGGTAGCTATGTAATGCATTGATGTCTTATTAGGGACGTCAAAAAACTTTCTCTCAAACTTAACACTGGCCTGCCTGCCTCAGCTGCCTTCGAGCGTCTCTTTAGCTGTGCTGGACTACTGTTCACTGCAAAGTGAGCAAGGATGAACTCTACTAACTTTGAAAATCAACTGCTCCTCAAAATTAACAGGAAGTTCAGAGAGTAACACTCTAGGATGGATACAAAGGAACTTTAATCTAGAGGTACAGTAGGGCAGGGCCAAGTTTAAAAAATTAAAAAACATTTTTAAAGCAGCTGCCGTTCAGTTCAGTACTTGTTCTCTTATTTGACAGTTTAGAACACATTCTCATGTGAAAGAATGATATGGTTTTGTATTGAAAACACTGTGATACCTGACAGTTTGGTTGATTGGTTTGGTGACCATTATCCATTTTCAGCCCGTTCTCACTCCCGAGGCGTAACATGCCGACGTTTTGTCACGTCCCGCGGCGTTCCTGAGGAACGCGAAAGGAGACCTTCGGCGTTCTTATGGTACGCGGAGGGTTATGGCTAAAATCCAGTGCAATGACACTCCCGCGGTAATAGACGTTCCAGCCCTGTATTCCAGCCGTAAACCTAACCTTATCCCTAGCCCTAACCATAACCTTATCCCTGATCTTAACCAGGACTTTAATGACGTTAAATAGCGTGTTTGTAAGCGATTTGAAGAAAAAGAGCGAACATGTGTAGATTGAGTCCAGACGGTTCTCATATTTCCTCATTTTTCCGAGGTTGTCATTTAGGAACGTGGTGGGTAGCCGAAAACGTAATATGTTGACGATTTGTCACCTAGCGTAAAATGTTAGGCTTTGGGAGTGAGAACGTGTTGCCATTTTCATGTATAGACTTGCAGTTTAACTGCCACTGCACTTTAATTTGTAAAGTTTTCTTTTCACTAAAAAAGAACTACTTTGAGATTTATATCCCACTGTCTTTTTTTGCACTACTCAGAAGCTGCTGTCCTCCTGCTGACAGAAAAGTAACTATGTAACTTTTACTCTGAGTACATTTTAAATGAGCTACTTTTTACTTTTACTTGAGTACATTTTTAGACAGGTAATTTTACTTGTACTTGAGTAAAATTTCAGCAAAGTAATAGTATTTTTACTTGAGTAAAATATTTTAGTACTCTTTCCACCTCTGACCATAACCTACATGATAACTTACAAAGTGACCTGCAATGTAAACTATGCTAAAACCTACGTACACAGTAATCTGCACCATAAACTATGCCACAACCTACACTGTAACCTATGCCATAACATATATCATAACCTAAACTGTAGAATATACCATAACCTACACCATAACCATGCCATAGCCTACACCTACACCTACACAGTAAACTACACAGTAAATTATACCATAACCTATACCAGGGGTCGGCAACCTGCGGCTCCTTTTAGTGCGGCTCCGCGTGGTTTGGGAAAATAAATTATTATTTTTAAGTAATTAGCTGAAGTGTATTTTATTTACGTTAGTTCTTTTTTAACTTGTAGTTCTAAATTGGAAGATTATTGTGATATTGAAATATAAAAATAAAATTATATTCTATAATTTTCTTGATCGCTCAAAATAAGCGTCAGACTTGCGGAAGCCAGTGTACCCGCCGAAACGCCGTGCATTTATCGAGACTTTCAACCCCAGGTAAGACAATTCTGGATCTTCGGATCCACATTATGTCAGCAGCTCCAACGTGAACTATGTTAAAAACAAACACCGCTCACGCCTCACAGACGACACCTTACAGTCCTGCGTAAAGATGAAAGTGACTTCGTACAGCCCTGATTTGCAGACGCTGTGCGCAGAGGTTCAGGAGCAGAAGTCCCATTGTAAACATACCACGGCAGGCCCGACGATGTTTGCATGAACATGCTTTTCAGCATCTCTTTATTGACCACTTTTCACACACGGTTGCTGTACACATACAGCCGGTGTTAAAGCTCACAGCCCGACACACACCAACACAACAGCATAGAGAGCACAAACGTTAAGGCGGCGAGGCGCGATTGCGGGTGCCGCTCAGGTGCGTCCGCCTCCCCTGCAGCGGCGCTGCAGACCACGCCCCGCCACACACATTAACTAGGTAAAATACATATTTAGGCAGAATATTGCAAATATTTATTTTTCATTTTTCAGCAGCATAGTGCTTTTTTTTCCCAATTATTTTTTTAAAAGTCAGGTCAATGCTCCAAAAACCCAAAGGCGATATAAGGCTGGCGGCTCTCAACAGTTTTTGTTTGCTATATGGATCATTTTAGTTCAGCTGGGTGTCTTTCCTTTTGTTATATTTCTTTAAGAGTTCAAAATGTGTTAATTACATAAATAAAATGTAATTTTCTCTGTAGCACTTCATGGATTTCATAAGCAACACACCTTAGTTGTTCACACAAAGCATAAATGTAAAAAAACAATATATACAGTGTTATCTTCATTTTAGATGTCAAAAAGTATTTGCGGCTCCCAGTGTTTTCTTTTGCGTGGAAATCGCGTCCAAATGGCTCTTTGGGTGTTAAAGGTTGCTGACCCCTGACCTATACCATAAAATACCCCAGTAACATAAACCATAACCTACATGTTAACTTACAAAGTAACCTGTGTTATGGGCCAAAACGATTCCATAACTCTGCCAAAATCTACATAGTAAACTATGCCATAACATATACCATAGTTTACACCATAACATAACCATGTCATCATTATAAACCCCATAAAACCCACACCGAAAACTGTAGCATAACCTACACTATAGGTTACTGTGCACTGTAAACTATACCATAACCTACACCATAAACTGTGCCATAATCTGCACCGTAACCTACACTGTAGCCTACATTGCAA
Organism: Simochromis diagramma; assembly: GCF_900408965.1. NCBI lineage: Eukaryota > Metazoa > Chordata > Actinopteri > Cichliformes > Cichlidae > Simochromis > Simochromis diagramma. The sequence goes on from NW_024387477.1 coordinate 4,120,311, forward strand.
CCTATGCCATAACATCTATCATAACACAAACTATACCATAACCACTCAAGCACAAATAACTACACAGCAAACAAAGCCACAACCTAATCATAACCTACACCGTAAACTACGCCATAGCCTACGTACACAGTAACCTGCCCCACAAACTATGCCATAGCATATACGCTAACCTACACAGAGACTATACCAAAACCTACACCGTAACGTACACCAAAAACTATGCCGTAACTTAGACCATGCATTTCCAACTATTTGAAAAAAAATGAACCTATAAAAAAAAAAAGACGACAGAAAAATGTTCCAGCATTTATTTGTTTCTATCGTGGATGGTACTGCATATAACATATTAGGACATGACCACATGGTAATTAACACATTAAACAGCATGCAAAAGCATGACTGCTTGTAACAGCGTTGGCCTTCTACGTTATGTCTAAATCCGTCGTAAGCATGCACATTAGAGTCTGACAGAGATTTGGAGCGTGCTCGGCTGCATGATGTCATGTGAGTTCTAAGTCTTGGTAGAAATTTGCACCAGCAAGAAAAGGGTGTGGCAAAGGTGTTTGAGACTCACAGCGGCCATTACGGTGATTAGTGAGTTCATTAATCTTTTACAAGCCTTACCATTGTCTCGCTCCATCCCCCTCACCCTCTCTTCTATACATCGACACACACGGCATCTCCCTCAACCCCAAAACAATCACAGCATGCACACAGCGTGTACATAGAGGAGGAGTTTCACCTGCACACACATGCATACACTGTATTTCCTCTGACAGTAAAACAGGAGAAAGTGCCTGGGCTTGACAGCAAACAAACCAACATTAAGAGATTCCTGGCAGGCGAAAGAGAGAGTGGTATCAAAGCTACACGAATGCACCACCAGCAATCCATTTTTTTACTGAGAGAGTGAGAGAGTATGCGCAGTGTTGTAGTAGACCTGAGCTGCTGGTAATTAGAATGGGCTCTGAGGAGAGACAGGCAGTGGAATGAATGCAAATGAATTCACTGGCTCCAGCAATGGGCTCCACAACCTCACTTTTCATATAGCACGCCTTACAGACATGAAGTTACTGGCACAAACAGAGGCAGGCTACATGGTAAACACTGAGTGACACGACTGTGGACATGCACGTGCCAACGTGTCCGCACGCAGAAACAGACGTGCACGGGTGTGTAAATAAAATGCGAATCCGAGGGCATGAAACAAATATGAACCCCACAGTACGTGGGGAAGCACACACAGATACAAATCCACATACGCAACACAGGCGCGCGCACACATTATAATAATCCCTACAAACAGCACAGTGTTGCTTATGAAAAGAGAAAGTGAAATTGTGCGTTCCAAGCGAACATCCCCTGCATGTCCCACAGCGGAATAAACAAACCCTTCTTAATTGGTGTCGATTTGGAACGGAGTGATGATTCATCATGCAGAACTCCCCAGTAGAGTATTGGAAACCCAATCATTTCTAATCCATATGACCTTGACAGAGGGCCACAGCTAGACCGTAACTCCTTCCACATGCATTGTGCGACAGACAAAGTCGGGGCATTGTCACCGACTTTACAACTCGTTGGGATTGTAATGCACCAAAGTCAGATCACTTCACTGATTACTCCATCTCAGCCAGCGGCAAATCTTTATGAAGCACTCAATTCTCCACAGCAGTCATAAATCAGGGCACTATAAGCTTTCCATCTCTATGATGGCACACCAGAGACACTATTTCCATACCATGCTGCTCCAGTCAATAATTCCTATTCCCAAAACATCCACCAGCGTTGCTCTGGACTTAGAGATGCCCACCAGTACCAGCGTAGCTCACCTGCAGATTCCCAGCGGTTTCCAATGTGAAACTTTGATCAGTAACTCTGCAGCTTCTCTCAAGGAGAAGCAGGTCGTCTGTGAAGGGGTCCTGCTCTTTACTAACCAGTGCAGTAAATGAGCCTAATTAACACATCTCCCTTTCTATCTTAACCAGACTTCCAGGGCCAACTAGAGTCTTATTATAGAGGAGATTATGCATGTAATGTCCCCACTGAGATTAAAGTATGGAAAGCACAGAGAGAGGTCCACGCATATGTGCACTCTGCACAAGAGGACAGGTCTGTTTGAATATAGGAAGAGGAACAGGAGCAGATGGAACCAGGGGCTGCTTGGTATTCTGACTAGACGGTGTAATAGATGGTGGAGTGAGATACAGATACAACGGGAGAGCAGACGAGAGACAGAAAGAATAAGAGGAAAGAGACGTGTCTTCAGCACCACCTGCAGACTCGACTGGTGGCCATCTTGCGGTCAATGAGGTGAGAGCGGCCGACGCCCCGGGTCAGGATTAACACAGACCAATGACAAGTCAGCACTTGCCCTCTATTGCAGCAACATCTTACCGTTCCGCTCCACCGACCGCACCTATCACACCAATCACAGCGCATGCACATGCATACGCTTTCACGTTCTTCCACCACTTTCTATCTGTCTACCTCTCTTTTGAAATCGTTCTCTCTCACACACTTGTGCACGCACGCACACACACACACGCACACACCAGGAGAAACTTAACAAATGTGGGAACAGATGCCCCACATCAGACTGCAGTTGCCCTCTGCTCCCTGTATGCCTCCAGAGAGACAGAGGGATACCGTTAACGAAGATAAGACCCCGCAGTCCTCTGCTGTCTTAACAGATGCCCACGGAGAACACACACACACACACACATTTCTGAGTCGTTTGTTAATGTCTATATCAATATAAAGCTTAAGAGATACAACCAGAATATCTGTAATACCTTCTTCATGCCCACCTCCCAATCACATCTCCCTCTTTTGCTGTAAACACTTCTAAGCGATCCTCCCTTATGCTTTCTTTCTTCTGGGGACGTGACTCCTTTTTATTCTGGCTGCTGTCGCCCTCTACTCACTGGTTGAACTCAAGGAGCTGCTTTGATAGGTGAAGAGGAAAACAAGATATTTAGTGACCCTCTTGTACCCAGACATTCAACCAAGGCGGAAAATAAAAACACTTCTTTGTTGAAAGCTTCAATTTTTCTTTTTAAGGTAAAGGGCTGTGCATCTCTCTCAGATACAAAATGATCGTAATATATTTATGATAATACAGGCTGCAGTTCAGTTTAACTATGTAGCCTGTTTTTGTTGTTGCTATGCTAGGAGTATATCTATTGCTGCATCTTTAGCTGTATACTGAGCAAGGACTGTATATAAAAGATGAACATACACGCTTTACCGCCGTGATTTTTAAAGTGAATCTCAGTCATAGTGTTTGGGCTGCTGCCATGTTGGTCTTTTGGACTAGAAGTGACCAGTTTTAAGGGCAGCAAAGTGCATCAATTACCACGTAATGCCAGAAAGCTTATTTAACAAGTGCATAAATAAACCTCATGAGTGCAATGCAAAGACACAGATAAATATTAATTCAGGCTTGTAACTTATATATAACTACTAGATTTTCATTTGACAAAACTGGAGCCCAAACCTCTTGGACAGGCTGTACCTCACAGCAGGTCAGACAGTTTAATTGAAAATACTCCAAAAGGCACAAAGACATGACTCAGATTAGAGAATGAGTTGATGCCCTCAGGAAGAAGGTACAGTTTATACCAGACTGTAACTCAGATAGGTATAAGAGGAATATGATGGATGGACTGTGATGTGTTCTCTCATTTTTCCAAGAAAAATTTTTCATAAGAGAGACAATACAGCGGTCCCTTGTTTATCGCGGGAGTTACGTTTTAAAAATAACCCGCGATAGGTGAAATCCGCAAAGTAGCCAACTTTATTTTATTACAATTATTATGTTTTAAGCCTGTAAAACCTCTCAAAACACACTTTATAGACTTTTCTCACACAAGCATGGACATTTTCACGCTTGTCTCTCTTGTTTAAACACTTACAGTTCAAACCTTCGTAGAAAAATAAGCCCAGTATTACATAATGAAACCAAAGGCACCTGCAGGTGATGACGTTTCGTCTGCACTGTTGTGTTTGTTGGGGAAAAACTTACAAACATACAGTACAGCACTTTAGAGTCACACTGCTAGCGATCAAAGATTTATGTAAATTTGACAAGCTGAACAAATTCTGTACTTTACAGGACAGGACACGGCACGAGATCGATTGACAATGGTCTACAGCCAATCAGGACGCAGAACACAATGCGCTGCAAGGGGAAAAAAAGCATGCAAAACTGCACCCAAATAAATCTGCAAAACAGCGAGGCCGCAAAAGGTGAACCGCATTATAGCGAGGGACCACTGTAAAGGCTAATCTAATCAAATATACTCTAGTGGAGATGGAGCTAGAGCTAACTGTTGCTGATATACTTTATATGCCCAACCCCAAAAAGTTGAGTCGGTGTGTAAACAATATGCAGTCACAATAGAACGTAACAGCCGACAGAAAATGTTTAAATCTACCGTGTCCAGAAAAAAAATAAGGTAATTTTAAATTTGATGGCAGCAACACATCTGTGCATCCCTTCTCTTTTTAACTGCAGTCTGTAAACATCTGGGAACTGAAGAGACCACCCGCTGGACTTTTGAGAGAAATGTTGTCCCATACCTGTCAGGTATAGCATTCTGCCTGATCAACAGTTGTGGCTCTTTATTTTATTTTTTATTTCATCAAATAATTTCAGTTGAAAAAAGGTCCTGACTGGAGGCAGGTCAGTTCAGGACCCAGACCCTTTTGCTAAAAACTTATTGATTTGATTTGATTTGATTTGATTTAAAAAGCCATGTTGCTGTAATAGATGCACTGTCTGGGAGACATATGCAAGGCCTTCCCTGTAAAATAAATCATCTGGATGGGTGATGATGGTGCCTGATGGTGCCTTTCCAGATGTACAAGCTGCCAGTTCCATAGGCACTGATGTACCCTCACTGATGACAACAAAGATGCAGGCTTTTGAATATTTTCAGAAATATCATGTAAAATGTCAGTTCAGCCGACCACAGAACAGTTTTCCAGTTTGCCTCAATGTATTTTGAAGGATCTTTTGCCCACAGAAAACAGCAGCATTTCTGAAATATGGCACCCCAACCCAACCTTTTTGAGATGAGTTGATGCCTACTGCAAAAATGATACATTTCTCAGTTAAATCTCATCTCTCATGTTAGCCCTGCGATAGACTGGCTACCTGTCCAAGGTGTAATACGCCTCTCGCCCTATGACAGCTGGGATAGGCTGCAGCCCCCACAACCCTGAATTGTAAAAGAGGAATATAAAATGGATGGATATATATTATGGCTCAATATTGAATTGGTTCATTATCACATATTCATACATAAATGTACGAATGAATCAAAAATGCACATGTGAAAAAAAACCTCATGAACTTGTGCTTGTTACTCGAGGAGCATGCTTTAAAGCCGGTGACATTTAGGGCATCTATTATATAGTGCACTCGCTGGTTGCAGGGTCAGCCAGGAGATCAGATTAAATAAACATCAGCAAGTGAGAGAGAGAGAGACAAACACACACGGAAGAGAAGAGGTAGCTCAAGTGGTCGATTTTTTTGTTGAACACCAATTAAATACAAGCTTTTTATGTGATCCTTGGTCACACATGTAATCACTTAGCTCTCCAGACATGTGACAGACGAGGGACAGCGGAGGAAGATGTGTGGACGGATCAAGGGTTTGCGGCTGACTTTCAGGGATGAACTGATTGACATCAATCCATCATCCCTCATGTTATCTACTCTGGTATCTGTCATAGCCTGAATAGTCCCTGGTTTCCAGAATAAAATGATTAAAGACCTGTCAGTGTATTAAAAAAAAACACGAGCCCTCGAGCATAAAAGACGGCAGTAGCCCAGTGACCACTGGTCCTGTGACTACAGTCACATGGTGAAAATATCTCAACAAACTATGACACCCAAGCACCTGGCTCTGCAAACCCGTCAAAAATATGCAGACGTGTCAGTGCGTAGAATGCAAATGCAAGATGAAACCATGCATAGCAGTCTGAAAATTAAAAGATAAGTCAATACACTATTACGGCGAGACAGCTACGTATGCACTTACACTTCTCCAGTTAGAAGGATGTTTACATAGCCATTAGCTAACTGCACTTTATGACTATTCAGAAACCACTTACAGGACACACACTTCCAGACACTTAGCGCTATTAGCAGCCATTATCATTCATGTATAATCATGTGGAATGATATGCAAGGGAGCCTCATCTGCAGTCACCACAGAAAACACAGGGAAAACTAAATTCTGGTGACAATTGTGCAGCCAGCGGTGGAGCACAGGGGCACAATGCAGGTTTACAAAACGCATAAATGGCAACATATTTCACGCATGCATACATACACAACCCCACACCAACTATCACCAACTCCAGGGAAACAACACAGCCATAAAATCAAACAGTGGGAGAAACATAAAATACAGTACATGTATGATTCAGCCTGCTGTGATTGTACCCGGCACAAGCAGTGAAAATGCGGCACTTGTGCCCTTCGCCTCGCCCATCTCTTTTCCTGTCCACAGCTGTGACTAAAAGGGCCACTAACCTATGACACAATAATGCACAAAAAGACAGCATCCAGAAAAGACAGTCTGTGATCCCTTCTAAAAGGGTCAGGTGCTCCGAGGCAATAAAAATCTTAAAAAGCAAAGATAATATTCTGCCTTAGCTGTGACTCCGAAGACAGCGACGAATGGGAGAGGCTGAGCTCAGACAGGACCTGGGCCTTAATGTAGTTTGTAATTGTAAGTGTTGGTCTTTAATAAAAGCCCAGAGTATTTGGTCAGGCTAATAGACTGGGCTCTCTAAATCCTGCCTGCCATGCATTATTCAACAGCCATTAGCTATTGCCTCATCTGGGAGGCTGTATGAGCCCCATCATCGCCTGGAACCCAGGCTACGAACACCAGAGGTGTGTGGGGAAGGATGTGGGGGGGATTAGCTATGGAGAAAAAGAGAGAAAAGGAGGAGATGCAAATAAAGGTATGGGAGGGGAAAGAGGGCAGGCTAAAGATTCAAAAGCAAAGAATCAAAGAGGGAGGCTGACGAAAGATGGGCGTGATGTGGCATGGGTGGGGGCCTGTGATATGGAAATGACTGGAGGGAGATGAAGAAATGCCTGGATAAAAGCCAGGGGTCATATAGTACAGATATTAAAGTGAGAAGAGGTTGATGCAGGGAACTGAGAGGAGAGGTGACCGATGGGAGGTGGGAGGAATAGCCAAGGTATAGGCAAGAGTCAGAGGGAGGCTAGAGAGAGCAACAGAGAATGAAAGAGAGATGCCAGCCTCAAGTGGCATTTTTTGTCGGTCGGGAACATAAATGTCAGATGCATCCTTCCGCTCCCCTCTCAACCTTTTCCTATTTCAAATCCCCTCAGCACCTTTTCAACCTTCCCCCTGCTCCTTCCACTCCACCTCCCGTGGCCCTTCTCGATCCGCCCGCCTCCCTCCATCTCCTGAGAGCAGTGCCAGTGGTAATTTTGCTTTCAGAGACACGAGAAGGCCGCGGAACACATGGAGGCACGGGCTGCTCAGTTACCATGGTATCGCTGGCCAAGAGGAATGGCGCCAAGATGCGCGTCTGCGTGTGCACCCGTGTGTACAGGTGTGGGCGCGAGCGTGCACTCTCGAGCACGTCTACACGGCCGGGTAATGGGTGTTTAGCAGGCCTGCCAGACTTGTCCCAGCCACCGCTCTCCCAGACTACCAGGTTCTCCTGACCCTCTGCGGCAGCCCAAGGACACACTCCTGTCTCTCTAATTAAAACACAACCCTGACACACATTGCATCCACACACACACACACACACCCTGCAGGTCTGCAGCTTAAAATAACCTTAAAAGGAACAAGCGGAGCCATCATCCCCTGCACTCAACACCTCTTCAAAATCCACTCAGCGTTTTCTCACCAGGCAGCTCGCGGGCAGCCTCTGCCTCAATCTGCAGGAAGAGTCGCAACAACAAACAGCATCTCCAAATACTGCGCTCGTTTATTAGACAAGTCATCAAAGGCAGCTGCATTTATTATTGCATGACCTTCCAGGAACTACGGCACAGCTACTCCTACTGTGCACTTGAAAATAATTGACTGCAGAACCATTGGCCACAAAAACCACAACACTGTTTCTTTAAGGCTGTCAGAGCAGCTGTGGTTTAACAAACAGACATTTGTCTGTTTGTTAAACCAATGCAAAAAATTACTGCTCGTCTATTTTTATTGCAAAACTGTAGGCGGACAGTATTTTGCAGCATTATGCCTCACCATGCTTTTTTTTCATTATTATTCTTTTTAACCATTGTGACCACAATTAAGTCTTTCACAAGTGTTTGCAGGTCCATCACTCTGCAGGCCCACACAGTTTCCTGCTGTTGTGGCAGCATGCAGAATTTAACATTAGTTACCTGTGTTCGCATAAGCTAATGTTAAGGCAGGAGCAATCAGAAACCTTGTGTGATTTGAGGAAGGTAAGTAATGTGGGTGGGTGTCGCATGTGACATCCGGGATTGAGACAGCCTCTCCACTTCATCTTCCAGCAGACAATTTAGCATGTTTACTTCCTCGTTAAGCGCATGAGGAACCCTGATGGAGGAATCCCAGGGAGGCAATGGTGTCCTGTCACTGCAGGTTACTACTGCAGCATGATTTAATGGAACTGTCTGTCAGAAGGCTGAACAACAGTCTGTCAACCAACAAGGAGAGGTTACACGCACACTCGCAAGTACATACACAGACTCCCAAAAAAGAAAAAAAAAAACAAAGCAAAAAAACAAAAACAAAAACAAAAACAAAAAAAACCCCCAAACCCCATAATGGAGACGGACTGTCAAAACTCCCTTTTTTACTTGCTCTCTCTGTCTCTGTTTCTCTCTTAAACACACGCACACAAACAGTCGCACACGCAGGCACACAGGGAAAAAGAAGAAAAAATCGAAAAGCTAAAGCACATATGTCCAAAAAGGTTCTGGCAAGAGCTGAGACAGGCAAGAGATGAACACGGAAGCGCTCCGAGCACGTACAGAGAAATCGGCAGTTAGAAAAACACACATCACCGGCAGCCCCCCCACCGAGAGAGGAGATGAGTGCCAGGAATACAGTCGCTGCATCAAGCAGCACAGGTGTTATCAGAGCGCTTTACAGGAGATCCCGCCAAACAAAGTACTACTGTCATCTCTGCACAAGTAGCAGCATGGAAATCAACCCAAACAAATGTAATGAACGGTTCACAAAGTATTTAGCAGATTAGGTGGAAAAACTCTATGCATGATGGGGGCCCAAATCCAAAGCTCATTACATGTGGCACTGCATTAGGAGCTCACACGAGCCAGTATACAGCTCTATCCCTCAGCTCAAGTCTGATTTCTATCCCCTGCTACCCAGTGAATGAGGTAGAGAGCAATCACATCAGCCAGGCGTCGGGCATCTGCTATAAAAGCCTTTCTTTATTGTATATTTCCAGCGTCATTCCAAACTGGCAGGACAGAGAGCTCTGATTAGCATCAAAGCCTTTGATTGCCCCACTCAACAATCAGCGCTGCTCTCCCGTATGATGCCTGCCATGGTGCGAAACGAACAGTGTGTGCGTGTGCGAGAGGGCGCGTGCGACTGGTGAGAGAGGCGAGAAATTACGATAAATCGCGAACAAGTCAAAATGCCCCCCCCATAATGCACGAACATACGTGCATTAGCATGTGTCAGCCCACGCCTTAATCTCTCGTGATGAACCTAAGTGGTCTTCTAATACGCCAGCCTTGAAGCCCATCTTTTGATGTTGCACATTGCAGCAGAATCCTCTGGTTTGAACATTTCACTCTGGCCCCACAAAAACGGGCTGCTTCTTTAAAGATACCGCTCTCTAAATATGATTAGCTGCAGAGGACATTGTAGCTCTCTCCACAGCTAATACATTTAGTATGGATCGTCTGAGGGGGTAAGGATACAGCTAGGAGAGAGATCAATATTCTAAGTCAGAGTCTGTCTGGAGAGGAGGAACCATGCTGGGAGATGGTTAACTGTTCTAAAGCAGCAAATGCTGTCTGGAAGCAACGAATGCCAGGAATCCCACGATATTGAACACGTCTTCAAAAGGTAATGCTTAATGCTCAAGCTGGGCGATAAGTTACGCTGAGTGTCTGCATCAAGCAAGGTGCTTGTTGAAGATTTGCTGTGGATATCTCCAAGGATGAGAGATTACGTAAGGCAAATCTGGATGATTCCTTATATTCTATAGTGCACCACTTAAGACCAAAGCCCCATAAGGGCCTTGCCTCCGTAGGACTGATGTCAAAGTGGTGCTCTAAATAGAGAAAAGGGTGTCCTTTGAGATAGAGGGGAAAGGACCCAGATTTAAGTGGCTTCATTTGCATGCGTGAATCCCTCACTTGAGCCCATTTGAATCGTGCAGACCGGCCTCTGCAGACACACATGGACATGCACACAAACTTCCCAGCACACACACTTAGCATAGACACATTCTTCCCCTTCTTTTTTCCTAGCGTCAGAGGACATTAGCGCTGCATCTATTTCTGGAGTCCCATTAAGGCGGTAAAACATTTAAGATTCACACAGAGTGATTCCTACTGTCAGAATGACCCGTTCTTCCCCCAGTTCTCCTGCTCGTGTTAAAAAAAAAAGAAAAAGAAAAGGCTGACGCGAAGCTTGTGACAGAAACATGTATTCGGTGCCGTTATGGATTCGGCTGAGCGGACTGGCACGCCAACTGGGTGGGGGGAGAGGTAACGGAGGGTTCGGGGGGGAGAGGGGTGTATGCAGCAGTTCGCCCGCCAAATGGGTCCATTTTGCTGAAATGTGAAGCCTGCACTTTCCTGACACGCTATAATAAATCTATCAGTTGTGTGCGTGTGTGCGTTGCATGTGCGTGCGCGCCATGCATGAAGAGGAAATTGGTGGCATCTAAACAGGAAATATCCCCTTCCCTTCTCCTCTATAGATGTGACAGTCACAGTAAGAGCCAGCATCTCTTCCCACCATAACGCAGGATGGCATATGCCTTATAATGGAAATACTTTGTATCGGCTAGGGACAAACACACACTCACAAGAGCACACGAGTATTTAAATAGACACACACACACATAGAAGGTAATGTGGTAAGAGTAGACAACCTTGTCTTCCTTCCATCTTAAATCTTTACATAAATATATAATTTCTTTGTCCAGTGAGGAGGAGATCCATAAAAGCAGCAATGTTGGGCTACTTTAATGTGAAATGACAAGCTTCTTTCAGAAGCCTAACAAACCTGAAACGTCAGTATTTCCAGGGGAATGTAGAACTAGCGGACTAGCTTTATTGTAATTTATATTATTCCAAACAACTCGAACACCCCCTCAACCAGTGTTTCACCCACCTCCTGATAGGCTGCACATATGCAGAAGCTATCAGAAGCTTTGTGCCCTTTCACAAGCAATTACATATCTGTGCATTGTGGCCTTGAAGTCCTGATAGGATTAATCATTCTATTAATCCTGCCTATGTAAGCTACGTAGTTCCATCAATCTTAGTTTCAGATCCTACACAAGAGAAAATTACAAAGAAGAAATAAAATGCTCTGTTTTTTTAATGTCCACCTCGACTTTGCTCAGCTGCGCAAAATCGTGTTTTCTTGAACACCATCGACTTTTTAAATGATCATTTGATGTAAAAATAAGAAGAAATAACAAATTTGATATTCACAAAGACTTGTTGATTTTGTCTCTATATCATCTAGTACTTGCAAAGAGATAGATAATGCTTCTGAGGCTGTAGCTGTACTCTGTTTCTGATATGCACGAGCAAAAAAGAGCCTACATTAAATTTTCAGGATTTATAGCAGTACTAACAAATAAATAATTAAGCCAATGAAGCTTTTTATTAATGCTTGATTTGGCTGAACTTTAGATGCCCTTTATGTCATGGTCTCTATTCTATTCACTTTTGTTCTCACTTGAATATAATTAATACCTCAAGATAAGCTAAGCAGAACAAATCATTCTTTACCAAGCAAAAGAAGAAAGTTTATGTCTTGTGGTTTAATAATGCGCCAGTATTTTTTTCCTTGAGCGGTTTTTGGCCAACATTCACACATACCTTGTTGTTTTTTGTCACATTTTCTAGTGGCTGTTCTCCACAATCAGAAAAGTTGAGTCCAAGAGAAGCTACCTTGGACAGAACCATTTTTAACTTCAAAGGTACAATTGTGGAGCCAGGTGATTGCAAAGACCTTTAAGAAAAAAATATCTACGTTTGCAGTGAAAAGGTCAAACGCACTGGAACATAAGAAAACACCAGGAAATAGAAAAATGTTGTAAAAGCACACAAAACACAACGAAAGCCCGATAAAACTCACAAAACACAACAGAAGTGGTTTTAGGTGACAAGCTAACCGCAAAGTGACAAGCTAACCGTAAACAGCTAGCCTTTATCTACAGTATTATGTGAATCATGTGACTACAACACATTGCCCTGCTCCAATGAATCCCCCACTTCCTTTAAGTGTGTTTCAGTCCTTTGTATGGTTTGGTTTGACTTCCGCAGCTGTTCTGTCACATTAATATCTCCCCAAAGATGCTTCCTTTATGTTGTTGTGAGGTTTCATTTTATTGTACTTCCGTTGTGCCTTATTCAGCTTTGATTCTGTTGTGTCTCCTTTGGCAGCATTGTTATACTCGCTGGTGTTTCCTTTAGTCACGGTGCATTTGATCCCTCAGGGCCACCATAAACATCACGCTAGCTAAAAATCTATAAAATCTGCATGATAGCCCTTTTCAACGGACACTTACCCCCCCTACGTTACAGTTCCTGCAACTGCTGACCTTGGGAGGGAGTAGACAAACTATTTGCTTCTCTTTTGTAAGGAGTTTTTCTTGCTTTAGAGCCCATTGCCATCATACAGGTGACCCCACGGGGCGGTTGTTGTTGCTGACAAGAACATGATCCCGCACTGGCTTCCCACCCACAAACACTGTCAGTTATGCTTGATGGCATGTTCAGCCAAGCCAGAAGCAATGCTGCCATGTCTTTGGGCAAGTGCTTTCAAGGTCCACAGCTGACAGACACCGACAAAGCACAGGCAGTGCTTTTAAACCACTGTCAAACTACAGAGTACTCATTAATAATTGTATGACTCGTATACAACATGCGATACATATATTGGAAAATGCTGCTCTTACTTTAAACCAGCCTGGAACCACATTTCGATCTTTAACCGTCAGAAACTTGTTTATGGCGGATGAGTGTCGTGAGTGCTTTTTGTGGTAAAGAAATATGCTTTTCAGTGCAAAGACGAACCCCTCCTGTACGCCTCCATTTGAGTGCGTTTCGTGTTTTCATGTATCGACTGCGAAAGCGAATTTCCTCTCAGAGGATAATAAAGTTCCTGTCATCTTTACAGAGGTGCAGGGTTGTGCTGCCTTTGTCAATAATATCCGTGTAGATGTGTTTTCTCACCGCGCCTACTGCAGCACCGAGGACTAGTCAATATCCCACAATGCACCTCTGACCTGTGGGCAAACCTGCCTCGCTCTCCCTTTCAACTTCCGATGGAGATTGATTTTCAAGCAACTCCCACTCATATAAATGTGTCAATTGAGGAGAAATGAGAGGGGATGTATTTAAAGTGTAGACCAGGCTTTGAGCAGATCAGAAAATACAGGGGAGCATTTCATCTGCCGCTAACCTGCAACCACGGTGAGCTAAAAGGCTTTGCATCATCCTGAAGGAAGCCACAGAGAAGAATCTGTTACCGATATTTTTGTTCTCCTGACCACAAAGTACAGTGTGGAAGTGCGAAGAGTGTTACACCATGGATGCATGATATGTGAGGCGCTATTCTAGGGTGAAAGTGTGTTTATGCTTGTATGTGTGTATTAGTGGGGGGAGGCAGAATCTAGGTCTGTGTGATGAATCTGTTTCAGTGGCAAGCAAGGTGCTGCTAGCAGCATGCCGTCTGTTAATTCACATTCGCCGCGGGTGGTTAGAGTCTGTGGCTGATGATACTGAGAGGTGTTGAGAAACGGAGGGAGAGAGGAGGAAGAGAGAGAGAAAGAGGCTTGACAAATGAACGAACACCATGTGCAGGTTGATCCCCGGATGTCATCTGTTGGCAAAACAAAACACATCTAGTCTAACTTCAACTGCGACTCCCTGGCTTTTATTTTATGTTGCTCCAAAACTACAAAGTGTATACTGTGGCATGAAAGAACCCACTTTACAAAAGAAATACTTTAGCTCAACGCGCCGGAGTGTAGAGCTACTCGGTGCTTGTTTAAGTAAAATTAGCGGGAGCAGCTATCTCAGCTGGAGACGTTTTGATCTCTGAGCCATCGTGTCTTCATTAAAGTATTAACCGATGATTGCAGCACCACCAACCAGCCATATTTATTCCAGCGGCAATTATAGCCTGTGTTACATCCACGCAATCACGACCTTCGTCTGTAAAAAAAACCAAAACCATACTGAGCTGCCTCTCATTCGCCGTGCAGTGGTCATGAGAACATTAATCCGTAGATTTTTCTCTCTCATATCTTCCCTCTACGCCTCTAGCCAAACATTAGAAGTGATTGTGTACCATCCTACATTCATTCGGTTAATGTAGCACACAACTGCGCGTCTCACCCACTTTCCTCCCTCACCTTTTTCTTTACATCCCCTCAGCTGAGCTGTCAGGGGAGATCCATTCAGCGGAGAAGGTCCACGTGTAAACAGCTCTTGCGTAAGTCCTTCCTAATCGCGATCACACCAGGAACGAAAAAGAGGGCTTTGAGAACGAGAAATTGCATTCAGACTAAACTAAGATTTATATTTAGTTGCTTTTTTTGGGGGGGCGGGTTGGAGCCTTTGTGTGGCACAGGTCAAGAATACGGTTCCAAATCTGGTTTTATGATGGTTGCCATCTCTGTTTCCTGTCTCGCAAAGGAGGAAGAAAAGATACCGCGGCACCACCCGCATCACATAAATCAGCCAAGAGAGCATAATGGCGAGGATTTGACTGAGGGCAACCAGGGGGCGAGATTTAGCACTCGTTCATTCCTGCTCCCATCTATTTCCCTCACTCTGCCTGTGTGCCGACCCGTCTCTGGTGCTGACCCAAAAAGGAAAAAGAAGAAAAGCCTGTGTCCACCTATTGTCGGCTGCACAGCCCATTATCTCTCTCTCTTTCTCACTCTGCAGCTACGAGGGGGCACAGCTCACGCTTCCCCCGAGGTGATCATCTCTCAACACATCTCACAGACCGGACTCATTTTTTGCTTGTTCTCAAACTGTACGTGCATCCAGCCCAGCCGGGCTGCAGTCTTTCCCTTTTTTACTCCACCACAGACAGAAAAACAATAGATGAATGTACCTCGGATGTAACACCAGACCCTCGAGGGACGGAAAGAGACCTTAAGAGGAGAATATCTATTCTGTCTTTAAAAAAAAAAACACCCCAAAAAGACAGAGATGTACAAAAAGGAAAGTGGCTTATGATGCTCACCTTCATGCTTCATTTTATATCCTTCTCATCATTTTCCTCCAATTAACAAATTAAATCAAACCCCTCCCCCAAACAGCAGCCGTCCAATCATAATTTAGGCACTTTGAAGCTTTTGGAGTAGCAAGTCTTTATTAGGACTGATATTTAAAGAGACTTGATGCAACGTCTTTTAATCTCCTAAAACCAAAATACAAGCGCAAACGTCTTAGGTGAATGAATTATACATTGTTATCTGTCCTCAAATGTGCCTCAAACATTAACATATCCAGATGGCTTACAATCTACAACAAGGATTACCTCTGAAATACTGTCAGATCCTCGTCTCGTTTGCAATTATGAACAAATACAATCTACTGCTTTAACTTGAGTTGTTCGTGTAAATGCGGGATACTTTATCCAAACACGGGTAGTGCTGGCAGGGAAAAAGTAAACGAACCCCTCTTGCTAGCGCAGGATTATAAAGTGCATAGAAAAAGAGTTGCAGTACACAAACAGAAGCCCAGCTGACTAGCATGAAGTCCACTCATTCATGATATGCCTATACAGCCACTTCCTCCTCCTCATTTTCTTGAATTTGATTGCTACTTTGTTTTCTGCCTTCATTTTCCTAATGATTGCTTGCACAGGTGTGCACCGTGTACCTCGGCATTTAAAGCTGCCTTTACTAAAAATAGTCACAGCATGTATCCTTGCATATACCTCGCAGATTAATGCTGCTGTCAATCATGTTGCTCCCTTTTCTTTTCTTTTTAAATGTACAGATTTTTTTGCTTTTAGTCTTTTATGAAGAGTCTCTTACTGGGCAACATAAAGATGGGGATTACGTTCAAATCCTTGGAACCACTTGTGCAGTGGGTGTAGCTCTGGAGGTCGAGTTAGTCTACCTGTGGGAAGTGCCGTGGTTCATCCCTGGCTTCTCCAATCCGCCTGCCAAGTATCTTAGAAAAGCACTAGTCCGTTTACCATTTGGCATGGCTGCTTCTGGGTGTCTTAAAGACTATAAGTACAACGCCACCCTTTGGGCAACAGACAACATTGAGTTTAATTTAATTCATGTTTGTGCCTTGACATGGTGCCCAAAGAACGTTGGACACCAAACACATGCATCTTTCTTTTTGTCTTGCTTTAAGGAAGCCGGAGGTGTAGAGGTGATATAAATATCGTGACCACTGAGCGTGTGTCCTGTGTGGGAGCTTTATCAGTGCCATTATCTTTTTCGTTCCATCTTCGATTCAGGGACAAAAACTGGGCTTAGGAAATGACAGCATTTGTGTTTGATGTTGGAAAATTACGCTAAAGGGAACACTGTGTTTTAAAATGTGAAGCCAAGGGAGACCACATGGAGACCAAGTGTCGCCATGTGATGAGTTAAAACTGAGCACAAGTTCCAAACAGTGCCCACAGTTTTTCATTAATTCACTGGGTGTACTTTATTTCTAGAATTTCTTGGAGTTAGGGATTTATGTTCTTGTGTTCTGATTGACAAATGTTTCTCGTTGGGAGATAAATGTGAACAGAAATCCTATATAAGGAGAGATGTGTGAGATCTATGGTTGCATATGTGCAATTATTCAGTGTTATAATATCCATTTTTTGTAGCGAAAGTATACGTTTTTCCACCTGGAGGCATCCCGTTAGGATCCAACAAGGTATAGAATGTGTTTCTTTAGACATCAGCGTTTACAGATGGTTGTTTGTTAATTTCTTGGATGTATTCAGTATTTGTTTTCCACTTTTTTGTGAGAACATCAGACAAAAAAGTGGAGCGTTTCGGACGCTCTCCACTGTTATAATGTGAGCATGAACTGTCATGCCTAACACAGTCATGATGTAGGTGCTGGCTACAAGTAATGGAAACATCACCAACCAGGTAAAAGTGCACCATTTGTGGAGCAGAACAAACCCAGGGAACAAATGTCAAGTACTTCAGCTGACATAAATACATAAGATCAATGAACCACCAGTCTCCATCTGCCCCCAATTACAACGATCACTGCTACAAACCTAGCAGGAGATCTCCAGAAGGAAATGATGCAACAAATATAATGTTAAGCAACAGCATTATAACAAAACACAAAAAGCGGATGTATAGGGAAAGGTGTATGGATGGATGTATTGCAGGTTTACTTGTGGTTCCTAAGGTTTCTAAAAGTACAATGGGATGCTGAGTCTTCAGCTTTCAGGCCCCTTTTCTGTGGAACCAGCTCCCAGCTTGGATTTGGCTTAAAACATTTCTTTTTTCATAAAGCTTAGAGTTAGGTTTGGTTTAGGTGACCCTGAAGCCTCCCTTAGTTGCACTGCAATAGGTCAAGGCTGGTGGGGCCTTTCAATGAGTGTTTCCTCTTCACTCATAATGTGTTTATACACCACTCTGCATTTGATCGGTAGTTATTATTAATCTCTGGCTCTCTTCCACAGCATGTATTTTGTCACGTCTTCCTCCTCTGATGCCCAATCGGTCACCAGCTAATGGCTGATGCTCCCTAAGCCTGGTTCTGCCAGAGGTTTCTTCCTGTTGAAGGGGAGTTTTTCCTTTCAACTGTTGCCATTGTGCTTGCACATAGGGGGTTGTCCATATTTCTCATATTATTGTAGGGTCTTTATCTTATACTATAAGGTTAATTGAGACAATTGTTATTATGATTTGGAAATACATATATAAATGTAATGGAGATGGAGATCTTTTAGGTCTAGTAAAGTCATAGGCTGTAAAAACAATAAGCCTATTGTATGTATGTTGTGAAGCACACAAGTCTAAAACTGGTCATTCACACTTGAGTACTCAGTTGGGGGTGGGGTGGGGGGGTATACAATTGATTGTGTGCCATTTCCTGCAATAGCAAAGCTACTTATAATCATGATGATTCATGTTGAGTTAATGTGCTGTTTGCACAGAGTCAGCCAAAGCATAAAATCTCACAGTTCGTTTCATGTAAAAGCTTGCTTGCATGTGCTCTTTCCATATCTCATTTTACCTCGTCTCTTCAGTGTTATGTGTACGTGTGTAATACTGGCCACAGCAATTACTGAATATTATCCACATTGGCCAGACTCACTGCACCGGCTGGTGTTGATCTGATTCTGCTCGTACACACACATTGAAAAACAACAAAAAAACAAAAAACATCTGTTTGGAGCAAAATACACTTACACACAGACACGAATACAAAGTGAACACTCCCTTGGAAGCGCACGTAGACAAGCACACGCTCACCCTACCCGCCACATACGCACACATATACACACATACAAACCCTATCTAAATGACATTGTGCATCTGTTTGGACAGCGCTAGCACATTCAGGTTTTGCAAAACACTGGCAAGAGCTCTGCATTGGCCACGAGAAGCTTTTCCTACTGCAGCAGGGTGACCGGGTGACCAAGCAGCCATCCAATTGTCTGCCTGCTTCATTCCACACACACACATGCACACACACATGCGCACACACCGTCACCTGCAGACTACGCAATGCAAATTCAGTCCCATCCCCTCCCCTGACACCAACAGTCTCTTTTTCCCCCAGTCACCCATAAAATGCTCATGCCTTTAGCTTTTAGAGGCATTCCAAAACATTTTAAGAAGCGATTTATTTAACAGCATGATTATCTATCTGGTGTTAGAGCGATCTATCAAGCTAAGCGACTGGGTGTGCTATTACCGCCCGCTCCCCCAGCACAGGTGGCAGCTGTTTAGAGGACAAGCAAATGAGAAGCCCCGCCCCACCCAAAAAACAGACTAATTCTTGACGTATGTGTGAAAGTTTTCAAACGTACAATCTTTGCCACAGTGTGGCAAATTTGATTTGGTGGTCAATCTAGCATTCTGTGGCGGCACGCACATCTCTAAAGGAGTTACTTTTAAAAAATACAGATATATATAAAAATAAAACAGCCTCCTTTGCATGTTGAAAGCCTGGGGGTAATCCCATGTGTCGTAAATATGAAGGTGACGTCTTCTGCCAATCTGTCATGTCTCATCATAGCAAATGTATCTCTTCAGGGACCGCCAGTTTAGCATTAAGCATGTACATACATCACATCAATGCCACGAGACGAAAGCACCCCATTTGTGTTTCTGACAGCTTTGTAGGGCCTCAAGGTGTGTGTGTGTTTGCACACATACACTGTGTGCACAGACAGAAAGAGGTACAGTGTCAGAAACAGACGGGAAAACAAACAGCAACAGAAAAAAAAAGGCGAGGGAGCGAGTAATAAGCCAAGGCCTGGAGGAGTTTTCAGTTATTTACATATGCAGATTCTGGTCACCCTAGATCCCTTCCCTCATCAAGAGCAAACCAATTAAAAATCTCTTCATTTAATGTTTACCTTAATTAACCGTAACAATTAATGGCTTTCCAAAGTCCTATTGTGGTTTTTTCAATTAAAAGCTGTCTGTGAAAAAGGTTGCAATCCAATCCTATAAATCACACAGACAATTCTCCTCCATCCCAGGGCTGAAGTGAATGAGTGAAATAGACTCATACATCACTACTTTTCTCAGTGTGGCTTAAGCTTCAACTCGCACCTTACTTTAAAAAAAAGAAAGAAAGAAAACAAATAAAAGTAATTTTTCCTCAGATGTAGACAGGTTGTGTTTTCATGTCACTGTGTTCCCTGGCATGCGTGTGCATGTCCGACCATTCAACACTCCTATTGGTCAGCAGATTGTTGGGTAAGACCCAGCGGACCATTAGTTGTCCGAAGCTGCCAGGGCCGAGCGCTGATAATGACAGGTGGTGCACAAACCCTGGAGGTCTGACAGGCTCAGGGCATCGTGCCACGTAACAACAGCCTTCACTACTGGCACCATGACTGTGATGGCAGCCTTTAACGCTGGCGCTGACGCAGCTATGGCAGAAGAATCCCTGGCAGTTTGAGGACTGATGCGACAGAGGAGCAGCCATTACTACAAGTGGTTAAACTAAAATGGCAGCAACTGGTAATGGTGGGAAAACCGGCGCGCCGTTATTGCTGTGACTGGCATTTGAATCCCCGTGCAGGCTCAGATAGAGATTCTGATCGTCAGACTAACAATGAATCTGTGCGTTCATTATTCAGACGAGCTTTTTTCTTTTTATTACAGGAGACTGCTTAGCGACAGGTTCGGTTCATCAACACCGAGGATGGCATTGTGCAGGACGTAAAAGTCCCCGTTCACTTGTTCTCCCTCTTTCTCAGTCATTGTTCATTTAGGCTTTCGAGCTAACCATTCACACGGGCGTCTGTGCTCATACAAGCGTTTGAGACATAAGAGACATCAAAAATATTCGATTTCTGTTTTTTCTTTTCATCTTTTTTCTGTTTCATCCTCCCATCCAACCACTGCCTTGTCAGTACAGTTCATGCTTTCTACCACACCTCCAAAATACATAGCCCACTGACCCCCTCACACACAGAGAGCGCAAAAAACAGCAGGAGCGTGTGTGGGCATCCGAGTGTGCATGTGTGCGTGTCCGTACAGGCACCTTTGTGTCCTCCACCCCCTCTCAGCCTCTCTTCCCTAGTGCAGAACACTCTGATTTGCACTAATCTCTCGGTACACTCTCGGGGCTATTGTTCCTTTCTGCTGCGAGCTTATTCATGTGCCACTCACTGCGCTCTCCTCTCATTTTAATACCAACAGCGCTGCGAGCTAAAAACAGGCTTTAAGACTGCTTATTTGACTGTTTATGTTAAGAAAAGAGAAAAAAGTGTGTCTGCCTCTCACCTCCTCTGCTCTGTAGGTGACTGCAGGATTCTGTACAATTTAGCCGCCTATTAAAATGGCTGGACTCTGATGTTTCCATTGCAGTGTTTTTATGTATACAGCCTGTAGGCAGCCAGTGGACAGCTTGAGATGAAAGCTACGGCTGATGTTCTGATTTGATGACTGTTGCCATGGCAGCGGGATGATGATGGAGGAGGGGGTGAGGGAGAAAGAACAGAAAATTATCTCTCTCTCTCTCCCACCGCATCTCACTCTTTCTTTCTCTTCGTCTCATTTTCTCTCACTCACAAACACACATCCCTAACCCCGCATCAACCAGCTCTACAGTCCAGCAGGTCCTTCACTGGATCAGTGAGCTGTACGAGTCCATCATTAGGACAACAGGGTGGGGTCCGACATCCTGACAGCTTGTCAAGAACAGAGGCCTGCATGGCTAACTGCGTGATGAGAACACCATTAAAGAAGAGGAAAACCATACAACTGCACTGCTGCTACAACAAGGCACCTGGCGGATTCATGGTAACTCTTCAGCCTCTCCCGGATGGCTGAACGAGCAGTTCAATAAAAACGCTTTCTGGCTCCAGCGGATGTGTTTATAGCGTTTCCTCTGGCCAAGCGCAACACCAGGGTTAAGTTGATCATCTCTCACTCTGGTAAAATAGCCAGGGGAGCCCATGTACCTCTAGATCAACTCTACAACTTAAAGACCCTAAACGTTACAGCTTCGATGATCGATATGGCACTGAGCAATGTTCTTTACGAGCTAATAGACAAATCCATTCCTGCAAAACCCCTTGGGCCTCTGGAAGGCAAGAAAGGTGTTAAAGTACGTGGCTGTTTGCCTGATGTGTCCACTTAAACCTGCGCTTGCACTTGCACACAGAACACACCAAAGAGGTCGGAGGAGAGAGCGGGATGGGGCTTGTGTGTCTCGTGCGTGTCCACATGTGCGGTTTCACCGGCACATCTGCAGACATCTCAATTTCCGAGGGCATTGTCATTTCTGGATTCCCCTGAGGTTATCGAGGTCGCGGAGCTGCCAAGAGGAGATTTGTGTCTTGCAACATCAGAAGGGGGGAAAACACACAAAATCCATTTCGTTCACATTGCTTAAACGCTCCTATCTGATACCCCTGGATAAGAGAGCTTACACGAGCCATGTGTAATTCCCTCACTATCTAATTAAAAGTCCAGATTGCCTAATAATTGTCAGAATTGCATCACACGGATCAGAATCCCATCTGAAATCTAACACCTGTTGCTGTTTCACTGAGTTCCATCAGCGCATAGAAATGGTAAGGAATGGTATTTCAAACATAGCTTTAACGCGCATCAAATGACTGCTGTCAAAGAAAAAAAAAACTCACCAGTGCCTTTTTTAATGATGGATCTTAGCGAGCCTCTCCGGCTCTCTCTCCACTCTCTGCTCTCCTGCTTTGTCTTTCCCCGAGCCGTTCACGCTCTCATTAAACCGTGTGGTCAGTTTTTGTACTTCGCTCTCTCACCAGACGCCTTCCGTGCCCTCGCTAACCTTCCGCAATTTCTTACTTGAACACAGCTTGGTCAAACTTGACTGAAAAACTTTGGCACATCATTATAAAAATAATGGACCGTGTTTACAAAGGCTATGAGGCTCCTCTATGACATTGCGCAGTCCCCTAGGCCCTCGAGCAACCTAGTTTATAGTCGGCTTGTAACATTTATGTTTAAGGTAACATTCATGCTTGTCTTATTTCAAGGCAAGGACAACAGCCACACTATGAAAAAAATATATATTTTAAATGACTTTATTTGAAGGTCTAAAAAGGAGCAATCTATTTTGGGGCAATATGCCTCATTTAGTGTTGGTAAGTATAAACCCTGCAGCATCTACTCTGTTACAGGGTAACTTCCACACTCTAATTCAAGGCAGAGAACATTAATACTGCTTATCGTTCATTTACTGAAAAAAAGAGCATATTAAGAGAAATGACAATTAGTGAGGATTGCCTTCTAGAGTCTTTCTCCAGTAATTATAGTGCACTTTGAATTAGCGGTAAGTTTGTAATGCAGATGGAAAGCGCCGCATTGAAATCATGCCTGAATTCTCACAAAGACGTGTGAGTGAAACTGCTGTCATCTCGTGGTTTGTTTTTTTAAATTGCTTTACTGCTACAATTGCCAAATATTTTTCCACTCGTGAAAAAGCCTCAAACTTAAGCAATTAATCTTTTCATAGTCACAAAAAACTGACTTTCAACGCCTGTTTGTAAAGTCTCCAAAAAGATTGGTTAGTCTAACCGACGACACACGTCCCAAATGTTTTCCATTTACAAAGATTTTTTTTCGTTTTAAAAAAGGGATCAAATTCTAATTTTTGAGATGGAAAAATGATTAAATTGATGGCATTCTGCAATCCATCTTGGACAGTTCCTTGTTTGAAAAAAAAAAATTGAAACGTATTTTAAACACATCAACAAAGAAATTAGTACTTGAGGGAAAATTTGTCTGAGAAATGAGTGTGGGCAAATTGAATTCAAGACCCGCAAGCTGTCAAGTGTAAATAAATTCATGTCTGGTGAGAA
Organism: Simochromis diagramma; assembly: GCF_900408965.1. Taxonomy (NCBI): domain Eukaryota; kingdom Metazoa; phylum Chordata; class Actinopteri; order Cichliformes; family Cichlidae; genus Simochromis; species Simochromis diagramma. Next base: position 4,144,052 of record NW_024387477.1, read on the forward strand.
TGAACGAGGAGGGGCCTTGCATTTTTCTGTTCAGATTATGTTTGGGCGTTAGATCACATGATCAAAGGCTTTTAATATTCATTTATTGACACGATTCCTTTGAAAATTTCATCTAATACCAGGCTGCTAAGCAGTGACAAAAGATAACACCCAACACTGAATACAAATGTTCAATTAATTAACAATCAATTACACATTAAAGTCATCTTGTGATCGCTTGGCTTTTTGTCTTAATGTGTTTACAACGTCGGCAATGGGTCAGATCGGCAAATCTGGGACAACCTACCTCGACCCGTGGGAACGACATCCACGCTGAGCCTTGTTTTTAGAGCACTACTTTCATTAAGCCTGATTGGTAACTCGGAGACTGTAAATGTTTGAGGCAATTTGAAAACCCATTTTCTTCAAACCATTATCTGCAGAGTATGGCGGAAAGGGAACATTCAGACCTTTCTAGAGTATTAATTTAGCGCCGCGATCAGACAGTTTTAAGGGAGTTGTCAAGTTTTTAAAAAGTAATGGACATCCTGCAGCCAATCGGGATCAAGTGCTTACTCAGGCCCGGGTAATTACACAGATATTTGCATTTAGCACAGAAAGTTATCTAGTATAAAGAGTGATAGGGCCTTTCGCTGGACTCCTGTTTGCGGACGCCTTGGAACCCGTTCTGCTCATGGACGATGGATGAAACGCGCAGTGATATAAAACCAGGAGGCTGTCTGATACACGTCAAAGTGTCAATCTCAAAAGTAGCGGGGAGAAAGATAAGCCTAAAGAAGAGGGTGACGAGTAAAACTGTTCAACTGATGAAAAACAAGTCAAGTAATTAGCATCTCATTATATGACAGCGCTGTAACTCAGATTATATAGCTAATGTTTGTTTTTATGATTATTATTCCACGCTGCAGTAATTCAGAAGACTGACACCTCTCTCTCATCAGCCCTCTCTCGTATGTGTCTCAGCATTTACTATAGGCCTCTGACCGTCACAAAGTAACTGAACACCAGAGTCAATGACCCTCGCCATCATAAACCTATTCATTAACCCGGTCTTTTTTACTTAATTTATACGCAAGCAGCAGTGTAAAAGGCAACAGTGACTTTCTGAAGTCGTTTCAGCACAGCGGGGTTGCCAAAAAGTAGAGATGTTACTCATATGTACAGAATAGAGGAGCAACCTTTCATGGTTCAGTCTCAATTAGGGCTGCCACGATTAATCGACTAGTCACGATTACGTCGACTATTAAAATCGTTGACGACAAATTTAATAGTCGACGCGTTGTTTGAAGCTTTGTAAGATCCCGAAAGACGCAGGAATAAGTAGTAGGATTTAAGAGTGTAATAATGGACTGAAACAGAAGAAGGCAGCACTGCATGTATAAGGATGCCAGCTGCCGTTAAACCCAGAAGAAGAAGAAGCAGCTGTGTCCCAGAATTCATAGCGCGGCCCAGCGCAGTTGCCAACAATGGCGGCAGCTAGTTAGTTTTAATATTACTCTTATTATTCTTTTTGGGTCACAAAATAAAGTTTAACATATTTCCAGGCGAGAATGTAGCTGTGTAAAACTCAAATATCGGCTCAGTTTATCAGGACACCACATATTTTCAAAAGTGCTCCGACGTTTTCGGAGACGTCTGTTACCCACTAGCTCGATAGTTAGCCGGGGGCAAGGCTCACTAGAGCCCGTGAGAACACCGGACTCCCGGCAAATCGTTTTCAAAGCCACCGCTGTCTTTCGCTACTCAGGTTAAACATGTGATATAAGTCACTTAGATAACTTAAAAATGTTATTGTTTGGCTTTTTTTAGTATTTTATTTGTTCCTGAGTAAATCGGTTTGGCTGAGAAATAAAGTTATAGTTTTTACACAGCTGAATAAACGTCAAGCAGACAACTGATTATCAGAAGTGTGAGATGCTTGAGAATATACTCCGGTGTCCTGTTATATTTTAGATAGCAAGGAGCAGACGAGACTGAGTTTATTAAACTCCAACGAAACAATCTGCAGATTTCATTAAACTTTAATAAACTATCATCTTGTCTTTATTTTTAGTTAGCACATACCTTAAACACTTCAAGCTGTAAGCTAATGATATTTATATAAGAGCAGATGCATGCTGGTGCAACAAGCTGTACGTTTTACGTTCAATGGATGCATGATCTGATTAGTCGACTAATCGCAAAAATAATCGGTGACTAGTCGACTATCAAAATAATCGTTTGTGGCAGCCCTAGTCTCAATAGAAGAAAAAAAGGGCGGTAACCTGCTGGTGATTTGTAAAAAAAAAAAAAAATCGCAAGGTCGCCTGGCGGGAGGCAACCTGTTTCCAAACAATTGCAGTGAACTGTTAACTGTTTGCTAACTGGTTTTATTTGGTTATAATCCTGTAAAACAGCAAGGTTGCTGAGCACCTTGTATCATTTTCACATTAAATCACTGTCCTGCAGCGACAATTTCACTGTTTTTGGAGGAGTTCTGCTTCAAATCTTTGAGGTTCTGCCAGGACTCTGAATCTGAATACTTAATGTGAATTTATGTGTTTGCAGACGGCAACAAACCTGCAATTGTTTGACAGTTTACCACAGATAATCATGTATTACCACAAACAGATTGCATGTAATTGCTACCTTAACCCCATTCAGTTGCAGACAGATGGCAGACTGACTGCGTTTGCTCTTTTATTGTCATCTATGTGCACCAAATAACCATTTCAAAAGCCAACAAGATCAAGAGGTCATTGAACACGGTTGCAATAATTTAGTTTGCGCTGTTGTCTCCAACACAGTTTTGTGACTGTAGCATTACACATAAAATAACAGTTAAACAAATACTATGTATCTTTCTCAATAAACTGATATTTTTACATCCCTGTTTTTATATGGATTAAACACAAAAGCGCAACTGGGTGGTGAGACTAGCTTCTTTCTGTGTTTCTCTACTCTTCAAAGAAATCAACTAATGGGTTTCCAGCTTAAGCTTCATAGTTAATGGCAGGTTTGAACTAGAGATGGCACGATACCACTTTTTTATGTCCGATACCGATACCGATATCATAAATTTGGATATCTGCCGATACCAATATGAATCCGATATAGTGTGTTTTTTAATCAATAATAATAATAATATAATTTAATATATTGCTGCATTTTGTATAAGTTCATACTCAAGTTTAAATAAACAACAACACTAAAGCTATTCTGTTATACCTGTATGTAAAAAATACACTGCACCCAAAATATTTCATAGTTCAGCAAAACTGATCAATCTAATAAACTTAAACCTACTCAATCCTTCCTGTTCTGGTATTTTAAAGAGTACTTAGCAGAAATATTAAGCAACCTAACTAATAGGGTTGCAAACTCCCAGCAAAAAGAAAAAGAAAAAGAAAAAGAAAAAGGGAACCACCCTCCACCTTATGATGCTTAATTGACGTAATCAACTTTAATTTGATGCAGTGTGGAGAAAAAAATGCACAGAAATAAATTATTTTTCTACAATAATTAAATAGATTCAACATCTTTCTTCAACAGAATTGCAGACTGCACAGATGGCACCTTCCCAAAGGAAAAAGTACTATAGCTTACTAGGGTATATTAGACTTAACAGTTACTATATACAGTAATGGACTTCTATACATTTTACATAAGATTAAAACTTTGGGTGTAAGATTCAGATAATTATTTATTAAAAGCTAGACATTTTAAATGAGAATAAGAAAGAAAAGTATGTCTTTGTGCCCCCCTTTTCCCTGTTCATGCCCTATTGGCCCCCCTGGCTAAACTTTGGTAGATCCGCCCCTGCACAGTTACCAGCCGTCAGCTACGTAGAAAAGGATCCTGGTGTAGAAAGTTATATTAAATAAATTCTAACAACAGCTTATCAAGCTTAAACGTGCTGCTGTTGTTCAGCCGCTGGTTTCCTCTTTCTAGCGCAAAGTGGGCGATAAACAAACAAGAGAGACGGACTAGCGACAGAAAGGCCGATCAGCTGATCATTGATCAGTTTCATGATTGAAGTAGCAGCAGGAGAGGGAGGGAGAGAATGAGAGGCAGTCGCTCCATATATCGGTTGTTAAGCTTAACGTGGGAATGCTTTACAAACATTCAGAGATGAACTTACACACTTGCTCTGGGATAACTTCCTCGGAGATGAAATGCTGGTTTGGTAGCGAGGCTACAAATACACACAGCTGCTTTATCACGTGACCACACTGCTCCGACGTGCTACGGATATGGGCCGAGTTACGCAGTGTCGCAAGTTCTGTGAGGTGCTTTTTTTGATATTTAATAGATCAGATTACATTTTTTATTTCTCTCCGATATCCACTCCAGTAATTTACGTCAGTATCGGACCGATATGTAATATCTGTCTCAAGCCTCTGCTTTTTGGGGAAAAAAATATTTGTAATAGGTTAAACAGGATTTCTCCTGCACACGGGACTAAAGCTGCAGAATCTAGTCTATAAAAATTACAGAGCCCCTGAGACTAAGGAGGTGTGTGTGTGTGTGTTTCATTTGACCACAGTTCTGCCTGATTCACTTTGATTTCATGTCCACAAAAATAGAACTAGTGAGCATGACTGGACTTAGTTTGTTGCTTACAGCTGAATGTGGGAGTCTTCCCTCTAGGTTTATTAATATTATAAATCCCTGCAGCTACAGAGGGAGGACTGATATGTGCATCACCAAAGCCAAAGATTTGTTTTGTGCACATTTATGCATGCAGCACAACAGGGATGGCATTTTAAATTATTCATATATACACCTAAAAACATAACCAATCAAATGGATTTCTTAGCTTTGCTACACTTACACGAGCTGTCACACTCAGACTTACACAGTTTACAAGCTCAAGTCAAAAGATTTATTGCATGCTGGCCACCCGAGGCCTGAACTCCTTCAGTCAGTTTTACTGTCCAATCCATTTATTCTGCAACACAACTATCGTCTTTCTGATGATTTGTTATCATGTTTTCTCACTAACCTGTAGTTGGTACACCTTCAGGTCACTCACTCCGGAGCATTCCCAGCCAGCTCCTTTTGGGATGAACTACTTTAGAATCAGTGTTCACTACCACTCCAGGTTTCCAAGTCTTATGTAATGCTTTCCCAGATAAAAGTATACTGCAGCCCATAATTTTAGACTGACACCTGGTTGTCCACATACTTTTGTCCATGTATTGTAAGTGGTGTACGTGTGTGTGCATCTCCCAGTAGTGAACTCCAGCTGAACTACACTTTCTTTCTACTGCCAATCTCCTCTGTTCTTGCGATGAACTGTCGTCAATTCGGGGTGTTGATGCTTTCCTGAGTTTGTCAGCAGGTCTGACTGGCGCTCGAAAATGCCTGCAGCCTTCCTCAAGGGAGGTGTCACAGTTGGACACACACACCCCACCACACAGCCTCCCACACACACACACGCAAACATGAAAGAGAATAAAGACAGACATCTGTACAAATGTGGCTTCACACACAAGCTGAATCTCCTTTTCTTTTACTCTTTCTTAATCTGTCGAGCCCTCTCTCTATTTTCTCACACCTATACACACACACACACACACACACACACACACACACACACACACACACACACACGGGGACTAAATTGACTTGTCAGCTTCAATCAGACCAGGAACAAAAGGATTCCTGCCAGTTTGAAGCTGACATCATTAATAGGTTTGGGGGGGGTGAGCTCTGAAGACAAAGGGAGTGCAAGGTCGGGCCGACTTAAAATGCACTTTCATTTTGGCAGGGACGTTAGCTTTTAGATTTCAGCCCCTTCACGCCAACATCTTTTTGCGAGTGCCTCTAACTTTCATTATCGCCCGGGAACAGAGGGGCGTGTGAGACTTTGTTGTGCTGATGGAGAGAAATGTGACATCCATAATACATTTCCTATTAGAGGATGCCACGCATGGACACACCTGGCCATGTCTCAGAGAGAGATGGACAGGAAGAGGATAAGAATAAATGGGCTGCTGCCGGTGGTGGAGAGGGAATAAGGTTGCAGAGTAAAAAGGATACGGACGCAGCAGAGGAGCATAGGTGTGAGTGAAAAGGGGGGAGAGCGTGTTCTTGAGAAAAGTTTGGAGAGACAGCCACAGGACATGCATTACATCATCATGTGACACATGAAATCCACACATAAACCGGCTTTCCTGGCGCACTGTAGCAGCAAAGCCCAACACTTTGAACATTTTAATCCTCCCCTCTTACGTCTGTGACTTCATCCATCCTTATTCCCTGCTGTCTGCTGCATTCAAAGCTGCCTCCACCTTTTTTTTTTTTTTTGCAGTTTTAATTCTGACCCCGGATAAAGACAGAGTCCCTCATCTGAAATGGTAATATCTTTGGACCATATGCACGCAGCCATCACAAATTGATTACTGTGTACTGCTGCAAGCATTCCCACTCTCTCTCACCCTCATTTTCAGTGACGCTGACTTCCTGTCCAGTGCACCAGCTATTCCCAAGCATCCCAAAACCTTTCTAGCTCCTTTTTCGCTCTCTCCTCTGTCTTCCCAGTCTTTCACCATCTTTGTCTAGCACTCACTTGAAACTAGCGTCTCCTTCACCTGTTTTACCCTCAACCACTCATTCCCTTTTATTCTCATTCTAATTATACCATTACATTACCATTTCTATTCTCTCATTTGCATTTTTTGCTTGCCCCTTCTCCTTCTCCCCTCTCTCTTTTTCTCCATCACCCTTCCTTTTCTCAGCCACTGAATACGTTCCACCTTTTTTGCGGCACATAAACAGACAGTGCCCTTGGGGACGGGTTGGAGAGCTCTGTCTTTGTTTGCGTGCACCTCTAACTAACTCTCCATCTGCAGGGAGCCCAGCCAAGCCCAGCAGCGCAAGACAGATAGCTGGCACCATCCCAGGCTCTTCTCTAGTTGGCCCAATATCTTCACCCCCTCCCCACCTCGCCTGCCTCTCAACTTCTCCTTCCTTCTAGGCTAGAGTCTTCCCACAGAGGCGGTTGTCAGATGCCCTCAGGCAGCCATTCAGGCACTGTAGACATGGGACCGCTACAATTCCTTTAATCCAAAATCTCCAATCCTTTTTCCAACTCATATTCTGTGGATGTTCATCACTGGACTTTCCTTGACTCAGAGTCAACCCCAGCTTCACCTTCAATAAGAGCTCACTTCAGAGACTAAATAACCAATAGTACATTTACTCTATTTAGTCACATCAAATAGCCTTCAAAGAAAGAGGAACTTAAGCATTAGCTTTAGTTCAAATACTGAGAGTTTCAATCACGCAATTGCCCAGGGGTGTAACTTAAATCTCAAAAAAAAAGAAGAATGTTAGGTGTTGTTTTTCTTTTTGCGTTTATTTTGCGCCTCTTTTCTATAATGAGGCTATAAGTGTAGGATGTGAAACACCATCTCACTTCACCACATGCTGCATTCTCCTTGCTTGTTGAAAAGAAAATCATCAAAGGTGTGCTACTAAATTATCTGCCAAGCCGATCTCCACTGCTGATGGACAATCCCATTAACGAGTAAGAAGAGAGGTTTTTTTCCTCACTCACCATTGTCAGGCTCAGACTTCCTGTCGTGCTCGGTGTCAGTTAGAGAGAGGGCGGAGTTGGCGCGGCTCGTGAGGCAGGAGCTCTGCTCAGACTTGAGGCCGCGCATCCACATGTGCTGCAGGCCGTGAGCGGGAGATGGGTCCACCTCCGGCTCCGTGTCCACGTCCGAACCCACACCAAGGGAGTAGCTGTGGCTGTGGACGTGCCCGGTCGGTCCAGAGCACAACACTTCCTCTTCCTCCTCCTGATGCTGCTGATGCTGCTGCTGCTGCTGTTGGTGGATGTGAAAGTCTGGGCTCCTCAACTGCCCGGCCTTACAGAAGTCTAAATCTAGAGGGAGGGAGGGGAGACATGCAAAATGAGCTCGCACAGCCAAAGAACTGCAAAGCCTCTAATACTGGCGTGTGTTTTTTATTTGCTTCAGCGACTAAGCTGACCAGGTGTTTGCTAAAGACAGGCATTTACAAGCCAAACAGCGAACACCTCCCAAATTATTCCAACAGGCAGGCTGTTATTTGAGCAAGCATTTATTAAAAGTTTTTTTTCTTCTTCTTCTTTTTTAGCAGAGGTCCAAATCAAAATGCCAGCCTCAATTTTTCTTAACCATTTGCAGTGAGGCTATATCCTGTTCGGGCTGCCTGATGTGTGTTATTGAGCTCGAGATGTATTGAACTGCTGCTCAAACAGAGCACTGATCTCATCTATATTCTCCTTGGTGGGGTGAAGAGATCAGATAAAGATCAAACCTTATTAATATTGACTCAGACTGAGGGAAAAATTGAGCCTCATATGCTTTCAGGTATTAGAACGCCCTCCAATCCCGAGCATCAACCTGTTATCTGAGAACATCAGATATACTGTGTTAGTCCTCTGGTTACACTTCAATTCAATTCAATTCAATTGAGTGCTACTTTTTTTTTTCCTGTAGAGGCAGTTGAGTAAATTTTCTTTCTCACCACATGAGTTTTCTGTTTAGAATGTATAAGTGGAAGTGAAGGAACTGATGTAATTGTGAAGAAATGAGGGCATCAATTGAAATCCATACAGATAGCAGCCTGGTACCACAGGCCCCTCTGAGAACACAGGAAAGAAACACTTCCCTTCCTTCTCACTTAGCGCAGCTAATACGCGTGTTAGGTCAGGTCCTCTGAACATGAACCGCAGCGTTTCAATAAAAGCCGCAGTCCTGTTGACCACTTCATTGACCAGCGATGTGTCCTGCTGTGCCTGTTTGATGGGGTCAAGACCAAGTCTGGCTCACATACTGTTCTGCTGGAATTAAAGCAGCCAAAGATTGGTCACCACTCCACACTACTGTTTAGCTCAAATTGGCTGCAAGAGGGCAATTTGGAAGCAAATTGGCCATTTCCCAGTAGCAACAAACACGGATTGACTGCAAACTGAAAAGTTGTCTAACCGCTTTGTTTTGAAACGTATTTATGATAAAACAAGAGGCCGGGGGTGGAACTGATTAGAGCGACAATATTTTTCTTTGAAGAACTTCCCATTTCCTGCCATTACAGTCACCCGCTCAGACCTCCGGACTATTTATGTGACTGTTTTATATTACTGTGCTTTCTTCCAATCTCGTAAGTACCTGTCATGAGCAAAAATCATTATTTGCCAAGCAGTCTGGGTAAAAACAATCACAAGAAAGTAGGCTGAATATAATGTAAAAAATCCCTGAATTGGATCCCAAATTTTAGCTTTGTGTTTCTTTCTCTGTTTGAGTTAAGAGCTTACACATTTATAAAAGTATTTCTAACTCTTTCAATCAAATATGTAATTAAACTTGGGGTCATATATAGAGTCCACGTTGGGACTGTAGCACTGTTGCCTCACAGAAAGAAGGTCCTGAGTTTGACTCCGCCGTGTGGCCGGAGTCTTTCTGTGTGGACTTTGCATGTTCTCCCCGTGTTTGCGTGGGTTCTCTCCGGGTTCTCCGGCTTCCTCCCGCAGTCCAAAGACGTGCATTTATTGGGGTTAGGTTAATTGAGGATTCTAAACGGCCACTCGCTTTTTAAAATCTATTCTTAATTACAGATTAGGTTTGATTAACTAACTGAAGTCTCTCTAAAAGGAGAGAAACTCCGAGAACCCCTCTGAGACACTTTTAATTGTTATTGTGCACGCTTAGCAATAATCTTTGTAAACCTAATGAACTCGGGGCACGTACACTGCCCCTCTGTGTGATCGGCTGGGATCATGCGCAGCGCTTTTATTTATTTGTTTATTTTTTTGCTCTTTTTAGTATAAGAGTTGGCAGGAGCCTTGTATGTTTATGTATATGTATGTTAATAACAGAGCAGTTTACAGAGAACTTCTGGTTTTGTCTATTTGGTGTCATCAGAAGGTATTTTGCAAGAATGTGAAATGAATTAGTTGGAAAAAGGTTCATAAATAATCAGATTCTTACTTAATTCAAATATTTAAACTGTGATGCATTTCTGGCTTTCTAAACAGCATGCTGAAAAAGCACGAATTAATTAGCATCCATTAGTAGAGGAAAAAAATGTAATTATTTTGGTCATTCGTTTTTCAGCTCTGTAAAATGGTCACGTCGCTGGGGACCTGGCTGTCTATCTGGCCATCTATCAACAGTATCTGTCCAAAGTAAACAGGCTTAGCACAGACAGGTGCAGCGCAGAAAGGAGGTGATGTGGGATTAAATGGAAAGAGAGAGGAATTTGTAATATTAGTGGATAGTGAAACACGTGGGAAAAAGAAAAGGAAGGATAGGAACCGGAAGGAACGGGAGGAGAGGGCAAGATGGGGAGGCTTAAAAGATGAAGGAAAATATGAAGAACATGGGTGGGGAATTAAATGAGAAACGAATTGGCTGATCTTTGTCACGAACACCGTAATCCATTAAAAATGTCACTGGAGGCAATGTCCCCCCTTAACAGTTGGTTACTTTGGTAGGGTATACTATATATAACTCTGTGGCCCAAAGATGAACAGATGTGCTTTGCAGAACCGGCTGCCATTGACATTTGAAAGGCTGCTTTGGGGGGGTCTCGTGCACCTTACCATATGACACTGATGGCAGGGGATGTTGTTTGTTATGGAAACAGAAAGGCGAGTAACTGCTGAAAAAGGCAAGTGCTCTTTTGACACCGCAGTGTCGTGGAATATATCGAGGCAGCATCATTATGACTAATGGCCATTGACAGGTTGCCGTATGGGCAAACAGGATGACAAAATCCATAGCAGGTGGCATTCAAACCATGAAATCCCTGGAGCGGGCCGCTTGTCAGGAGTTGTAACCGTTATGAATGGCTAATGTCGCTTGTTAGCATGGTGGGTAGGTCTTGCAGAGGAGCACAAGGTTGAGGTAGTGGAAAGAGTATCTATTGATCACCATGAACCCTGCACAGTGGCGTGCTCCCGATGAGGCACTGCTTCTCTTTTAACACCACACATGACCTGCATAAAGGCCATCCATCACAGCGCATGCTGGCCCATTTCTCCTCCTGTCACCAACAGGGAAGACATTTTTCGGTGTGTACGTGTCGGGGTGTGTGCACGTGCGTATATGCAAGCGTGTGTGCATGTATGCGTGCCTCTGTCTGCCCGTGTCAGTATCTGTGTGTGTGTGTGTAATGAAGGGTGGTGTTCCACCCCAGGTGAGGCCAGAGAGGTTTGGGGTTGACCTAGTTTAGCTGTGGGAGAGAAATATCACCTCCGTGGAGAAGAGGTAATTGGCTGCCTCCGACTGTCCTTCTGGCTCATTGTGGACTGTAATAGGTAATTCACAGAGGTCTTTTTAAAGACCTCTGTGTGTGTGTGTGTGTGTGTGTGTGTGTGTGTGTGTGTGTGTGTGTGTGTGTGTGTGTGTGTGTGTGTGTGTCTGCCTATCTTTTGGTGCCAGTATCCATTTGAGTACACATACAGTATCTTTGCAACCGCGGACGTATATTTCAAGGTAACTATATCCAGCCTAAGCATGCCCTGATAGCATGATAAGCGTGACCTTGTACCTTGTTGGGGTTGGCTGTAGTTGCTCTGCCTTTCCCGATGTGAACCGAGGGTGAGGCGAAGCTCGTGTGTGTAGTCAGGCAGGGTCTCGCGTGATGTGTAGGAGCGGTGATGGGTGCGCCCATCCTCACTCTCGTCGGATGAGCTGGTGTAGGACATCTCCATTTCATGGCGCCCCTTAGACAACGGCTGGTAGGGTTTGCTGTCCATCTCCTCCATGGCTCGCAGGGCTCCACTTTAGTCACTCAGCACAGCCACAGCACAGAGCACAGAGTCTGGAAGAAGACGAGGCGGGTGAGACGCAGGGCAATGGGGTAGAAACAGCGAGGAAGGGAAAAGGGCAGCAGGGAGAAAGAAGAATGGGCCAGCGGTGGAAAATGAAAGGAAACAGGGGATAAAACGGACAGGGGCAGAGGAGAAAAATAGCGCAAAAGTCTATTATTGAACACAGTGGAACAGTATTGCAACATCTGCTCATTCCAATTACAGCAGACATTCATAAACAGCATTTGGCTTCTTTCATATTTCACACCAAAGGTTGCTCCAAATCAATACGCTCAGAAGGGACCGCGATGGTAGCCATTATGTCCACACGTGTTTGAAAAAAAATTGGCCCAAATAAAGCAAAGCTTAGTGTTCTGTCAGTTGCGGTTTCTATTTTTCCTCTCGCTACTTTAAGCTTTATCTCTCTTTTACAGACGAGCATTGACAAGCTACGAATAAATCTACAAATTTGTCGCTGAGAGCCGTGTCTCTCACTCTCATTAAACGCTGTGACTCACCAGATTCTGAAGTAATGATGAAATGCTATTAGAAGCCAGTCTTTACAGTGTCATTGCCCTCCCGAATGGAGTAATGATAAATCAGCTCTTTTGGCTCTATTCAGCTCCGATTCTCTTGTTCTTCTTTCAACCACATCAAAATCTGCTTCCGATAACGTCCATCGCTATATACTTATACCGCCAAACTAATGATTGATTGGGACGACGATTAGAGCACAGAAGAAGTGATTAGAAAATACTTCATTCATATTAGTTCTCTTTCATCGTGCCCTGCTCGAGGCCTTTCCAGCCTATTTCCTGCAGTTATAAAGCTTCTAAATGGAGCTTGAGAGGGTCATTGCTCATAGAGACAAAGTGCTATGGTATTGACCTCTTCAGGGAGTCCTGTAGTCCATATATCAAAGCCATTAGAGCGTGCCTGCTCAATACCTCAGAGATCTGCGGCATAGGGTGATCACCACCCGCCTGATACAAGTTTACAGCTGACCTTTCTACCACTGCAGTAACGCTTTTATTCCACCTGAAAGCCTCCCTAGCCTGGCCTTGCACTCACCCTCCTCATCCCCTCCACGCATGCACACACACACACATGCAGACCACCCACTGACCTCTGACAGCAAACACTCAAAAAATGGGCCAAGTCACTCGCGCATTCATCTTGCACACACCCCCACCCTAAAAGCTCACCACTAGCCTTTGCTTGCATCCATCTTTCCCCCTTTAAGCACAACAGGGCCTTTTAAAGTGCACAAGAGCATTTTCTGTGCAATTATCTCACTTCTCAGTCCGTACAGTAGCGTACAGTAAGCTTCTCCGGACTCACTCGCACGCACGCATGCTTGTGGTTCTCTCTGCAATCACGATGCCTTTCGTTTTGATTGGCAGAAGTTATTGCAAGGAATCAAAGCCCGCTATTATCTCAGCTGCCCTGTCAGAACGGGATTGACTGGTGTCACCTTCTCTCTGGTACGGTGAGGAGCGAGTATACATTACCCTGTGAGCTCTGAGCTTGCTTCAGGCACTGACTGCTGTCTGTCTCTACAGAGGCTCTCTGTCCCGTTTTATGTCTGTCTTACATTTACACAGAAAAATGAAAGACTGCAACGCGGCACAAAGGGGCATCATCTTGTTCCTCCGCCGCGCGTTTGAACTCGCACAGACGGTGTAGCGAACATTGCTCTTAATAAATGTAGTTGCGCTTGTATGTGACATGTATAATTCCCTCTTTCTTGTACCGGTCCACCTCTGCTTTCCCTCCTCCCCGCTCTTCCCCTGCCTCGCACGCTCTCCGCCCTCCACCTCGTCCTTCGAGGCTCCTGCGTTTAGAGAAGTAAGCCTGCTGGCGGGGGTTATTCCTGCTAATTCTAGCCCACAGTAGGGTGCCCATTAGGGGGGTTGATTCTCGGTTTTGATGTTGAAACCTGGAGATTGTTTCCTAGAGCCAAGCTTGCTTCAAACAAGATACAGGGGCGTTCTCTAGGACAAGTCAGCATGTGCCACCTGAGCTCAACACCAGGCGAGATTCACAGCTGAGGAATAACCACCTTGGGGCAGAGTGGGCACATTGGCTCAGCTACTGGCAACTCTTCCAAGAGAAAAAGCACAATTGCTCTGAAAAGGTCCAAAGATGTTGTTATAATTAACTCCGTGCTAGAGTAAATTTTTAATATAGGATTCTTTCAGACCATCCTTACAAGGTTTGTATCATCTCTCATCATTTATTTATACACTTGTAGAACACGGGACTACACGGTGCATTTGTTAAGCTAAGTGCTTCATTGTATCACCATACTGCCAGTTACTAAAAATGATCATAGTCTGATTGCAAATGCAAAGACAGACTGACTGGTAGACTGTAAAAAAACGTATAAGCTATAAGATATGTGTCACAAATCGATTATGGGTGAATATTTTTATGCACTGACAATGTGCATATCGCTCGAATCTCTTATTATTCGGTGAATAGCATAATAAACTTGTTTCTGCTATGAATGGAAAGCAGTGATAAAATAGAAATAGAAAATCTATTCTCACTTGTTAGATAGACACAAACAATATGGGAAACATATGGGCTGTTGCTAAGGTGATCAAGCAGCCTGCATCTTAGGAGGAGGAGCTATGTATTTAGTATAACTTTGAATTTAGTTTTAGCTGTTCTGGCAGCCAGAAATATCTTATTTTTGCATTCTTCATGGTTGTTAATGTTTTCATCGGTAAGGAGATTATAGGCCTTGACCCTGGAGGTACATTATCACTATCTGTTTGAAATGAACACTGTGCTTTTTCAGTGTGTCAAAAGCAGCCACAATCACTGTCTTTATTTCACAAACAGCAACCCTGGAGGCTGAAAAAGGAAGCCAAAGTAGAGATGCCAAAATTCACAGTTCACTTGAAGCAGGCTCCAAAAGTGAGTCAATCTTCGTAGTCTTCAATGTTAAAAATGCTGAACCTTAAAGAGGAAATTATTGGGATTACAGTCTGGAACAAAAATCTTTTTTTTTTGTTCCCATCGATACTTTTTTTGAATCACTGCAGCTATCAAGGATTATGTTTTCTTTTCTTTTTTTTATTAGGTTTTAAAGTTAGGGGCGTGGCCTCTTTGACAGACATCTGGATGCTTCGTGTGGTACAGCTCATCCATAAACTTTGTGTTCCAGTTTTGATAGGTACAAGTATTTTATATGTGTTTTACTTAGCACTGATGGTATAATTTGTATAATTATGGTCAATCAAGATTGCACCAGCTATGTTGGAGACTTCACGTTAGGTATGTTGTTGACTACTACCATCTTTTATACCAGGGGTCAGCAATCTTTAACACCCAAAGAGCCATTTGGACGCGATTTCCACGCAAAAGAAAACACTGGGAGCCGCAAATACTTTTTGACATCTAAAATGAAGATAACACTGTATATATTGTTTTTTTTACCTTTATGCTTTGTGTGAACAACGAAGGTGTGTTGCTTAAATCCATGAAGTGCTACAGAGAAAATTACATTTTATTTATGTAATTAACACATTTTGAACTCTTAAAGAAATATAACAAAAGGAAAGACACCCAGCTGAACTAAAATGATCCATATAGCAAACAAAAACTGTTGAGAGCCGCCAGCCTTATATCGCCTTTGGGTTTTTGGAGCCTTGACCCCAAAATAATTGGGGGAAAAAAAGCACTGAATGTGTATATATGTATTTTACCTAGTTAATGTGTGTGGCGGGGCGTGGTCTGCAGAGCCGCTGCAGGGGAGGCGGACGCACCTGAGCGGCACCCGCAATCGCGCCTCGCCGCCTTAACGTCTGTGCTCTCTATGCTGTTGTGTTGGTGTGTGTCGGGCTGTGAGCTTTAACACCGGCTGTATGCGTACAGCAACCGTGTGTGAAAAGTGGTCAATAGAGAGATGCTGAAAAGCATGTTCATGCAAACATCGTCAGGCCTGCCGTGATATGTTTACAATGGGACTTCTGCTCCTGAACCTCTGCGCACAGCGTCTGCAAATCGGGGCTGTACGAAGTCACTTTCATCTTTACGCAGGACTGTAAGCTGTCGTCTGTGAGGCGTGAGCGGTGTTTGTTTTTAACATAGTTCACGTTGGAGCTGCTGACATAATGTGGATCCGAAGATCCAGAATTGTCTTACCTGGGGTTGAAAGTCTCAATAAATGCATGGCGTTTCGGCGGGTACACTGGCTTCCGCAAGTGTGACGCTTATTTTGAGCGATCAAGAAAATTATAGAATATAATTTTATATTTATATTTCAATATCACAATAATCTTCCAATTTAGAACTACAAAGTTAAAAAAGAACTAACATAAATAAAATACACTTCAGCTAATTACTTAAAAATAATAATTTATTTTCCCAAACCAGGCGGAGCCACACTAAAAGGACTAAAGAGCCGCATGCGGCTCCGGAGCCGCAGGTTGCCGACCCCTGTTTTATACAGTCTACTTGATTGTAGAACAAAATATACTGCTTAAAAATGTAAAGAACACCTTTTAATCAGAGTGGAGCATCAAGTTGATTAAACTTCTGGGACATTGATCAGTTAAGTAGCAGAGAGGGTTGTTAATCAGTTTCAGCGGCTTTGGTGTCAATGAATTTAACAACAGGTGCACTAAAGGAGCGACAAGGAAACAACCAGCTAAACAGGAATGGTTTTACAGGTGGAGGACACTGACATTTTTTTTATCCTAATCTTTTCGGTTTTTTCACTAGTTTTGATAGTGTTAGTGTCAGTGTCACTACTGGTAACATGAGGTGATATCTGGACCCTATAAAGGTTGCAAAGATAGTCCAATTCCTCCAGGGTGGCACAGTCTCATGAGCCTGGAGGAGATTCCAGGAAACAGACAGTTACTATAGGAGAGCTGGACTGGGCCGTAGAGGGTCCTTTACCCATCAGCAGGACTGGTATCTGCTCCTTTGTGCAACGAGGAGTAGGATGAGCGCTGCCGACTACAAAATGATCTCCAGCAGATCACTGGTGTGAATGTCTCTGACCAGGCAATCTGACACAGACTTCATGAGAGTGGCTTGAGGAACTCGTCCTCTTGTGGGCCCTGTGCTCACTCTCTAGTGCTGTGGAGCCTGACTGGCATTAGCCATAGAATACCAAAATTGGCAGGTCCACCACTGGCACCACAGATGAGAACAGGTTCACCCTGAGGACATGTGACAGATATGACAGGATCTGGAGAAGCCTTGGAGAATTTTATACTGCCTGTAACATCGTTCGGGATAACTGGTTTGGTGGTCGGTGAAGGTCTGGAGAGGCATATCCATGGTGGGACACGCAGACCTCTACAGGCTAGTCAATGACATCATGAGTGCCATTAAGTATCATGATGAAATCCTTGGACTCATTATCACACCCTACGTCAGTCCAATGGGTCCTGGGTTCACCCTGGTGGATGACAGTGCTCTGCCTCATGTGGTGAGAGTCTGGAGGCAATTCCTGAAGGATGAAGGAAATGATCAAAATGATCTAGCCCCCATGCTCGCCTGAGCAAATCCAGTAGAACCCTTCTGGGAAATTTTGTTTTGGTCCATGGATGCTGCCAGGTTGCACTTCAAACTGTCCAGAAGCTCAGTGAGGCTCTGGTCCAGATCTGGGAGGAGATCCCCCAGGACAACATCCACCATTTCATTAGGAGTTCTCACATTATCAAGGATGCATGTGAGAGCCAAACAAACTGCCGAGGACCATTTTGAGTTGTTACAATGAAATTTCAAGAAAATGGACTAGCCTTTCACTTTGATTTTGGGGGTTTCTCTGAATTCAGCCCTCTGTAGGTGGATAATTTTCATTTCCATCAAACAACGTGTCATCCTTTCATTCCTAACACATTACTCATCCATATCAGTATAGATATCCAGCACGACTTTTTCCCATTGAAATTTGACATTTTCAAAGTGCACCTATCATTTTTATTTGAGCAGCGTGGTACAAATCAGAGAATTCATAGGTAGCATCAGTGTTGATTCAGTATGTGGGGACTACATCCTCCTTATTTACCAAACTAATACAAAGTGACAACACTGAGTACAACACAAGCATCATGTTGCTTTGTTATCCCCTTCCAGTGCTTATCCACTGCCACTAGCCATTTTTTCTATTTCTTATCAATCCCTCTTACACACACACACACACACACACACACACACACACACACACACACACACACACACACACACACACACACACACACACACACAGTGACACGGGAGTGATAATCCATGGCTACACAAATGCAATAATATCTAATGGGACCCTTCACCCACTTGATCCTCCGTCCTATCTATCTATTTATTCAAACAGTGCAGCCATGGACAAAATCTGCTTAGAGAAGTGATCGAGGCTCACATACACAACTTGCTTTTAAACAGGATTTACGCTCCGAGTCTCCTCTGGAGGGGCGGGGTCCCTCAGATGTCCAACAGCAGCGACGATAACACAAACAGCACGGTTGAGATTGTCATGTGAAAAGGCAAGGACCATGAGGACAAGTCAAAACCGATTTTCGCTTCCCAATCTCAAATGAATGTGCTGAAGTCATGAAGCAAAAAGAAGAGAGAGCATGCAAAATGGAAAAAGAGAATGAGGCAGAGAGAGGATTGGGGCCAGGCAGAGGCAGTGAAATTGAGTTTCAAACTGGTAAATAAACAAGGAGGACGGGGAGAGCAGAGTGGCATCCAATATTATTATTGATACAGTATCGTTCCAGGATTACATGCAGAGAAGGCTCTTATTTTCATAACAGGCCGGAGACCCCATGTGAGTAGGAAGCTAGTTTCTTTGTTAGCTCTCGCCTTTATACGTTTCCTTGAAGCTTGTTTGCACAGAGACAAGCTAATTCTGCTCGCTAAACAGGCCCGGCGAGTCGCAGGAATGACGATGAGGAACCTTGAGAAAATATATTCATGCCACAGCATAGACTTATCGCCCCAGATGCTCCAAAGTGAAGTTATGACAATCCTGTCGCTGTTTGCAGGTTTTCATTTTGTCTACCATTACAATGGCTTAATCATCAGAAGCAATTGAGGCACAGTCTGTAGCTGCAAATGCAGATCCAGGCTACAGGTCCTACGGGAGTAAACAGTGAGCTGTCAGAGAGAGAGCGCTTCTCCTAAAGCGAGGGTGTATGTGTCTGTGTGTGTGTGTGTGTGTGCGCCTCCTGTGTGTGTTTGTGGCTGTTTGCATGGAGAGATGGGAGGAGGAGGTGTGTGTGTGCGTGTGGGGGGGATAGGGCTTAAAAAGCTATCTTCTCCATTCGTTAGCACCACCACGGTTCCTCAGGCATATGACAGGGACGACGATGACGAGCGGCCCTGAAGGACCCACAGGACCCTGTTATACCTAAACCACCCACAACACAACAAAAGAGTGCACCACCCACTGGGAGCCCTCGGCTCCTGCTGAGAGGAGGGAGGGAGGGATGAACGGCGAACAAGGATAAGGGGAGTGATGGATAGATAATAAGAGATGGAGAGATTTCACTATGAAAATGGGGAGCATTGAAGGATAGAGAGATTGCCAAGTGAGACATGGAGTGATAGAGGGTTTTAATTAGTGGATAAGGGCTAGCTATCTGTGGGCGGCAGCAGTACTCTTGTCACGTAGTTGTGCTTTCATAGCTGACCAAGCCTGAAATCTCTTGCTGCCGAATTTACCAGCAGAACACATACTGTAGCACACAAGCACACACACACACACACACATATAAATATATATAAATATATATATACATACGCATGCTCAGACACATAAACCTCAGCATACAGACTTTATTAGCTCCTGGGTTTGAAGATGAAACAGACACTGACAATCATCCACAGACGGACACACACACACACTCAGTGCCCTTGCGCCTACAAGTTCTTATAGCATTTCACGCTAGCTGACAAACAGCACACTTGAACACCCACATGCCACAGAGGCTCAACAGTCTTCACTGGCCTTCTCAGCAAAGGCAGCATTGTGCGAACCCCGCTTGCTGTTCCTGTGTTGTCGTCGCAGTGTCTTTCACCATTCAGCCTCCGGTTCACCGTACGCCCTCATTATTCCGCACACCGTATAACCCAAGGTTAATGCATCTGCTGCATGTGCAAAGCAAGTCGTATAGGTGACACGTGCAAATCTGCAAATCCTTGTTGTATTCCCACCCGTGTTAGAATGAGAGCATGACCAAGAAGCAGGAAATACAGTCTGCGTGCGTCCGCTCACGGAGCAGATCGGCCCTTGTCAGGAGCTGTCAGGAGCTGTCAGGACCAACCTGGGCCATTTGACTATTTATAGTGGACATGGCTCAAATCCCACATCAGCGCTTCATGCCTGAGCAGTGTGGAGAAATCCATAAGGTCCTACACTATTCATGCTCTCTGAATGTGGCCTAGAGCGAGGGAGTAGCTAAGCTTTAACTTTTCAAAGCTTTCTTTTATATCTTGACTACAGTTATGACTTTTTTCTTCCTTTCAGATCTCGACTAAGGTAGCCCATAGTCTTTTTTGTCTCCCCCACTGCTTCTTTCTATTCACGCTCCGCTCCTGCTCCTCTCTGATCTAAAGCCCTCTGCTGATTCCCTAGAAGGCCGGAGAGCAAACAAGAAAACACAAAATATGATGCAAGTATGCAACAGCACACATGTACTGTATTCACATCCACTTGAAGGGGCACACGGGGATTTGACCACAAATACGCACACACACGGAGCAAGAGACACCACCCAAAACCACTTAATCAATATTCCTGACAAGCAAAGCCTTATTCAACACATTTGATATTCCTCCTCTCTCGCAAGATAAATACATGTCACTGTCCTCCTCGGCGGACTAAAAGGCTGTTCGCACTAACTCGCTTTGCAAATAAAGCTTTACATCATGAGTGACAACCTCCTAAGCTCTCTGCATCAGCCACTGCTTGGAAAAAAGCCTCTTTCAATAATGCATTTGACCGCTAAAACCCTCCCAACACCCAAAGCCAAGCAAAGTGGCAGCATTAGGGATGCAAAATTAATTGATAAATCAATGCCATTGATTCCTGAAATTGGATTTGGTGACTTGCGATTTAGACAGTATTTCCTGTGCGTCCTCACTCATGAAGTTGTTGATTACGGAGAAATGAGTGAGTAAAGAGCATTAGTCCTCCAGAGGAGCAGCTGAAACGATGTACTAGTAGCTGTTGAGCAGCCCAGCAGATTGATTTCTGAATGCTAAGTGGGCTAATCTTCCGTCTGCGCTGTTACAATTTGATGCTTCTCAGCCTCTGAAAACCAAGGAGCGTGTAAGAGGAGATCTTTTTCTTTCTTTCTTTCTTTTTTTTTTGCGGCACTCCCAATGCAAAAGTCCAGAGGGCTGCTGCTGCTCCTCAGATCTCTTCTCAGCCCTCACCTTCACTCCGATTCTCCTGGCGGCTCAGAGACTGAGGCCACGGATGGCATTCAGCAGCCTCACACAGGAAAATACTTCTCAACAAAGAGAGGAGCAGCTATTCAAAGACCACGGGACTCAGTCGGGAACAAGCCGACGTTCTCGCAATGCTCTTTTGTGAGCTGACGAGACAGAAGCGATGGGCTGAATACATCCCACCTATACGTCTGTTCAATTTATATAAACATATAAATCCGCCTCAAGGTTATGGCAGACAGTCTGTTTAACCATGCTCTGCGACAGACATAAAAATTTCGAGCTTTCACCAAGAATGAATGCAGGATTGTTAGAAATGTGTATTCAGCCCTAAAGGCTATAATATATATGTGAGATGCACAGACAGGCCATGGTGAGATGTAACAGCGAAAGAGAAGAGTTGCAGATTTCCAGATAAACAAATCACATAAATTTGAAATCAATAGCACACATACTGTAAAATGTATTTACAGTTAGGAAGTGGCAGAGAGACATTTGAAGCACTTTTTCCTTCGATATCTCAAACCTCCGCCTTGCTTTTTCATTTATCCTGCATCTTATTTTCCACTGCAGTCCTTTTTCTTTCTCCTTCCTCAAAATTTGTTAGGCAAAATCTGCAGTGGGCACATTCCTCACCAATTTGCATTTCTCATTTTGGTTCCTGTCAAATGAATCACTGTGTCATCCGAGCACATTAACGAGAACAAAATAAGGATTTTTTCCCCCCAGACAATTCCTTTTTGAGACCAAGGTGGGGATGACACGCGAGAGCATCTGGTAAAATTTCAGATTTCGGGATTGTTACGTCCGGAAACGCGATGTACAAAGTCTGGTTCGCATGAAAAATGGCTGTGCAGCTCTGCCGTTCTCTGGTTTTCTTGGAGTACATATTGCCTTGTTTTTTTGGTCTTCCTTTTTTTCACATCACTTTGCTTTGTGCAGTTTGGCTTGACATCCTGGCTTGCAATCAGCGAAGAATATGTGTCTCTACAGACAGAAGTCAATTTGGTGCGATGATGCACGCGCTTGAAATACATCCCTGAGTTCACGGTGGATCAAGTCTCCTCCCTGAAATTAAACCTGAACAATGAAAACAATTCACCTCCTCGCAAGGCAGTGAAAAACACACCCAACCCAACCGTACTGTACCCTACTGTACATTGCATTGTGCAAAATGTGGCTTCCAGCAGAGATGCATCAAGCACCATTTTGGCGCTATTCATCTTTTCTATGAGTTAATAATTCATGATCATCTAGAAAGTAGAGCTATGAATATTACTGATGATACACATGAGGCTATTTACCAGTCAGCAGGAAATAGATGAACTCGTTTAGCGGAGAGATCTACAGTGTAATATCACTGTGTTTTATAGTGCTAAATAAATCATTTCATGGGCATGCAACAAAGCTACTGATGCAACTCATTCATATTGAGTTATTAATCACGGTCTTGAGGTGCAACTGTAGGTGTGTGACGTGCTGTTGAGCTTCATTGTGCGCTAATATGGAGCAGACGTGAAGGCAACTTAGTCTCCAGTTAGTAACTTGGCTAAACCATGGCTGTTTGCTTCACCCTCAAGGTGGATCGTGCGCAGTTTTTCGGCATATCTGACGCATCCAATTTCAGCCGGTACCCTCTCCTGATGGCTCCCGTGTCTGCAGGCGATAAGCTAGCCAGTGCCAGCTGCCCCTTTGTCCTCTGTGTGAACAAATGCAGGATATGATATAATTGGTTTAAACTTAATTATTTTGACACTAATTCCAAGATGTGGACCTGGAGGTGAAGGACAATTTATGTGGTAATAAATTGGGAAAGAAACAAAAATTGATTTTTCTTCTGCTAAAGTTGTCTGCTGACTGGATTAATAAAAGATTTTACAGTGGGATGTGTGTCCATGTAGAAGTGCTTTCTATGTGTGTCATTAGATACTGCATTGTCATTTTTTATGATAGTTCCAGTACAGCAATATCAGAAAATAAAATACTGTCACGAAAGAAAGAATTACACCGAAATAGCTCAGCGATTGACTGAAATAACATTTATCTGCTAGGGTTAAAAGTAATTACTCAAGCAAAAATATTCCATATTGTGAGGTTATGGCTCCTTCTAACATTAACTTATTGTTTTTGTATGTTTGCGCTTGGGGCTCTTGGGCTGACATTTAAAGGCATCACTACAAATTCTAAGAACCATTTTTTTTTTTTTTTAAAAAAGCAAGAAAATGTATTAATAAGCGATGAAAAAGATTGTCTGCTGTATCCCTGTGTGTAATATAATTCAACATAAATACGGAAATTAGGTCCTCAAACCTTAACGCGCATGTGTTAGGTTTGAAATTAAAAATATTCTGACAGCTTCTCTATCTCAAATTTCTGTCTAGGTGTGTGCCATCAGCGCTGGTCTTCACACACACACACACACACACACCTCTTGACAAATTAATCTCATATTTTAAAGAGAGGTAGAGTGGGCTTGACCAGCCAGCCTCTCGTGGTTCTGATCCTTCTGTGTGCAGACTAGAAATCTGAAAGGAGGGGGACCAGGATGAAAGTGGAGGAGTGTGAAGGGAGGCTGTGATTGCATTTTTGCCATACAAATCTCACATAACACCTGAGTAGTTATTGAACTGTACATAGTTCCTGACTGTTGCCCATAGCCCAATGGAAGACGACAAGAGAGAACAGAGGGCTGGAGATGCCAGTTGAGACTTAGCAGAGTACTTTAAAGAAGAGTGCCTCGGGCATATACTGTATCTATGCGTCTGTAGGTGTGTGTGTGTGTGTGCATGTGTGTGTAGCATTGGCAAAGAAGGTGATTTTGGTTACTATTTCTATCTGTTTCTCTGTTGCTGTCGGTCCAGGTTTTGGTTTAGACACACACACACTCACTAGTAAAAAAAATCTTCAAAGCTTAATATGTAACTACTGAATTCTTAATAATGGTCAGTTACTAGAAAAATAGAATACATGATACTTACTGAAGTAACATTTTGTGATATTTATCAATAAATGGCGACCAAATATCTAAGAGTTCAACTGTTTTGATGAATCTTGTTTTTATAATTAGCTGTTAATGAGTCTGCAAAGCCATCAACTGAACCATTTTCATATTTACTGCTTTTTTAACAGTAATCACTTTGGTACCAACCCTGCTTTCTTATTCCAAGTGCCTGAATTGTCAAGTCTAAATGATGGGCTCACTATGTGAGGTTTTTATAGGGTAATTTGGTAGCACTATATTGCTTTTGTATTTCCTTTTTTCAAAAAAAAGAAAAAAAAATCACAGGCTGGCAATTTCCTTGCTGCAGAGGCCAACCACAGGCGAATGAATAGAGGAAACGCTAATTAGCACTGCAGGATTTGTTAAACAATTCCTCTTGAGGATGGAGCAGCATTGCAGCAAGAAGGTAAATATTTGAAGTTGT
The DNA here is from genome assembly GCF_900408965.1 of Simochromis diagramma. Classification (NCBI taxonomy): domain Eukaryota; kingdom Metazoa; phylum Chordata; class Actinopteri; order Cichliformes; family Cichlidae; genus Simochromis; species Simochromis diagramma. Next base: position 4,168,682 of record NW_024387477.1, read on the forward strand.
ACAGTGGTTACATCTCTAAGTGTCTACGCTGCGTATGTGTGTGTGTGTGTGTATATGTGTGTTTGTGTCTGCAAGTCTAGGGGTCTAGCACTCTGATTAGCTGGCTGGCGTGAGCGCTTTTACTTTGAAATTATCAGCCGGGTGGCGAACGCAAACGCATTTTATGCTTTTCCAGCAATTACATTCCTACTATATGATGGACATGCAGAGAGAGAGAGAGAGGAAGAAGAGGAGAGAGAGGGATAAAAACTCCCACCGGGCCACATTTTGCCTGGCTGCAGCACTGAGTGTTGTACTCTATATAATAAACAACCTCTGATGCATTTCACATTGTCCTCTCACTAATTCATGACCCCAATTTTATTAAGGAAAATGAGTTTTGTGGACAAACTTGTGGGTCAGAAGGGAAGAGTGTGAGCGATTCCATGGGAGAGGGGAGCATTACAGTGCCAGGGGCTACTGCATTCCTGGAATGAAAATTCATAAATAATGCAGAGCTGGATAACAAAAAGAACTCCCCCGCTGTCTCGCACAGCACTGCACTATCCAAAGGCCATGCAATATCACTCAAATCTCAGAAAAACACAAATTATTGGAAGTAAGCGAACAGTTTTTTTGTTTTGGTTTTTTTTTGTTAGTGGTTTCTTGACACAGGACAATGGGATCTGCTGACAGCCGAGGCAAAATGCCAGCATCCTAACAATCGGCACTCGGGGCCCAAATTGTCAGGAAGTTGCACTGAAATAATGATGTGACTCCAAGCCAAGGAACTAAGCAGCTATTTTGGATTTCCAAAACACCATATGCACCGCCCGCTTAAGAACAACAATTGTGAAAATTAAAAAGTGCAACAACTGAGGGAGATAATTAGCACAGCGACAACTGCTAACTGCTGCTGAGAGTGAAGCCGGAGAGTGTGTGTATGTGTGTGTGTGTACGTGTGTGTGTGCTAGCTCGAGTTTAAATGTACAATCTGGAATATCCGAGTGATTGAAGGGTAGTGTGGTGAGTTGGTTGACTGACAGGAAGGCCTTATCAGTGGTGTGTGCGCAGCATTTAATTGCTGAAGTGACATTTCAATTCAAAGGCCTGTCCTGTGGTTGTTAAGGTGTTGCCATTATGGGTGTGCCATTTAAAAAAAAAATGCACTTAATCACTGTTGATCATTGCGGAAGGACTGAAAGTCATCTGCATGTATGCGACTGACAAAAAGGCCGCCACCACGACGCGAAGCCAATCTACACCAGAGCACCAACCATCAACCTCTGCTGGTCCAGTGCATGCACATCATCTCCCTATGACTAATGTGACTAAAAGAGTGTGCGTCCATATGGTGAAGAAGAGAGCATGTGTGTATGTGTGTTATCAAGCCTCCTGTACAAGATGCACTCTATTAATCACATGGAGCTGAGACAAAGTGCCTGATTTTTATCATGACTATCAATAACGTGCAAGCCGAAGAAGAATAAAGCACAGCTACAGCTTCGTTGTGAGCAAAGCCAGCTAGGGCAGTGACACGGGAGGGTTACACCGTGTGACAAAAATCCCCACAGTTCAAAGCTTGCAGCAGAAGCCACACCGGGTTGGTTTGCTTTTGTTGTTTTCTTTTTTTTGAACACTCCAAAATAATAATGCAGGAATCAGGTATGCCAGATGGGTGAAACAGTCCAAACACTAATGCAGCTCTCTGAGAGATGTGTACAGTGGCTGTAGTGGGTGATGCATTAGATGCATGTATTAGAGATGCTGATGAATTATAGCTTATGATTAAAATGCTTTTGCCTCCCCTCAATCAAACAAAGCCAGATTTAATACCATCGGAAAAGATGTGGAATGCTTCTGAGAGTTCAAAGCTAATGGAATAATATATCTGGAGAATTCCTCAGAAATCTGCATTATTCATATATTTGTTTTCCTTATTTGTTGTTGTCTTATCTATGACTTATTTATTTATTTATTGGAAATGTGCCTTGAGTGGTTTACTCCAAGCAATTATTTATAATCTGCTGTGAAGGGGAGAAGTGAGGAGGTCTAATTTAAGTCTCTCAGAGCCTATCCATCTCGGTGCAATTTGCGCTGCCTTCACAATAATTATGATTTATCAAAATGCATTTGCCGCCTGTTAATTATTTACCCTCACACATTTTTAAACTGCGCCAACGTGGAAAATAGATATCACGCAGCTCAATAATTTAGGCCAGAAACTGCCTCACCAGCCATCCAGAAGGGCTAGGAGTTGACATGAGAGATGTAAAAATAACAGAGAAACACAGTGGGTCACGGTGCCTGTTGGACCTATACTGGTGGTAATGTCTAGCCCGGGCCCGGGTAGGCGCGTCAGAGAGATCTACACCCCCGGGATCTGATTGCTGATGGAGATAAAGCGGACGAGTCAGAAGTGGAGCAAAACACAACAACAAAAAAACCCCAACAACTCAAGGCTGTGAGTGTTCCGAAGCAAAACGGCTACGACACATACAAAGCTGGCAGCCTGCTGCTCCGCGCACTGTACTCGGATCGTCATCATTTAGACAGGTTGTCACACACACAGGCACAAAGTCTGCATCCCCACACTTCAAACGAGGTGCACTGGTTTTCATAAAAGCCCAACCACACACACGTACACAAACACACTCACATACACACGCACACACACACACGTTTGTATACTCTCCCCCTCTCTGCGTGTCTGCCTCACTCTGTCATATACGGCACACACACACGCGCACAGACACGCACAGGTCATAGCACTGCACGGCGCATCAGAACAGCTGATAATCACCATTCCCGTGAAACTCACGTTGTCTCGGCACCCGAGCCTCGTTTAGCCAAGCAGCACCGTAGCCCGATCTCCCTCCCCCGCTTAATGAGCCCACTAAAAAGGCCAGAACTGAACGTGCCGCTTACCTTCCCGACGTAAAGCCATCCCTTTAGTCCGTGCTATAAGCAGCCTGCAAAAGCCGAAGTGTGTGCTATCCCCCCTCCCCACCACCGGCAGAAATGTGACTTGAGCTCCGGTTAAAAAATGTGGACGAGACACCCTCTCTCCGCGGTCTGGTTTCGAGGCGGCGGTGCTGATGATGCTGATGATGCTCGCTCTGAAATGCCGACGGAGGACGACGAGACGATTTTGCGCGGGGAGGAAGGGATCTCCTCGCACGGGGCTGTGCGCGAGCCAGCTCCGCTGTGCGGTGTGACAGGGATCCCGGCGCGGTGCGTTTAGCCGCAGTTGAACCCGATGATGCTGTTGCTGGTGAGGCTCGGTGGTGCTATAACAGTATCCCTGGATCATACCACCGCACCGAGGAGAAGGGGGTGTGGCACAGACCGGCCATAGACACAAACACTTGCAGGCGTCAGGAGGTCGTCTGGATCACTAGTCAGACTCGTTCAGGTGGTGCCATATGGCTGCACACCGTGGTCCTGCGCTGGAATGCTGACTCATTAAGACGAGGAAAAGTTTCGCTTTTTCATCCGGTCCCACGGAGCAACAGGCCCGAGAGCTGCAGAGGTGCAATTTCACCCCCACCCCCCATAAAAAAAACCCTAATATAAAAATTATACAAAAAAGTATAAATAAAATAAACTCCATGTTGTTGCGAGGAACAACATGGACCAACAGAACAACATAGGACCCAAAGAAAGCCTTAATAATCAACAGCATTCACTTCAATTACTTTTAAGCAGAAGATGGAATATGGCATTAATTTATGGCTGCAGTGGGCCTGGTGTGTTATTACACCTGCACACCATCTCATAAGATGTGTTTTTCTTTGCTAAATTAGCCACCTAATGATTCTGACCTGTGCTCTATGTGCGATGCATTGGAGTGGGTATTTACAGCCAGCCTGCTACAAACAACTTGTGAATGACAGGGGTTCTAATGATGCAGTTTATTATTTCCCCAAAGCGCTGTACGCGCGGGGCTACAAACAACCATTTTGACAGCTGCTTCAGTCTACCCGCCTTTCAGCCTGTCTTGCTATATCCCCCCAACACAACACAGCAGTATGCATCTTTTATCAACAATAGGTTTTGGCACTTTTCGTCAGTTTCATCGGCCAGTCCGCTCTAAACAGTTCCGCCCCCCCTCCCCCTCCCCCCGAAAGGGAAGAGGTTATCCAAGAGGAGACCTCAGTGAGGGGAAAAGATCTCCAGGTCCTTGTCCGTTTGATGTTAACTGTGCCTGGCTGATGCAGAAATCACCAGTGTGTGTCAGTGTGCCAATATGCAGCTGCCTGGTCACTACAGGACCATGCTCCCTTTAACTGCACAAGACTCTAATGGATTTTGATCAGGATTCAGAGGGACTCCCCCCGGATCTCTAAAGGTGCTTTCTTACACTGTGGAGAACAGTGCGTCTCTCTAACTCCCTTATTTGCCTGCAGAGTCCTAATGGCAGGCACATTACACCTCCGGTGGCTGGGTAAACGCTCTTTTAAAAGAGCACTTCCTCTTTTTGCCTGACACATCTCACTGAGACATCTCCTTGACAACCAGCTCATTGCAGAGATTTGAAATGTCACAGTGTTTTACTGTGATTCTTTTTGAACATTATTGTCTATGGAGGAGAGCGATAATAGATGTGGAGAGGGGTTGGTTGGGGGGGTGGGGGGGGACTGGCCTTGCTATACAGGAGAGACTTATTAAGGACAGGATGACACAAAGAAAATGAAAGTAATGTTTTATAACTAGCCCTGGCATACAGCTATGATACAGTGTATCTAATACACTTCATGCTGGGGAAAGTTTATGGAGCAAAGTCAGACAACATTTTATTTGATAATAAGCCTCATTAGAGCTGCAGAAGCTGTATGGTGCTGGTTAGAGTGCATTTCAGACGTAATGTCAGTTGCATTGAATCTGGTGTCACCGCATTATAGTTAAAGTGACACGACCTAATTAAACAGTATCTCATCAGGCTATAAATAAATAAATAAATGCAGTTGGTCGAAACAAAAAAGATGAGCTTGTTCTCCATAAGACCATGTTTGCTCATCTAATTATTCCTGCCCTATTTGGAAAACATGGAAGCTCAGCTGGGGTGTACAGGGAGGAACAGCTAGCACAGAGGTGGATTTAGAGGTTCATAAAAGACGATGTGAGAGTCTAAAGAGAAAGCAACCGCTACTGGTGTGAATGCTAAGATGGTAGTCTGGCAGGAATCACTTTAATGGGAAGTTGTCCGCAGTCCTCCCACCCGTCCTCTCCCCTTGATTACGAGCATGCTCATCCCCTATGACACATCTATTAAAACCTGCGTGATCGGGGTACGTTGCACTTCACATGCTGTCATGAAACAAGGGCTAGATCTATAATGCAGCCTTGCCTTAAAGCTACTTCAAGCCTTAGCACTGATATTGGATTCCAAGTATCCCTGCACTACTTCACTTCACAGCTGGAGGCAGTTTCCTTGAGCATTACTTAGTCTCATACATGCAAACTGCAAAGCCAACACAGCTTCTACTTCTCGGAACTCTTTGCTCCTTGTGGGCTGCGTTCGATTGGCCGGTGATCAATCTTTCCACCACGGAAACCAAAAAAGGCAGCCGTTGCACATTGCAACTAGAAACTAACAATTATTCTCTCAATAGTTTGTAATTCTCTCTGTTGATTATCTCCTTTATTTTCCCCTCAGTGTGGTTGCCTCTTCCTGCGCAGTCTTCTAAAAATATTCCTTCCATTTTCTACAATTTCTCTTATTTTTCTGCTTTATTTCACCCCCATCTCTCTCTCAATCCCCCTGCCTAGCACCATCCTCTCTCCAGGGTGACGTTGCTGAAGGGGTTTCTCTCATTCTCTAATAAGGGATCTTGGATCAGTGCTGTCAACAATGCTCACCAGCTGCAGCAGAGATACAGTATTATTCTGCCCTTGCAGTGGATGGCCTGATCTCGGGGGACGTTAAGAGTTAACTGGGGTATTCTTTCTCCAGAAGGGTGTTAGGGATGTGCTCCATCACTCTCTCTCCCCTCTGTTCTCCACCAGTGCTCCAGCATCACCCAGTCAGCCATACGCAGCTCGAGTATCTCACCGGAGACAGAGCCAACCATTTATTGAAATCTTTTTTTTTTCTCCTCTTTTAAATGACAGAGCTGTGACCTTTCCCGATGCATACGCTTCACGACCATAAATTCTCGCAGATTTCATTTTACATTTCCTCCAAGCATTCACAACCAAATTAACACCTCCACAGCCTTCAACCTACAGGCAAGAATCCAGTATTTTCATCTTCAATTATTACTTCTTTTTTTTTCTTCTAAAGACAAAAAAAACTTTTCGATAGCACTCTCGAAAAAAAGGGGGTGGTATAATCTGTCCTGAAAAACACACACATTTTGACAGCATCGTCAAAGCCTGTCCTTTCCTAAGCCTGTCATCTGCTTCCCATCGAGAAAAGGAAAGGGGAAGAAAAGAAGTGAGCATGGAGAGGTAGCTATTGATTAACCAACAACAGTAAGAGCCCTAATGTGTGAGCACGGTGAACCAGTTTCAAAGTGTTGACAGATGAAACAGCTATATAACCTCACCCAGGCGACACATTCTCCTTCAAACCTTTCTCTCATAATTAGTCATATCCCTGAAAGGGCATGACATTAATAAATTCCACTTCAAAATCCACATGTATAAACTGAGCAGGATTTAAAAGAAAGCTATATTTTTAAGCAGCACTGCTCTGACATTCAATAGCTAGTGAAGAGCGAGGAGGAGATTGCACTACAGAGGACGCAGAATGATACAGGGGGGAGGACATCACTGCACCAAAGACGGGCTCCGAGCACGTGATGCAGGAATTATTGATTTATAAGGCATATCTTTATCCTTACAGTATGCATGAAAGCGAAGAGAACATCAAGAGCATCTCTCAATCACCTTGAGCAATGGAATCAAGTCTTTGTTCTGGGCTTAACAAAGCTTCAACACACACACGCACACTCTTTGGTCCCAAAACCAAGGCTAAAAAAAAAAGCTTTTTACTTTGGTCCCCTAAAATCTAAGGATTGTTCCCAAAAGGATCAAAGTGTATATGTATGTTTCAGCAGCTTTTGTATTTAAGTGTGTGTGGCGTTGAGTGCTTTCCTCAGACTGTGCAAAAAGCCCTCAGATACCGAACGCCATCCTAAAGCACGGGCACTTCTCCTCTCCTCCTTTTATCACTGTACACTTCTTGCACTCGCTACCCTGCTTACCTGTGACAGGCGCTCCTTTCAAAAGCACCTCATTGCATTTCAAACGCCAGTGACTCCCACTCCCGTTTCCAAGACTCCCACGCAGACGTACGCGCACGCAGCTGTCAGCTGCCCAAATACTGTATATCCCCTGGCCTTCCCTCCCACCCCTTCCTGAACTAACTCCTCCACAACCTCGAGTTGTTGAGAAAATAATATTTTATGCATGCCACAGCAGCCCACACACAGACACAGCTTATGAAAGACATACCGAGCCTACTTCGCTGCCAACATTTGTGTGAGTGTCGTGCGTGTCTCCGTCTGCGCTCACGTATATTTGTGTGCTGCTTGTTTTTATATGCTAAATTAAGATGCACTTAAATGATGTTCTTGTATTTAAATGCAAGAACACATTGCGCAGCACTCGCTTTGCAGTGTCTCAGGGATCAATATACATTGTGCGGATGCTGTGTCTATAAAACTTAGAGGTCCAAAAGGCCACGGGAGTCTAGTTTTGGCATAGGCACCACATTCTCGGGAGAATTCATCACAGCAGCGGATTCAGATGGAGTCTGCCTACATACCTTAGCATTTGTCAAAACAGGAGAGGACACAGTACAATGAATTTGCATCTGTTTGAAGTGGTATTATTAATTCATGCCAATGAATGCCTGCATAAGGGAGACTGGGTAAAATCTGAAAGGGGGGAAAGTCCCAGTAAACAGAGGGACTGTTTGATCTCGCTGCGTCTTCTTGTTCTTGTGCAGCTTGTTGAAGCTATATTGTTGTCCAAGCATCTTTATGACTACAGGAGGTGCCCCGTATTAGCCGAGCCCATTTGGGAACAACAGGCTGGTATATATGCATGGGCCTATCTTATTTAATCAGCATGTGTTGAGCTAAATGACAAGCCATTATCACTGACCACTCATTGACTACTGCTCAGTTTCTCAAACAGCCCAAGCAAAAGGTCAAACAGCGATAATGAGTAGAGAGAAAGAGCTATTCCTAATTAGACATGAATGTAAAATCTGAATGTGAAATTAGGCCCGGTACGCGGGAGCAGGAGATAGAGCGTGACCAGTGTATTCCAGCTGCACGCGATATATTTACTCTTTTCTCTGTTTTATTGCTTCACACCGGTTAGCCCCAGAGTGTGCACACAATGGATTGTGTGTATTTCTCATGATTTATATTTAAGCATTCACATGGTGTGAATTGTTGCACCGCAAGGTTGCCAGTGCTTGCATACTGCACATGTGTGCGCGTGGTACCCATGGGTAGATTGTGCATATGCTGGCATAGCGATTTGGGTGTGTTTGAGTGAGTGGGGTGGTGGTGACAAATATAGTGGTGGCACATTATCAGCAGCAACACAAACACAGGCTGGCAGCATCCCAGCTGTTAAAAGGGGTCTTTATTTGTGCGTGTGCGTGGCTGTGTGCGTCTGAATTAAGGCAAAAGAAACAAGGAAGGGTAGTGCCAAGGAGGGAGGTTTTTGCCTTCAGGGAGAGTGGTAATTACATGAGAGTGCGCCGAAGATAAAACATATTAATGGTAATACTGGTCAGAGGGGTGCTGTCCTTGGGGTTTCCTGGAGAAACATTTTAAGCATGTTACAGTGCTGTTGATTTAAATCTGCAGCAAACACTGTAATTCCCCTCTCCGGTTTCTTCCTGTTTCTGCTCGAGCCAATGAAGTTGTCAGCACGTCTTTCCCATCTTTCAACCAGTGGGCTTAAGCTCAAGCCCCGGTGACAGGAAGCATTTACTTTGCTTAAGTGTCCTTGAGCATTTTTTTGACTTAATCTCCATCTGCTCTAGGGGCGCTGTTCTGTTGTTAACCTGTGCTCCCTGCAGAGGCTTGTAGAGCAGAATTTCACCCTACAGGCCACACAGCTTCCCACAGAAGCGGCTCTGACCATGGTGCTGAAATACAGCAGCTAAAATCAAGACATATGCCGTATCCAACTTTATAAGTGACATGCTAATTGTAACCAATACTCAGTATGCATAGCGTTCATTCTGGAAAAGTGCTGAAATTAAGCATACTCAAAGATAACAGTATGCATACTAAATTCACTTGTATTCAAGTGCGCTGTTGATGGAGGTTATTATCCCACAATGCTGCAGAAAAGCTCTTCGCAGCTGGGGACGAAAAAAATAAAATAAAATAAAGCAAATTGTGTACGGCAGTGAGACTGCTTAAGGAATATCTCGGAAAACAAACATTTAGATTTCTCTTTGTGGAAGAGAATAATTTGATATTCAAAGAAAACACACTTTCTCTGAGAGATTTAGAGGAGAAGATTGATAGCATTTCCTCAGCTTCTAGCACCCAGCTGTGAACAACAGAGAAAGATAGCCTTCCGACTTCACATGTCAGCACAAATCCTATATTATTTCCTTCTATTTTAGAAGACAGAGCCGTCAAAAGTTAGATTAATTAGTTGTGTACTCACTGAAGCAAAAGGAAAAAAAATAAATATATGTATATACCGTATTTCCCGGACTACAGAGCGCACCTGAATATTAGCCGCACAAGCTAAAATCAGGGGAAAATCCTGTTTTGTACATACATTAGCCGCACCTGACTAAAAGCCGCAGGTGTTTCAATGTTGACTTATCATATGTAAGAGAATTGTCAAAAAAAGAACAAAGCGAATTGTCAGGAAAGAGATGGCTGTTTGGAGACATCACTTTTATTAATATTTTGAAAAACAAGTTATGGGTACATATTTGCACATGTACTGTGCTTCATAAATGAGTAACAAATGTAGTACATAACAATAACCTACAGCACACCAGAAAAATAGATTCGGACTACCTTTTAGGCTCAGGTGCAGTGACACGGCTTTAACAAGAAGAAAAGTCAGTCACTCACCATCATCTTTCTCTTCTTCCTGCGCACTAAAACCACCAAAGTCCTCTTCTCCAGTGTCGGAAACGAACAGGCTCAGGATGGCTTCGTCATCCACTCTCCGCTTCTCTCCTTCGTTGTCACTTTCAAAACCAAAGAAATCCTCGTTGTCAGTGTCAGAGTCGAACACCCTCAGAAGGGCCGTGGCGGTGTCCTCCTCTCCATCATGCAGCAGTCCAGCCCTTCGAAATCCGTTGGTGATCGTGGATGTTTTCACACTTTTCCACGCTGTCAGAATCCAATGGTGGAGTTGGGCATAACTTGCTTTTCGCAAGTTTATCGCCGCTCATCATCCAGCTGAACGCGTAGCGCTACTTTGAAGTTTGTTTTTCGCGCTACTTCGTACGGCACTACGTTGTCTGGCGGATGGACATGTGACCAACATACCACTCTTGAACCCCGATCCTTCCGCCAGGCAACGTAGTGCCGTACAACAGCGGAACAAACAAAACAAATCCGCTCATGGACAATCCATAGAAAAGCCGCACCTGACTAAAAGCCGCAGGGTTCAAAGCTTGTGCAAAAAGTAGCGGCTTATAGTCCGAGAATTACGGTATATATATATATATATATATATATATATATATATATATATATGGTACACAGTGTCCCAGTGTCAATGCATTTCTGCTAGGAGATAAAACAATTGCTATGAGCATACATTCAGTTAATACAGATAATAGAGGTGGTAAAGAATCTAATCTCATCGCGGCAAAACTCTAACAACACAGTAAATCATCTTTACTTTTACCGAGGACAGACCCACACGCTTACATGTGTGGTGCTCTGGAGAGGGCCAGCTCTGAAACAGTAAATGTTATCTGGGTGAGGCATAGCACATTCAGAATATTAAAATGAATAATTAAAAATGCCTAATAATTTCTGCTCTGTGCTATATGTGATTAGAGCAGGATTAAAGGAGAAGCCTTGAAAAAAAAAGCTCTGTAGTTGTGATTGCTATCAGAGTAGCATGAGTTAAGAAACAAAATTTGCTCAAGGATCAACATTTTGCAGACAGATTAATAACATATTGACCAAAAACTCACATTTTACATCTGTGTTCTTTAAGCTTTAAACTCACAAATATCACCAGACTCCCAATAACTTGTTTTGCACCCTTTTTGTATTTCAGTGGATCACAATGAGAATTCAGCTGTGACTGCCCTTGGCTCCAAATTACTCTCAGGCAGACTGTGGTACGTGGATGGGTTAGTGAACAACAATAGAGTGACTTATCAATCCAGCTTTGAATGATCATGTTTCCGCTCCTTACGACGCTCATCATGACCAAGGATGGTTGCTTTCTCTTTTTCTCTCGCGCTGTTATATTAAAGATAAACAACAAAAATAGCTTGGGTGTATTTAAATGTTTTCATCCCTCCTCACAAAGGTAGCTATGAGCCAAAACAGTTTACAGAACCGAAATGCCCTCAAAGCACGCTTTCTCTGGCAGCTTTTTAGTGATGGAGTCTGTAAGCATATTATTTTCTGACAGTGTGAACAACTAATTTAAATTGGGAGATTTCAGTGTTTGTTTTGTTGTTGTTGTTGTTTGTGCTCTGATCTCTGGTTTGAATCAGACTTTGATAACAAGCCTGTGCTCAGACTGCATCGCTGCGCTGCAGTTTTCGGACAGAAATAAATGTGCCCTTGAAAAGGTGTGAGACGCTGTGCAGGAAGCTCTGAGGTAGGGTTTAGGTTACTGTTGTTTGCTGAATCAACCCACATTAATGGACACTCATGTTGAGACGTCCACCTTTACAACATAAACATGTCTGTTCACAGCCTGGTACAAAAAAAATGGTTTTACAGTTATAGAAACACGGTAAGGAGAAAGTTTGCATGACTCGGGGTGTGGCTTCTTTTTCTGACAGGTGGATATCATAAACAGTGGACTCGTGCTTTGCTTGCTGTCATGTTGTTTGCTTTTATTAAGCCTTATATGGATGAAAGGGTGGAACCTTCTTTTATCAGCTATCTTATCAAGCTCCGTTATAAACCATACGTTTTTGGTAAACACATATATTGGCTAATTAGTGCTAAGGAGTGAGTTAGTAAAATACTAGAATCCTGCTCCTCACATACAAGGTCTTAAATAATCAGGCTCCATCTTATCTTAATGACCTTATAGTACCATATCACCCTATTAGAGCACTTCTCTCTCACACTGCAGGCTTACTTGTTGCTCCTAGAATATTTAAAAGTAAAATGGGAGGGAGAGCCTTCAGTTTTCAGGTGGCCCTGAATCCTCCCTTAGTTATGCAGCAATAGACGTAGGCTGCTAAGGGACTCCCATGATGCATTGAGTTTTTCTTCTTCAGTCACTTTTCTCACTCAATATGTATTAATAGACCTCTCTGCACTGAATCATACTTGTTATTAATCTCTGTCTCTCTTCCACAGCATGTCTTTACCCTGTCTTTCTTCTCTCACCCCAACCAATCACAGCAGATGGCCGCCCCTCCCTGAGCCTGGTTCTGCCGGAGGTTTCTTCCTGTTAAAAGGGAGTTTTTCCTTCCCACTGTTGCCAAAGTGCTTGCTCATAGGGGGTCATATGATTGTTGGGGTTTTTTTCTCTGTATGTATTATTGTAGGGTCTACCTTACAATGTAAAGTGCCTTGAGGTGACTGTTGTTGTGATTTGTAATCCACTGTAAACCCCAGCAATCAGACAACCCCCAATGAGGAAGCACTTGGCAACAGTGGGAAGGAAAAACTCCCCTTTAACAGGAAGAAGCAGGCAGAACCAGGATCAGGCATTTGTCACAACTGTTTGGGGGTAAGGGGAGGGAGACAAGATAAAAGAGAGCCAGAGATTAATAATGATGATTAAATGCAAAGTGATTAAGCAGGTGGAGGGTGGGAAAGAAAAACTCCCTTTTAACAGGAAGAAACCTCCAGCAGAACCCTCTCAGGATGGGGCGGTCGTCTACCATGACTGGCTGGAGGGCCAGGGTGAGTCGTGCCCCCTAACTCAATCGTCCAAGTGGATGAGCTTTGAGTTGTTATGAAGATAAAACTATTCATAATGGCAAAAACAATCTTCTTTTGCACCAGGCTTTAAGCATGCTGTTAAATGCAGTAATGTTTTTGCGTCTGTGGGGATCGACTCTTAGAGGAACTGCAATTTTTGCCACTTCCACACTGGCTTCATTTTACAGCTCCACAGGTTGGCCCTTGGTGATTACTCAGGCACGTGGCTGTACTCAAAAGCTGTCCAGCCACATCTCATTCCCCGGGCATCAAATTATACCGTTTTGTCAAAGCTGCCGACGTGTCTCAGTTACACATAAGGTGTCATTTGGCAGCGTTACATGACACACGGGGTTATGGCATCAGTCATCCCCACCTCATCATTTTACAGCAGTGCGGGGTTGCTATTTTTAAGTGGCACATTTTAAATAACTCTACATATTTTTTTTTGACCAATGACTAATCAGTTTTCAGTGTGGGAACCTAACCCAGTCCAAGCAAAAAGTGACAATTAAACACGAGCCAGTGGGGAAAAAAGGAGGAAATAATGCAAACACAAAGGACCAAATGCTGTCGAAAAAAAGGTCCATGAAGACATCTTGTGCTTAAGGGTAAGACAGAGGTAGTGCCTGTCAAAAATGAGTTTAGCAGCTTGTTAGGCTTTAGCTGAGCTAATCTGATCTCTTAAACTTGTTGTAGTGTTGGTGCTTTTTGAAATATTTTTAATGCAGTTATATGACAAAGAACTGTGCTCCAATTTAGCTGATTTAGAAATGTAATTATTTAGTTAGGGCTGTATCAGGTGACCTCAAACCCTCCCTTAGTTAGTAGGTCTAGGCTACTGGGAGTGTCTCATGAGTGTTTCTTCTTCACTCTCCACGTGTTTACACACAACTCTGCATTTAATCATTGTTATTAATACATGTTTCTCTTTTGTCCTGTCTCCTTCCCCTCACGTCCAACCAGTTGTGGCAGATGGCTTCTCCTCCCCGAGCCTGGTTTTTCCTGTTAAAAGGGAGGTTTTCATTCCCACTGCTCCCCCACTCTCACTTCCCATTGCTCAAAGTAGTTGTCTGATTGTTGGGGTTTTGTCTGTATTATTGTAGGGTCTTTACCTCACAATATAAATCCCACTGAGGCAACTGTCGCTGCAGGCGAAGCTACTATTAACTGCCAACTTAGCATTGCACACTTTCATTCAAATATTTCTCCCTCCACAAAGACACAAAATGCTAAACTGAGGCTTCAAAACACAACTTCACAAACTACAGTCTCTAATGCTGCCTATTGTGTGTCATTCAAGTCAAATCAAAACACACCTGCATAGCCCTGACATCTTTTCAAAAAGAATCCCCCTTTCCTGGACTTCCTCTGTAATTGCTGTTTACATAAATATGAAATTTTAAAGCTTCATATCGAGGCCCTCACTGTTCCTTCTTGCCACAGATTACAGTTCTTCATGTCTCTGACTGCATGCTTCATTGTCTCATGCTGAACAAGGAATTTGGCACGACTTAGATGACTCCCTGATGGCTCTGTGATGGATACCAATCTGAATGTGAACTTTCACATGAAAACTGAAGAGTCTCACTCCACTTTCTGTGTGTCTCTAAGGTTTGTGGGTGTCATATTAAACAAGGAGCACTGTTATATTTATGGAACATTCTGTATTCTAGCTACCAAAAGATGTGAGGTACAGTGCAGGATACCCTGCGGCCTCATGCCAAGTTTGATGGGAAGGAGAAGTGAAGGGGTAAGTCAGACCTGCAAGTCTGGGGTATTGGGTTGCATTTAAGTAGTGTGTGTGTGTGTGTGTGTGTGTGGCAGTGGATGGGAACTTGAAGACATCGATAGGTGATGTTGAGGACCGGATTTGAAAGTTGTACAGGCACCGTGGGGCTGATCCAAAAGGCATCAATGATTCTGCAGGCGTGAGAGAGTACAGTGTTGTTGATCTGTGATGGAGCATCAGTTGGCAAGGCGTTAAACGCTCCTCCGTTAACACTTTCACACGCAGCTTGTCAGTGTAATAAAAGCCTACAGGCAGACATGTGCAAATACTGTAAACTCTTCCCTCCACTTTGATTTAACCTTGTTAAGCTGTTTCACAGATATTTTTCTGAGTGGAGATGGATTTTCCGCCTGACATCTGATAGGCGAGTTAATTAAGACAGTGACATTATTAAAGCCAAGAGTGATTGTGGCGTGTTTTTTATTAATTCACTATCTGACCTTTCCTCTGGATTCAAGCTAACACCTGATACCTTTGCAATTACGGTATCACACCCCGAAGCTTTCGGAGAAAATGGAGAGCGCTTTGAATTTGGCTGTTAACATCTCCACTCTCAGCGTGTGGAGTTTTCCGTTTTGTTTCTGTGTCCTTCTATGACACTAAAGCCCCGTGGAGTGACTGGTGACTGCGTGGAGTGACATATCAAGGCAAGTCACACATACAAGGCAGACATTTTCTGCATATGGTATGAAGGAGGTCTGTAACAAAGCTATTGTGCGAGATATAAAAACAGCATTTTGTTTGAATATTACTTCTCAGAAAAGGTCGAAACTTTAAATAGGAGATATCTGACATTTACATAAATACAAAAAAAAAGAGTAATTTCCAAAACCAATTTCCCACTTGTACAGCTCAGCTCGAAGAACTCACAGCCTGTAATATTAAGCCAACGAAATTATTCATTGATTTTGTCTAAAAAAGCCACCGTGTTACACAACATAGGGCTTTCAGCAATAAAGTTATGAACCAATGAGACTCAAAGGGCAATGATGACAAACAATGCTGGTGGGATCCCACTCTCTAGTTAATCCCGTGACTTTCCCTTTGGCCAAAAGTCATGAAATGACAGTTTGTTATCAGGTGCAGTTGAGCCAACATTTGCACAGCTTATCCCACGAGCAGAAACATTACTATTTTTATCTGACACTCTATTTGTTTAAATCCATAAAATTAGTCATCTTTGACTGCAGGTAAAAACTTAAAATTGGTGTGTTTTAAAGTGGAATTTGAAAGCCTTAGAGCTATGATTTCTGGTAATACGATCCCCATAATTAAGCATTAAAATCTGATTTTTTTTTGGTTTTTGCATTTAACCAAAAGCTAGAGAAAGATTCAGCATTAAATATTTTTACTTTGCCAAATCGCTAAGCAGATATTGCTAAGCTAAGCGCCTAGATACAAGTGTCCTTCAGTTATAAGGCTCTTAAAGTGGCATGTCAGTCTAAGAAAAGCACACGTGCGAATTAAATTTAAAAAATAATAATAATAGTGATGATGATAGCCTAATTCCTTTCAGCTGCTTCCGTTTCAGAGTTCTGAAGGCTATTAATGTGTACGCTGGCTCACAGCCATGTCTTACTGTGGCACTTAAACACAGCACAGCTATCATTAATGTAATTAGCAACACCTGTGCTTTTCCTATAATTAAAAGTAACACTGTAAAGTTATCCACTTCTTTGGCATCTTGTCTTTCAGGAGAGAGCTGATGGGGTGAGAACCCTTTCAGCTATTTGCTTTGGTTTTCCAACCACAGATTTTCTACTTGCACAGCCCTGTCACTCTAACCAACACAGAGGTTTATCTTTGCTCATCTTAGCACAAAAAGTAAGAACATTTGTGTTTGGTTGATTATTCTTTTGTTGTAGCAATGTTTCTTGGCAATAAATCTTGTACTGTTGGAAAGCAACTGAATTACATCACATTTTATTAATTACAAATTGCTAATATGTCTTGTTTCTTCAGACCTCATCCAATCCAATAAATGACACCAAACAAGAGTCAGTAGCAGAATAAGCTGTTTGGCTTTGCAAGAAAAGATTTGGCAAGTTTTTTATGAGCACAACCCACACGCTCAACTCTGCTGCTCAACCTACAAATGCATTTTTCTTACAAATTTGGCAACATTTAAAGAGAATAAACAGGCTTTCCAATGGTATAAAATTTATTCCCAAGAAGCACTGATGCAATAAAGAAATAATCACCCAAACGCAAATTTCCTTAACTTTTATACTGTTTGGATATGTTTTTTTAAGCTACATTCTGCTTTTTTTAAGTGTTGCAGATTTGAATTATTTACAATTTACCTTTTGCATATCCTTCCGTATGATGAGATGATGGGACTTTTACTAGCTCTCCTCCTGGGGGATGAATATGACAGGAAGATATAATTATGTTAGTTTGCGCAGCTAATGTTACTTCATGTGTTTCTGGCGCCTCCACAGCCCACTTAGGTGGCAATCTCGCAGCTCAGTCCACCAATTTGCTGTGAGTTTAACTGCCAGTTCCTCCCTCTGTACATTTCAAAGTCCTCGCTGGTTCTCAGATGCTTTCGTGGTTTTCTTTTATCCACTAGCTTAGGCTAATGATAGCACAGCAAGGCAAGCAACAGGTCAAACAGCAAACCTTCAACTTTGAGAAAACAAGGAAAAACAACTTCAAAAGCTCTTTTGTTCCTTTAAATGCCACGCTTAATGCAAACAGGTTAGTCCAGTTCAAACATTTAATTCTTTCCACAAGTAAAAGTTTAAATGCAAATGAAAAAGTAACAGCCCTCACTGGAAATAAAATGGACTTCTGTGCAGGGCTGTCACGTCAGACTCATAGAGCTAAAAGAATACCGACTGATACTTTAACCAGCGGTCCCCAACCTTTTTTGCGCCACGGACCGGTTTAGTGTCAGACAATATTTTCACGGACCGGCCTTTAAGGTGTCGTGGATAAATACAACAAAATAAAATGATATGACCGAGACAAAAACTGTGGTATTTTGTAAATACAATAATAAACGCCAATTCACTGTGTAATTGTGTAACTTTATTAGCAGCGTCCTCCTGAAATGTGCCAACAACACTGAGAGTAACATCCTCCTCTCTGCCCCTTAATGCTCTCTGGTTCCTATGGTAACGCGTAAATATTTCTTTCAAAATAAGACACACAACTACAACACAGGAAAATACCCAGGGAAACCGAGTTAACGATAAAAAACCTAAAACCATGAATTTCACACTCGAGCCTCAACTCTCGCGGCCCGGCACCAAACGACTCGCGGGTTTGGAACGCTGCTTTAACAAATAGGCAGTGTTTTTACATTGTCGCTAAAGATGGACTTAAATGCAATATGTGGTAGTTTCACCTGTAAGTACATTGCTCATTATAAGCCAACCGTTGTGCTAAGTCAAACGTAAGCAACAGTTTCCACTTCTGCAAAAGTAACTGGAGACAAATTGTGATCATTAGACACCAGTGATCTAAAGCAACACCACTGGTTTATGACCAAACACCAGACTGAGACACTTCACAATAATGTGGCTATTTTTTTAACTGTCACCTGTTTGCATTGCCTCATTGAAGACTGAGACAACAGTCCCAATAAAAAAATAAGCACTGATCATATTCATCCACTTCCAGTTAACAAATGAGATGTAACTTGAGGACATCCAAAAATAAGACCTGGACAACACACTAGTCTGAGTCTCTGAGGCTCGTGGCGGCATCGCTGATTCAAAGCTAGAAGTGATTCTGTGTTGCTGTTTGTACTGAACGGCTGGTTATTAACAATGCCACAACACTGCACATTATCTGTGTGTGTAGCTACATTCAAAATAGCAGGTTATGAAACACACTGAATCATTTGGCAAAGCCACGAAAATAGCACATCCCGGCTGCGTGGCATGACTATGTTTTTCCCTGCTGTTTCTGTAGGCATGAGAGATGGGGGAAAAAAATAACAGGATAAAAGTAAGAGAATGAATTGAACTGATTCATGGCAGCTTTAGCCGTGTTGTAATGCATATTTTGTGACAAGCGGAGTTATTTTTGCTTGTGTTCACTGATTTGTTGGAACCGTGTTTACAAGATGAACACACACATTGATATATACAAATAGTACATAGCATAAATACTGTAAATTTAAAACTGTAAATGCCTGTTTTTGAAGAAATACACACAGAATAGCACAAACACATGCCCCCAGTGTTTGCATACGAGATTCATTGTAGCAGTCTGGAAGGGCTGCCCTGATGATATGATGATATGTAGCTGAAAGCTCATGGAGCACAGTGCACCAGAGGTCCCTGAACCCCAGAGACTGCTTTGCAGGGAACCAAAGGCATATCTGCAGGCAGCTACATCACACGCTAGTATCTGTCTGGAGCTGGTGTACATCATCATGAGCTCTGTAACACCGGGTACTGAAACATCCAAACGTCGACATTCCCAGCGGAGCATCGCTTTCTCGTCTACAAAGCTCGAACATATTGCATTACAGTAGTGAGAATTTGAAACAGTACTGTATCTGCTGGAGGTTTTGTGTTGAACCTCAAAGGTAAGTTGGATAAGTTGAAATCTGCCAAGTGTAGTAGAAGGTGATGTTTAGTTGTTTTTGGGCTCCGAGGTCGTCTTCATGCAATGCACCCTGATTGAGAAGGGGGGGGGGGATCTGTAAACAGTGTTAATCACCAGAACAGAATAATGTGATTTGCTCATAATGAGGAGGGGTGTAGCACATCACACTTAGAGCTGTGATTACTGACGTCTCACTGAGTACCGATGTAGCAGAACTAATTCATACATACAAATGTATGTCTAAAAAAACATGAATTTGCTTCAGGCTAATTAATAATCAAACAAACCAACGAGCAGAGAAATACCCAGAAGATGCGTCCGACTATGCTAGGTGTCTTAAGATCACAATAAAGCGCCGTCAATATACCCAGAAGCTGTGCCGTACATGTCTTCATCTGTAGAAATGTGATGCTTTTTTCTCCCCCTTTTCACATTCACGCCAGGCTGTGGCAGACTCAGAAAGTCTTTTATCTGCAGGGATGCAAACATTTGTGAGAAAGAAAGGCGAGGAAAAGATTACGCTAAGGAGCAGGATCTTTATCCCTGTTCAAACGGGGCCCATCAAAAAAAAATGCTTTCAACTCCTTCTCTGTTTCCTTTGGTAATGACATTTGCAAATTTGGCTTTGCCAGGTCAAACACCAGACATTTCCCATCTGTGTTGATTTTATTCAGAGGTCTCGATAAAGGGACGAAGCTTAAACCGAATCTACCCATGGACGAGGCGTGTTGACTTTAATTAATGAACAGTTTAAACCAGGATCGATTCACATTTTAGGCACGTTCACGTCAGGAACAGATGACAGTTAGTGTAAGCCCATTGTGAGCTTAAATTCCCTGACTGTCAATACTGCAGATGACAAAGTATGTAAGGAGTGCAAGGGTCACAGCAGCTGCTGTTACAATACAATAACTATATCTGCAGTCCAAGGATTATTTAGGTGTAACACAGAAGTGCTTTTTCCAGCACTTCTGTGTTAGTGCTGAAAAACAAAAGAGGGGAATTAGGACACTGCATTGTTGTCACAGTTTACAATGTAACCCAACAATTAGCAGTCCTACTTGCTATCCCCTGTGTCCACTGTGTTAATAGTCTTGGGCAGGTTCCAGTATTCCATTACTGAATAATTGGACAGCGTAGTGGGCCATCGCTGAGCCCCCTTGCTCTTGCCAAGAGAGAGGTGAAAGCCTTATTGATCCCATGTCTGAATCTCTGATCAATCACCCCAAATCAGCCCCTGGGGATGAGGGAGGTAAAACAGGTGACAAAGGATATCTCTATGACTATGTACATATTAATCACAGCAGGGGTGTGGGGTGGAGGGGGGAAAGAGATGCGGGTGCAATCGCAAGCAGCATCTGGCTGCAGATTCCTCACTGAATTCTCAGGCGGGCAGGGAAAATAGCACTGGACCGCTGCAGAGCGTGCGAGAGGACAGTCGGGTCAGTAAAACTGCCCCGAATCTCCAGGTGACAGGAGCGGCGGCGGAGCCTGCTGTGGTTCCCTGTAATTGAGTTAAATAAATGATTGCGTTTCCAGTGGCGGTTGCTGCGGCCTTCAGCTTTATGCCTGGCTAGAGCCACAGCCGATTTAATTAATTTTTAATTAGGAGGGAAAATTGCTGGCCTATTCCACTGGGACCTTTAAGACATCTGTGCATTAGAGATAACATTCTTAAATACCCCGAGCCGCCCAACAGTGAAAGCTTTGAGGGAAGCGTGGCTTGCATAGTCCGGGGCCACGGGAGGCAGACGGGGGTGCTGCTAAAAGTTTTTGAGTGCATGTCGGTCGCACTCGATGTGATTGCGGTTTGTTGATCATTGGTGGGTGTGAATGTCATCAAGCCAGTGTGAGCTCAAAGCCTCGGGACTTGAGACGATTCCTGTCACTGTCACGTCCAGCTTCACTTGATTGATTGATTGAACTTACCCTCCATCCTGTCATGCACAAACACTTGTACACGTGGAGGCGGCATACCATTAATTTTCACACACAATGTGATCCACTCTCTCCTAATGAATATGTATAGCTGTCCTATTTTCCTTTCTGCTGCCATGTAATCCCTCACATACTTAGCCTTTTGCATGCTGTGGCCGGGGCTTGATGTATGGCAGTTGTGGTGTGTAAGATTGTAGCGGGCGGATGTTCAACAGCCTGTTGGAAGATGTTTTACAGCCCAGGCGAGCAGTATGTTGTCACAATGTGTTCAATATCACAACGCATCAAAATTTACTGCAGGCTTCCAGCACTTTCCATTCATTGTACTTTATCGCTGTGGCGACACACATTGATCTTGGCAAATAATACTTTTTATTATTGAACATTACCCCACGCACTCCATAATCAGATTTATTTCCTGTCCAGCATGTCTACGCTGAGGCCTATGAACAGATATGAGAGCAGATATAAACGAGAGAATTCTGCCCTATACTTGACGGGATAATATCCATGAAGAACACTCTATCGGAGAAGGAGACGGTATCTGTGTTTGTTGTGCCTGAGGAAAAACACCTGACCTCTGATATGGACTGACAAGTTCTCATAGAAATATAGGAACTGATAGAAAAGGAGGCCATTTGATCTTGTGGAGTGTCACAGACCACCTGTTCATCTGCTTACTTAGAGACCTATGCTTTATTCAGATCACTAAATTCAGGTGTTCCATTCACTTTCATGGTCACAGGTGTACAGAATGCTGCACCTAGGCATGCAGACTGCTTCAACAAACAGTTGTGAAAGAAAGGGAGCTCTCAGGAGCTCAGTGAATTCCAGCGTGGCACTGTGATAGGATGCCACCTGCTCAACAAGTTCAGTCATGAAATTTTCTCACTACTACTACTGATAGTGGTATTATAACATGAGCAACGCAGCTACGAGGTAGTAGCCCACATAAAATCACAGAGCGGGGACAGCAGATCCTGAGGTGCAGAGTGCACAGAGGTCACCAACTTTCTGCAGACTCCCAAACTTCATGTGGCTTTCAGATTAGCTCAAGAACAGTGTGCAGAAAACACATTGTTCAAGTATTTATGATTAGTTTCCATCGCTGAGCAGCTGCATCCAAGCCTTGTGTCACCAAGCGCAATTGTGCTGGAAAGCGTTGCATTCACTGGTGTAAACAACACCACCACTGGACGGTGGAGCTGTATTCTCTGGAGTGATGAATCACACATCTCTGTCTGGCAATCTGATGGATGAGTCTGGGTTTGGTGGTTGCCATGAGAACGATACTTGTCTGACTACATTGTACCAAGTGGAAAGTTTGATGGACGGGGGATGGTGTGGGGCTTTTTTTGAGGAGTTGGGCTCTGCCCCTTAGTTCTAGTGAAAGGAACTCTTAAAGCTTCAGCATACCAAAATATTTTGGACAATTTCATAACAATTTCAAAACAGGTCTTCTCGTCCAACATCATTGTCTGGTAAGACTGGTCAAAAATTCCATAAACACTCCAACCTTTGTGGAAAGCCTTCCCAGAAGCTGCACAGGGAGGTCTGACATCATGTTAAATTCAACGGATTAAGACTGGAATGTCACTCAAGTTAATATGTAAGGGCGGTCAAGTGAATACTTTTAGTAATATAATGTGGCATGGATGATCAAAACTGCTATGTTATTAAATAAAAAGAAAATGACTCAGTGAAATAATAACTTATTCTGACACATGAAAAATACTGATAAAATAAAGGTGGACTTGAGTAAATGTATAAAACCTTAATGTCTGACTAACTATTATTTTCATCTTGATTAGGTAAGCACCTCAGTTCTCTAAGCATCTCTTGACTGGAGTGGGAGCAAAGAAATGAGGATCAACCAGTACTTGAAGCCTTGAAACACTTGCAGCAACTTCATCTGCAAAATCAGTGAGAAATACCTGAAAACAATCAGAAATAAAGAAGAAGCCCTCCGAGAGCGCTCACTCAGGGCCAGCTCCCTCTCTACTCATCATTTCCTTTAAAGGGAATAGTAAGGTATTTTGTATATATTCATTTTAGTTTCTTTGCCCTTTTAAAACTTGCTTTGAGAAGTTTATACTGCAGTAAAAATGGGTGCAAAGTGCAGGCTTTTTAATACTACTGTTACGTAACAGAATATATAATATAAGTATAATTAATTTTTGTATTTATGTGGATTCAGTCTTTATCTCGACAAAGCTTTCTTTGAAGATACATTTTGGGGTCAACTTGAAAGAGAGGCAGGTGGGAAATAAAAATTTGAGGTCAGAGGTCAAATGAGACATAGTATTTGGATGCAAGTGATAATGCGTTTTTTAGAATCCTGATAGACCAGTATCATTTCCTAATGATGCCAATGTAAACAAAGGCAGTGAGATTTGAAGCAGTTTTAAATATAAAAGACATTTTCTGAAAGTTTGAGTTTGTTTGAAGAAGAGGTCAGAGGTCCAAGGTTATGTGATATTTAGAATATCATTCCCTATATTCCTATATGTTGTCAGTTCAAACAAATGCAGTAAGAAAAATTAGTTTTAACTAGCACTGAATAAAATTATTAGCACTTTGACCTTGAGATAAATCTTTTGACCTTGAAAGGCAGGTCAGAGGTCAAATGTGACGTGGTATTTGAAATCTTTATATGGTACTTTCTGTCATGAATCGCTGTGTGGCAGGCGGGAGATTGGACCCAAAATGCAGGACACACTACACACGTGGATGAACTCAAAATGCAGCTTTATTTCCTGACACAAAGGAAATGGTACAAAACTAAACTAGGAAGCTCTAAACACACAAGGAAAACACGGGGAAACGCACACAACAGTAAGGGACGACACAACACTGAACAGAGAGAGACGCTGACCTACATACACAGAGGGATAACAGGGACGTGAGGACACATGAGGAGCACAAATGACACAGATAACCATAACAGGGGAAGACCAAACACAACTTGACAGACACCGACGGAGACTATCAAAGTAAAACAGGAAGTACACAGACGTGGACCGGAGAGGGAGAGAGAGAACATGCAGGAGCACGAGGGAAAGAGGGCAGACATGACAGGCTGCGAAAACAAGGCACAAGAACTCACACAACAATATAAACGCAGACACCCAGGGGGAGACACAGAGAGCAACAACACGGGGAAATCTAATAAACAATACTGAACAGAATAACCTGGGAAACCTAGAATAATCCTTAGCATAATGCAAAAAATGACAAAAAACACAGGAAACTCAAACCGATGGGTAAAAATGACCCAGGACCATGAAACTTTATATATCTTGACAACACACCACACACAATAGTTTCTAAGACTTTTTTAATTTTAATTTTCAACAATAAATCATTCAGTTGACCTTGAACACTTTGGTAGACAAAAACAAAATTTTAATGGATCATGAACATGACCTCACTTTACACCAAGTTTATAAGTCTTTTACGTTTTTTAAGTCTTACCAGAATCCATGCAAAACAGTTTGAGTTACTGTGTTTACAGACAGACACTCACACACTTCCTTGGCAGAGGTAACTACTCTCTGGACGCTTCATTTGGTGCATCTTCTAGCACCAGTTGGACCTCCTTTTGCCTTCAGAGCTGCCTTAATTCATCATGGCATAAATCCAAGAAGGTGCTGGAAACATTCCTCAGAGATTCTGGTTCATATTGACATGATAGCATCAGACAGCTGCTGCAGATCATTTGGCTGTGAGTCTCCCATTCCAGGAAAACTCGCTATTTTCAGTGTCAACAGCCTGAACTGTCGATCCAAGGCAGGATGGATCCTGCTTTCATGTTGTTTATGACAAATTCTGACTCCACCATCCAAACGTTACAGCAGCAATCAAGACTCATAAAAAGCAATGTTTGGTGATCCTTTGTAAATTGTGCCTTCTGCTGCTGTAACTCATCTGCTTCAAAGTTTGATGTGTTGTGCATGAGATGCTCTTCTGCATACCTTGGTTGTATGGAGTGGCTTCGTATCACAGCAGTCTGGCCATCCTGGGACCTCTGACATCAACACTTTTGCCAGTAGAGCTGCCGCTCACTGGATATTTTTTGGCATTCCCTGTAAATGCTAGAGATGGTTGTGTAGATAAATCCCAGCAGATTCTGGAATACTCAGAGCAGCCCGCCTGGCTAAAAAAACCCACACACACACTATGTTCAAAGTCACTTAAAATCAACTTTCTTCCCCAAACTGATGGTCAAATATGAACTTCAGTAGGTTGTCTTGACCATGCCTGAATGCCTAAATGCGCTGAGTTACTGCCATGTTTTGTTTTGGGCAGCTGAACAAAGTAGGCAGTGATTTTCAAAAGGGAAAATAATGCTGAAATTAAATAAGTAAAATAGATGATTATACTCTAGTCCCAGAGTTAAATGAAAAAGTAAAAGGGTGCAATTAATACAGTAAACTAAAAATACTGCCTGTTTTTATTGTATTAATGGTATCAAAATTAATTTACTTCACATCATTTGTTTATTTCCTCACAATTATTGCACTTTTGGTCCTCCTTAAATCGGCATGAGAAGATGACAAAAATAAGTTAACGGTTCAGTTCCACAACTGTGGATTAAAATGAATCAGCGATTCATTTTCACAAATCTCTCCTCATCAGAGTAGCACTTCATTGCAAAATTATATTCGTTACATTAACAAATGTGTTTCTGGAGAGGGCTTTTTTTCCCTTCTTCTTCTTTTGGAAGATCTGATGGCAGAGCATGGAAGTGCCTAATTAGGCTGCTGTCCAGGAGGCTACAGCGTGTGTGAGAAACGCCCTATCTCTGGCATTTAATCTAAGCCTGTCACATCCACTTTGCCTCTCCCTCAGCCCCCAGAAGTGCTTTGAACGCATGGCTGAGGGGACACCTGAACACGTCGCTGTAATTTTCTCTTTCGCACTGATATCCCTCTAACATGACACTGGCTGATGGTCTCACTGCCTGCCTTGCTTGTGAAATAATGAATCAAGTGCCATATTGTAGTGGAACCAGTGTGTTTGGGTGTGTTGATGCGTGTTCGTTAAATAAAAGGGAACGAGCAGACGCTGCTACAGGTAGGGAGTCACGTATAATTGGACAAACTAAACAATCACTTTGACGCAATATATTTTTAAAATTAATTATCTTTTTTTAAAATGATTTTTCCAAGTGACAGACTTGAAAATTGAACTGTCTTCTATTGATCGCAACATATCAATGAGGCATGGAACAAAGGGGACGCAAAACTACCGAGACAAGCGCTGTGTCAAACATGGGGTGCGTCTGACAGGCGGGGAAAAAAACAAAACAATTAGGGCTCTCACGAGGTGACAAGACATCCTAGAAACTTATTATTTGTCAAGTCATTGACATGTTTCTTTTTCACTGGTAAGATGGACACCAGAAGGGGCATTGTTGAACTCTGAAAAAGCAGAGCTGGGATCAGAGGAACACCTCATTCCCCCCCCAAAAATCAAAACAAAACGAAATCACAGGGGTTTCAATCCTGGGGAACATTTCAGCTTTGTAAATTTTGATTTTGCCATCACGCCAAAACAAATTTGTGTGCAATCATGGCACTGAAATTAGAAAAATTAGTTTTTTGTTTTGTTTTTTATGAAAACAAAAGAGCTGCAACATCTGCTTCTAGAACAATTTTTCATTTCACTGCAGACAATCTACAATCCTGGCAATGAGCAGTTTTCACTGAAACTAATTTCCCCTCAATAAACAGTCTAGATGAAAAGATACAGCCTGAGGAAAAAGGCAGTACGAATTTTCTTCCGAAACTTTTGTGAACTCCTCGTGGGTAGTAAATGCCATATCTGGCCTTTGAAGTCAATATTTCACTTTGTGCTCAAATTAACTTTGTTTTCAAATTCGCTTGACCCAAAGCAGCCGAAGAAATGTTGACTGTGAGCTCTGGAAAATTACAAGTTGAGAGTGGAAGATTTTTGTTTTGTCACGCGTGTTAAAAAGAAAAGAGCTACAGATGTCGTCAGGAAATAGTTTTTGTTGTGCTTGACTTTTAAACCCTCTGAAAACTAAAGTAAATCCTGAGGATATCTGTGAATCCAAGTTAGATTACGAGAACCTTGTTTGTTATTTATTTAGATTTTAGCTGCTGAAATTGATCTCCCAGCCTCATCGGTGTGATGGGGTGTTCCTATCAAGTGTTGACGCAACATTAACTGTTATTGAAAGTTTAGCAGTACTCTTTCATTTATTTTGGTGTTGCGCTACTTGTACATGTGCATAAAGGCAAAGACAAAACCAGAAAGACAACCATTTGTATGTAAAACACTGCAAAACTGCTAAATAGCGTAGCTCATCCAAATGGGATTTCAAGGCCTTTTAGGTCACTCGCAGCTGACACTTTTATAGCTATGTGATTAAAGCAATAAAAATAACATTATGACTGACATAAGCTATATTAACAAGAGCAACATGTTGCTTTACCTTTTCAGTGGCGATGTTCACCTTGCAGCATGGCTGCACTATTTGCACTACTGCAAATAAAAAAATCTTAAGGTGTGACAAAGAAATCCCAATCGTACTTTCTTTGCATTAAAAAAGTTTTATTTGTGTAAGGCCTCAAGGTTTCTGGAGGTATACAAGTCCCCCCTGTGACCACTTGGGCTGGCCACTTGGATTTAAAACAAGGAACCTTAAAAAAATGTTCTGTTTAAGTCTTAGGATAAACCCGGCTACCAGGTAATATGCTGCAAGTCTGAGGTAGACACCATCCCCGGGGTTAGGGTTAAGGCCTCATACTACTTGCAACCATCTGGCACTTACCAGTCACTAAGGAAAAGTGTGTATTCCTGGCTCGTTGGTGAGTGGTTCAATTCACTTTTATTTATATAGCACCAAATCACAACAACAGTTGCCTCACGGTGGTTTATACTGTAATGTTGGAGCTTGATAGAGGCTACTGACAGTCCCTGTCTCATCAATCCGGTCTTTAAATGATGACATGTGAACCCTGTTTCCGGGTCCAAACTACTCTGCGTTTATTAAAGCTGTTGTGTTTTTAACATATTTTAATGCTTTGTATCTTGTTCTATTTAATCTGAACAAGCCCCTAAAAGCAGTCAGTGATCACTGTCGGCCTCTCTCGGTTTTTATTACCACTGTTTATTTTAAAGCTCGGTTTTTAAAACCTTACGATGTAACTACAGACTTAGACTTAGAACTTTTTGTCATTTTACAGTTGCTTGCACAATGAAATTATGTAACAAGACCACATGGTGTGAAAGTAAAAGACAATATACAAAACACTATGTATACCAAGAACACCATGTACACTAGAATATACTAAATCATAAATAAGGGTGGAAGGGCTATGGAAATTGCACATCTGCCAAAATATTGCACAAAAAAAGACATCAACATAATAAATGCCAAATAGCAGCAACAGAATACTGATATGATTGTATGGAAGACAACTGCTCAAACTCTGAATTTGCATTAAAGTCTGTTGGTTT
Source organism: Simochromis diagramma (assembly GCF_900408965.1). Taxonomy (NCBI): domain Eukaryota; kingdom Metazoa; phylum Chordata; class Actinopteri; order Cichliformes; family Cichlidae; genus Simochromis; species Simochromis diagramma. Next base: position 4,197,524 of record NW_024387477.1, read on the forward strand.
TGCACCTGATGGATCTGAGCCTTTTTCCAGGATTATCTCAGTTGTTCTCCTGACTGAAGTTTGTCCGTTTACAACATCCTGCCATGCAATAACATTTGTCCCTAACCATTGGGAACCCTCACATTAACTTTTATCAAATGGAAAAAAGTTAGCATTCATCTTCCTGCTTCACTGTGTTTATATTATGCTAACCATAGCCGTGTAGCTTGCCACCATGTAGCACATCATTATATACCAACTAGTCCAACTTCAGTAACCCTACAAACGTCACTGCTATTTAGTTTTCTGTCTTCATTTATGTTGGAAGTGGTGGCAGAGCTGTACCTTTTAATTTTTTCAGAAATCCCTCTGTCAGAACATGCTATACCATGTTTAGGTGGAAACTACCAAGCTAACTCCCTGCTAACTTCTAACTCATAAATTCTGTTTTCGTTGATGCCTGGGTGTTAAACTTAATTGTTACACCTGGTAGAGCAGGAATGCTGATCATTTTATTAAAGATGAAAGAATTTAGAGTTTGTAGCTTTCAGTGATGCCGCAGTGTTCGTTTGACTTTGGGACCTGAAGCGGACTGTGGATCCGGAAACGACTAATGACTCGGACTTAAAGACCGGATTGCAAAGAAAGTGGAAAAAATGTGTATTCCATGTCCACTTGCTAGCATGAAGTTGGTTGCAAACAGGTTACACGGAAAATCTTCTTGTGATTGCTTTCTTAGCTAGTGGGTTGCTGGAGTCTCCCATAATTTACATCGAAGATATCATCATCGACTGTGTGACTGAGGACTTTGCTTGTTCGGCTTTGAATTGTGGGATGAGACAACAGAGCTACTATCCATAACATGTAACTGCAAATTCTCCATCTTTCCACTAGTCCAGAACACAGCACCCTCACTCAAAATTCATAAACTGATTTGGAACAGAGTAAATGAAATACAGTGTGAAAATGTTCCTAAAAACAAAGTTTCCTTCCAGCGCCCCAATAACTGTGCATTTGTTATTACTGTTGCTAATTTGTAGTCTTAAACATGTCGTGATTTTATCAAATTTAATTTATTCACCTCCTTGTAATTAGGGTCATAGCAGAGGCATGTCAGATGTTTTGCTGATTTTATTTTCAACTTTAATAAGCCAAAACCCAAACTATTTGCATGCACCGCGTGTTCCTTCCTCCTTGATAGGTGTATTTAAATCTGTGTTTACTCATTCCAGCCTCATCATCTGTGCTTTCCTTGTTGGGAGTCCTGTGAGACTGCTGCAAACATAAAGCAAAACACGTTGCAGAGTCAGTGCAGGCTTCTGCGTGTTCTCCTTCAGGGATCCTGCCTGCCTTTCTCATCTCTGCTCCACGGCCGCTGACCACATTAACACTCGCAGGTGTAACCTACGGCGAGCCCCAGTTAAACCCGTCAGCCAGCTGCCACCACGGTGAATGCTGTCTCAGTGGTGCTGGGCTTTAATAGATGATAATCACAGCAGGACGTAGGAGGGCACATCAACACGATTTTAATAGCTTCAGATGGATGTGTCTGTCTGTACAGCAGGACGAGGAAAAGAGACAGCGACATAAGCACCTACTCACTCTGACTCTGAGGTGACCTTCTCCATAGAGACAGGGAAATGTCATCTCAATTAGGCCAATCACATGCTCTGTTTCTGTCACGGCTGGCCCAAGGAACGCTCTGAGGAGTTTTGACAGCTGGATGCTAAGAGCTCAAATTGCTCCATTAGAAACATTTTGATTTGAAACATATATAAATCTAAAAGTGATCCCTGATGTCACAGGTTAAACATACCGGCTTTGTAAGTGGCTGGCAGCAGCATGCGCCCATTCATCCCGTCTATAGGTGGTCCCATTTATTTACGTCTGGAGAGAGGCTTTAAAATGAGGCGATTGCAAATAAACTGAAACTCTAAGTGCATGTATTTAAACATGTTTAAACAAACTAGTGTAGGCCAAGAGAGGGAGGAAGAAAAAATGAATCTCTGCATGTGACACCAACCGGCAAGAGAGACTTTCATTTAAATCATTCAGGTGCCCTGTCATTGCATTTCTAATTTTAGTTTTAATCAGCGAGCTGATATATCTGCATTGTTAAATCAGAAACCTCATATACCTGTTAAGCCGGATCGTTAATCAAGTGGTAATCATTCCAATATTCATTTTCTCCCTGGCATGAAAAAAGCCTCCCAGATACTTAGATATGTACACATGAGCACACACGCGCACGCGCGCACACGCTCGCTTTTCCTCTCTCGCTAACACAAACATACACAGAGACGCGCTCACTCAAATCAGAGCTTTTCACCCTCACATGGCCTATTAAACAACACGTAATGGTGACCTTGGTTTCGCATAGAATATGAAATAAGCCGGGCTATTATTTCATTAATGCAGAGAACGTGTAGCCCTTCAAGCACTTTAGTTTCTGCCTTAACATTTAACCGTTCTTTATTGCTTGCTGACTAGGCTCAAGACAGCAAGGTCAATTACCAAGGGTTCCCCTCAGAAGGTGCTTTACCTGCCTCATCATTTTGCATACAGTCTTCAAAAAGTGACCATAACGACCCCTGTAAACGCCAGGCGGAGGGATCAAAGAGCTCATCGCTTGTTTTGACACACTACTGTTTTGTGATTTTTATTATTTTTGGCTGGGGAATAAAAATAAGCAGGGAGAGTGCTGTAAAAAGGTTTAACATCTTAGCGTGTTAAAATATTCCGCGTGTGACTCGAACAGAGGGTCACTACATGAAAAATGTTATAGACCACGTTATTTAAGGCTTCCGGAGAAGAATAGCAGCTTCCCCCTCAAGCAACATTTGAGGGAGAGTAGGAGCTGTGTCTGCAGCTGGCACTGCAGTTTAAGTGCGTCCAGAGCAGAGGATTGTAAACAGCAAACACCCATGAAATTATTTGTATAGCCCCCCCTTAATGACACCGGGCGACACATCACTAATCCACCCTCTTCTCACCACCTCTCTCAAGATGCGTGCACGCGCACACAGGAACGTCACACACAAGTTGCCTCATAAATTTCTCACCTTGCACCATCTAAAGTAATCATACGGGGCCATGCATGACACACTCCCCCCAACACCCCTTCGGCCTCACACCCCTGTACTGACAGAACCTTAATCAAAGGTCACACCAGAGAGAGGGAGGGGAAAGAAATGCACCGCTCTAATTGTTACATGCCTAATTTAGTAGAACATTGCATAAGCTTTGGGCTGTTGTCTGCCATTGATTTATGTTATTGTAGCCCTATTGACTTTCACAACAGTATTCAGTGAGCTATTCCCTTCTAATGTTTACTACACTGGATCTGGCTATTACATCATAGGCAATAAATTAAACAGCACTGTACCTACATGATAGGAGATGTTGCAAGATAAAAATGTTTGTCTCACTGGAAGCAGAACTGCCAGAGACCCCCTCATGCCTATGCCGCTGTAATGTAATGCTTCCAAAAAGGAATGATATTAGACGAATTTTTCATCTATTGTCCTCAGACAACTACATCTGGCTCCTGCCACCCTACCCCAAGGCATTTGCTATACGAATTTGAAAAGCACACTCAGCTGACAGTTGCTTTTTTCCCCTTTTCTTTTTCCTGCTTGCAAATGCCCCATACACCCTGGAAACTAATTAACTGGACATTTACTTCTGTCGAGAGCCAGCGACTAAATGCCCAAAGTTCAGCTTCTCCGAACTCAAAAAGAAATCAGTCTTAAGCTGCCGTTAACAAAAATGTCACTTATGAAAAGCAAGGGTTTAATATGCGTCTCTGCTCACATTTATATGCGCACCATTCACAGCTTGCAACAACTTAATGGACTTTTAAGTAAAGAGAAGGCTTTACAAAAAAAGACTGCATGCAATCCTTGAATTTTAATGTTTATTTTTCACGGGTGGTCTTGAAACACTCCTAAAATTTCCCATTTCTCGCTCTCGCTCTTTTTTGTTTGCTTTTGATGGGAGCCGCTGATTATTTTGCACATTTTCATTTGAACTTAACGAGGTCAGATGTGCATGCGAGGCTCGACGATGCTGCGAGGAAGATGGAGGTGAGGATGAATGATGCAGGATATTGACTAAGATGCAACTTCCTGAATGAAAATAAAGAAATAAATGCCGCACTATTGATTTACTATTTAAGATTGCCATCGAACTTAACGCTTCCTACCTTGACACTAAAAGGGTGAGGACTTGGAAAATAGATGGAAATCCACTCAGGCTGAGTTCTGCCAGGTGGAAGCGCTATTCAATGCCGCATCTCAAACACAAATAGCTCGCTTTGACAGCGCTAAACATAACCCTCCACTCCCCCACCACCGCCACCCGCCCTGTTCAACACCCGATGACAAACATCCCTGGAGTCGAGCTTGTTGGCCCTGACTTCACCTGCTGCTGTTCTGATTGTGTTTGAGCAGGCCGCAGTGTTAGCTCAGCCTCTCACAACCCACTGAGAGCTACATCCTTTCTTACAGGATGCGGAAACGTTTCTTTATCCTCCTCTTGAACTTTATGTTACATTTGTATGACTAACAAATATCCCTTTTTTGCAGAAAGCTCCCCACCCCACTCTAAACATGAATTTTGAAAGCAGCTCGGCAGCAGATCTGCACAATGAAGTCTCACCCCCGGTAATTTGCCTCAGGCTCCATGTGGTTTCAATCATTGTCAATCATTTAGTTTAATGCACTTCGGAAGACTGAGGAGGACCCGTGTCACCGCTCCGAGCTGCGCAGCCTCCTACCTCTTCTCTGAGCCAAAAGATAAAAAACAACAAACATGCACTCTAAATTGGTTCCTCTGAATATAATTACTATTCTCCGGGTAATTCCCCAACCACGCCCCCCTTTCCCTTTTCTTTTCCCCCCCTCTTCCATCTTTGCTCTCTTCAGATGTGCTCATTTGAATAGGAAGCAGGAATCATGTCCCTTTAATATATGATGTGTTTTCTTTCTTGGACAGTATTATGGAGCCCTTACAGAATAGTTGTAGGAATAAAAACGTCACTGAACATAACGCCCCGATATACTGTAGGACCGTAGACACTGACTATGCTAATGAACGCTCCGTGCAGCCTCATTATGAGCCGTGGAGAGAGCTCGTTTTTCTTGGCTATTTTCCCAATGAAGTATTGCTTGAGGTGGGAAACTGGGCAGAGGTCTATGGTGTGTGGATTGTAAAAGAAGGAAAAAAGAAATAGGGTAAATGAAGAGAGAGCGATCGTTAGTTGGTGTGATTTATATATATATTAAAGGTCGAAGTGTGTGTGCGTGTTTCGTGCATGCGTTGGCTATTTCGGTTTACCAGCTCTTGACAAATGAACAGCAAATTAGTTGTCTGTGGGCATTTTATGGACGTAATTATGGCTTGAGTTTCCCCGCCACTCCAGGGACCCTCGTGGTTTAAACTTAATTCCCATCCAGTTCAGAAGTGGGAAAACAGACATCCTGTGTATCCCTTTTTATTTTTTCTTTAATGTGATGCACATGGCTAATAAATTAGATGAGTGAGTATAACAATTTTATGCACAACTTTTCCAATTTTTTTAATGTAATAAGCTCAGGGTCCTGAGACAAAAACTGAGCATGCCAATTAAGACACTCATCTTCTCCCTCTCTTCATCTTCTTCTGGTTTTTTTTTGGCTTTTTGCTACAGCCTCTTCTTGTCTCCTGATTATTTCTGATGCTGCAATCTCCTAGTCCTACCCCCCATTCCCCGTCAGCATCTCAACCTCGTAATTAGCCGGCATTAATTAGATGCACTGGCATAATTGTTAATCATTGGTTACGCTGGAAACATCTTGGAGAATGAACAGAATGCCAAGTAAGGCACAAGGAGAAAAAAGGGAAAAAGGAAACACAACTTTGTAGCAGTGAGAGCAGGAAAGATAGACAGAGAGGTGGAAGATTGTGTGTAGATGGGAAAGCCTCAAAGAAAATGCAATCCAATGTGATTAATTCCCCAAGACCTCAGTTTCCCTACTTAAGCCTGTGGAGATGGCAGCAGCAGTGAGATGAGGTTGGTAATTCATTAATGGATCTGAGTCCTGATATTATTACTGCACGCACTCCAGAGGATGGTTTTGAGAGTTAAAACAAAGCTCGAAACCAAGCTAAGTCGTGGATTATAAACACTCATAAAGGCCACCGCGACGGATCGCTAAACTAGAAAGTCATGGGGATAGTTTGCTTATGGAGTCCCCTCGGCTCGCGGGCGCTGACTGCACCACTGCCTGTCCATCTCCGATTACCGTCTAATCGAATTCAGCCTCATGTCTGGCTGCTCCCGTGGGTCTGCTCTCGCGGTCGACTTCTGTGATAAAACATAAAAACAAGACACCGCCATTTCATTGTGGAACAAGTCAAAGGGGACGTCAGAGACCTGCATCGCCTCTCTTTAGTTATCTGTCTTTCTTTTGCTTCTTTTTATGTGCTTGTTTGCATTTTCCTCTCTGCGTTTGTCTCTCCTCCTCGCCCCGTCTGCCAGCGTGTTGAGGACGGCGGCAGAGTTTGGAAGTAGTCGACTGAGCTTTGGCTGTGTCATCAGGAGTCAGGCCGGCATCTTGCAGAGGTTACGTGGCTCATTCTTTATTCTCCGTGTCAACTGCCCGTAAATGTTTATAGCTTTGTGGTAAGACCTCAGCTATTCAAATTATCTTGTCACAATGCATCCCTGAGCAGGAATAAAGCCCTCCTTTATGGGAAACTGTAAACAGTCGCTGTGCGCTTCATGGGGAACAATACCCATTTATAAGAGTCCAGCAGAGGCCATGTCCAAAGGGGACAGTAAACTTTTCTCTGTGTTTTTTTTCTTCCTGCAGCTTTCCCTTTTCTTCCTCCCTCCTCTGTTTTTTCCTGCCTTTTTCACCCTCCTTTCCCAGGGCTTGGCTGAGATCAGGCCGGGCTTTAATGAGAGCTGCTGCCTCAGTCTGAGCCCTCCTCTCTATGCAGCTCCATGAGCCTCGTAATCCGCCATCGATCCTTCCGTGAGTTGTTGCTGTCAGCTTTCTGAAATAACAGAAAGAAAAACAAAACGCCATTCCAATTAGTCCAGGTTATAATTGGGTATTATTACAGTGCTGGAGCAGGACTTGGCAGAGCGAGACACATGTCATCGTCCCCCTTCCCACCCCACCCCTCGCAGCAAAGCCCCTCCGAGAGGTCGGGAGTGACACGGTGCCCTTCTTGCCAGCCCACATCCTGACCTTCTTGCCAGCTCATATCCACAAGCAGAAAAGCTCTCGCTGCCACAGCTCACGACACAGAGCCAAGTAAGCACTCCATTTAAATGTGACTGTAATCCTAATTACACACGGACAACCGTTCGGTAAGAGATTGCTTCCTTGCTTTTATATAAACGTGTACCTCTAAAGAAATGGACTTTGCTTGGCAGAATGTCTGCTGACTTGCTCAAAAAAGCTCAAGGACAGTGGAGGGAGATAACCACTCCAAGGAGGAGCAGTGTTACAATATGCCTCTCAAAGCTTTTGTCCCATCAGTCTGTCTCACCTTTGAGTAACACCTTTGTCGCCAGACAACTTCTGATTCTTTGCCCTGCCTTCACGGTGCTGAGGTTGTACAATGGAGTGAATCTGAATAACAAAGAAGAGCAGTTAACGAATGAACCTCACATTCATTTTCCTCGGATAATAGCCGCGCAGGCTAATATGTGGTATCATTCATTTATTAGGCTTTTTTCTACAATAAACGCCAGTGAATCCTGGTCGGTGCTGCTATTTTTAAAAAAGGACCATTTATCACCCCTGAAAAATATGAGAAATCAGACAAAATTGTTTCAGCAAAAAATAGGAGTAATTTTGCAAAGTTTGAAACCAAACTGATTTTGCAGTTTGCTTGAATTTCATCTCAGATTCCAGGAAAAATAATCCTCAGAATAGTTGAATTACTGGACGAAGCCAGAAAAAACAAACGCGCGGCCTTCCAGGATCCAAAGCCAGTGAAAATAAGTAACATTTGGTACAAAAACTCACAAGTGTTAGAGAGGCTTAAATGAGTCTTCACACTCCTCTCTGAAGTGTATTCAGAGAATTGAATTACACCCCTCTGGAGAGACGGAGTGGAGAGAGGAGAGCGTGGGGGTGGGGGGGGCAAGAGACAGAGACGGAAAAAAATGGAGACACTGAGCGAAATTGGAGTTTGCTTTGCGTTGTGTGGCTAACAATGTGGAAATACAGTTTTCTGGCACTGAAAAGAGCAAACACCAGGAGTATCAGCTCACAATCGAGCCGAGGCTGGCGGTGTTACTGTACCGTGCGTTGCTATGGCAACAGCTAAACCAAGTGATGATGTGAGGTAGCCTGATTGTCACAAACACGGTCACCGAGACCTGGCTGTCAAGCTGCTCGGGTGGGGAGGAAGAGGAGGGTGAAAGCACTCAGAGCACTTACAGAGGCTGTTCTTTTCCCTCGGTTTACTGTAGCCTTATCCCTCCAACTGCCAAACCCGGCTTCGTGAAGGAAAGGCCGACTACTCCACACTTTTATGCCATGTTTGAAGCAACCTGTGTAAATCTGTGTGGGCTGTTTGAAGCGCCTCTGATTTGTAGCATCAGGTCTTCCGAGACTTTGATGTCAGAGGGGGTGGAGTGGGGGGGGGGGGGGGTAGCGAGTGCAGTGTAGCTGTGCCATTAAAAATAGTTTTCCTGACTTTAATGTGCTGATTAATTATTCTGTGTGAAAAAAGAGCCTTTCTGTTTCCTTCTCAGTAGCTATGGAGCCGCAGACCATGAAGGTGTTTAATAAAAAACAAGGGAGCGACTGATGATCTTTGTCCCTGCTGTCCCAGGGGGAGGTAGGCGATGGGCAGCGGCCACCTGCTACTGGGAGCACTGCACTTTACTGGTGCCATGAAAAGACAGAGGCAGCTCTCCACAGGCCAATCAAACTATACTAACAGCTGGCCAGCTGCCCTCCTCAGCCATGCTCTCTTTCCATCTCTGTCTCTCTGTCTCAGTTTGTCCCTTTCTCTGTGCATCTTTCACTCAACCCCCGCCACAGTCCTTTCTCATCAACCAGTGGTGTGATAGCGCCACAGAGGAGCATCTCCGTCGCTCTACTCGCTTGGCTACAAATATTTACTGTGATGTCCTGATTTATTCTGGGTTAATTAGTGAAAGTTAAATAGCTATCATCGGCATGATTCTGAAAAAACACAAACTCGGACATGCACGTGCATGCACACATGTGTGCTGACAACTGGCTGTCTCACACAAGCTCGACGCCAGCTACTGACCTGCCCTCTAGCCCCCAAAGGCATAATGTGGTTTATTATAGACATGTGAAGACTTAATTAGATGTGTATAATGCATGCCGTCCAGGGACTGCTTGCTGTAGTGCTGTATAAAACCCAGGCTGTGTTTAAAACTGGCTGTGTTAACAGTCTGCATTAGTAAATCTCTTTGTGTTGTGTTAGTGACGAGAGGCAGCTTGGTGGTACTGCTTGTGCCTCATTATGACAGACATATGTGGCTTTACTAGCAAAGAGAGGAAGAGTAGTAGGGAACACTTCAGACACACATCTTCTGTTTTTGAATAATTGGCTCTCTATACAGTAAGGAAAACTGAACTGTATGAGAAATACAACCTGACACACCTTCTGGCTCACTATTTGACAACTCCAGCAGCGACAGCTGCCACATCTGAATATGTGTAGAATCTCTTTCCTTCAATCCCAGCTCACAAAGAAGTTTCTACATCTCTGGCAAATCATTCGGCCAGGCTCTGTGCCCCTGCCCTGGAGAAAGCCGTAAAGATTAGCCGTTAGATTACAATCTTTACTACAAACAGTCTTTCCAAGGGAGAGCGGGTGAAAGAGCAGGCCAAAGCTGTGCCGATGAGGGAGATTAGCCCAGGCCTAAACAAGAGGGACAAAACAAATCCACTCAAATGAAGAGGCCGGTCACACAAAGGGAAGAGGTGGGAGACTGTGTAAAAAATGGAGGGATGTTGTTGACTCTGGGAAATGTTTATGGCTTGCAGTGGGCATAAAACTTGAGTCAGAGCTTTTGTGAACAGAAACAAAAAGAGAGGGAATCAATAAATCCATGCAGGTTCACAGTAACACCAGATTCTCTGACATTTGTCACAGGCATTATTGGCCTTTTGGACAGCACTATGACCCTGGGTCACATCGCTGACCCTTTGTTCATCTCTGTCATCGGAAACGTGCAGAAGCCACACAAAGTGCAGACTGTCATAGAAACAAATGTTTCCTCTAGGTGTTCTTCCATGTTTTATGTTTTATAGAATTTCCATAAATCCCACGGCAAGACCTAAGCAATCTGTTAGCCTATCTCACTTCTCACTCAGAGCTCGCTATTCTTGCAGCCCCAAGCTCAGTTGTTCCTCCTAAAGTAGGACACAAATTCATTTTGCCACATACAGCCCAGTGTGACCAGTAAAATGGCTGCGTAATAACTTGCCCCCATAGTTTTCCCCCCTTCCTTTTAGTATGAACAGATGGTGACCGGTCTGAGATGTCTCGAGAAATATGCAATTGCAGTTGTTTTCCTCAGTCAGAAATAATACCATCAGAGAAACTCATCCTCAGCTTGGTTTTCTTTGTCAGTAAGAAAGGCTGTAAAACTGACATAATTAGACCTCTGGCTCAATGTAATTAACAGTTTAGATAGTCACTTTGATGACATGAGCCATTCTAATGAGTTGCAACACAGTGCTTTCTGGTGCAAAATACAGTGACAAGTCCAAAATAAGCCCCCACCCCCAGCAGTTTTCGCACTTTGCAAAGCCATATAGTGACTGGACAGTTTTCCCAGTTTTATATGCTCCACGCCGTCGAGCTACAGAAACATATTTCTTCTGTTAATTTCCTAAGACAGCTTGGCTCTGCAGTTTCTTTAGGAAATTATATTTACTTAAGAGTAAATAGTGCATTTTGTGCAGCTGGGGATAAATGCACAAACCAGCAGTAAATATTTACAGCACAACACTAGTGTGTGGATTGATCGAGCAACATGTGGCTGTGTATTGTCATTTAATATAGTTTAGATGATATTAAACTTTAGGCTCTAGCTGCAATAGTTGTTAGAAAAATTGTTGCTTTGGTCTTTAAATGTGATTTGTTTACTGTAAAGTAGAAATAGTGTAAAGTACTGTGTCACCCATCCATCCATTTTCTTCCACTCATCCGGGGTCGCAGGGTTATCCAGGCGTGCACCAATGTGTTCCCAGACCAGCAAAGAGATATAATCTCTCCAGCGTGTCCTGGCTCTGCCCCAGGGCCTCCTCCCAGAGGGTCATCCTTTCTCATCCTTGTTTGATGCCTGAAATCACCTCAACCGGCTCCTTTCGATGTGGAGGAGTAGCAGCTGTACTCTGAGCCCCTCTTGAACGGCTGAGCTCCTCACCCTAACTCTAAGGGAGAGGCCAACAACGCTTCAGAAAAAGCTCATTGATGTTTCGGTCATTACCCAGAACTCGTAGCCACAGGTCAGGGTAGGGACGTAGATCGACTGGTAAGTTGAGAGCTTCGCTTTTCCACTCAGCTCTCTTTTCACCATGACGGACCAGTATAAAGTCCGCAACACTGCAACCCGAATTTTTTATATTTTTGTTTCGAAGGAGCCATGCTTTCTAGTTATTTTTCATTTTTTTTGTTGTCTAAAATTTCTGAAGGTCTTTTAAAGTTTTTCTTTGGAAATTGGCTGCTTTTTCACTGATTTTCAGTCCATTGATTTTACCTGACCATTTTCACAGGAATGTTTTTGTTGGTAAAGCCACTTAACACTGACCTATGAATCATTTATGCATAAACAAGGCATGGGATGAACCAATGTTGTGTCTACACATTACAGACAGCAAAGGACCAATTTTAAATTCAGTCACTTTGTTACTAGCAGCTTGTAATAAAAACACATTATTTGTTCCCATTTCTTTAGATGAGCCTATGAAAATGCCAAACATAACACAGTATGACAGACACAAAATAGTCTTTTGGCACCAACAAAGTGAGTCCAAAAATGACTATTACCTGAAACCTTCGCATATCTCAGCATGGTGTGCACAGTGTCCTTACAGAATGTGAAGAAACAAAAAGGACAAAAAAAGTGGCAGGACTAAAAAAAACTTCTTCAGCAGATAAAGTCTTATTCTGAAGTAACAGGAAAAAAATCAAGCAAAGACCTGACACAGGAAGTGAGAGATGCAGCTGGTGCTTCAATTGATCGATCTACTGCTCGGCGAAGCCTCATCAGAAAAACGGCTGCCAAGAAGCCATTTTTAATGAATGGAAACAGGACGAAAAGGCTGAAGTATGCCAAATATCACAAGAACTGGACTGAAAATCAGTGGCCACAGGTTCTATGAAGTGATGAGACCAAATTTGACATTTTTGGTTCAAGTTATCAATATGTGCAGAGGAAGTCAGGGCAGCAGTACAACAGTAAGTGTCTGCAGCCTTCTGTAAAACACGACGCAGCCTATGTCAAAACCACCTTTAGATTTTGATCCACAGTATAATATCATCTGGAGGGAGTCTGCTCCATTTTTCAGGATGACAATGATCCCATGTAGTAAAATCATACCTGAATAGAAAAACACACAATGAAACAAGCAGAAAATGTCCTTCATGAAGCCTGGAGTCTACTGAAAGAAATTAAAAGAAAGCTTGCGTAAGTTTGAGCTGTAATATTGACTTTCAGGCTTGTTATGCACTAACTCTGTTTTTTACGGTGGCCCTGAGAGGCCAAATGGACTGCAACTTAAGAAAACACCAGCAATAAGAAAAACACTGCAAAAGCACACAAAACACAACGGAAATAGGAAAAAACTGATTTCCAAAAAGCACAAGGGAAGTGTTTCTGGGGAGAAAATAACCCGACGAACCAGTTGCAGGAACCAAAACATGCTAGGTAAGTGTGTTTTAATCCCATGATTCATATAATACTGATGACGGATTTTAGGCTAATAGTTAGGCGAACACACTTACCTCTCACCTTTTCTTTCCTCGCAAAACCGACAGATCCTCCACTTCTTGTGTCTCCCAGCGCAATTCTTAGCATATTGGTTCCTGCAACTGGTCCGTTGGGTTATTGTCTCCCCAGAAACACTTCCCTTGTACTTTTGGAAATCTTTTTTTTTTTTCCCCGATTTCTATTGCTGGTGTTTTCTTAAGTTGCAGTCCATTTGGCCTCTCAGGGCCACCGTAGTTTTTCCTCATATGTCGTACGTATGGTTGCATATTTAAATAAATCTTTGCACGTATTTCTTAAAATATAAAGAAATGTGGGTTGGCTCAAGACTTTTGTGCAGTACTGTATGTATGAGTAAGAAATCGCTGAGTCATTTATTACACGTCTTTGCTTACATTCTGTTTTGCCTTACTGTGTAATAAGTTCATGCTTAGTTCTTTTTTTAATGCATTTATTGTGTTTACAGGTTATATGAACTTCTGTAATAACTATAATGTTTCTGACATCAGTACTTCTATATCTTTACGGTCACACAATGGCTCTATGTAAGTGCCGAGTGGGGAGTCCACACAAGATAATTACTTAAATAAAAATAGAATTTAATAAAAAGAAAACCACAGACACCAAAGAGGGATGATGTCAGGTGGATGGAGAAGAGAGAGAGAGCAAATGAAGACATGGAGCAGCTTTTATAGAGGAAGGCCCAGGTGAGCTGCAGTCGCTTATGACTCTATGCTATCAGCCACTTGCTGTTCAAAGTAGATAAAGTCCACCTCAGTTTCCCTTCATTGTCTTTTAGCTCATTTACTGAACAATCCCTGCTTGCAAAATCTGTCTATCTGTCTGTCCGTCTGTCTAGCCTAATTTCAGATATGCACTTCTCTTCCAGTTGAACGATGGAAATTTTGCTTCACTTTTCAGTAAACAAACTAGTTCATTACTTAAAGCTAAGCACAGTTACAAAGTTGGAGCAAACAAATTCCAGCAGTGTCTCTCAGCAACAAATTAACATTTAATCTGTTGTCACTTTGTAATTTAATTTCAAACGCTGAGAGCTCCGATACCTAATCCAAACTGACTGTATGTCCCGCTCTCAAATGAGTTTGCATGCAGTTTCTATCATCGCAACAATAGTGGCTAAATGAGGCAAACATGACCCTGCGAGCACAAACAGACAAACTCCCATCATTGCTTTCACAGGTGTGTGTTTATGATTGCAAGTATGAGTGTGCGAGTATGTGTGTCTGAGCATGGCCTGGAAATGACTGCTGGCTGTTTTGCTGTATGAGCATGCGAAAGCTGCACCCATTCATTACCCTGTAAATACAGCCTGAGCCAGAGCTATTATTTAGTTGTGGGATAAAACCGTGAAAGCAGCTGGTGAATTTGAGGATTTACCAAACACTAGAGCGAGTCGACAGAAAGGTAGTGTCCTCTTTTTAATATGTGATTATAAAGTGTACCGATTGAAATGGCAAAAGTAATGGCACAGCATTGTCAGTAAATATAACGTTGCCTTCTGATTGAAAAAACAAATGCATTTTCAGGGTAAATGTGTATGTTGCAAACTCTCCTCAAGAAACCTGATTTTCAGTTTTAGTTTTTGCATATGTTTTACATCTTACCGCGCTCCCTCCTGCATGATCTCTCTGTCTCTGTACACTAACCCAGTGGATTTTAAATTAATCACATGTTGATTGAAGTGCAGACTTTCAGCTTTGAGTCAAGACTTTAAACCAAAGTGTTGCATTAACTGTTCAGGAATTACAGTCATTTTTGTACACAGTCCCTATATTAAGAGGCACAAAAGTAACTAGACAAACAAACATATTCTTAAATACAAGAATTGTTTTTTATGCATTGGATGAAAATCCTTTGCAGTCAATAACTGTCTGAAGTCTAGAACCCATGGACATGAACAAATGTTGTGTTTCCTCCCTGGAGATGCCCTGCCAGGCCTTCACAGCAGCCACCTTCAGCTGCTGCTTATTTGTTGGTCTTTCTGCCTTCAGTTTTGTATTTAGCTACTTTTGGCTGCTCCCTTGTCACAAGGGGTCACCACAGCGGGTAGCTCAGCATGTTTGATTTGGCAGTTTTTATACCGGATGCCCTTCCTGACATAGCCCCAAAATAAAAAACATGCTCTATTGGGTTGAGATCAGGTGACTGATTTGGCCGTTGAAGGATATCTTTTGCAGTATGCTTTGGGTTATTATGTATTTGCACTGAGAAGCCCTGTATGACCAGTTTTACAGCATCTGGCTGAATCTGAGCAGAGAGTACAGATTACATAGTTCATAGCTGCTTCTATCACCAGTCGCATCATCAATAAACATTAGTGAGCTGCTATCACTGGCAGCCATACATGACCAGGCCATAACATTACCTCGGCCATGTTTCACGGATGATGTGCTATCTTCCTCGCTGTACTTTTCTCTTCCATTCAATCTGTCCAAAGATGTTTTCCCAACTTTTGAGGCAAAGCCTTCTCACTCTTGAGTGTAACTGGTGGTTTGCACCTTGTCATAAACAGCCATCACTTGACTGTAGATCTTGGCATTGACCTACTCGAGAATGTGTTTGACTTGGTTAGTTATTGTGAAGAAGTTTTTTCTGCCTATCCAAGGAAATAACACTGCAATTATCCACTTTAGTTTTCTTCCATGGTCTTTCAGGCCTTTTAGTGCTACTGAACTAGTCAGTGTGTTTATTGTTTTTAAGAATATACCAGACTTTTGAGTTCTTGTTCTCTCTGATAGGGTTGTTTTGGTTTCTTAGTGTAATGATAGTTGCTCTCACTTGCTCCGAACCTCATACTGAAGGTTCCAGTGAAATGCTACCAAATACAATTTTAAAAATTGTGATGAAATCCAAATAATTAATCGGCTTGATTTGTCATGGAATATCAAGGGAACAGGCCTCACTTCACCATGAAACTATCTGTCAGTCAACTGTCCGACTGGTTTTGAACCTCTGAATTTGAGGACTGATTTAAAATAATTCTTCTGAGAGTTCACATTCTCATATGTGGAAATGATTTTGGCTTTTCTGCTACTTTTTCGTCATTCTGCTCAGCAGTATTTTTTACTTTGTTTAGTATTTCGGCTCTAGACAGAAACACAGCAGCTCACACAGACTTCTTATGGTGTTCTGCTGCAAACTTGGTAAATTTATATACTTGGGATATATAAGTGGGGTGGCTGTAGCTCAGGTGGCAGAGCAGGTCAGCCACTAATCAGAAGGTCGGTGTTTCGATCCCAGGCTGCCTCCTGGCTGCATGCCAAATATCCTTGGGCAGGATACTAACCCCATGTTTGCCTACTGGTGGTGGTCAGAGGGCCCGGTGGCGCCAGTGTCCGGCAGCCTCGCCTCTGTCAGTGCGCCCCAGGGCAGCTGTGGCTACAATGTAGCTTGCCATCACCAGTGTGTGAATGGGTGTGTGAATGGGTGAATGACTGAATGTAGCGTAAAGCGCTTTGGGGTCCTTAGGGACTAAGTAAAGCGCTATACAAATGCAGGCCATTTACCATTTACCATACTTATAACAGGTCCAACTCACAAATAGTGAGGAGAAATTAAAATACATCCCAAATAAGACTCAGACTCAGAAGGTTAAAATCATGCATTTTTCAAGAATTCAAGCTCCCTCACTTCATTGTCTATTTATTCATAGCTGATAAATTCGTTATTCTGCCTCTGCTTAATGATGCATTTGAGGTGAGACTTTTTGCAAATGCCATTACTGTTTGCTCTGCTCCAGTCGCAGATAGAGATGATAAATCAGTTCATCCGTACGAACCTTTTAGAAATATTCTGTCTGCAAATCTGATCAGTGAGTGTTCGACCTTATTTGAGTTTACACACAAGTTGGAGGCTCAACTGATGGAACTGCATTCGAATGCTCAAAGATTTGATTTTCTCACACTTGCACCTATACTGCAGACATTAATGTTGTTAAAAATGCGAACCTTCAAAACACCCTTTCTTTTTAATTCTAAGATGAGAACAATTTATTTGTCTGTCACTAGGTTGAATTTCTTTGGCCTTTGGACTGTTGGTTGAAAACAAAAAAGCAATTTGAGATTCATGTTTTGTTCACTATCATTTTGAAGACTAAATTGTTGGCTTAGCAGGGTAAATGTAATGCTTATAAACAGTTTATTTGGACTTCAGTGACTCGTGTATATATTTATTCACATTTTTTGTGTGTATACACCAATCAAGCACAACGTTATGACCACTGGCAGGTGAAGCACATAACACTTTTATCTCTTCGTCATGGCATCTGCTAGTGGGTGGGTTATATTAGGGAGCAAGTGAACATTTCTTCTTCAAAGTTTGTGTTAGAAGCAGGAAAAATAGGTAAACTAAAGCTTTCCAAAACTCCAGCTCTTGGGGGGTGTTCCTGGTCTGCAGTGGTCAGTATCTATAAAAAGTGGTCCAAGGAAGAAACAGATGCATGTGGTGAGTGAGGGTTGGAAGCAGGTCCTGTAATTCGATCAAACAGACAAGCTCAAACCTCGTCTGCCCAGCAGGTTCTGAGAGAAAGCTGTCAGAATACTAGTGATGGGATTTCCGGCTCTTTTTAGAGATCCGGCTCTTTCGGTTCGGCTCACTAAAAAGAGCCGGCTCTTTCGGCTCCGAACCGGCTCTTCAGGTTGTTTTGTTGCTTTAATTAATTTATTATTAACAATAATATAAAATTATGCACAAAAGGAATTACTAACGTAAAAAAAAGTGGTTTTATTTATATATAAATATATGCGGTGGCCCCTAGAGACAAAACACGTACAAACTCCAAAACACATTTCTAGCATGAACTGAACTTCCAAAGCAGAGCTACTAGATCACTTAAATTACACAATTGAAAGCATGTGTGTATTGTTTGTGTATTTATACACAGGCACTCATATATATTCAAATAATTTAAAAAAAAAGTTCATTTACCTGTTACTACCACACACCAAATCCGGTCGTTGGTACTCAACACTGCGCCTAGCATCCTGGAGCACTTCTGTTGTCTTTTGTACGTGTTTTGAGTTTTTATGTGCTTCTGAGTTTTTATGTGCTTCGAAGTTTGTACGTGTTTTGGAGTTTGTACGTGTTTTTATGTGTTTTGGAGTTTTTACGTGTTTTTACGTGTTTTGGAGTTTGTACATGCTTCAGAGTACGTACGTGATTTGAAGTTTGTATGTGCTTTGTCTCTAGGGGCCACCGTAAATATACTTTTATTTATTCACTCCACATAAAATGTAATAAATAAATCATATAATACAAAAATCAACTATTCACATTTCAACTTTTAACTATTTAAATTTTCAGCTTTTTCCTTTTACAAATTTAAAGTGAAAACAACACAAAACACTGCAAACCACGACACAATTAAATATAAATTATAATATGAAAACAAAAAGAACATGCATATTCTCTGTCATATGGGCCCGCATGAATAAACTTTCTGAATCCTTTATCATCTGCAACCGAAAATAGTTGAGGATGATTACTATACCTTTCTAATGTGACGTTGTTGTCCCTGGCTCTCTTTCTCTCTCTCTCCCTCTGGCTCTGTTCCTGTGCTACTCAGTGTAACTACCGCCCCCCCCTCTGCCCAGCGTAAAGCACAAGGCTCCTGTGCGGAGTGAAGCGGGAAAA
Organism: Simochromis diagramma; assembly: GCF_900408965.1. Lineage (NCBI taxonomy): Eukaryota > Metazoa > Chordata > Actinopteri > Cichliformes > Cichlidae > Simochromis > Simochromis diagramma. Next base: position 4,216,137 of record NW_024387477.1, read on the forward strand.
AAGTGCGAGAGAGAGGGTGAGAGAAAAAACAAACAAACAAAACCCACGTGACGGCTCGCGATAAGGAGCCGGCTCGCGTCGTTCACGTCAAAGAGCCGGCTCTAAGAGCCATTTCGTTCGCGAACGACCCATCACTACAGAATACAGAGAGTATCACAGTTTGTTGAGTATGGGGCTGCAGACCAGTCAAGGTGCCCATGCTGACCTCTGTCCATCAAAAGCACCAGCAATGAGCATGTGAGCCTCAGAACTGTGGCCAGGTGTGCGTGCATGGCTTACCCTGGGGATAGGTGCACTATGGGAAAAAGGCAACCCAGTGGAGGCAGTGTGATGGTTTGAGTAAAGTTCTCCTGGGAAACCTTGGGTCCTGCCATCTATGTGGATGTTACTTTAACACGTACCACCTACCTGAGCATTATTGCAGATAATAAACACCCTTTCGTGGAAACTATTCCCTAAAGGCTGTGGCCTCTTTCAGCAGGATAAAACAGCCGGCCACAAAGTAAAAAGTTTCAGGAATGGGTTGAAGAGCACAACAACAAGCTTGAGGTGTTGACTTGTCCTCCAAATCCCCCAGATTTCAATCCAATTCAGCATCTGTGGGACAAACATGTCTGATCCATGGAGATCACACCTCACAACTTACTCGACTGAAAGGATCTGTTGCTAACATCTTGGTGCCAGATACCACGGCACACCTTCAGAGGTCTAGAGGAGCCCGTGCCTCAATGGGTCAGAGCTGTTTTGGCAATATTAGACAGGTGGTCCAAATGTTATGAGTTATACACAAAAACAAATACATTGAAAGAAATAGTTGATCAAATTAGTCAATGTTGTAATAATAACTGTTTCTCAGTTATAATCCCGGTTGTTAATATTAAGTAATGCAGAAAATCGAGCAGATATTCATGAAAAATGATTTTATGATAATGTAATAAGGATATACAATCAAATTTTTCTTAATTTTTTACATTATTTTTTGTAGAGATTGTGAAACCTGCTATTAACTACCTCATACTGTAACGACACACTTGACAGAGTGAATCTGATGAAATAACAATTATTATTATATAAGGGTCTAGGATCCTTTACCGCTTACTGAGTATTCTGACTGTAGCTTTCATCCTTAGGGCAGCACCCTGTAAGAGAAGCACTGCAGTGTGAGGGGGTATTTATCAGCTTCCCTTTTGGACTAAACAGAGAGAGGTTTTCCAAGGTCTTAGCGCTGAATTGCTTCTGTCAACATACTGTAAATGCAAGCATGGTGGGATATTGGCAAACAAAGGATAACTTCAGCATTCACCTTCATGGTTCCACTGAAACAAAGTTGACCGTTTCAGACTGGAATCAGAAAATAAACTCATCTGCCGAGCAGGTTTCACAGACCAGAATGTCATTGTCTCTTTTGGTTTCTCGGCCGTGCTTTGATGGCCGTCTCTGAGGAGCACTGAATGAGCTGTTGATTAGATTAATAAGGCAACAGACTAAATGTGGTGATGTGTTTGGTTTACAGGTCATTCCCAGAGCCCCTCTCACTCTGCGGTCGCTGTACAGGACCAGCCAGCGAAGCCATTTGTTCTTACCGCAGATGCTGATAGGTCCCTTGGGATCCGGCGTGGTTGTCTTACTGCTACCACAGGCAGGCGGTCATGTTGCAGGGAGATTTCTCCTGCTTTCCCTCTTTCTCACATCTGCGTGTCTGACAGTGGCATCTTATAAAGTCTGCACAGAACACATTAAATCATGTGGGACAATTTTGAAGCTGCTGCTAGCACTGCCCGAGCGCTGGTTCCCTTTGATATTTCATCACAAGAACTGAAGTGCAAAAACTTTAAACATGGATTTCTAATATCCTGGTGTTGTTATTGCCTCGCTGTTATCGAGGTCCACTGAGGCTGTGTAAAACATTACTCTATGAGATAATGGAATAATGTCTCACGCTAGCCTCCGCTCCTCATTTCTTTCCCTGTATAATCACTGATATGACGTGATATAACACGACAAATGAAAAATATCACATTTCAAAGCAGGCAACATCTCGCATTTATCATTGTTTCAGGAAATACCCATAGGGTGAGCCGCGGTGCTTACCTGAGACTGTAGCCTATTGATCTCAGCTGGCAACGCTAACTGTGCTCTATTCATCCTGTTCTGGCTGAGCTCTCGCACAAACAGAGCCGTCAGTCACCGTCTCAAAGCAGCATTGGCACCACCCTTGACATAAAGCTAACAATATCATTTGTCTCTTAAGTCACTCTGCCGCATACTTATTTAGGGGCAATTGTGGAAGAACGCGCTGGCATTTTGCTTCTAAAGATGCAGAATTAAATTTAAAGTTTAATTAAGCAGTAATGAAACTTGAACTGGCGTCTGCATAACCCATGTTAAGCTCTACTTGTGCTCACAGCAGCCGTTTAAAGGATTCAGACCTGAATTATCATATTGAAGCAACACTGCCTGCATGTAAAAAAAATAAAAAAAATGCATGATACACTGGCAGCTGCTAATTTATGCTAAGCAATGTAACAGACCGCAGATGAGCGTGCTGTGTACACGCGGCTTCTTGGTGGTGCGTGGCAGGTGTGATCCCTGTAAGCATTCTGCTCAAGGTCAGAGCATCAACGTCCCCGCGTTAGGGATCGGGATCAGCGCTTCTTTCTGCAGAAGCAAAATCAGGAAATAATATTGACACCTTAAACAACTGATGAATTCATTCGGAGCTCAAGAAAAATCCATCCCAAATGATTTGCCCATCAGTAAAAACCAGAATGTGGGCATTAATAATTCATCCAGAATCAGAGGGAATTGATCCATAAAGCTGGCAGAGTCTTCGCAGACAGCAGGGTTGGAGATTTTCTCCTTAACGCACGTGCTGTAGACTTGCAACTATACCTTTTTCTTTACATCTACATGTGTACGCGCCAACCCAAAAAGAAACACGCCCAAAAAGCGGAACTATGCGGGCGTTGTAACAAGATGTACATGTCCCCATACGTTAACGTCAGGATGACTTGCATTATTAAATAAAATAACGAGGATGGGTGAAACGCCACAGAGGTATCGGGTATCAGGTAAGTGTTTGCGTTTCCTTCCTGAATATATTCAGCAATGCCCCATTTCTGCAGCTGTTAAATGGTGCCTCACTGTCTTGGTTTCCGTGAGCTTTCGCTTTGAATTGAGTTTATCCAATTATCTTGCAGGTGTGACATCACTGAAGCTGAAGAAAGTCTAGGAGGCAGAGAGAGCGCTGCCGGTTGAATGAGAGATAAGCAAATGAAAAAGATGCAAATGGAGAAAAGTTATTTTGAAATTTTTTTTCTGAATGTCTAAGCTAATTGGTCGCTAGAGAGAAGATGCTGATGCAGAGGTTTCGAGGCGTGCTGCAAAGCCACCCACTCTATGACTCGCACAAAAGCTCCGAGGCGAGCTTGCGCGCACACAATGCACACAAACTCATAAATGCATCTGCCACATCTCCCGTTAACACCCCGCTCTGCTCGCCTAACAATACTCTATTCTACCTTAGCTCACTCTGGGTTGCATTAGACATCACCTTGTTTTGTCTTCTGCATCATTTCCCTCAGTCTCAGCCCTCTTTTTATGTTTTTTTTGTTCCGTGTATGTTAAAAGCTAACATTAGCATACCAGAATGTCCTGCTTTTGTCCTCTTTTGTGAAGCATTTCCATCTCTCACCTGCCATTAGGCAACATGATCTGTCTGCCTGAGTCACATTTTACACAAGGGAGACTGTTCTCTACACACCCCATTAGAGACTAGGAAATAGCCCCCAATATGTCTAGGACACTCTGTGCAGAACATATGCACCCTCGCTCTCTTGCCTCACATCCACACACACACACACATTTACACAGTTATTCACTCAGGAAGCCTGCTGTTCCTTCAAAATAGTCACTGTTCGGTTGATAAAGATGCAATAAAATAAAGCAAAACAAAATGAGCGGAGGCATAATGAGCTGCAGAGGGAGTGGAGGACACCTGTTTGTTTATACAATCTTTCACAAATACAGTGCAGCTAATCACCTGAGGTGCTGCTGGGGTGACGCATATCTGCATCACAATGGAGGGGTCGGCCCGCATTAAACACAGAGGACAGATGCCGTTCCATTTCGCTTTGGCTTTTCGATTTTAATGCCTGTTTTCTTTTTTTCTCTCTCTCTCCACCGAGACGTAGATGCAGATGTTCTACATTGTGCTGCACCTGCATTTCCACCCCAGCTCCTGCTTGCCAACCATCAAAAAGCAGCCAGACTGAATGTACTCACAATGATCCAAGTAAAAAAAAACAACAACCTCCCCCATCAAAGAAGGGAAAGTAAGACATCAAAAACACTTTCAATCTCACCTCAATTTTCTCTCAATCGTTGTCTGCAAAGCAGTTCTCCTCTATCAGAAATAAAGAGAATCCTATTACATATTTCTTACTTTTACTGGCTCTGTTGCCTCTGACGCCCTTTCAATAGCTGTAGTTACCACTTTATTTGCTGCCTCCATAAAGGTGACTTATAAGCTATTATCACAAGGCTGGCAAGAAACGTCAATACAAGATTAAAAGGTGTGAGCAGAGAATGGGACAGACTTCATTAAAGTTGATGCAGAGCTGCAAACACCTATTGATATGTGAAAGACAAGAGTGATAGTCGAGAGGTTCGGTTGAGTTTTGGCCCCCTCATTGACACCTATTGACTGTGACTGACTTCTCATATGTAGTGTACTGATGAAAGTCTTCGCTTCACCAACACCCATTTTCAAATAATGGAAAATGTTGGTGATACGTGGTAATGGTGAAGATGGCATTACTCTTCTACTATAATTGAGATTATACAATGAGTAAGAACAAGTGCAACTACATCCAGGATCCAGATTATCTGGATGTACCTCTGTCAGTGCGCCCCAGGATGGCTGTGGCTACAATGTAGCTTGCCATCACCAGTGTGTGAATGTGTGTGTGAATGGGTGGATGACTGGATGTGTAAAGCGCTTTGGGTTCCTTAGGGACTAGTAAAGCGCTATACAAATACAGGCCATTTACCATTATAAGTTTATGCCTATTAAAAAAACAAAAACATACCTCTACTACTGCTGCTAGTTCTTAAATGCTTCCTAGAAGTCCCCGTATGACCGTTTGTGTTTTTATCTGCAATGAGCAGTGGATCTGGTCTAATCCAGCATGTCAAAACAGCACCGGTTTAACTTCAATTTCATTTTTCTGAAAGAGGACTAAGTCACAGGGAGCCAACTGTGGCGAGCAGGGCTGGCGGTAAGCTAAGATTGTCTACGCGTGGCCAAAAAAAAGCTGGGTCACTTTGGCACAGAAGTTGCTCTGTGCCCAAGTTTAAGGTCCATGTTGAAATCAGGTATTCAGGAAGAATGAGATTTTCAAGGAGGCCTCTTAATTTAGCAGACAGAGGTCTGAAGTAGTGCTGTACAATACCAAGAAAATACAGGGCGAGTATTGATGATACCAATAATGACCTATAACCTATAAAGGCAGGACCAATACCAGCATTGGTGTCAATACTATTAACATTTGGATTAATCAGCCCACCTCTTGTCTAAAGATACAGAAGGAGATGACTTTGTAGGGGTGATCAGCCACAATAGGTCAGCCATTTCTGATTTTTATGCATCGTGTACGACTGCCCAACAGGTCCTTAAAAGTATTTGTTTCCAATTTCTTCCACCAATGATATCTAGTTCCTAACAGACGCTTGCCTCGTAGCCTGAGTAAAAACAGACCTTTATTCTAAAGCGTAATAACACAAATAAAATATATAATAAAAACTATGTAAAAATCAATTACACAAGATCACAAAAATGAATTCAGTGACAAAACATTACTATTAGAATCATCAGTGTTATCTCTCACCTGTTTGCGCAACATATTCAGTTTTTTAGCTGCTGGCACATTACAATAATAGAGCACCCAATTTAATTATACTAATGTCATTGTTCATTGGAAACTATGTGGGGAAAATTATATTTTATGATAATTCCCCACTCGCCCCTGTGGGCAGTCAATCCTTCAAGCTCGGGTCCTCTACCAGAGGCCTGGGAGCTTGAGGGTCCTGCGCAGTATCTTAGCTGTTCCTAGGACTGCGCTCTTCTGGACAGAGATCTCCGATGTTGTTCCCGGGATCTGCTGGAGCCACTCGCCTATATATATACTATACGCTTCTTCTGGGCTATATTCTCAGCAGCATATTAAACATATCAGGTCCCCATAAGGAGAATCATGTGCTAACAGCTGTCTAAATGACTCGGGTAAAGTTTGTAGCATGCGTGCTTGTTGTTTTTGTCTGCTTCCACTTGTCTTTGCACTAGGATGATGTCGGCGTAAATGTGCAGTCATATTCATTGTGTTCCCACTAGTGCTGTCAGCGTTAATCTCGTTAAAATGACATTAACGCCATAACGCAGCAAATCTCCGTTAACAAGTTACCGCGGATCGCCCCGTGCGTGGGGCTGGACGGCGTCAACACGTTAACAAGCTAACTAGTTCCCACAAATTGAGCATTGCGTGGCACATCCAACATACTGTTTTACTTTTGTCCATGACGCGCTTATCATCAGGGTCATGCTTCACATGAAAACCAAGATAGTTCCAAACGCCAGATCTGAATGAGGGTGGGGGAGGTTCATTTTCGGGTAGCGCTGAGGTAGTTGCCATGTTGCAACGAGCTTAGCTTCTGTCTTGCTAGCTTGCGCTGCGCTCAGTGGATCTGCACTCGACAGTGCAGCCTAGGCGGAGTAGTCGAACGCAGATCCACTGAGTGCTCAACACAGACAGCATCATCAGAAGAAAAGTTGATAAAATAAATAAAAATTTTTGTATTGTTCGATACATATGTGTACCGAACCGAAAGCACTGTATCGAACGGTTCAATATCGATACGAGTATCGTTGCACCCCTAATATATATACATATATATATATTAGGGGTGCAACGATACACAAAATTCACGGTTCGGTTCGGTTCGATACTTTGGTGTCACGGTTCGATATTTTTTCGATACAAAAAAATGTTCATGCATTTTTAATTTGTCATTTATTAAAATTATAAATATATATTTTAACTCAAAAGTACAGTTTTTAAATTTAACCCTAACCCTTGTGCGTGTTTTTTATTTTGACAGCGAATGCGCACCTGCGGACCACTTATGTGTAGCCCTGGTTATTTAGCTCATCATATTGCAGCCACAGAAATTCTTTTGTCCATGAAACCATAAAGCTGCACTTTCTTTTTGCCTTATAGTCTGATTTGTCATAACTTCTCCGTTTTGTGGTAAGCTTTTCTTTGGCTGTCACTTCTTCACCCTGACCTGTCTTATTTGGCTCAGCAGAACTGAAATGCTTTTACACGCTCACTCACATAAGCTCAGCGATTCTCTGCGCGATCAACCTCTCACATGTTTAAGCTTGCTGCGGGAGATTTCACTTGTCATGTTTGCATAGTAAGCTAACGATTAATAAGACGATGTCAGAGGAATTGGTGCACAAATTATCATCACTCACAGATCAGTGCTGTCGCTCTCTATACACAGTTCGCACGATTGCAAAGTGAAAGCAAAAAAACAAGCGCAAATTCAAACGCGATTACAATATGTCACATATTGACAGTGGCTCACCGATGCCAATGACATAATTACCCAGCTACATTTCCGAAAGAATGCAAAAGCATTGACATATATTTTTCCTACAATAGCCCGACGGGCAGGGCAGAGATAGATTTTGGTAGCCCGACTGAAAAAATCGCTAGCTCCGGGACGTCGGGCTAGCGATATTGCAAGCCCTGTATCTGATTGAGGAATCACTCATCTTTGGAAAAGAGAGTTTATTACAGAGAAATGGCTCTTTCCAAAATAAAAGCTATACTATCCGCTTCTTCTGGGCTATATTCTCAGCAGCATAAGGAGAATCATGTGCTAACAGCTGTCTAAATGACTCGGCTAAAGTTAGTAGCATGCTTGTTGTTTTTGTCTTTGCACTAGGATGATGTCGGCGTAAATGTGCAGTCATATTCGTTGTGTTCCCACTAGTGCTTTCAGGTTAATCTCGTTGAAATGACCTTAACGCCACAACACGGCAAATCTCCGTTAACGAGCTACCGCCGATCGCTCCGTGCATGGGGCTAGACGGCAAACACGTTAACGAGCTAACTGCGCTAACACACTAGTTCACACCAATGTAATTGAGCATTGCATGGCACATCCAACATACTGTTTTACTTTAGTCCATGACTCGCTTACCTTCAGGGTCATACGTCACATGAAAACCAAAATAATTCCAAACGCCAGATCTGAATGTTGCAAGTAGAGCTTAACTTCTGTCTCGCTAGCTTGCCCTGCGCTCTTCCTTCTGACTATGCTGTCTGTGTTGAGCGCTCAGTGGATCTGCGCTCGACAGTGCAGCCTAGGCGGAGTAGTCGAACACAGATTCACTGAGCGCTCAACACAGACAGCATCGTCAGAAGGAAAATTGATAAAATAAATTACAAATGTTGTATTGTTCGATACATATGCGTACCGAACCGAAAGCACTGTATCGAACGGTTCAACATCGATACGAATATCGTTGCACCCCTACTATATATCTATATATATATCATAATAATATAATAATAATTATTATCATATGGTTGTAGTGTATGCATGTATGTCTATTCCCTAATGCCTCCTGGACACATTGATCAATTGGAAGGAAACACACTATATATGTATATGTGTCTGTGTACATTGTTTGTTAACAATTTTCAGCGCAGTGGCACTTTGGGGTCTGTAAATAAGTGTTCATCAAACAGTGATGTTAATAGTGCGAGTATTTAATTTTTCTTTAGTTTTGGGATTCTTAGGTTTCTCTAGTTTTGCAGTTTTGGTTAATCTTGATATTCTGTGTAATTGTTTGCCATTCTGTTTATAGTGGTTGTTTTGCTTTTCCTGACCCTTATTAGTCAGTTATCTGTGCCTTGGCTATTTTAGCTGTTAGGTTGTGTATTTTCAGGCTCTCTGTGGTTCCCTGTGTGGCTCACTCTTGTCCCCGTCTCTGTTTGTTTACCTTTTTGTCTCATTGTCAAGCCCACATTTCTGTTTCAGGGTAGGATACACCCCGGACAGGTCGTCAGTCTGTCGCAGGGCTAACACATAGAGACTGACTGAACCATTTGCACTCACATTCATACCTATGAGCAGAATAAGTAACCTAACCCGACTAACTGCATATTTGCTATATTAAATAAAAAAATATATTTTTTAAACTAACTGAAAAAAACTGTGTTTACTCACAAAACTAAATAAAATAAATCAATATACCAACTAAAAGGCTTTCATCTGAATTCTGTCAAATCTGACAATACAGTTAAGAACGGGAGGCATCTTAGTTTGACTCTGGATGTCTACCTGTTCTGAAATTTCAAATATTTTGTCCCTACAACACTGAACTAAGACTAAATCTAATAAAAACCAAACTAAAATGAAACATTTTTCAAAATGAAATAATAAAAAAAACTAATAAAAAATTTAAGTAACTCTGAGTTCTGCCAACAATTTTCTATTTTCTATTCTACTAAAGACTCATTCCTCAGGGCCATGGAACAATATCGTCCAAAACCACTAAAAACACATAAATGAGTTAGATGATTGCACTGCATGCCTGGTTTATTATTTAGATGATACAGAGTCTCTTGAATTAAGTTTAGTTAATTACGCATACTAGTACAATATGCAGTGCTATAAATATTCTACACTACACTGTGGCTATCTGTAAGTAGGGGCAAAAGGGCCATTGGCCTTCCCACTTAAAACCCCTTGTCCCACATTATTTCTAGGTCAGGCATCACCACTGTCCCTGGTTCATCCATCACAATCCAGTAAAAGGCATAAGGTAAAAAAAAACAAGTAATCACAAAATAGGGTAGCCTATTCTATTAATCACAGGTTTTGTCATTTTCATCTAAAATAATTTTATTGTAAACTGTGACACAACATGGGAAAATGTAAAGACAAGAAATGCAGCATTTTTTATTTACAATAGAGTATTTGGTTAAAACGATATGTTTGTTCAAATATGTTATTTTCTTCAGTTGTTTTAAAATAATGTGTGCCCGAGTCACCGATGAAACAGTACAGGAAGAGTAGCTATTCCTCCGTTACACCACAAGAGGGAGTATCTCCTAAAATGAGCAGCTCTAGTGGGAGTAAAGTCTATAGGAAAGCAGATACAAAATAGTAAATAACTTAAACTTGGTCTAAGAATAAGTCCACGGGGTTGCAGAGAATGTGAGAAAGCTGGCCGTCAATTACCTTTGTGTTTAGTGTACATTTATTGGTAGGAATATAGATTAGCCATGAAGCTAACGATTAGCAGCTAGAGCTAATTCGCTAGGTGTGGAAACCTTGTGGCACTGTGGTGGATCTACACCTGTACCTGGCTGTTTATGTTTATTTCATTTATTGTACTGTAAGAAGTATTGGTGTTTTGAGTTTGAATCAGGCCAGACCACTCAGAGTAACGCAGTGCGCCTCATGAGCTGAGTGAGTCAAATATGTAATGATTGCAGAATATACAGTAAAGGCAGACTCACAAAGCCACACTGATTTCATATCCTTTTAATCTAAGTGTGCAACAGAAATAACAAGAAGAAAAAAAAATCTTGACTCACAGTTACAAATATACATGTTTCATACACCGTGCAGCTATAGGATTACTGTTTTAAATATACTGTCTGTAAATCACGTGTTCAGCCTCAGCCACAGTGGCCTCCTGCTAAGTAAGCTTCTAAGCTTAACTCTTTTCTAAACCTCAAAAAAGACAGAAATAACATTAAAAATACAACATAGGAGCAGAAGCAATAGCAGTAATGCTAACTTATGATGTGGAGCAAGAGTTTTAACAGTCCCATGAGTCTTTGCTCTGCCCATGGCCAAAGCACCGTCCTCTGGTCACTACAGGATGTTAGCTGAATCTTTTTCTTTCTTCCTCTTCTTAATGAGACAAAACCGCTGACCACCTAATACCCTCCTACAGTTCAGTGATCACAACGCATTTTAAGTTTCACACATCATCTGACCTCACACTGTTTTGTCTGTACTGGATGTCTGAATATCTGCGCTTTCACTCCTGGTCCAGACCTGGGTGGATAGAAACATTGTGCCTTAGAGAAAAGTAAGAAAGAAAACACAGAGGATTATTTTTTTATATATGAGAAGAATGGAACAGAACAGAAGTTTAGGAAAGTAAAATGGCTTTGTTAGAGAAAGGTCATGGTCACAGTTAAAGTTACCGAAGATAAAAAGAATCTTTTGTTGAAGAAACAGGATATTAGCACATTTTCCTGTGGGGTGAAGCCGCACACTTTGTGCCCCCCAAAAAGCGTGACCTCCTCCTGAAAAGCTTTTGTAGTTTTAAAACAATATTACACAATATCCGCCTTTGCTACGAGAGGACAATCTTATTCACGAAACAGCAAGGGGCCGCCTGTCTGTGGGAAACATAAACAGACTTTTTTTTTTTTTTCAAAGGTTTGAACAAGAAATTTCATTGTTTTTCTGGTGAGGACAGTGGCTGTGGATGAAAAAAAAATAGCACATCTCTTTTCAGTGGTTTACAACATGCAACAAAAAATACTTCAGAGAAAAACAGTCCTTCTGCCGCCTCTGTAGCCGATTACTTGCTTAATGCAGTTTCACACTACATCATGCTGTTCTGGTCTAGCTTGGCCCTCAGCTTCTGACAACGGAGCGAAGGCTGTAGCAGGTGAGAGAGTTCATTAGAGCAGCAAGCTGGGGTCCACAACAAGCAGCCTCTTCACATGGAATAGCAGAGCTTAGCCTCCAGCTGTGACCTCTCCCATCCAACATGCAGAGATAATACAGCAGCAACACAAACTCAAGGCAAAAAGTCTTCACATGGAGGCGCACACTTAAACCAAGGCGGAGAGTTTAACAAACGTGGAGAAGCACAACCTTGCCTTTCAGCGCTCTGCCCCCAAACTTACCACCAACCCAACCTCCGCGGTAACTCTCACTATCTTTCAGATATATATTTTTTTTCTTCATATGAATATTTACAAAGGTCAAAGCTTCAAAAGTTTGGAAATTGTTAAAACAAATATGGAGAGTTAAGGTCAAGGTTAGGAGTGTAATGAAGGCAGAAAGCAAATTTTTGGCGCCCGGATTTTTCCACCGTGCATGCTGATGAAGTTTGCCCTCCACTAACCCTTCAAGCAGAGCCGATTGTGTAAGGCTCTCTGTTTCGTGAGCACACAAAACACATGTGTAACAGGTGCAGGGCAGAGAACGCCATCATACCCCAAATCTTATTCGATAAAGTATTTATTCTAGAAACGGAATAAGCACACACATATATATACACACACACACACACACACACACACACACACACACACACATACATACACACACACACATATATATATTAAAAATTAACCTAAATTGATAAGTTTTCTGACGCAACCTAGAAACAGCCTCCTGGCTGCCATCTGCTCTGCATGGGGATAACTTAGATCATTTATGTATTGTGTGCTATTTTGCCAAAAGAATGAATTGCATCAGATAAAAACATTACTCTTTAATGGGGGGGGGGGGGGGGGAATTAAGCTCTAAGAAACTGTGCTTCACACTTTTGAATGAGGTTAAAAAGAATACCAGTATAAATTTAATCTTTAACCACCAACAGATGGTTGTTGTAAGTATATTCTCGATGTTTTGAAACAAACAAACACATGGTACTGCCGAGCCTCTAATGAACCTTGTAATTTACGAGTGAAAAGCGTGTGTCACTTTTAGAGCAATTTTTTTTCTCTAAAATGTTCTGACAGCATCTTCAGTTCTGGTGTAAAAAGTAAAAACAAATCAACAAACCCTTAAGAGCTTCTTCTCAAAGCTGGGAGGTCAACTTGCACTCACTAAGTACATAGCTTTTGGTGTTGTATAGTTCAGTGAGAACGCAAGGGTTTGTGTCCCAGTGGGACCGACGTGCTATAAATGCTTGCATTCATATTGAATTTTGGGATAAGTGTCCATTAAATGAAATGTGTGTTAGCACTTTTGTCAGATTATGCGTTTTGCCACAAACAGCTGAGCACATTTTAACTAGGCAAATGCCTTGGGCACTTGAGTGACTCACTCATCCTTCCCTCCTGCTCTTGTTCTACTTGTCTGCCTCCACCACACGGGTAATGGATTTTGAACAAAATACTTGCCAAAACCAGTCAACCAGTCAAAATTTAAGTACATCCACCATCTCCACTGACAGCAGCTGAAGCGGTGAGTGAAGTATGAAAAGATCAAGCTGGATAACATTTCTTTTAACTTATATATGTTGGAAATAAGTCACTAAAAATACTTAGGGACTTTAACCTAAACAAAATCTCAGTGTACTTTTCCTCGTTTAACCTGTCTGTAATGTTCATACAAATAAATATATAATTTGTAACCATACATACAAATTTACTAGGACATCTACACTGTTTGGACAAAAGTACTCAAAAAACCTGAAGTCAGTGATAAAGAAGTCTGGACCAAATGCTTTTCTCCTACTAGGTTTCTGTTTATAATTCATATTATTAATTTCCAGCTCTCTTTCAAAATGTTTCATTTGTCCTGCCTACTTCACCTCGGCCCCAACTGGTTGCAGCCCCTCCTGAGCCTGGCTCTGCCAGAGGTTTGTTGTTGTTGTTGTTATTTGGTGCTATATAAATAAATTGAATTCAACTGATAAATTGTAATAATCTTTTTTTGGTACTCCAACAGATTGTCTTCAAAAGATGAGCTTTACTGCTGTGGTGTTGTTTTCTTATATTGTGGAGCCTCAAATTCAGCTTTTTGTTTATTACCATCTTGGTTTATTTAAACCAGATTAGAAAGAATATAAGTTTGAAGCACTTCTACATTGGTTTGAGGCTATGCCCATGTTTTATATAAAGTCTATTGAGCGAGCCAGTTGTGTGGTGAGGCCAAGAAAGTGTCTCAAACTCCCAACCTTTGGAAAATGAAAATGCATTACAGCCTAAACCACTGAAGCCAGAAGCTTAAGGTTAAAGCTCAAAATGATTTACAACAAAATGTGAAATGTCACTGTACTGTGGTTTAAAAATCCAGTTTTGTGTCAGTTAATGTTACAGAAACAACTGTCGGCCAAAAATCATGAAACAGCATTTTAACCATCCTCTTTCATAAGACAGCGATAACAAAACAAACTGAGGAGTTCAAGGGTGGTCTCTCACACTATGGACAGTTTTGCACTTGAGAAAGCAAACACTCAATGGATTATTAGTGTTCTTGTTCAGTCTTACTCATGTTATTTTTGGTTCTTGATTGTTATGAAAGTGCAGTGTGTTTCTGGTAAGTTTAGCTAGCAATGTGCCAACACATGGTCATGCTTTGTTGATATGTAAAGGTTAAATGCAGTGATGCTCCTGTATCTGCTCAGGAGAGCTTGCATTGTATCTAATCCAAAATCTTATTTTCAAAAATAAAGGTAAAATCCAAATACTTGACCAAAGATCTTTCAGGAGACAGGAACATTTTAGACACCTTGTCCCTTCCTAATAACAAGTCCTACGTTTTATGGAAAGGTGCTGGAGGCTTTGTTGGTCTCGGGATCTCGTCTCTGCTTTTTGCAGATGATATGATTCTGTCAGTTCTACCCTCCAGCTCGCACTGGGTTGGTTTTGTGCCAAGTGAAAAGCGTGGCGTGCCCACTATGGGTTGAGAAGTTGGGCCCTCAGTTCAAGGATTTTGTTCATGAGTTAAAGAAGAAGGTAGGAGGAGACTGACAGGTGGATTGGAACAGCTCCTGCAGTAATACAGAGGCTGTACTTGTCTGATATGGAGGCTGACTGTGAAAGCCAAGCTGTAGATTTAACGGTTGACCTATGTTTCTACCCTCACCAGTGGCCACATACTGTGAGCAGTGACCGAAAAAGTCAGATCTCTGCAAATGGTGGAAATTAGCTTGTTTGGAAACGTGTCTCTGACTGAGGCAGACACAGGACACTACAGAGATTATGTCTCTTAGTTAACTTGCCAACCTGGACCTGAAGAAGAAAATGGATGGACCGATGGATGGAAGCACTATTTCTGTCTAAGTCTATCAATATTTCTTACAAACCTTTTGCCAAAACTAGAAGTAGGATGTAGGACACTGAACCGTAATTAAAAGGGCTTGGTAGCTTTTAGATAACCTTGAAAACAGGCAGATAAACAAACAAAGAGCACTGAAAATTCTCCACCAAGCTCTCAGCTTGAGCAATTTCATGTAGAACATGTAAGTACAATAAGTAACAACAATAAGTAGTGAAAATACTAAATGTCATTGTTGCACATACACGCTGTGAGAAAAACAGTGGGAATGCTTTTTCCTACAAGTGTAAATATCTTACTGCAACTACTAGCCTAGCTGTGTTTGATTTATTTTTTACATAAGCAGCCAGTGTGTTACTTGAGGTTCAGTTCGAGAGGGTTAACCAATCAGGTTTTTAGATGATCAGATTTCTAGAAGGTTGGTATCTCTGTGGTTTAATTTTTGGACATGGCTGCTGTCAAAAGAAATGTAGTGATCTTGTAAAAGATTACTTAGATAATATTAAAAACTATTACAGCTATAACTGAAGTCTTGATTGTGTTGGCATATAAAGGTGAACTTCACTGAAGGACAGAATTACCATTGCCTCCATCTTCAAGCCATCTGGGGCTGCACATTTTTATTTTAAACCCAATTGCTTTTCCCCTCGCTTAGTTTACATTCATAGTAGAATTCCACTGAAAAGCTGCAAGGAAATATATCTTTATCTCTTTTTGCAATTTTGTGGAGACTCCTGTCTTGTTAGATTAACCTTTATTTGAATAAACCAGCAATGGATTTGGTGTTTATGTCAGCGTGAGAGGCTCCATTGATCTGTACGTTATAAGCAGCATGTCCAGCATGCAGAAAGGAGCATAACACCCGCATTAAAAACATTACATCAAAAATATATAAATGCACACCAATGACTAACACCCACACAGGTAGAGAAAGGAAAATGCGAACTTTGGACAAAATAGCCCCAGGACAGTGCATGTTTAAAACCAAGATAGTTCCTTCTGTAAGGCCACGGTTCTATCCACTTCACCGCCATCAGAGCATAATCTGTAGATTTTAAAATGCTCCTAATATATAACACTGTTCTCATACAGCCACCTTGAAAATTTCCAGACAAGCTTTCGACAGTGTTGCACAAAACTGAAAGAAACAGTCTGCCCTTGATGAGAAGGTGAGTGCTCATAAAGGCAGTGCGGGGTCTTTGGAGAGCAGTGCACAAATAACAGCCATGAGACGTGCTTTGTAATCGCACAACAGAAATCTTTACATTACCATAGCTTTTATTCAATTTTATTATTCCAGGGTGAAGAGGTGATGGCCTTTACTTTCTCCCCAGCATGGACAGAGGCTTATATTTTTGTCAGCACATCACAGATATCCTTTTATTTGCTATCATGGGAAGGGCACATGTCAGTACTTCTGCTATGATGCACTGATGAAAGGAACCCACAAGGTCACATATGAATTGACTCTGTGGAAATCACGCCACCTAAAGAACTGAGACTTTCTAGCAGAAGCTTCATGACAAGTAAGGTCAAACCAGCTATTGTGCACAAAAGGTAAGAGTAACTGCTAAAGGTGCAGAAGTGCAGAAAACTTTAATTTTCTACTTAGAGACTGCTGCTCAGTTTTTATCCAAGTTTTAAAACTTTGACAAATCTTCTAAAAATGAATCTGAAAGCCATACTAGCTGCTGAGTGCAGCTGCAGATGCAGCAGTGCTTTGAGCCAAATGCTAATGTCAACATGCTCATGCATAGAGAGTAAGAAGAGAGATGGGGGTAGCCACAGTGACATCACCCATTTGTTTGCAGCTTCCATTTCGAAGCCCGAGCTTTAGTGTTATTGTTCTCGCCAGGATTGTTTCTTGGAGCCAGAAGTGTTGAAATCTGAAATGAGGGTGAAGTTATCAGCTTAGACTAGCAAGCTTGGTTAGCAAAGTCGACCCATAGAATGTATGTGCAATATACAGATAGCTGCTCATCTGTGCTAAGTACTGTGCAAATCAAGTAGCCTACTAGTGTTTTTCTCATTAAAAGTGGAGTTTTATTTATATTTTTTGTCATGTCATGGTATTTGAATTGTTCTTGTTTATTTCCGTTGTCAAATGTAAATCACGATTTACGGAACCACAAGTTTTAGAACTATCATCACCTTTTAATAAAATTTGAGCACCAATAATTCCATAATTTGAATTTAAAAGCATATAATTTCAACAAAGCTGATATGATTGATCAAATGTCACATATATAAATATCAGGTAAATATGTATCTTTTTGCACTATAGATTACAAGTTTTATAGATTTCAAGTAATGACAGCACTATATTTAAAATATACCTGAAGTCTACTGTAACATGTCAACTCACCAGCCACATTATTATGTACACTGGTTCATCTGCTCATGCAAATATCCAATCATCCAATCACATGGCAGCATCTCAGTGTATTTAGGCATGTAGACAAGGTTAAGACTGTGTGCTGAAGCTCAAACTGAGCATCAGAATAGGAAAAACTGAGATTTAAGTGACTTTGAGCATGACGTGGTTGTTGGTGTTAGACAGGCTGGTCTGAATATTTCAGAAACTGCTGATCTACAGGGGTTTTCACTTACAACCATCTCTGTGGTTTACAGAGAATGGTCAGTGAAACGGAAAATATCCAATAAGCGGCAGTTCTCTGGGCAAAAATACAATTTTAATACAAGAGGTTAGAGAAGAATGCCCAGATTGCTTTGAGCTGATAGGAAGCAACAGTAATTCAAATGGTCACTCATTACAAGCAAAGTATCCAAAAAAGCTGAATGTACAACACACAGATGGGTTCCAGCACCAGACGGTCACGCCGGGTGTCAGCTAAGAACATGAAACTGAGACCGAGTTTGAAAGGGCTCCCCAAAATCGAACAAAGACTGGAAAATTCTTGCCTGGTCTAATGAGTCTCAATATCTGCTATGACATTTGGATGGCAGGGAAATGCCACAGCCTGGGGATTATTGCCCACCATGTCCATCTTGTTATGACCAGTATAACCATTACCTAATAGATGCTTACAGCAGGATAACACGCCGTGTCACAAAGCTCAAATCATCTCAAACTGATTTCTTCAACATGCCAGTCAGAACACTGTCAGTGTAGTCAAACGGCCTTCGCAGTCACCAGATCTCAATCCAATAGAGTGCCTTTGGGATGCGGTGGAACAGGATCTGACAAATCTGCAGCAACTGTGTCATGTCATTATGGGCCAAAATCTCGACAAAATCTCTTTTTGAATCTGTGCCATGAAGAATTAAGGCAGTTCTGACAGCTAAAGACTGTCCAATCCGGTAATAACATGTCAGGTGAGTGTGTATTATTGCTTAAGGATGAAGGTCTTCTGGCATTAGAGGACAAATGCAACCATCTATGAGTGCATATGTGAATGAATCAATTAATGAGCATTTTAGCAGACTATTTTATGGGGCCACAAAGTGCTTAAAAATCATAGCACTGCATTTGTAATGCAGAGTGTAAGCTATATTTAGCAGCCATTTAACATTACGCAAGTATGTGGCTATTTGAGATATAAGGGCACACATTTGTTATCGCTTGTAAGGCGGAGCTTTTTCTCTCATGATACTTTCCTGAAACTGTGACAAGAGCGCCCTTCATTACTAATATTCCTCGCTTCTCCAAACTATATTCCTGTGTGATGATAGCTTCGCAGGTTGTCATTAAAAGCAGTAAAGGTAGTGGTGTGTTACATTAGCACTGGAACAGTTGTAGGTCTTGCTCAACAGCCCTTCTCTTCATTAAAAGTTGGTTAATTGACGGTGAACTCTATCTACTTGTGAAGGAGTAATGAGCTAGGAGGGAAGGTCAGGTTCAGTGAATCAGCACTGATTTCACTAATTAATATAAAGGAAAATCCAAGTCGACTATAAAGAATGAGAAAAAATAGCCTCATAACGTGCTCGTCTGCAAGTTTATTGCGCTGTATTAGTCCTCGCTGTAATCATACAATCGTACAAAGGGGAAAACACATGAGTTTCAGTGAGTTGGTAGTAGCACCAGCTCTGTGTCTTCCTTTTATCCTCTCATCTTCTGTCCATTTGACTGATCGTGTGCATATATGTGACTGCCTGTCCCTCCACCCTGCGGTGAGCGTGTTAGCCTGTTTAAGTGAACACTTTATCATCCTCTTCTCTGTCAGGGTCTGCTCTTCCACTCGCTTTGTTTCTCTGCTTCTGTGCTTTGCCTTTTTCATCTTCTTCTCCTTTTTTTTTTTTTTTAAATGCTGGCCAGTCTCCATGCTTCTGTTCTACAGCTCTCCCTCCTCTTTCCTATCTCTGCATTATCTTCTCCATCTCTCCAGCTGTCCCTTTCAGTTCCTCTCCCCCTGCCCTCCCATCTGCTGATCATGCCCTGATTATTCTGCAGAGGGAGGCTCTTCCCCGTCAAACCGTCCTTCTCCCCGGATGTTACCCACTCTGTCCCCTATCCATCAAGACTTTCTCTACACACATTCGCTCCATCTGTCAGCCCCCCTTGGAATATTCTTTCCATTTCTTCAACCTTACTTCCAGACTTTCATTCATCGCCTTCTTCCCGCATCAGTATATTCATAAAACTATTTCTTCATCATTCGGATCCGTCCGTCCATTCACACAGCTAACTACACTTCTTCTGTTCCTCCTAACCAGTCCACACCCTGCAGCAGTCAGATCAAAATGTAGAGAGACAGAGCATGAGCCAAGATAAGCTCTCCCTGCAGGTCACTGTCTATGTACCAGCTGATAGGAATCAATCTGCACCGCGGGATACTACTCCTTTTGTTGTGTTTCTCCTCTCTGTTACAGGCCCTGTACTTTTATGTCTCTTTCTCTTTAATCCTCCCCATTTTTCTGAAGCAGTGCCAAAAATCATTAAAGTGCAATACCTTCAATCCTTTCTTCCTCCTCACTGTCATTACAGAATTTGAATTGTATTTTGTTCTGCTTTTTGATTTAGTTTATACCGGTGGGTGTTCGCCACATAGCGTCTGTAATGCGGTGCAATCTGTCATTTAGGGTTTCTTTCATCTGCCACTTCAGAGGTATTCCTGTGGTTTATTGTACAAGATAAATGACTATAGGTTCTTTAGTTTGGTAGATTGAGGGGTCAGGATGGAAGCCTAATAAAGCTAATACTTGCTATTAGCCACAGATGTAACACACAGAGGAGACCAAAAGAGTTTGCATCAGCTCGGAACTGAATAGGCAAAGTCGGAACAGGGTTATCCCGTCCGGAATAAGTGCTATCAACATCAGCCTAAAAAGCCCCGGCAGTGCATGGGCCAGAGTAAGATTGGCAGAAGGTAAGTCATACTTTCAGCAGTTGTTTTCAAACAGTTGTTAGAATTTGAGTTTATTTTTTGCTTATTTAGTTCAAATTAAGTTTTACTAGAAAGGGAAGCATGCAGTGCAAAATCTGAAATTCGCAATTATCCTGAAATAAACAGCAATTACAAAGATAAAGAGTCATTAAGCCTTAAAAATTTAAGGCTTAATGACTCCCATTTCAGCATTTCATTTCTGTTCCTCAGCTGGGAAATACTGAGCAAAACACTTTGAATTTCAGCTGTTATGTGCTGGAAAATCTATAACAACGTGGGGCAAAAAGTAGTTAGGTAAGTTTCTTATTGTTCACCCATATTATTCGTAAATGGCCTGTATTTGTATAGCGCTTTACTTAGTCCATATGGACCCCAAAGCGCTTTACTCTACATTCAGTCATCCACCCATTCACACACACATTCACACACTGGTGATGGCAAGCTACATTGTAGCCACAGCCACCCTGGGGCGCACTGACAGAGGTGAGGCTGCCAGACACTGGCGCCACCGGGCCCTCTGACCACCACCAGTACGCAACGGGTGAAGTGTCTTGCCCAAGGACACAACGGCCGAGACTGTCGGAGCCGGGGCTTGAACCAGCAACCTTCCGATTACAAGACAAACTGCCAACTCTTGAGCCACGATCAAACCGTAAGATGTATATTTTAGTAATAGCTTGGGATTTTGGATTATTATGGATAAACTAAAGAAAATTGCCAATTTTTAATTAAATTTTTAATGTTTTATGGTTAAATTAGTATTTTTCCACTTTTGTTTAATTTCTGCACACCACAGCTTTATTACACTGTAATAACTATCTAGTGCTATTTGAGTCCACCTGAGAGAACCAGGTCCATATGTATAAAAATGGGCCATTACTTATTTACACTATTAATTAACACCCCTCCCCCAAACATAAAAAACAGTTTTTATTTTAATTTTTTTTTTTAAAACAATCACAGATTTTTTCTTTAGCACAAGTGGTTTAAAATGCCTCCAAACATCTTCATTCAAGTTCATTTACTTATAGAAGTTATAAAAAAAATTCAACCGATTTGACATTTTTTATTACTGCTGCACAACCTTACTTATAATATTTGGCACCAATTTTTTTTCTATTTACATATTTTTTTTAAGTCTTTGAAATAATTCCCTGAATTACCTGTCCCCCATTACTCTTATAGAAATCCTTTTGAGACTTGTTATGATTAATTTAAAAAGTAATAATAGCGAAAAAGATGTTTCCTCCTATTTCATATTTCATCATCCAGGCATAAGGACCACATCATGGAGTCCTTATGGCTGGAGGAAAAGTTTTGTAGTGCTGGAACACTTTCCATCTCATGTGGTACAAGCAATGTAAAATAAAAGATTTTTATTTCATTTAAGTTTATATGTTATTTTATTACACACAGGCACCAATGTGTAAAAATGTAAAAGTCTGCTTGGATTGAAAGTAATAGTACAAGTAAGGTGGGCCTGTTGCAAGAAATTATTAAAAGTCTTATTAAAAGCAAGGATTATAAATTAAATCCCTAAAATCGTTATTACTACTTAATGTGACTTATTATTATGGTTATTGTTTTCATTTAATAGGTGTTAGAGATTTTTAAACCTTCGCAGGATTATGATTTTCTTAAACAGGGTGAAATAAGGATGATTGGGAATGAGGTTGAAGAAGGGGTGTTTCATCTAATGAATGTAAATTAAAACTTTTTTTGCTAAGCCCTAGCTGTGAAATCAAGTCAAAATTGCATGTTCCCACTGGTTTATTATAGCGTGAGGCAAGCTTTCACTGGTGTGAGGTCAGCCCCATCCTGTTAACTGTTGTTGTTGTTTTTTCTTTGTTTTGCTTTCAAAAAATTAACTAAATTAAAGAAATCAGTATTATATGTAGCTTTGTGGTTAATTAAAGGTAATAAATTAACAAAATTTAATAATTTAAAAAAACTGACAAAATTTCATAATAGATAAATTCAATAAAAGAATTCAACAAATTCTACTTAAAAAAAAAAGATTATCAAAGAGGTTGGCGTGATACTTGTTTATTAACACCCTCTTAAAATATATTTGCAAAGTAAAGACGGGGGCATTTTAGCTCTTAGAAAATGCAAATGTGTAAGTGACTGTACATTCAAAACACTTATTATTAGATATTGTCTCGTAACAGGAGGGACATTTAGGGACACGTCGTGCGAGGAGACAAAATTGTTATAGCGTGATATCTCAGTTTGAGGAATATATTTTCTGATAATTTAACAAGTTCTCCATCAGAGAGAATCATAGAAAATTTGACAATGGTGCTATCATGAAATGGCACCAAATAGAAGGCATAGCATGGCCCAAGTGTACAGCAATCAATGGATGCTCGCTCAGTTTTTGTACTGTCTTGCAGCGTGTACTACTTTGCAACTAGAGACTCTTACTCTTTAAACCTGTGACACAGTTAGAAGAAACGCTTTGTGTTATTTCAATTTGCAAATCAGACTAATGTGGAGGATTTCAGCAGTACAAGGGACGTGTATAAGGCCTGACTACCAGCAAGGACTTTCTGCTGTAACATTTTCCTATATTTATTAACACAGCATAATTATGTTTGATTGGCATTTCAAGCTTATTCAGCTTCATTTTCAGAATCTGAAAGTCAGTTGATTGGACCATCTATTTTTTTTTTCTTTTTCCAAAATAAAAAACAGTTAGATTAATGTAGTTTTTATGCATCTTTTCATACACGTGTCTTAGATTAGTGTTCTCGGATCTAATTGGATTGCAAGCACAAAAGTGAAATCAGTCATGAAGGACAAAGTTTGAAATACTAAATGCCAAAGTACATACAAAAAAAGCAATCTACGCTTACCAAGAGTTGCGAGAATAAGTTTACTGAAGTTAATTAAAAGCTCACAGCCTTACTTATGTTTGTTTCCTTGATCTTTTGCTATGGTCTTCACCACCTCCTGAGAGAAATATCCAACTCTTTAGGAGCTAAAAGTGAAATCCACAACATGTCAGACTAAGTTGCTTTGCGTACCTGCTGTTTGAGGTTTTTTTATCTGAACGTTTTGCCTTAAATGAGGTTGCTCGGGGTGGACTAGAGCAAACATTAAAGCTATGCGACATAGAACTAAAACCATGAGCTAAGTTATTCATGATTCATCACTATGAATAGGACCCTTTTCCAAAAACTGGACAGTCAAAAGCTGAATTCATTTGTGTTACTTCAAAGACATTAATAATAAAAAAAAAAAGTTGAACTCTCGGTGCATGAATAGATAGAAACAGATTTTAGATGCTGGATAGTTGGGTGACTTTATGTCCAATCTTCTCTGGACATGTTGGATTAACTGTGACTAACCTCAGTGGAGGATCCCCCCCCACTAGAGGAAGGTCAGTGTAGAGGTGGATGGGAGTGGACCACACACACCTCCTGCCACGGAGAGATTTATCAAGCCAGCTTTGCTCCCCGAAACACATGGTTAATTTAGCAGCCATTGCAGGTGACATTTTGATGAATAGAGAAGGCTATTCACGCATACATAGGCAATAGGCATAAACACACACAAACACACGCACGCAGACGTGCTCATAGAAAGAATAATGGTCATTTTACTGCAGTCTGCAGGAGGACGGGAGATAAAAGTTAGTGTTGGGAGAATGATGTGTCAGGATGGTTTCATTAACTCAGAGATAGAAGACTCCTGTCTGAGGCATCAGCGATCATTCTAGGGGAAGAAATTATTCTTCACGGCTGGAGATGGACATGTGCACTAACATAGTGACAAACTACTCAGTTACTCACAGTTAATCCCAGCTGCTTACAGACCCAGATAATCCTGTCTGTGTAATTAGCACTCCTGCTAATCAGGATTTAGCTGAAATGCTAAAATGTACCTGTGTGCGCAGCCCGAGAGAAAAGTTGCACGCAGCCAGGAGACGAGAGGCCATTGCTCATTGATCCCCCCCTAACCCATTTATCATCATTTTCATCCCTTTAAACTGATATCTATTGATTTGTCGGAGCTGCCCTTCACTGCTTTGAGTAGGAGGTTCCACACATACCACAAACATTTGATCACTGTCAAACATGTGTTGGCTGGGGCTGTGACAAACACACACTAAGCTGCTCCACAAAGAGCTGTCTATTCAAACCAACAGATGATATAGAGTTGTTCTACCCACACATGCAGGATGCAGTCTGCCTACGGTTGAACAGCAGCCCAGAGCCAGGAGCGGATAGAAAATGTCCTTTATGAAGCAGCGACTCTGCTCGGGCTTCTATGTCTTGGCGGCGATTTGGCAGGGAGCAGAACAGACGTGCAGACAGACAATAGAGAAGTCTCTATGGAGATCAGCCTGCACCGCTACACGGCCACCGCTTCTTTTTTTTCCTCCCCATGTCCCGGTGCCTGCAGGGACACTGTATAACCCTTTAAAATACAGTTTCAAAACCCAGACAAATCAATTTCCTTCGCTTTGTTGAATATCAAACCTCTCCCAAGGACTAGCGTCAGATTCAGAAAAGATTATTTTGGGAAAATGAAATGAGAGACTCAAGAGTATGTAGCACTGAAGCATAACTCTTAATAATAATGATAATAAAAAGCCAATACTTTGTCAGTCTGTATCATCGCAGTAACAATCAGATCAGATCAAACAATCACATCAGATGCAAACTTGATTTGATTATGGTCTTTTCACCACTGGGTATTTTTCCTCTACGGGAGCCGGGGAGTAGAGTGGTGTCATTACCTTCGGCTCTGATCACGATGCATCCTGAAGGTCAGACCTGATGAATTGGAGAGACAGCACTGTTATAGAGAACAGCCATTATCCATGATAGTGAAAGAGATTATTCACTCTCCTGAGAGAGGAGAGGAAAGGAAATACTGAGCAGAGTAGATAAAGATTAAAGGACGAGAAATCAAAAGGAAAGGGAAGGAAGGAAGGAAAGGAAAGGATCCACATTCAGAGGGCTCAGACAAACACCTCAGTGAGGAGTCACTGTGAAATGCTGATAGCTGATGGGTGACAAAACTCCCCTACCCACTTAAAGCTGACACCTCGGTGCAACTGTTTCTTTCCACAGCATGCAGTCAGGGATGATATCATTGTACCTGAGAGAAGCTCGAACACTCCCAGCCCAGTTAGAGCTGACACCAGGAAACAGTCTCCCTCCTGCGCTCCCCTCTGTTTCAACTCAACATTTTCTCTCAGCGGAGATGTCCTCTGACAGAATTCAGCACTGTAACCACTACACAAGGCTGTTAGCTGAAGATATCCCCTCAGGCTGGAGTTTAAGGGCAGAAAAGCCTGCTGGTTCGACTGAATTAAAATAATGTGGATTCCTAACCTCATCGCTGAATAATTTGCAAGCAATCTAAAAACACGAGAACATCCTTTTTACCCCGTAACCCCTTGAATTATGTTTAAAACTGAGGCAAGAAATATGCAGCTTGTAATCTATGGGATATCCCATCTAAATAGGGGACTTCTTGAACCCTAAGCCTATCTTCTAGTCTGTCTCTGCTTCTCTCTGCAGGCTGTGGTGATGAAGTGCTTTGTGCCTGCAGTAGTCCAGCGGTGTGCCGTGCATGTTAAAAAGCCAGTGATGGCGGGGGGAAGCCTGGGGAAGGCTGTGCAACCAACAAAGCTGCAGGCCAGAAGCCACGCTGTAGGCCGGGAGGTGAATAAATGATTTGAATGGCAGTAAAAGGCGGATGCAAATGGGCTCGGTCTGGTACGTAAACATACAGCCACATGCATGAAATGACACGAATAAACAAAGCCGTGTGTCTGGTTTTATCTACAGATACAAACATAATGGCGATGCATGAGCACAACCGCAGATGCGCGCGTTCACTCACACAAACACCAGTGTGAGTCTGCATATTGTACATCAGTCAACCCCATTATCATCTGCAGGAGATGAATACTGACAAGAGCAAGATGCTAAGAGAAAACAGCCTGTTTTTCTTCTTCTTCGTCCTCCATGTTCACACAGCTATTACATTCATAAGACATGATTATACAACTAACTACAGGGAACCTTTTCAGTTATGGAGATATTTGAGTTTTGGAAATAAAAGGAACATTTAAAAAGCTGCCAAATTCATCTTGAATCTAAATTGCAAGAAAATAGCTCATTTAATGCCACAAAAAGATTTGAAGAAAGTTCCTACTGCATGCACACACGCGTGCGTATATGTGTGTTGTGCGTGCATGTGTTCGTGTGTGTCTGTATACACCTGAATCTGAAAGCTCTGAGGACTAAATTAGAGAAAGAGTAGGTGCTCTGTTTCTGAAGAGAGGAAGGCTAGACCACTTCATGGGTCACACCTCTAGACTCCATCAGCACTCCGGGCCTCATTGAGAAGAAGATCTCTGGGGTGCAGGGCGGAGAGGATGACCCGAGGTTGGCCTGGGGAAGTCATGCTCAGAGAGGCAGACATCACTGCACAGGTCAACTGTGCTTCTCAAGGGGGTGATTAAAAAGTTAGAGGTGTGATTTTCTGCTGTTGCTGCAAAATACAGCACAGTACCCGAGGCAAAAATGTATTCGGTTTTTCTCCTGTGAGTATTTTACATTTTGGCATTTAAATGACTGTAATATTAACATAAAATTAATCATAATGTGAAATTATCTGAAGTTGACTTGACTTCCGCCTACCTTAAAACTGCTACAGAATACCAAGACAATACATTTACATTTTCTCCACATGGTCCACCTTCTTGGTTTTATCTCTGGGATATTATCAGTTTAAGACAGTGAGACTGAAACTCAAAGTCTCTGCTTGTGACTCATCATCGCCAGCTGTACAATGCTGAATACATTCTGGTTAGATGAAGAATAGTGTTTTCCCTATAGCTTTTCTATATCAAACAAGTTATCTCAGCAGGATTTACTGACTAGTGACTAATATTGTGTTATATTGCTACCCTGTGCCGAGAATTGGCTCAAGGTTGGTGAGAAGAAGGGAGTCACTTACTTTGATCCACTAGAAATAATTTACTGCAAATAAACTAACAAAATGCAAACATCAAAGAGGGCTGATGCCAGGTGGAGTGGAGCTAAATGAATTGAAGCTGCTAAAGTTCCAGCAACTAAACAAAAAACTGGAATTGAAGTGTGAGCACGAGCCAAATTAGCATAGCCAAAGGCTCCTCCAAACAAAGGCTCTCTGACAAGCCCAAACTTCCCAAGACACCAACAGTTAACCAAGCAACGACAAAGCTTAAACCAACTCAAAGCACAATTAGTGGTGTACACCAAAGCTACCAGGCCAAGCTTCTAAGTTA
Organism: Simochromis diagramma; assembly: GCF_900408965.1. Lineage (NCBI taxonomy): Eukaryota > Metazoa > Chordata > Actinopteri > Cichliformes > Cichlidae > Simochromis > Simochromis diagramma. The sequence goes on from NW_024387477.1 coordinate 4,243,899, forward strand.
CAGATATCACAACACCATTTAACATTAAGGTCACTTAATCTTCATAGACTTATTAGTTATACCATACTGAGCCATGTTAGCCAAATATCATAAGCATTTTGGATACACAGTGGTCCCTCGCTATAACGCGGTTCACCTTTCGCAGACTTTTTGTGCATTTTTGCATGCTTTTTTGTTTTTGTTTTTTTTACAGCACATTGTGTTCTGCATCCTGATTGGCTGTAAACCACTGTCAATCAATCTCCTCCGTGCCATGTCTCCTGTACAGTACAGAATGTGTTCACCTTGTCAAATATACATAAATCTTTGATCGCTAGCGGTTTGATGCTGAAGTGCTGCACTGTATATTTGTAAGTTTCTCCCCAATAAACACAACAATGTCGACGAAACATTTTGCACCGCCAAAAGCACCGAAAAGGCAGAGGAAGATGCTAACCATCGCACAAAAAGTTGGACATCTGGACATGCTAAAAGAAGGTAGAAGTTACCGTATTTTTTGGATTATACCCTTATATTATATTATACCCTGAAAACAGGGTTTCACGAAGGTTTGAACTTTGAAAATGTTCATGCCTGTCTGAGAACAGTGTATAAAGTGTGTAGTGAGGGGTTTTACAGCCTTAAAACATCTATCTAAAAAATAAAGTTTCCCCTATTGTGGGTTATTTGTAGAACGTAACTCCCGCGATAAACAAGGGACCACTTTATTGGCCATATATTTTGTCTTTAAATTATACGGCAAACCCAGAAACACATGTACCAGAACAAATGCAGTGTTGCAGCAACAGCCAGAAATTCCAAGCTCCCTAGTTCTTGCCAGTGCATTCAAAATTAATCTCAACCCTAGTCTTTGGACAGATACGTGTGCTGGGTACTTACGCACTGATTCCACTGGCACCAAAAACTGGGAACCATCTGTAAACCAGGGAAATGCTCCCAAGACATTGTTTTCAGCCACAAACTTGCCTATATATGATCAACCACTAAAGAGATGCATGGCTCATGGAAGTTGAAATATGGCTATATTTAACCCAAAACAACATGTAAAATCTTAAAATTTAATTCTTTGGTTTGAAAGCCAAACAAAATAGCGACTGGTGCTGCCTTCCTCCAACACTAACAAAAATTAACTCAACTAAAGTTATTAAAATACCGAGTACAAACAAAACAACATCTTTTGCAGAGCTCTCAAGCATCTTTGTCACAATGGTGAATTCCAAAATTTAATTCCTTGATTTTTTTTTTTTTTTTTAATATCCTGGATGAGCCCCTATTTGTCACGAGCTAGCTCAAAGGTGGAAGTCCACATGAGAAGGTAACTCAAATAAATAGAATTTATTGTAAACTATCAAAATGCAAACATCAAAGAGGGTTGTTGCCAGGAACCTTTTTATACTCTGAAATGTTTCTATATATCTACATGGACAGGGCATACTGGTATTCCTCAGACTTCCTCAGATATTTTATGGAAAAATGTGTCATGTCCCTCGATAAGTAAATCTAATAGTTTCTTTGCTTTGTGAGTTACGTTTGGTTCTCTTTCTCTATAGGGCCTCTGTATAAATCTGAGCCAATGCAGAAAAATTTCCAACAGGTTCACAAACTTTTTCCTGCAACTATACGCTGATTATGCGTTAGTTAATCCTATTAATCCTGGTTACATTAAAAGTTAACCACCTTTGCTTCCAGCTTGAAATTGGAATAATAAACCACTGAAAGGTCCCTTCAAATTATTTGTGGTACACTGAATAAATAATATTAATCCAGTAATACAACTTACCCCTCTGAAACATTCATATATGCCATTGCAACTCGATATGGTTTACCATTATGCATTTAAATTGCACTGGCAAAATTGCCTCAGTCATTGCAGCACCTTTGTAGGCAAAACTCGTACCCGTCTTTGTCTTGATGTTGGAACTACTGCTGCTTCGCTGACATGCTGGACTTGCTACACAGAAGTGTTTCAGGCATGTTTTTTAAGTAGTCCGTCTCAGATATTCAATCCAGCTGTCGCAGAGGCTTGCTTTTTACCTGTGATATATGCATGAGTGGAAGCGTAGCCTTTGAATTTCAAGTCTATTTTCCTGCATTTTACACAGTGCACAGTAATTGTGTGCCGGGCTCTGAGTGCTTCCAAAACACAGGTGACCTAAAACTCAATGCACTGCCTGAGCGCCTCTTGTGTAGACCCACATAGAGCACCAAAGCTGCTGCGGTTTTTCTGCTAAGCCCTGAGGGTTAGATTTGGGCATTTAGATTTATTTTTAACCATAAGCATATCTAGTCTTAGAATTGACTCTCCCTTGAATATAATTATTTTGACAGTAGTGGCAGGATCACCTTCTGGTTAAGGAACACCATAAATATTTTTAGAGAATAGGAAGAGAATGCAAGGCAGAGAATGTGGGGTGTGCATGTCAAGGTATCCATACCTCCTGCAGAGATTCTGCAAAAGCTGTCTGACTGCCCCTACTAGAAGGTGACACGGTTAGAGGTGAACAGCACCTATATACTATGTTGAATAGTTCCTATCTTCCAGCCATCTAACTTAGCAAATATTCCAAGCAATAGCAACTGAAAGAAATGTACTTTTGGCTAACAGTGTTCTTTTACACAGAAAAGTGCACTGATTGAGAGATCTAATATTACACTTAGTTATCATGTTCTAAAGGCAGATTTAATCCTTAGGAGAACATCTGCTATGGTACAAAAAAGCCTTGGGCAGCTGTTGATAAACTATAAGCTGTCAATCATGTCTTATGCCCCCCCTTTACATCCCTGAGGGACACAGAGAAAGGGGGGGGGAAGACAGAGTTAATCAAAGGAGTAGTTTTCCAATTAAGTGACAGCGAAAGTTACAGGATTGTATCTTGAATCCATTTGGCTTACTTCATGCCTAAGATGAGAGCTCTAAATAGACTCTGTTGATTCTCAGGTTTAGTGATTAAGCTTGTCATGGCATATAAGAGTTCCACAGAGTGCTGTTTTTACACTGCATTGTCTTGATCCTGTGTGTCTTTATGCCGTCCCAGGGAAAGCTTTTAGAAGCACAATCACTGCTGTGTTTGAAAAATGTCACCCTGCGTCATGTGTGTTGAGATTAAATTCAAATGTTTTCTGATGCTCATCAGCTTACCCTATGAATTATTCCAAGAAGCTCCTTTCCCGCTAAAGCAATTTGTTCTGATGGGACTGTAGGTCATCCACGTGGATCCGGAGTGTGGCCTTAGTGTATGATTACATGTTTAGCTCCAATATTGATGTAATCCACAATGGGTATTACCCTCTAGCAGATATGCATCGGGGGACTTTAAATCTGCACCCAATCTCTCCCTATCTTGCCCCTGCAGCTTTTTCCATCAAACGGCAGCGATTTGGCGCACTTCTCCTGATGGGGTGCTCCTCTATTCTCCTGCGGCTGTTGGACGGCTGACCCTCTATCCAAGGCGCCTCTTCGAACACGTCTGAATGTTTTATTCATGACACCTGTAGAACACAGTAAACTGCTAAACCGCAACCAAAACAAAACGCCTCAGTTACCTCAGGAGAACCACTTTCCCTGTTGAAATAAGACACTTCATGTCTCTGTTGCAGGAGTGTTTAGATGCTCATACTATGAAACAACCACACTGGGACAACTGAATCCATTTCACCGGTTGCAAAAAGATATGCTTATGCACATCAACCCCTCTGTTTGACTAAAAATATATTCTTATTTCTTGGAAGATGTCAAGCAAGGATAATTACACCACTGACACGTCCCCAAAAATAGCCATGCTAGTCTGTTGTTTCTAAGCAACTCATTGTATTTAAATCTATTTCTCTTTTTTTTGTTCATTTGCTGTCTCACCGAGAATAGATATAAATAATCACAGCACTCATATAGCTGCACCCACCCAGTACCATTTAGCTCAGCTTAGCATAAAATTAAAAACAAGAGACTACCAGCCAAGAAATTGTCTGCTACAAAACCACTTCTTGTTTTTACAAGGGTTTTTGTATGAATTATGTAAATGTGGCATAACATAAAATATCAAGCATGGTTCTCTTCAGAGGGTGGCAGCTAGGCTAGGAGTTTTTAGGCTACTTTTACATCTCCCCCCAACAAACGTACTGTTTTTCAGCTAGCTGTTAGCATAGAGATTGATTAGCTTAACTTAGCATATCAAACATAGGACATATGAAAACAGAGGCTTGTAGAACATTACACAACCTCGATGTTTTTTCTTAGCTTTTTTTCCACTTTGGGTTTAAAAAGGAGACCTAATATGCTTTCTTCTTCTTCTTTTTTAACCACTTAAGGATGAGATAACGTTAAATAGGTTATAACACGGGGTGAGAAATATAAGTCCAGACATGTGTGGTATCCACAGAAACCTCTGAATCTCTGCTAAAATGTCGTATAAACCATTTCTACAACCACCAAACACACAGAAAACAAGCCGTGATTAAACGAGCAGTTATGTAAATGCGCCGAAGACCGCTAAACAAACAAAACCGAACCGGAAATTCGCATGCGCATGCATAGAAACAACAGGTAGGATAGTTTGTCAGGTAGGATGGATTCCCAGAACACCTGTTAAAGATAGGCTGGTTAGCTTCCAGAGCTATCACTGACTCCACACACCAAGTTTCACCACAATCAGACCAAAATTCACTGAATGCGCCGCAAAAGAAGATCACAAAAACACATGGCGGCGCAAATGCGCTAAGACAGAGATTGGCTTACTGTCTAGATTTCCTCTGATATTTTCACCGGTAGCTGGTAGCAACTTGATTATCAGAAGTTACCACGCCTACCTACCCGCATCAGAACCGTTTTCTGTCAACAACCTCCATTTTAGACCCACCTACAGGCACGTGACTGAACAGACGCCACATGCAGAAAATTTGGGCCCACATGGATTGTGGCATTGCAACGTATGATTGGTTGAAGTGCTGTAAACGGGCATCGTTACTTTGATTCTATTGGCTAAAACGATTAAAAAGAGGTGTCAATCATGCAAATTGACCAAAAGAAACCAAAGTTACAGCCCCTCGGAGTTTAAAGGGCCAGAGACCAATTAAACGCTTCATGCGCACTGCAGAAAAGGGCCATTACCATGTAAATGTGTGGTTGTTGCATATAATTAAATTTTTGCTTGATGCATAAAGTTAAAAGATTAAAACTAATAAAACAAGTTTTAAAAAGAGATTTTTCCATTTGATTACATCTTTTATGATGGATTATGCAGAAAAAGTAGAATTGGGCTGAAAGATCTATTGCTTTATTACCTATTCAGGTTTTAAATCGTGTTTTTAAAAAGTAACTAAGTAATTAATTAATTAATTACTTTTGAAAATAAGTGATCAGTAAAGTACCTTTTGGGGAAATAATCAGTAATTAGTTACTGATTATTTTTTTCAAGTAACTTGACCAACACTTGTTTTAAACATGTTATTTCAGACATTTTTTCCACTTTTGGTAGAGACGTATATGCTGATTCAAGGTACACAGGTCTGGCTGTGAGCACAGAATCCCTACGCACCTTTTGTTCAAGTGTTTTGTTTGCAACAGGCAGCCAATCAGAAGAAAGATGGCTTAAAGTGAGGAACAAGGAAGCTAAAATAGATCAAGGCCCAGTATATGAAAAATAAGCATTATGTTGAACTTGAAATCATGCAAAGCTATGAATATGGAGCGGGGTCTCTTTAAATAAATTTTGTCTACTCTAAGCATGAAACACTGAACATTTTTTATTGGTCAGTGCATTTTTTTCAGAATGCTTATAAAATGATTTTTGTATAATCCTATCGGTCTTTGTTATTGTGGTTAGTTTTGATAGTAAATTAGAGTCAGTTGTGATGTTATTATCATCGTATTATTTACAGCAGACTTTTCTTTGACTGGTTAATTACTGGAGTTGTAGCTAGGTTGTATTTTTTTTGTATATTTTTATATATACCTGCGCTTTTAGAGACCAACATTATTTGCAGATTTTCTTAAAAGTCACAATTATACAGGAAATCATGCATAACAAGCATTCACTTTATAGCACATATCATTTATATATTCTTTGTCTATATGGGTGCTAAGCATGCTATCCAACTCATATGGGGTCATCCTCACAGCACCCCACACTTGAAACATGTTGCCATCCACACTCACAAAAGCGACAGTAACTGAACTCCAGTCATTTGCTTTACTACAAATAGACCTCTGATAGGTTAACCTCTTTTATGAGAGCTTTGTATGCACAGAGGAAGAAACAGAGTAATAGATGGATTGGGACAAGAATGGAGAAGCAGGCCTCGGCCAGACATGCAATTAGAGGCATGTGGAGACACTGAGGTGGAGTCAAGGGTGATATTGCTAGTGGACAAATGCTAAGAAAAAACAAAATCCATAAACATGTCCTCTGGATCCCTTCAGTCCATAAAGTTTTTTGTTTGTTTGTTTTGTTCTCCATTGCACTATAATTTTGATGCTGTTTTACTTATTTCAATAAGTGTACTCCAGGGGTGTCAAACTTATGGCCCAAGGGCCACATCCAGCCTGGAATGCAATTGTATCTGGCCCGTGAGATAATTTCATAGATCAATTATTAATGGCCTGTTGGTATGTGGTAGCCAGATCTTCAACCCTGCTGAGAATCCTTGCAGGCAGGGGTGGGACTTTATTTTTGATGGGCACACTATGCAGCCAATCACATGCAAAGACAGACTGGGATCATACCGAAGGATGCTACGCAGATGTTCCTCAGAAAGCAAGTGCAGCGGTACAAGCCAAATACACAGAGAGACAGGGAGCTTTGCATTTAAATGCAAAAGTGTCAGGAAAAGTAAAGAAATGAGTGACAACGTAAAATAAACAGTATGGCTGCATCTGAATGATATTGGAAACTGCAAAGCTAAGTGCAGAATGTATAAAATTAGCAGCTGGCTAAAGTGATACCCATTTATATTCTCAGGTATTTTCCGTTGTGGAGGACAAAAGGTTTCAAACTTGTCAAGGTCTTAAACCTCATGTGTGTTCTCCATAGTAGTAGTAAATGCATAAAAATAAGACTTTTATGAAAACTTGCTTCCTTGAAAAAGACTAAATTTACAGTTCAGTAATGAATATTACATAAACTGTATACAAAGTGTCTTCGAATGGCAGAGATGCAGAAATATCTGCATGAACCACAAACCCATGGCTCAGTGTCTTAGTGTCTAAATGAGTCTCACAGGCCTGAAAGTGCGCTTGAAGCAATTTATCATTCTTAACGTGTTTGATCTGCTGCTCACCACAAACAAGTACAAGCTGAAATTTTGGACTTTTAAATGTAATTTCATAAGTTTTACAGCTTTTCCTGCTGATAAAAACCTCTCATATGGCCATTCATACTGAACAAAGTAACTCAAAGTGACGTTGGATTGATGTCTTTTATGTGTCATTTTTGGATTTTCAGTTTTAGTCCACTCAAGGGGTTGTTTTGTAATGCCAGGCAACATCTTTTTTTCGATGTCTACTGAACCTCAGTGTACGAGCTATTTGAAGTTCAAGTGTGGTCGTAATGGACGTCTTTTCAATGTCAAACTTAGACTCATTTTATACTTTTTCTACAGGCTCTGTAATCCCATGTTTCCAGGGGGTGGAGGACATGTTTTCTATAGTCCACCAGTTAATTTTTCTGTAGGTTTATTTACGCTTTCATAAATAAATAAATTGAATAAATAAACCACTTAAAGAAAAAAAAACTGCCATCCATAGCATGCTGATAACAGAGAACCAGGGTTATACTAGTAACCAAGCATTTTAATGTACTTCTTTTTTTCTTTTCTTTGCATTTGTGAAACTACGGAATGGCAAAAAAGGAAAAACCCAAAACCTTCCCATATTTTTATCTAATCAAAATGTAAGTAAGTATACAAGACAAACAATCCTAACCGTAACCCTAAACTACCCTACTGTGTTGTTGTTGGCTTGAAAGAGTTATTCAGAGGGTCTGTCTGTTTACAATTACACAGATCTTTCAAAAATAACTGTTTAGCTTCGGTTCTTTTTGTTAGACATGTGAGATGTTTATCTCCTGGTGTGCTATCTTATACTTGTATCTTCCGGAACAAGTGTCTAAAGCTCTACCTAATGAGTTTCAGAAAAGCTAAATGTAGCCCGATACACACTGTATATGCCAGTCTTATTGTTGTATCACAAAACTTTGAGCAAAAAAACCCCAACAAACCACTGTGGCTGAAGCTGTTGTGAGTGAGCAAACGAGCATGCCTTTTTCACTTTTCAAACCCTAATCTTCTTAGCAATCAGTGGATTTGAGCCAGTGGCACTTTTGATCAAAAAATTTCTTCTCCCTCATGAAAAATGCAAGAATTTCCCTTATGATCAATAAAAGCCTGTACCACTGGATCCCAGGTGATCAGACACAGTGCATAATACACCCTGTGTGTGACAGCCACGTATTGTAGAATGATTGAAATTGATGCAATGTCAATGTTCAGTAATCACAGAGCTCCCTGTCTCTACTCCTTGATCATTCAGAGTGAATCAGACCCAGTCTTTGATCAGTCTCTGGCGCTGTACCCGGGGACCAAGAAAAAGAGACAGCTAGTACAGAGGAGAGGACAGACACAGCCATGTATTTACCCCTGCATTTCAATTTCACTAATGATTATGCACGTCCAGTCACTGTATAACAGCTTGGAGGAAGCCAAGTGCTGAGCCAAAGCCTTTATTATAGAAGATCTGAGTGAACATTATTGCTTTTGCTGCATGAAACAAACGCTTCAAGCAATTATAATGATTATCATTATCTGCTGAGAGACATGCTCGACGCAAATTGGCTCTATGTCAGTAATTAAGTGATGCACCCCTTTTTTGAGGGAGGTGAGTGAAGTTTTCACAGTGCTTTTAAAATAAAAAGCTTCAGTAATGCTGTGCAGAATTTTAATATCCACTCTATGGGGGATAATTTGACCCATTCTCTCAAAAGGTTCTGCATTTGAGTGTTATCACCTTTCAGAATGGCTAATTACATGTAAGAAAAAGCAAGAGGAAGAAAAAAAAGTGTGGCTAATTTGAATATTTCTAATCTAAGTGGCCAACCAACACAATAAATGTAATGTCCAAGTCAGTTCTGAGTTCTATAATTTTACTTACAGAAGTTCTTTTTTTTCTAATTTCCTAATTCTTTCACTGGAACTTGGCCAAAATTGTGTGTGACAGTGTGTAACAGTCTAATTTCCTCTCCATGTCAGGAAAAGAGAAAGTGGCTGCATTAAAGCAACCTGCAGTTGGGGGGACAAATTAAAAGCAAAACCAACATAAAGTCTCCCAGTCACGTTTTAGATCCACTACGTGCCGCCTGAACAGCTTCAGTGCAATTTGGCATTCATTCCCATAATCTCCAATGTCTTATTTGGTATGACCGCAGATATGCCATAACACATGATTCACAACTTTTATAGTAATTAAACAATTCATTGACTACTCACACTATCTTGAAGGAAACACACACAACAAGATGATATTTGATCATTAGGTAATGGCGATTTGCGAGAACAGTTGATTGATTTGCAGTGACTCTTACATCTGGAAGGGCAAGTAAACACAAATCAAGGCTGCAAAATTTTCCCCACAGCACCCCTCACCCTGTATGGTCCAAGTATCCAGGTGTTTCCTTTAATCCTTCACACACTTAGTCCACAGTTATAGTAGCAGCCTTCCAGCTACAGTAGCCCTACCAGCTAGTCCAGGTGTGAGTTTATGTATACAATAAATTGGATATTAATTCTGATTTTTATCACCTTCCTATGCTTCCACTAGGGTGCTGTTGTGACAGAATGAGGTTAGGTGAAACATGACTAAAAGGGTGACTACAGTAAAACACCAGCGACTGAAAAGCCAAGAACCAGATGCTGTCACAGAAGAGTATTAGTTGTTTACATCTGACAGGCAATTCTTTTTGCACAAAAAAAAACCTCTACAAAGTTTTCCTCACTTCACACGTAATGAAAACTTTGGAGAGGATTGTTTCAATTTAGAGTATTTTGGAGTTTTTTGGCAGGCAGAAATGCGAACTGAATGCAATTTGCTTACAAGGGCAGAATTAGCGTTGAGGATGCCATTCTTTTCATGCTTCAAGTATGAACACTTAAAAAATGCAGATAGCTCTGTCAGGGTGTTGATTTGATTTTTCAAGTGCTTTTAACACAGTCCAGCGCTAGCTTCTCTTCTTCGACCTCAAAGACATGCTGTTTCCATCTTCCATAATAAGCTGTGATTATCAGCCAGCCTAAAATTGTATATGCAGTACTATACTACACACCCCATCATGATTACTCTCTCTGTTTCGATTTCCTTTGTGCACCACTAACTTCCTATCCAGCGGCATGTGTCTGATGAGTAGTGCATGAGTAAATCAGTTGCTCATTATATTTATAGTAGTAAATGCCACATTTGACATGTTTTATAACACGCAGAGACAATGAGACAATATGTTTTACACAGCACCAGGCTGCTAACTGAACATAAAAGATACTCAAAGGCACTCATTTTGAAACATTTATTGTTCTCAGATTGACATTTTAAAACTGGGTGTGACTGTATTTGGACACAAAAGTATATTCAGAGCTTTATCAGCTAGCACTGGCTAGCTAGCTTAAACAGGTGCTTGTAATTCACTATGATTTTAAAATTGGAAACTTGGTGGCTACCTTTTCATACAACCTGAACAAGACAAAACCACATACACCTTTCACCAAAAGTGGCCACAGCCTTAATAAATTTACAAGTTTAGGCCTTAAAATAATTTTAAAAGTATTTGGGGTTTTTTGTTTAAAGTTCCTTTAAATTACTGCCATCTTGAGGCCACAGTCAGCTGTTGTCTCTGGAAGCAGGCATAACTCTGCTTGACTAAAATCCAATGCAGCCTACTTCCTGCTCTGCCACCTGAGCTGTAGCTCAGGTGGCAGAGCAGGTCAGCCACTAATCAGAAGGTCGGTGGTTCGATCCCAGGCTGCATCCTGGCTGCATGCCAAATATCCTTGAGCAAGATACTAACCCCATGTTTGCCTACTGGTGGTGGTCAGAGGGCCCAGTGGCACCTGTGTCTGGCAGCCTCGCCTCTGTCAGTGCGCCCCAGGGCAGCTGTGGCTACAATGTAGCTTGCTATTGTGAATGTGTGTGTGAATGGGCGAATGACTGAATGTAGTGTAAAGCGCTTTGGGGTCCTATGGACTAGAAAAGCGCTATACAAATGCAGGCCATTTACCATTCCATCTGTCCAATTTGGAGATGTGTGCGTGTCTCATTGATAAAAGCTTGTCCAGCTGCTGAGGCCAGCACCATTATCTGATTGTAAACCTGTGCTCATTGTCTCTCCTTGTGTTTTTGTACAAGTCACTTCCTGGGACTGGTATATAATCTCAGTTTAAGATATTTACTACCTGTCATGGCTGTGTGCAGGCAGGCAGGGATGGAGCCAAAAGCAGGACTTGGAGGCAAAAAGTGCAGTTTGAAGTGCAGTAAAGCAGTTTGTACTGCAACACATAACAAAACTGAAACGGAAAATACAAATAAACTAAACAGGCAGGCAGGCCCGCACACAGAGAGTGGTGGTACGACACAACACTAGGCAAGGGACGACAGGGGAGTAAGTAGACGGAGTAATCAGGAAACAGGAGACAGAAGGGAAACACAGCTGGTACTAATTACACAGAGATGGGGGAAGAGAGGCTGAACATAGAGCAGGACTGTCAAAATAAAACAGGAAGTACACAACAGACACAGAGACCCCTGCTGTGTCCCAATTCAGGGTCTGCACGCTTGAAGTACGCACACTACGCGTACTACGTACAGTGCGTACTAGAGTACGAGAAGTGCGGAAGTGAGAGGCTTGTGAAATGGGACGGTCTAGCCTTCGTCGCGCTGTTCAGGTTGCCTAGCAACCATGATACTAACCGCGAGAAACGTTACATACAGCTTTGTTTGACAGAAATGAAGGAGAAAAAATGTTTTGTTGGTCATTCATTTTTGTTCTGACATCACTTTGATTAGTTGAGTATCTGAGGCTGAGACCACGGGACTGTAAAACATGATTGTTGGGCTTAATTTCTGTACTGAACAGTCATTTAAGATTAGTTAGTAAATAACAATTAGCTAATGTTGTTCATGAGACTAAAATCATCTCACTGTGGTAATGTAAATATAATATGGCCAATATTATAGTATTGTCAGATTATTATGATATATATATATGTGTATGTATGTATGTATGTATGTGTAACCGGTGTGATTCTGTGTTGTGTCTGATAAAAAAGGTCAAAGAAAGAAAGACCTCCAAGTAAATAATTTGCCCACTCCAGCTCCTCTCCCACAGGGGAATTGTAGAAAAGGGCTGGCATTTATTTTTACATTAAACATAAAGTATGCATTTACACGTAACATATTTAACATAAGATAAAACAAAAACAACAACATGAAATCCGACATACCTGATAAAAAAGGTAAAAGAAAGAAAGACCTCCAAGTAAATAATTTGCCCATTCCAGCTCCTACGACCAAATACAAACAGTGGGGAAGAGGGTTAGCTCAACCCACCACAACTTCCAAGCTAGCAAGGAGTATATATTCATGCTAGCATTTATGGCACCTGAAACACATTTATGATACACACATACTACACACTTATAACATCTAACAAAAAACAGGCTTAATAATGACAATAATTGAACTAAAATCGCAATCAACATCAGGGTGGCTAAATATGAATTATATGTGTGTTTTAAGGTGTTGGAAAGAAGTGACACCCACCTCTCCCACAGGGGAATTGTAGAAAAGGGGAGAGGCAAAAGGGGTACACTGTATTTATAGGATTGCACCAAAGAAGAAGAAGAAAAGAATGAGGAGGGGCTCTAACTGATAATGAACATAACTACAGGCTTGGAGGTCCTAAAAGTCAGGTATAAAAGGAGCAGTTTGGGGGTTTAGAACACATTGTGTTCACATATGTAAAGGCTTTACAACCAAGTTAATACTGAAAGTACAAACATCACTAATGTCACACAACTTTGCCGACATGTGGCCAACAGCAATGTTTTAATGTTCTTCGTTATTAAACATTTGCACATAAATAAGTGACATAATATTCAGTACTTACTTAAGGTTTACTCTTCGGGCGCCCCCACACCCAACGCCGCGCTATGCATTCTGGGATATGTTGGGCCACGAAGTCTACACCGCCACGTCCTTAAAATTCAGGGAAATGAAGGACGCATTTGAGGGCCGCATTTCGAGCAGCCTTCGAATTGGGACAGCCTTCGTCGCGTCGCTGTGACGTAATCGGCCTTAAAATGCGGCCTTTAAGGCTGCAGACCCTGAATTGGGATACAGCCATATTCAGTACTTACTTGTGACAGTTCACTCTTCGGCCGCTCCCTTCTGCTGTCTGCCGTATTTTGCGGCAAAATTATCCACACCCACCGTCGCGCTATGGATTGTGGGATATATGTGACCACGAAGCGTGCACGCTTAATATTTGGGGAAATCGATGGCGCATTTGGAGTATGCATTTGAAGTACACTTCGGGACAGCCGTTGTCGCGTGGCGGTGATGTAATCGCACTCAAAATGCGTACTTCAAGCGTGCAGTCTCTTAATTGGGACACAGCCCCAGACTAGACGCTGAACAGAAGGAACACTGAGTACGGAGACAGGAGCGACATGAGACACCACTGACTGGGGAATGAGAAGACAAACATGAGGACAGAAGTAAACCTATACTGAACATGGGGCACAGGGACCAAAACCGAAGTACCAGAAATCTCAAACCAAGGAGAACAGGAGAGCTAGAAGTACAAACCGAAACTCAAAACACAACCATCCTAAGAGAACAAAAGTACAAACTCAAAACACTAGGTCACCGACCCAGGACCGTCACACTACCTTATTGTAGAGTAAGTCAATCAGTGTTAACCTTTGCTCTCATTAGTAGTTGCTTTAATTTTCCTCTTAGAAGTTGAGAAAAGTTTAACTTGGGACTCACCCATTCTGCATCTCCAGCAGTTAATTCACACTTTGCCACTTTTAGTTTCTAAATTTTACCATGTACCCTTATGCTGGTATGAGACAAAGGCCAGGGTGTTATTGCCAACGTCATAGACATAAAACAAAAATTATGTACAAGATGCTGACTTTAAATTATTTGAATACATGTAAATTTTATTTAGTACAATGGAAAATGTTACATTTAATGGAATCTGGTTAAATGAAATTGACACTGATATAGATTCTGTTTATCCCATGCTTAGTTTTCTTAACGGTTAAGTATTTGAATAAATAAAAATGTCATTCTATATATTTTAGTTACATTTTACTCAAAATTATTGCCAGAAACATAAAAATGTAGCAAGAAAAAGTTGGTGGATTACTCTACCTTTGGTAACTAGTCAAGTGTCGGTGCCAAGTTAACACGTAGTGGACCGACAAACTGATATTAACCCTACATCGAATTTCCTGAACTAATAACCCTGTTGTTATATATTATGGTTATAAAGAATGATTGAATGAACGAATCCATGCATAATAATAACAATAATAATAACTGAAAAGAGTCACATTGCTGTAACACAGATGTATTGTGTGAGTGCTAAAAGCTGCAAAACTGCATCTATGCTTCAGATAAGTATAGGTTTTTTTTAAATCTTTTTTGAAGCAAAAGCTTTATATGTGACAGAAAATGATGGAAAACAAAGCTCTTCTGATTATTCAGACAAAGTGGAGGTCACAAATGGAAGTGGGTGGGAGACTCATTATGTGATCCTCTGCCAGCAGGTAAGTATTCCTCATGCGTTTAGAGGAGAAAAGGGAACAGCGATGTAGAAATGCAAAAGGGCACAAAACGAAATGCACGACAAACATTTCACAGCAGATTGAGAGAAAGGGTAAAAAAGGTGAAAGGATAGACCGAGTATTCTAAGACTGATGTGAGGCTGAAGGAGAGGAAAGACTGAGTGGAGGAGTGGGTGGGTTGCTGGGTAAGTTTCTCGAGTGCAGGCGACTGGGGAGGGAGCGAAAGTGTGAATCCATGGGATATTGGATGTCCTGACCTGGCCAGTGGAGGGCGTGAGGATGGATTGGCCACCACGGACCATCTGAGAAAGCATGAAGAGAGAGAAAGATGGGGTGATGGAGATGTGGAGAAAAAGAAGGGAGTAAGGAGAATATCAATGGCCAGACGGAGACACGTATGGATTTCTCTTTCGTCTCTTCAGAGCCTAACTTTACAGCAGCACAGGAGCGGATCGAATTGGGAAAGAGAGAAAAAGTGCCTGCTGATCCTCCCCAGAGAAATCAACACTTATGCATGAAAAGCTTCTTTGACTGTTAACTTTGTTTGCCTGCTCGTCGTTCAATAGGATGCACTTGTTTTTTTCATGTCCTTCTGTTTACATGTCGATACAAGAAAAGCAACATAAGGTGGCGACAGGAAATAATGAATGCCACGTAAATGATAAAAAGTCCATGCCTCAGAGTGAACTAATAATAAAAAAGGAAATTTCTGAATAAGTGTGGTTATTACAGAGTCCTGCCTTGCAACTATTTGCATAATTCCAATTACAGCACAATGACACAGTTCCTTCCTGATGTGATTTGTGCTGACTGTTAATACCATCAGCCTAAACAAAGGAATATTATGTTGATTCTGAAGCTTTGTCTGTCAGTGTATGCATCAACAGTCATATAATGTAGAACGTGAAAAGATAGCCAGAGGTTATCTGCTTTAAAGAAAAAATAGAAATCTGTCACTCGTAACTGTGCCTTTTGTAACACTAGCAGCAATTCAGTCAACAGTGAGAACAGGATAGAGATTTCAGACGGTTAATTATTGTCATTTTACGTCAACGCCACCAGCTGTCCGGTCCTAAAAAGCCAGTTTGGCATCAGTAAATGTGGCACATCACGATGTGGGATTGTTGACAAAAAGTACATACTGTGAAAACAGCATTTTTCTAGCCATTGTCAAATTTTTTTGAGTGAACTTTTCAGTGGATAACTGCACATACTCAGAGTCTGGACACTCAAAAGGATTAGTGAACAATTTCCAGCCAAGTCAGTGTCACCTTATGGTCCATTAGCTGCCTTCCCTGTGCGTTCTCAAAGATCTGAAAAATGTCATTAGGAAGCTTGGTCTTTCAGGTTCATCTGAGTAATCGACAAAGCTTGGCGTCAGCTTTTTCTATTGAGAATATTTCACTGGTGCAAAGTGGTTCTCATTGTTGAATTTCTTTCCCCCTCTTTTTTTTGAGTAAAACCAAAATAGCCTGCATCCCACCGACGCTTGGAATATTCATACTGTTGGTGAACTGACGCTTTAAGCTTTATCTGTTCAGGGAGTGTCGTGATATCACATCCCATTTGCAGCACAATAGAGCTGAATAGAAGCGAGTAGAGTGTTGGCCGTTGATCCCCTACAGGGGGATCGCCTGTGAAGAAGATAATGAGGAAATCAATAAGGCTAGTTGTAAAACTCGGGCTAAGTCATGCCTGCTCAGCTGGGGGTAAGCTGTGTCTTACCGTCAGCCTTCCAGCATCAGCTGAAACATAATTGCGTTACATGTGCACGTGTGGGAGTCGGCGTCTCAGTTTGTGTCCAAATATATACGTACGTGTTTCCAGATATCACATGTGAAAGGCACTGAGGTTATAGTTATAGATTCATGCAGTTTCACTTGCCACATCTCTGCTTAAATTCATGGCATCTCATCTGACAGGAGCCAAGCCGGAGAGAGGGGGGTTCCAAAATAGCCTCAGTGCTGCACTGCATGTTAAGACAAGCATCCTTTCTCACTGTGGGGAAGTGTGAGTGAAGAGGAATGGTGAATTGTGATACCGGCAATATTTCGACATTCTGGAAAATGCACGTGTTCCCCTGAAAAGGTCAAAACCGCTCAGATATACTTGGTGGTAAATACGAAGCTACAGCCAAAAGTCAACTAACTCAGGATAAACACTGGAAACAGAGGGAAACACCCAGCCTGCTTGTCTCTATCCAAAGGTGAAAAAAGATCAGTAAAAAGCAACCCAGCTATATCTTGTTGTATAAAAAGCCCTAGAGGTGTCTGAATTGAGTTAAGCTAGTTCTTTACCACATCTTCAGTCTTCATACTAAGCTAAGGTAGAACAAAAAGAACAAACAAAACAAAAAGATATACATGTGAAATCCACATAACGTTGAATTTTATCTCTCTTGTTTGTGTGCATTTGATTAGCAGTCTGACTTACCCGATAAGAAACCGAGAATAACCCTGCTAGAAACACATTTTATCTGTGTCCAGTAACTTTCGTCGTCAAGCCTAAATATTTTCGAAGCCAGCATGCTGCAAATTGAACACAATCATTTCCTCACACTTATCAGCGAGAGGTTAGCAGGAGGGAACATGCTGACTCTTTTTATATTGCACAAACAATGCTTTCGTTATAGCTGCTGGACATTAGGCAAATTTACAAGAGAAGGATCTGACATGACTGGTCATGTTCCTTATTACTCATGTATCTGCGTGCTCTACACAGGCAACACATACATTTACTGTATTTAGCCCCTAATTGCCGTTAGATAGGACCATGCAGATTGAAATGCATGCCGCAGAAATACTTCAGGTGTTTAAGAGACTAATGCTGCCACAGGGAGATGGTATACATTTTATGAAATGAATTTCACACTATGACGGATAACAATAGAACCTAACCTCAGCTTGGGGAGCAATGTGAGGCAGCTACATGAATGATCGCTTGCGCATTTAATATTTGTTGCCATTTGATCAGTCAGTCCGTTTGATATTTCACTTGTATAAAGTTCAGTTTAGTGAAACAGTGTTGCAGTGTTCCGGGGGGAAATGTACTTTATCGTAGTTTCATACAGAAGAAAATAAATAAATAAATAAAATAAAGGATTTTGTTTTCACGTTATGGTGCACATTTACCTCATTTTCTGCATTTTTATTTGGAGCATTTTTATATCGTGTATCAAAACGTGTCTTGACATACACTGCTCTTTCCCATCCATGCTTATAAGCAAGTCATAAAAAATGCATCCCTAACCATGATTTCTACTTTTGACCCATTTTACATCAGGAAAGCGACGTGAGTGAACTGCACAAGCTTGCGTGCTTGTCATGTGCTATTCTCATTATCTAGTTGACATCAAAAAGGTGTCCAGTAAGAATTTCAAAAAAAAAAAGAAAAAAGAAAAAAAGATGTTAATATTTTACAGTCGCACAACTCTGTAATGGCAATTGTGCAGAAGGAGAGGAGAGGAGAGCAGAGGAGACCTTGGACTGGTTATATATTCAGGAAGGAGCCTCGCTCTAATCCAGATACACTCCTGCTCTGTCCCCCATGTGTGCCCTGCCCTTAAGAAGACAAACAATGGATATCTTTCACTCTTCTCCAAATCACCTCTTTCAACACATTATCCTTCATCTACTCATTCTTGATCCTTTTCATGTACACCTGCATCTGTATATCTGCATGTACAGCAGAACCCGAAAAGAGCATGCTCACATGAAAAAGATTTTATTTTTTAAAAAGGGTGAAGAAGGAGGAGAAAGGGCCTGGCTCACTTTCTGTTTGTGTAAGAGGGATTTTTAGTTAAGCCCAATTTAACAGTCAGTGAGTTTAAGCAAAGGTGCTCCACACTTTCTATTCTGCAGCATAAACACTCAATATATGCTAAGCCTCATTCTCTTGGTGTGCATAATGCTGCCTGGATCTCACCGAGCTCCTGTGGACCTGCACACACGGCCCCATCCTCCTCACTCCTTCTGCCAATAGCTGCCAAGGAAAATCAATATGTCAATACACATTGCAAATGTTGGGTCTTGACTTTGCAAGGTAATGTCCGCTTGTCTCTTCAATTTTGTTCTGTGCGCAAAAGGTAAAAAAAAAATCTTCCTTCACTCTCCCACAGACATCGGGTGATGAAAAACACAAACACTGTGGGTATTCACTGTTGCTTCTTGGCCTCAAATATGACAGCGACCTTCTTTCTGTTCATCCTTCGCATACTCGGAGGTTGCAGTGCACAAAACTTGAGTTTTACTTTGCTTTTTTCTTTTCTTTTCTTTTTTCTAAAGCCTGACACCCACAGAGCTGGTGATCAGAAAGAGTGGGGAGCACATATTATCTATGCTTCTAGCTATCCATTAGCAGACTCCTCTCCCCTTCACTGCTCTTAGAAAAAATATATATATAAAAAGACAAAGATTCAGGCTGATTTCAAATGGAAACCATAACCTTGAGCCTACAGTACTGTATCCAGGTTTCATCCCAAGGCCCAACAGTGTTTAAGCATGGTGCTAAAAGGAGTGGGAGGGAAATGCCGAGGAGGAGAACTGGGGCTCAGCACAGAGAGCCCAGAGACCCCCATGTCTCAGAGAGATCGGTTCTACTCTGAAAACTCTATCTACACTTAATCCTGTCTCAGAGGGACACACACCCACGCGGTGCCCATACAAATGTAAGCACAGAAACACACGTGCAGCTGAATAATTCATACACAGTCACACACAATGAGTGCATATTGCACATTATCACAGCTGCAGCTGCACGAGCACCCTATCCTCAGTGGTAGAGCTTGCACTGATGAGTTTAGAACAGCTAAATGAGAAATAATGGTATTTTTTCAGGCTTAAGACTACTTTCTTATTATGCACTAGTTTGAACACGCATATCATAGCCGAGCTGGCTAGGGGGCTGATGGCTTGCCAAAAGCACATGTTGAAAGGAGTCTTTTGCAAAACATACGAACCTTCTCCCAGTAGAGCTTTGCACAGTACAAAGTGTGTGACGGATGAGTAAAGCTGGAACACTTTGAAACATCTTCAAGAGTCAGGCTGCCCTACCTTAACATGTGAATATGCATGAGATTTCAAATTAGCCCCCCCTTCTCCATTTCAAATAACATCCATGCTGGCTCTTCAGCTGTCACGTACTGTGCATGTATCTGACAATAAACAGCAAACTTGTTTTCTTTTTAAATGTTCTATTATCAAGCACACAGAGCACTGATTTTACTTGCTTTTTTGTTTTTTTAAGGACAGTTTCATGAATAAGGTCACTAGGGAGAGACCAAACAACCCTGTCAGACACAAGCAGTTTCTGAAGCCCATCAAGGTTGTGTTCTCTCCAGGGATGGTAAATCGCACTCATTCTCACTGTCTTGTTGTGTTTTGATCCAGGCTTAGCTTTTTGGACGATCGCTGATTTTTGCTGTTAAAGGTGACTCATGAATAATGATATGTTTTCAAGTGAGGTAAATTAATTCTTTGGCATGATGTCAATAACAACACTCTGAATAAATACAGCATTGACACGTCTCCAATTTTTTCAGCAAATTGCCAGAAAGGAAACAGCTGTTGCTTTTGAAATGATTTCCAGCCACTCTGAAATGCACACAACAAATTGTAAGCACAGAAAGTATTCACACGGTGTAAGATGACAGCATGTGGAGTCATATATTATTAGCCATTGGAGAGCAGAATAGTAGAAAAGAAAGTAGACAGAGCCATAATAAAGTGCAGTGCAAAAGTCTTTAGCCACCTCTCATTTCTTTGTGTTTTGCTTCCAAGGAGCCAGACTTTGATCTTGAGCAATAGTTGTCAAGGATATCTGAATGTATTTAAAAGTTTGTCTTTGGACACTGGCTGTTTTTCCACTCAGTTTAATTCCAGTCCTTGCGCTTGACCATTTTCTGACGAACATTTTAATTTTTTGCTATGACTTATTCCAGTATAAAAAAAGGGCACCTAAGTCTACGTCCACACTAACGCATTTTTGTTTGAAAACGCATCGTTTTCTCTCCGTTTTGGCCTCCAGTCCACACTGAGATGCCGTTTTCTCTCGAGGAAAACGCAGCGTTTTGAAAACGCTCTCGAAAACGCTCTCGAAAACGCATACATCTGAAAACGGTGCTTTCGCGTCGCAATGTGAACAGCGAAAACTGAGACTTTTTAAAAACGATGACACGTTTTAGTCATGTGATGCAGTCAAGTGACCAATTAATCTAAGATAGCGGAGGGCGTTATACAGCAGTTGTTTTGTTTGCTCTCAATTGTGAGATTAAAGATTAATATCAGTCTGTACATGCTCCAAACAGCTGTTCTTCAAATTCTTTAATTCTCACTTGCTTTTGCAACTTTGTACTTTTGTGTTACTCGCAGCAACAACTCCACCTCATTAATAGTCCATTTAAAAAACTCGGTGCTTTTCCTCCACGCTTTGTTGCGACGTTTCAAAGAGCTGGAAAGTAAATAAACTGCAGACAGAAATGAGGCAGGTTGAAGCGTCTTACGTTTCATGCATGCGCAGGACTGGAATGTAAGCATTTTTGGCCGTTTCAATGTGGACGCACAACTCTGTGAAAACGACTGAAAACGATAGTGTGGACGTGGAGCATTTTCAGACGAAAATGCCGTTTTCAAATCTATCCGGGCTAGTGTGGATGTAGCCTAGCTCAAGGGATCTACGAGAAATGCCAAGATAACCAACACGTTCTCACTCCCAAAGCGTAACATTTTGCGCTAGGTGACAAACCATCTGTATATTACGCTTCCGGGCACCCAACACGTCCCTGTATTACAAGATCGAAAAAATGAGGAAACATGAGAACCATTTGGAATGAATCTACACATGTACATTCATTTACTTAAATTCCTTTGGAAAACACTAACTCTAACGTCATTAAAGTGCTGGTTAAGGTTAGGGATAAGGTTATGGTTTGGGCTGGAATAAATGGGTGGAAGGTGTATTACCGCGGGAGCGTCATTCTACTGGATTTCATCCATAACCCGGCGCATAGCATAAGAACGGGGAAGGTCACCTTTCGCGTTCCTCAGGAAACCCTCGGGACTTGACAAATCGTCACTATATTACGCCTCAAGAGTGAGAATGAGCTGAGATAACACAGTAAAAACAGTAAAGTAAAAAGTGCAATGTTTGTTCACAAACAAGGTGATTCCCAGCGAGCTATCAGCTGAAAGCTTGGCATAAAGCTTGGTATGTGTGCAACGTATTCTTAAAAGAGCTGAGGAAACTGGACAAGTGGAGGACAAAAGAACAAGTGGCAGGCGTGAAAAATTACCTTTAGCAGGTGAAGAGTATCCGAAAGTCTTGTTCTTAAGAAAAAATCCAGCAAAGACCTGACGTCTTTTGCTGGGGCAAAGACCTGTGTTCTTGTCAAACCTTGATGGAATTGTGAATGCAGAAATTTACCATCAGATTTTGATCCACCATGCAATCTAAAAACTGGCTGGTAATGACTTAACTTTTCAGCATGACAATGGTCCCAAACACACTGCCAATGCAGTAAAAGCATACCTAGATAGAAAAACACACAATGCACACACAATAATTTATGGATTGGTTTCACAAACCCTGGGCCACAGTGATAGAGAAGCGGTGTGGGATCATCTTGATAGAGAACAGAACAAAGAGAAGAGCTTCGAACGTCCTTCACGAAGCCAAGAGATCTATTCCTGAAGACTACTTAAAGAAATGACAAGAAAGCTTGTATAAGAGAGTTTAGACAGTGTTGAAGAATAAAGGTGGACAAATATTGACTTTCAAGCTCATTAGAATTGTGTAAACTCTGTTTTTACCTCATATTTACCTTTTTTCTCTCTTCTTGGCTCTCGGCGAAGGCGGTCGCACTTTTCTCGTCTCCTCCTTCCCCTTATCTTTCCTGCTTAGCCTCTTGTGTCCTTGTCTTGTCTCGTGTATATTACTTTCCCTCGAACAGTCTCTCACTGTCGTTCTCTAAAACCTAAAAGAGAATTATGGATTTGATCAACTGGTCTCTGAATGCTATTGACACCCTTTTCTCAACGAGAAGTCTGGGCTCGGGAGAGCCCGAGTGCCCTGGAGGGACTTTCCCTGCCGGATACACGATGGACGGGTGGCAGAACTGGAGGGTCATGTGCCTGGCGGGACTGTCGATCGAGGACGCTGAAGATATCTACCTATTCGGAACCATGATAACAGGGTTCTTGCTGATCGGAGCTGGCTTGGCCCTGGCTTATCGGAGAATTAAGAGAGCGGAACCGGCTGTTCGACACCCCCCCCCCCCCCCCCCCCCCCCAAGGCTGCCCGCTGGAATCGAAGCGATGGGACGAGGCGCGACCTGTCACAACGAACGCAGCATGGTTAACACCTTGGAGACGCTTACAGCTGCCATGAAGACTCAAAATAACACCATTGAGCGTATGATGGGATACATCAAAGAGAGGCCTGCTCAAAATGAGACCCTTGAGCGAAAGTTGGATCACATCGCAGAACGGCTCACTGCAGTTGTGGGGTCTCAGAATCAAAAGAATGACAACACCACAGAACAGAAGTTTGATACCATCATGGGGAGGCTCGTGGCTCTCCAACGGGAGATTGAGAGACCAGTGTCGGAGTGTTAAAGAACAGCTTTGAAATTCTCCTGAGCTGCTCGCATAAAAGAAAAATCAACGACATCAACATGCAGACACCACGGCGCCAGCTGCACGGGCCCAAGGCTCGAGCCGAACAAAAATGTGGCGAATAAACTTTGAACTTGAACTTGATATTCTGTATTTCCATGTATGTTTGCACACATTTCAGTAAATCATTGCACCTTTTCCTGACTGACTCGAAACTTTTGCACAGCATTGAATTGTCTTGTGGTGTTTTTGTTGTCATTATCAGCGAATGACTGATTTCTGTGACCCTGATTAGTTTTTAGCTCTTGAGTGTAAAATGATTGTCCTAGCTAGCAGCTACATCTTACTGAAAAACAACAGAGAACCGCAAATCAGAAAAGATATATAAGAGTTGATGAAATACCGCCTGACACAAGGCTTGCGGGAGACACTAAAGAATATGGTAATGTGTGTTCATACCACAACAATAACAATATAGAGGCTAAAAACCACTGGCTGAAAATTGGATGAATGCACTGTGGGTTGGGGTTTGACGGCATTTCATAAATTCCAAATTCAGTATCAAATCCACTCATCACATCCAAATTGAATCTCCGAGTTCATCCTTTTTAAATAACTATATAAATATAATAAAAGCTCTCAGGATGTTCCATTCCCCAACATAAGCAATATTTATAATATGCATTTGTCAGAAATATTGAAACAAACTTCAGCTACATTGTAGCATCCCCAGGGGTTGTTCTGGCAGGGGGCACTTTGCCTGCTGGCTTTATGTGCTGACTAAGAGTTCAGAAAGTATAGTGTATAGGATTTGTAATGTCGAAAGAGACAAACGCTCATGGCTTGTCCTGGGTGTTTTTTAAATGGCATATCTCTTCCTATAAAGCCATTGATTTGTCAGTGACTTGTATTGTGGCAGAGGTACGTGCACTACTTCTACTGCAGTTTCTCAGTAAAAGAAACCTTTATATGGCTTCATTCTTGGCACTGCAGTCACAATCAGGCAGGAGGCAGACTGCATCCAAACATATTGAAAGGATTCTTGTTATGTATGCTACACATTTTCACGCATATTTGGTCACGAAGGCTTTCTGCCGAGAGGGGTCTAGAGCACATTAAAAGTTGCTGCAGGGTGTGTTTTAATCAAAAGCATTTTCCCCCCAGTCAAAATCGAACCATTTTGTTTTGTTGTCTACATTAACCATAATTAAAAGAAACTTCATATGTTCATAATAATAATAACTTCATAATCACTTCTGAACTAGAATCCATATCTCCTGGGTGTAAATCCTGTGTTTAACCCAGTCATCCTGTGCAGCCTGCTGCCTCTGCGGCCCTTCTGCCTCTGGTACACTTTTTCTACTAGCTCACCTGACTTCCTGAAGGCTTTCTGGCAGGAAGCCTTGAAGACAAGTTTCTCCCACCAGTGGCATATCTCGAAAGAAAAGTTTGTCAGCACAAATGGTATTTTCCTTTCATTTTAAGTCTAATTCATGTTATTAATTCACATTACACAGAACTGCTTTCCAAGTCAGACTTCATGATGCACCCCAGTAAGTAAAAATCCACAATTTCCTTTTGGCTCTTATTTCTAAAAAGTAATTTTACACTATTTAATCAGAGATGTGTAAAATTGGTCTTTTCTTCGCTGGATTCCACTCACTGCTCTCAGGTAAAGACAAACTAATTAATCTGTAATCCATGACAGGCTGTATTTTATTGAGATGAAGTCACACACAGTGATTCTTCTCCACTCTGCCAATATCCACACCTTGAGTAAAGTATAATCTACAGGGAAACCGTGCTACAACAAAGATGCAGATTCTGGAGAAACCAGCAAATATACAGTCGGCTTCCTGCCCTCTTCAGTTAAATGTGCTTGGTAATTCATCTTGTTGAATGTTGCTCATCTTTTATGTATATAGCTTTGCTGCGTTGTGTATATTTTTGCTTTTTCTTCAGTGGCTCAGGGGATATCAGTGTTGCCTCTCAATAACAACACCCCTGTTCTAATTCACATGGTGATTTTTTGTTGTAGTTTTCTCTGAGTTCAGACTTCTATTTGATGGATTGCTGTGAAATCTGCTACAGATAAATTAGCTAAATTAGCATGCTAGCATGCTAAACTAAAGCTAGTTCCAGGCTCAATCAACAGTATCCTGCATCAATCATGCACTCGTAGTCACTTCAATCTATTTGCTTGAAGTTTGTCTCCATTAGTCATAATTAATCTGTGGCTCCCTCCCAACACCTCCCTGTGGTTAGTGGCTCCACAGGGCGCTAATGCGCTAATGCATCTGCCACAGCCCCATGAACTCAGGCTCGGCCACCAAATGCTTACCTGCTCCAGGAGGTAAGCATTTGGTGGCCGAGCCCAGTCTCTAATTTTCAGGCAAGGTTACCAAGCCTCAAACTTTTAGCTTTATTGGAAATTTCTGAAAAATGTCCAAGCTTCTAAAATTGTGAGACTCTCCTCAGGGACAGTGTTTTGTGGACCAAACAAGACATGAAGCAGCTTCATTGTGGACTGCAATATAAAATCAATTTCATCACATATGAGACTGGCAGAAATTCTCTAAATAATCAGTCAATTAACAGACGTTTCACCCATCAATTGAAAATAATTATTCATTTTTCACTAGCTACTCAAGGGAAGACGGCATACAGACAATCAATGAATCTTCTGTATTTCACTTAAGTATTTAAATTCTGAACAATCGTCTGATTTAACTTATTTATTCACCCATTATTTATTCAGCGAGTTACTGAACTAGTGGCAGCTCATCACTCACAAGAACACCTGGTTTTCATGAAACACTCGATTCTATCCAACTCACATCCAGCAAATTAAGTTTGTTTGCAGTGTTCAAACAAGGAAAATGAAGTGATGATTTAGGTGTTTCAGTTGCTATTTGTCGGCTGACACGAAACAAAAAAATAAGACCATTAATGCCGCGTCAACAGACAGTGCAGATGGGAAATACATTAGATTGTGCTCATGTATATCCAATGGAAACATAAAAGGAACAACTGAGTGCCCTTCATAACAATAGACAGTTTACAATGGCCCAGGGGGATGGTGACACAACAGGGGAGAGGAGACACAAGTCTCTTGATTAGTAATACTAATTATCATCAGACCGTTAGCAAAGACGAGAGAGCATTAAGTTAAATGGCCTGCTCCAAATTCTCTTTGTTTCAGCAACATAAATAGCTCGACGACAAATCAGATCTTCATCTTTTTCTCATTCTCTCTCTCCCACTCCCCACTTTAGCTCCCTTTGAGGAGAACAAAATGAGTCAAAATCTTTTTCGTTACAATCAAATCAGACAACATTAAATTGTTCGCCTATTAAATCAGCCCTTTATCAGACAAGATATTTTCAGTACATAATTCACAAAATGAAAACCAAGTTCACACAAACTCAGGTCTCTGCAGACCAGGGAATGGACTCCAGCTCTGCTGCCACACTTAGATGATAATTATAGTATATATTGTCACAGTGGATGCATCCTGACAAAACACAAACACACCATATGCAGATTGGCCAGTTTAACAGGCTGAGGATAAATCAACATTTAGTGTGCAGCAACGCTGGAGAAATATTTATCCTGGAGGACAAATGATGTGTGTGACAAAGCAGCCATATTGGGCGAAGTAAATAAGGCAGATTAACCGTTCTGTTGTTCTGGTGATGTTGTGTTCCCAGACATGTTCTAGTAGGACAGATGGAGGCAGTGAGACATACAACCCTCATTGTTATCACAGACTGGGCAAAGCTGCATTAGAATTAATTAAACAAAAATAAACTCAGCATGAGGAGGGCTTCATTACTTATCATGCAAGGACCTAAAATGAGAATTAAAAGATCAAAGTTATTACAGTTAAGATGCAGAGAGAGTAGAGTATTCACAATTAATAGGTTTTTTTGCTACTGCTGTATATTTGACCTTATGTGTCAATACAAGATAGCCTGTACAGCTGTCACCACCTTGGTATTTTGGAGCCAGAATAAGGGATGTATTTGGATGAGAGGGAGAACCCAGCCATGGAGGGGCCACAAGCCAGTCCTTCTAGTGCCCAAACCACCAGATAAATGGGCAGGGTTGTGTTCAAAAAGCGCATCCGGCATAAAACCTTTGCCAAATCAAACATGCGGATCATCAAGAATGAGATTTCCATACCAGATCGGTTAGGGCCTGGGTTAACAACGACTGCCTCCGGTGCTGTTGGCCAACAGGGTGGCAGTGGAGACTGTTGGCTGAGAACAAAGGAGGAGGACAGGGGGAAGGCATGTCCAGAGGCAGCAAGAAAGAAGGAAAGGAAGAAGTGCTTTGACTAGTAAAGGGAGAGAGCTGCCTGATAAGACAGAGAGAAAGAAGGAAGCTAGATAGAGAGTGGTGATTGGAGTGGACGTCAATGGATGTCTAGGTAAAGGGACCAGAGATGATGAGGTGTTGGGTAGGTGTGGAGTTAAGGAGAAAAATGCAGACGGGCAGGTGATGGTTGATTGTGGATGAGAATATCAAAGGGAGACATCACGTTGAGCGTTTTGGAGACCCTTAGAGAGGCAAGGTGGGGATGGCTCTGACATGGTGGCCAACGGATGTTGATGATAGAGCTGCCAGGAAGACCCCAGGGCAGACACATGGATGTGATGAAGGAGGACATGCATAGGGTTGGTGTGACAGAAGAGGATGCCAGAGATAGGGTGAGATGCCGAAAGAGCCGAAAGAAAAAGGAGATTTGGATGAGAGGGTGGATACAAAGTTGCACTTAAGCTAGCATGACACATTCACAGACTGCAAGGATGTATCACACAGCAAGAGATCTTCTAATTACCGCTAAATAATATATTATTGAAATACTAGAATTTGACTCATAAACGGTGGAGCAGGCTTATTAGACGGGGTGTTAATTAACCAAACGAGCCATATTACTTGCTTGATTATCGCCTTAAAAATGCTGCATCATCACTAGCAACACAAACATGGTGAAGAGGTCCATTTCAGTTCATTCAGTGAGCCTAGATGAAAGCTAGAAGACTACTACCTGTTTGTCAAAGCAGAGACGCCTGTAATGGTAACATTAAACATTCACAAGATTTAAACAGGTGTGTGTAAAACCATTCAACCCTATAGATTATATAAATCACCCCAGATTATTTAATGCAAGTATTGTTATAAATTAAATTACTAATGACTAATTGGCTCTTTCCTCCTTTCTCCTGTTTTTTTTAGAGCTCTGCCACTGTTTGCTTTAATTCCACAATCCTACTGTGTCACAAAAAGGGTGCGAGTTGTTTTTTTCTCTCGCTCTTTTATTTCTGTCAGACAAGTCCGTCTCATATTGATGTCAATCCATTGGTAAGGTCTAGCCAGTCGAATGAAAGGTCAGAAGACAGACTCTGTATTCCTTTTCAGTAGCAACCAAAGCCACCCACATGTAATACTGTGCGCTGCATTATCAATCCTGATGAAAAGACACGAGGCAATCTTTCATCTCACCTGGGAAATGTCATCTCTTTCAGCGGGACCTTGCCTGTGCTGAAGTTTGTTTGTCATTTCTGTTTACTGATCGTCCGCTGAAAAGATATGTGTTTCCTTGAGGGATTATTCAAATTAACAGAGTTGAAAATGATCAAGTGGTATTTGCTTCTTTTTTTAATTCATGCTACATACCTTTGATTGGCTTGGGCTGAGCACACTGTGAGAAAGACCG
This sequence comes from Simochromis diagramma, assembly GCF_900408965.1. Lineage (NCBI taxonomy): Eukaryota > Metazoa > Chordata > Actinopteri > Cichliformes > Cichlidae > Simochromis > Simochromis diagramma. The sequence goes on from NW_024387477.1 coordinate 4,273,059, forward strand.
ATTAAAACATAATGCCTTTTCTAAGTGAATATCATATATTTCCCATATGAAATAATGCACACGCGAGCTTTAGCAGCATTTACCTTCAAGCAAAGATCAGGCTGAGAGCCTGAGACACAGATCAGTGGAGGAGTCTCTGGGGAAAAGTAAGTCTCCCTCCTTCTCCCAATGATAATAACATCCATGGTTACAGAGTCGAGAATGCAAAGATATCACTTTCTTTCTTCTTTTAGGGTCTCTTACACACACACACACACACACACACACACACACACACACACACACACACACACACATGCATGCACGTGTCTATCGATATATATATATATATATAGAAACATTGCAATTACCTTCATTATTACCATAAAAACAATCTCTGTGTATATTCACACACCAGAGGGACCTATCTAATCGAATCTATTTCCTTTGCAGATGATGGATTCACCTTCTGTCATGGTGGATGTTGTCACATTTCCATGCTGGTGGAAATATGGTTTTATTTCCCGGCTTATCTCGACTGCCTCTACCTCATCTGCTCCCTGTTCCGACAGCATCTCACACCCATCTCTGCCTCTCTCTCTCTCTCTGAATCTCACTAACATTACCACCAGCAGCAAAAAATGATGGTAATTGGCCATTTTGGACTTGGACAGCTGCTAACATGAAAGCAAAAGTGGCTTCAGTTTGGAGTGCTGGGCTCTATAACCTCTTCAACAGTTTTCCCCCTAATAACCAGGATATCTCTTTCCTCTCACATAACCTCAATAAGAATGCATGAAAAGATGAATGTGGAACCCAGGTAATACATACAGGACACACAAACACACATGTGAGAACCATCTCTACTGGTTTTGCTCTGTCTTGGCTGATTGGAACTAAGAGCTGAAACAGAGGTATGTCTCCCCATATACAGATTAAAAAGCCTCTTATCTTGCTTCTTAAAGCCTTTAAGCAAGGACGATGTGCTTCACTGAATTATAAACGAGAAAGTTCCACTTGACTTGTAGTTTTTAATTTAAACCAAGCCATTACCTAACTTGCATCAATTAGGCATCCTTGGATTCTATGGAACTGGCCAGGAAAAAAGTGGCAGATCATGTTACTGTTATTTTTCTCAACATTTTTGCAAATGTGCAAAGCAAATAAAATGATTTCACAGTGTTACATGGGAAAATCATGATATTGAATGGAGGGATTCCACTGTTTTGAAGAACATCCCGAGGCTCGGTACCTTGTAACAGAGATCCAATCGATGCCTGTGGCTTTAATCACATCTAAGTTTAATGCTAGCCACATCTCCGAGGTCTAATGCTTTACTTTCACACCAAATTACTTTTTAGCCCAGGGCACATTTTCTGAAAAAAAAATGTATCTGTGGTCACAGCTTGAACAGTACGGCCATGATCCATTGATTGACACACGGCTAAAGGCTGAATCCCACTGGAGAGGATTCCTCGTAAAGCACATACAGTAGCAGGAATCCTGCCTGTTTCTGTGGAATTACTGCACATGTAACGAGATATTTATTACAGAGTACGGTGCCCAAAGCCTTACGACAACTTTTTTTCATTTATAGCGAGCCTGGATTCAGGTGCAGCCTAGTGCTGAACACAATCACAACCCCTTTATCAGGTTTGGTAGCAGTTTCTTATTGAACCTCCAACAATTGCCAATAATCCGATGAGAGAGTGAAATAAACCTTGGAACTCTGGTAGTTAATTAAAATCCTCATTGGAAATTTGGTTCATTTCATTTCATCATTTTAGATCCATTCCTCCAGTTTCACTTTATCATTCTGATTCCCCTGAAAACTGGATTTGCCTGTGTGAAATAGACAATATTCTCAAATGCATTGTATATCTGATTTTTAATAATAAAGGATTGTCTTGTAATCCAAAGCAACTTGCGAGATGAAGCGGCATGCTTTAAAAGAACCAGAGTGCCATCATGTGGAGGACATATTTAACTGCAGGGTGCTGTGTGGACTGCATTATATAAACTGTTACACTATTAAAAGTATTTACAGGAGTGACAGCATATTTCAGTGACCTAAGTTATTGTTTTTTGAAACGTATTGTGTATTTTCTGTTTAGAGACTTGATTTAGTAGAAGAAAAAAAACATCCCTCATGTCCCTGGTGTAAAAAGAGGACAGTTTCAGTTGGTTCCTCCAGATGTCTCTCTTTACCCAAGTGTATTTGCATATTTGGGAAATCACACAATCCCAAACAGTGAGGATCTACGGGGGGGGGGCAGTTGTTCAGATGGCACTGAGTGTACACAAGTACATGCAAAGTCCAGAATATACAATGTCTGTCCATTTTCCATATATTGTAAATACTGGTATGTTGGCATTTGCACATTTATGCACTCTTCTCAGCGCCAAGAGCTGAACCATGTTCTGCTATTGTAATCTAAGGGTCTGCTGTGGTTATAGAAATAGCACACAGAGCTGGGTTGGCCCATAGACATAAAAACTGCAACTAAGTGAATAAAAATACAATTTTTAGTTTAAAGAAATGAGGCGGGTGTTAGAATTCCAGACAATACTTAGTAAGTGACTACCAAATAAGCAGCATTTGCTTTTGAATGAGTTTTGTGGGATTACAAAAGAATAATTTTGTTATGCTACTTATAGAGGCATCATTTTACCACCTTCCTTTATACAGAGTATCTGATGATTGGAAGAGCACTTCCATGTATTTCCCTTTGCCAGGAGACAGTTCACAGAAAGCTGAGAGGACACAGGGAGAAGAAAGGGAGATAAATAATAGGCCTCATTATTTCGTATGTTTCGTATCTGTTAAAAACACAGTTGGTTAAACTTGATTTCAACAGCTAAACCAGCACAGCGGACACTGACCAGAAACAATGACATGGTCAGAGGTCAACATTCATCACGGAGATAAAACAGACAACTCTAAAAGGACTTTTCCAGTGATGACTCAGTGCGAGGAATGCCGGTTTACTATCAATCATGCTACTGATCGTGTAAGAGATCTCGCCTAAGATCCCAAACCTTGACTCAGCTCAGCTGTACTGACACATTGTGCTGAGAAGATGCAGAATGATCTTCAAAGTTTTTATATCCTTTTGTTCTCCTCAGCCCTCCTCTGCTGACTATAATCCCACCCTTCTTTTCCAAAGTCCCCTGGGTTTTCCCAGTCAGAAACACTGCTCTCTGAAGAATCTGGAAGCACCCAGATGAGTGGAAATGGTGCCAGGGTGCTTTTCTGTCACTTTTACTGACCCAAAAACACAGCCAAGTTCAGTTCACCCCGAGGGCCCGTATAGAAAGATACAAATAAACAACGCACTGATAAAGAACTGGGGTGAATATCTGCATCATCGAAGTTTAGATTTTTGACAGCCACAAAACACAGAGGACATGCAGGAACCTACTGTGCCAAATGCTAAACTAGGCCGGACAAATGCTGAATGCTAAAAATGCCGAAAATGCCAAAAAACAAGAACATTTAATGTTTTATGAAGAAAGTCCATCCAGAGTGCACTTATGACTTAAATTCCTAAAAAATCTGCTGTTTCCTCCCTTGCTCTAAAACAGGAAGTAGAACTGTGCTTGCCTTCCGCTCGTCTTGTTTATTGGAACCCGCCTTCCTGTTTTCAGATTCATCCTGATAATGGCTGAAAGTCCCCAGCCGAAAGCCTCTCTCTCTCTCTCACACACACACACACTGTCAAATCCCCCTCATTCCTTTTTTTTCCTCCCTCCCTGCGCCTCTTTCTCCCTCTTGCTGTCTCTCAGATCACTGCTAGATAAGTCATTTTGTGAGACCTTCCAATCACCAGCAACATTCAGACCTTTCAGCACATTCCAGCTGTCCGTATGCATGTGCCGACTGAGGTGGTATTTATGTGTGTGTGTAAGTCTGCAAAAAAAAAAAAGGCTCATGATTGATTAACCCAAAGTGATTGGAAGGTTCAAAGAGTCAAATGTCAAAGCATTAGCTTGTGTGTGTGTGAGTGAGATTTGGGGATTGTGCCATGTGCACCAGAAGCCAAGGAAATATGCAGGTCAGTGCAGAGGGAATGTCAGGAATGTCAGTGTAATTCAAACTCTTGTCTGCCACCGGAGGCGAGTGCTACCTGGAAATAGTTTTTACACCAAAAGTGGGCAAATATGGGTGTGTGTGTGTGACTTTACATCAGAGCATGGTCATGCATAAGGAGTCTTATACACGGTCGTGACAGCAATCGGCGCCATCTAGGGACATGTGCTAAAGTTCCACTGTGTTTTCCAAACACCTGCACCGAAAAACAAGATTTCCCCGACTTCCCAGCTGTTCTCACATGACCTACACCTCCCGAATCCAGTTCCCAGGCTTTTAGTAAGCCTTTCATTTGATATCACAACATATCGGCCAACCCCTCCCTCCTTCCCTTCCCTTCCCTGTCTGTCTGGCTTTTTCACGGCAGCCTGTTTTCACTCAGCGGCTTTGACAAAGACTGGCGAAATAATTACAGCTGGGCCTAAACTGGGTTTGTCTCCAGTAATCTCCACCAAAAACCAATGAGTGCGGACCGTGTCATAGGAAGAGGAGGAAGAGGCTGATTGTTCTGAAAACGAGAAGCCAGTGACATCATTTCAAAGAGCTCTGTTCCGAGTGTTCAACACTCGGGGTAAATGGGCAACAAAATAAACTCGCTGTAATGCACGCGGCTCGCCAGACACCAACAGAACTTATCATTTCAGGCAGAAGCCCATCTCCATTCATCGCCCATTTCCCCGCTTTCTTTTCCCTCATACAAGATGCTGCTTTAATGAGTTTATTTTCCAAAGATCAGAGGCTGCTTTTTCTGTCTGTACAAACCAGATCTGAGCTGAAACATTTGTCCCGTTTCAGCCAGGATGTCTTTTGTGATGGCCCGGGGACAGCAGGAAGACTGCTTGGGGTTCTGAGGAAGTGTGAGTAAGGGGAGGGAGGAAAGGAGTGAGGGACTGGAGGCAAAGGAGAGGAACAAAGACATAAGTTAACTTTATGAGAAAAGATGAACAGAACACATAAGAAATGACAGAAGGCATTAATTTAAATCAGTCAAATGTAGCTTTCTATATGTATAGTATAAAAAAGGGGGAGGGGGGGCAAGCCATTAGCTCGGCAAATGAAGACGTGACCTAAGATGCTCCATCATACGAGGGGGTCATATGAAGATGAGGTGGCTTTAATTCGCAGTGACAGCTGCTTATGAGTTATCTGGGGAAGTGTAGCATGTAAATCACCGTCTTGCTGCTACTACAACCGCTACACCCTGGAGCACTCCAGGGACAGCAGAGGAGAGGAGTACGGCTCCATGGGCAAGCAAGGGAAGCATGGACACGCAGAGATATTTACATACAGTCAGACAGACTTCCTGGCATTGTCAGCCCGAGAGCGTTGATGTCAGATCCACTCCTTCCTGTGCAGAAGGGAGAACGCTATGCGATGACAATGGGCCCAAAAACAGGACAAAGAGGAAATGTTTAAATTTAGGCCCCCTTCTTCCACCATCTCCTCTTTCACAGCTATGGAGCTCTGGAGCTGTTTAGTTTTGTGAATTCCTTCAGCCCCCCCACCACCCTGCCTCTCCAGAGCTCCCTCTCCCCATTGTGTCATTTCAATAGAAGGATTTTCACATTCAGAGCAAATCCCAAAGGAGGATCAGCTAGTGAGACCAGAGTTCAGTCAATCACTTGTTTTCACTGATGTTCCTTTAGAAATTATAAGTGCTTTCTCATAAATCCACCCAACAAATAGAAGAGAAGAGAAAAAACAAAAACATACATAAATATGTGCTTAAAAAGCGAGTGGAAAACAGATGAGGGGTTTTTAATGATCTGAAGACTTAAAATGGGATTAAAAATGTGATAAATATTATTTATAAAATGAAATGTTTCCAGCATAATTTAGCTCTAAACGCGTTGTTATGAGCCTGTTTAACTCAAATAATTACAGCTGCTCTGCTGGTGTGCAGGCATGTGTGTCTAGGTGTGTGTGCGTGTGTGTGTGTAGGGGGTGTTGGTGTGTGTTTCTCTGTCTGCGTGAGAGCTTTTTCACAAATCAGAGTGTCGGCGTCTGTAGAAGCTTACAGGGCAAGAGTTCACCGGTTTGTCCAACTCGTTCTCGGAGTCTTGAGGATAGCGGACGGACTTCACAGGCAACAAAAAAAGCCCCAAAACACACGTGATCGGCAAAGGAGTCGCTGCAGTCCACGACTTAACTCATGGATAGAAGTTAAGCCCGCAGAGGACGGCGGATAAGTCTGGCTGACGTTAATAGCGACTGCTGTTATTGACTTTGACGACAGCAGCGACGATGCCTGTTTGACACGGAGGGGGGAAGCTTTCTGCTTTCAGGTAAGTTGTGAGCTCCAACAGCTAACTTCTCTTCAGGAGGACTTGTAAGGGAGAAGAAGACAGTTCGTTTTTCGCGGGTGTTACTTGACAAGCAAGTTTATGAAGTTCGTGAATTTCACAGCGAAGCCCACATCGGCTGACTTTTGCGCTATTTCGACTCCTTGTTTTCACTTTTTAAAACACTTTTAAGGTGGTTAAAAACTTAAAAGACCGTTTTACACTTCAGCCTAGCGTTAGGCAAACGTTAATTTTATTGACGCCATTTTTTTAAAAAATGACTTAAACGCCCAGTGCGGCAGCCGTCTGTCGTTCACTGACAGCGGGGTAGAGCGAGCTGCTGGTGCCCTTAAAACTTTTGTGACACGATAAATACTGAAAGCCAAAACTTAGTGAAACTTAGTGTATATCTCATTACAGTATAACTACCAAGCAGGGTGTATAACACTGAGCAAAACTCATAATGCTGCTATCAGAGAATAACAGTCTTTTAAAGCCATTTAAAAAAAGTACATGAACTTTTCTGTTTAAATGCTAAAATAAATACTAGCTAATGTGTGTAATTAGACAGCGCTTGTAAAACTGTCATTTCTTCTTTTTCTAATTATTTTTTTTAAACTTTTTGCGCAGCTACTGTTTATTTAAATAGCCCTCTGAAAGGCTTATCAGTAAATTGAATTGTAAAATTGTGCTGAGAGGCCAGCTTAATTGAAACGCATCTTTCGTTGTGATCTGAGGGAACAACAAAGATTTGTGCTGGGGGGCCTCCAATTACACAAAATGCTTCCATACATTTAAAGGGATTACAGTAGGAGGGGGTGCTATTAGCATGTGGTGGGTTCGCTGTGTCACCGAGCATCTTCTTCCTCAGAGGGAGCTTATCTGAGCTCTGATGATGTCACAGCTGGAGCCAGCCTGAAATAACCACACATCTCTGTAGTGGGTGTTTCCATGACAACACATCCTCTCGGTTTAAATGGTGGATGGCAACTGTGTCTAAAATAATTACTTTGAATAATATGGGCAAAATACTGGGAAAGTGGGGCGCTGGGTGTTGACTTGTTGCACAGACGTCTGCCTCTTGCAATCACAGAATGAGACTTTGAATACTGTCATGGCGTTTCAGTAATTAAGCTCATTGTATTGGTTATTCTTGAATGTTTGACCTGCGAATAAAATTCAGTTTATTTAATATCCTCCGCTGATATTTCCCAAATTTGTGGTGCCCATCTACAGGCAGGCATTCTGAGCGAGTTACATTGGAGTAAGGATGATATAAAATGACAAGGCAGTCAGTTTAATGTCAAACTCCTGAATAAAAATGTGGTTTTGTTCCTCTAGGTGATTGAGAAAGGGAAGGGCCTGAAACATGATGTCCATTGGAACTGATAGCTGACACCGTAGAATGAGAGAGGATGGAGCAGACAGGCAACCCTGCCCTTGAGAGCAACAACCCTAATGGGTTTGTCAACCGAGTGTTTAATGTTTCTCTGGATGTGGAGAATGAGACCAGCAGTGTTTATATTCAGGAGACTGGAACAGGGCCTGCAGAGGGGCAGGGAGAGACCCAGGCTGCCTCTTCTCAGACCCCTGTCAAGGACAGACAGGAGGTCAACAGGAGGCCTCGTGCCACAGGGGGCATCTGGAGGATCCTGAACCGAAAGCGAGCTGTCTCAGAGCTGGAGAGGAGACCCCACTCCATGATTTTGCCAGGGGAGGCTTCCATCCCGAAACTCTCATTCGCTGACAAAGTTCGATCTTTCAAGAAGCTTAAATCCCCGGCTGTATTCAGAGGGAAGGCAGGGAAATTGTCCACTGCAAAGTTTACCAGCTCTTTGGTGGATGAGGAGTCTTTCTGCCGCGATATTGGCACACCTCAGCAGCCCAGTGGTGGCACGCTTAGACAGCGTGGCCAGAGGCATTCATATGCTGGCTATACAGCACAGTTTGACTGTTTGTTTGAAGACATTGACCTCTCAACTTCTATGGATGGCCATCAATCCACTGTAACGGGCGAGGCTGTGACTCAGAATGGCTGCAAACCATCTGAAAAAGTTTCCTATACTAAAAGAAGCCACAACAATTCAGCCAACTGCAACAAAACTGCTGCAGCTTGTGAAGAACTAAGCACTAGAGATAGCCCGAGGACCCACCGGAGTGGAGGAAGGAGGCACAAAGATGTGTGGAGTTACCTGAGGAGGATTTCCCTTTTGGGGAAGACCAATCCTGTGTATTCAGAGAGGAGCTTTGACTCTGAGCTTCCCTCACTGGACAAAACAATAGACTCAGACTATGGCTCTGTGGACTTTGAGAGTGTCAGAGACTTTCAGCCACCTCCCCCAAAACAGTCGGACACCAAGGGGCACTTTGGTGGTCTCTTCAAATTTTTCAACAACTTTGCAGAGACAGCTAGACGATGGCGAACAACATCACGCTCCTTCTCTCCTCCGGAGGGGGAGAAGACTCCGATGAGCTCCCCACGGGCCCCACAGCGCGCAGTGGACAATGTTCACAGTGTGTCTCTGACACTTCACAATGAAGGACTTCCAACATCCCAGCCTACCCCTTCATCACCAGTGACTAGTAAATTCTTACACTCCAATAGCTTTGATGGTGACACTCCAGCACCTGTGACAGGTGGACGATCACCTACAGTGGTCCTTAAAGCCTTTAGGCCCTGCTCAGGACCTCAGGCTGTCAATGGCCTTCAGAGTTTTGAAGTTACAGACAAACCTGCTGACAGAGAGACAAACCTCCGGTCCAAGGCCATAGTAGAAAATCATGTCCCTCATTTAGGCTTAAACACGGAGGCTGAAAGTGAAGCAGAAGTTGAAAGGGACCAATCAGATTCTCTCTGTCAAGAGGAAAATGTAGCGGGACAGACAGGAAATGAGCAGGATTCCCAAGATGCTCCGCTTGACTCCCACCAGATACAGGAAGTGAATGTCCAATCACAACAAGGTGATAAAGAGAGCACAACCAATAGCGTACCAGCATCAGATTCCACAGAGGAAATATTTAAGGTAGGTAACTTTAAATAGCTAATGAGCTACCGAATTCAAATGAATGCATTCAGTAAACAAGTGTGTACTTTGTGTTGTTAAACCACCTTTGTTTTTCTGTTATTTTTTTAGAAAAAGGCATTTTCATGTGTAAAGGGTCACGTTTTTATGCCATAACTACATTCCATTGCAGGCTTTTATTCACAATATTAACACTGCCAGAAGCATGCGTCATGTCATTACTTCATAAATGCTGGAAATATCATTTATGTAACTGCTTTAATCATGGTCATTCTTTTGCTTCTGAAAAAACAAACAAACGTAGAAGCTAAAAGGGACCAGGGGTGATTTGGTTGCATGCAGGTAGCATACGTGTCAGAAAAAAACAAAAATCATTCAAAGAGCTAGACTATGACATGATTTGGGCACCTGCTTTACAGTTGTCCTTTTGCCCCATCTGTTGGAGAAAAGAGGAAATAGTAACTGTAAAGGTGCACAACATCATAGTGGAGGAATTTGGCCTTTTCTTGCTTAGTCGGCCTTTTGTAGCCTGCAACAAAACCCCACGTTTCCCACAGAGCCAGGCGTGTGTGTGTGTGGGACTGCGGCAGCCCAGAGTTCTGTGACATCCGCGCATCATGACAGCACCCTTCCCTTCTCACTCCAGTGGCAGAATTAGTCATCTCCCTTCTAGTCACAGCAACGAGTCAGGACATGTTGGCCCCAGCTCCTAATGACAAAATCAGATATGACATCTCAGTACTCAGCACACTTTCATAGGGGCTTATTATGCAAAGGCAAGGGCTTTGGGAGCATGTGTTTTGGGAAGGGTGCTAATGTTTGGTCCCACTGTAAATTAGCAGGGTTCTACGCTGATACCACTCTTAAATGGAAAAGATAATAGGGGCAGAAGGAGGAATTAGCGGATAAAAAGAATTCATGTTTAACAGTATTACAAGATGTAACTTAACTTGAAGCCTACTGAAGAATTTCAAGATGGAAAATGTTTTGAGCCTTAAGAAGGGCAGAATTTCACTTATTTAACCCAAATCTTTTTAAAGGGCTTAGTAAACCTGCGTGTGTTGAGAGTTCTGCTTTTTGAAGTCAGTGAAAAACTAAACAAGTAAGCCTTAAAAGAGCTAGCTGAAATCTGTAGGGTGATAAATGTCAGCCTAATTAAGGTTCACAAGCCAAGTAGCTGTGGCATGAAAATGGAATAAAACACAACTTCATTTTTTTGCAGAACTGTTTGTGCCAAATGTGTACACAGATCAGCAGTAGAAGAAAAACTGCAAACACTGATTATGTATTCACACACTGACTTAACTGCAACCCACTGGCTTTGGGGGAACTTGTTTCCCTACTAATACAAGTACCATAATACTTAAAGCCTTGCTTCAAGTATTGTGGTACCTCATTAAGTGAAATTGATCTATTTAATTCAGCCGTGCACTCATGATTTTGAACGTGAGAGGCTGGTAGTTACAAAGATTTTGCTGCTATCAGGTTTGTATCACCTGCTGTCAAGGTGATACAAACCTGACAGCAGCACAAATGTGTTTTGGCCTGTCATCAAGATAAGTTATTGAATTAACACAAGTTTGGCAAGAGCATTGCACATGGACAGCAAAAACTGTGAAGCTGTGTACACCGAGCTTTGCTAAAAAGAGCGTTACAGCTCAAAGTTGTGCCAAAATAATTTGTCACATTTACACTGCAAAGCCCTGTTTAGGGGACGTGATGGCGTGTGACAAGAAAATCCTTCTCAGTAATCACAAATTATTTAAAAATGAAATCCACATGTCTGTTGTGCTGATGTTTCCCTTGATTTGCCAACAGTCTTGTCATTCAGTTACCTACTGATCCACTGCAACTAAGCTACTGGGTAGAAACTTTAAAAATAAAAAAAATTTGAGGTATATTTTGTTGAACCTGCAGAGACATTTTTCTCAATTCCCTACACAAGAAATGCATTGTTGCACCTTTATCTGGGCCAAACTGCTGAGTATCTGTGCCAATCGCAGCTGTGTGAGCAGATTGCCAGCCAGACAGGCTGCAGTGTAAGACAGCCTGGCCTGGCCTTGCCCCACTCGAGCACAGAGAAGACCTCTGTACCTCAGAAGCGCTTGCGCCCTCGTCCTCGCCCGGCATCAGCTGTCCTGGACCTTTGGAGACCCAACCCGGACCGAGATCTCGACAGCCATTACAGTGAGGTCGGCTCACTTTCCCGAAGGAGACGCAGGCCTGCTACCACAGTGCAACACTCTCTGGGGCAGAGAGGGATGACTTCCCGCGCCAGGCCTTGCTCTGTCATAGAAACCAGTGTTACTAGGGAGACGCAGTCCACGGAACTGCATCACAGAGTAAGATGTTAAACTCACTAAAAGCAAACATAAATGTGAACATAGACACGACAAGTAGTCCCATAAATATACCAACACATGCAGCTATATAAAGTCTATGTAGGTGTGTCTATTACACATAAATATATCTCATTTTTACACTGAAAAAGGGAAAATAGGTAGGCCAAGTCTCACTAGTAGTCTCCACCAACTCACTGACAAATATAGCACAAGCCCATAATGAATCAAAGACACATCACAGACTATGAAGGGCATCCCAGTACTAACCCAGTATTTATATACCACTCACTGTTTAGCTGCAACAATGCTCAGCCTCTGCCTGCACTTTTGGATGCAGCTTTTATCCCTAGCTCTCATACTCCCTTTCTGCCTTTCTCTCTCTCTTTCTTTCTTTTTACTTTCTTCTGTCCTCCCTTGTGGTTCCCCTTTCTCTCTCCTTCACTCTCATTCTTTTTCTGTGGCCAATTTTCTGCCTCATCGCTTCCATAAGCTCTACCTCTCATTGCCCTAACTCAGAGTCAGTTCATTTTAACCTGAGAGACTGCCTGGTTGGCATGATGTATAGTCTCTCATGGTTTGCTGCAGGGCATGCACACTGACCAATGCACCAGAATAGACTTGCTGGATGTGAAATACTTTAATTCTCTGCACAAAAAAAGAAAAAAAGGGGGACAAGGCAGTAATGTGAAGGGCAGGAGAGAGTGTGCATTCAGCCTTGTGTGTGTGTGTGCGTGCATCTGAGTAACCGTGTATGGAATATTTGAGGTGTCCTGACTAGTCAGTGTTCTCCAGGCCTTGTCTCGCCCCCCGGGTGTGTCACCGTTAGAGCCCCCACACAGGGCGTCTCTCCAGCGGTGTCGCTCCCTGCCTCTCCCCCCCAGCACTCTCACTGCATTGGCCCTGCTCCTGCCACAGTCAGGTATTGTTCCATATTTTTATTCGTTTAAATATGCAGATTGTTAATTGATGTATGCTCAGTTCTGCATGTCTTCTTGTCTCTATCCAGCAGACATGGGGCAGTCCTCATCTTCAGTGCGCCTGCGGTCTGGAGGTTCTGGTAGCTGCAGGAGGAGGAGGCTGTTAAGACCTGGGTCAGAACCGCTACAGGTCAACATAGTGAGTATGATATACACACACTTGCAAATAATGGCATTGCGTAATTTTATTTCTTTTATTTCCTTTTAGACTTTTCAGGCCTTTGGACAGATTTATTAAAAAAAAAAACACTGCACACAGTGGACGGTATGATGACTGATAGCTTCTCTCTGATACCGTTAATATTGGAGTTTACAAGGCGTTGCTCAGTGTTTCATCAGATAATGAAGGGACTGATCCGTGAAGATGGTGGCCACGTGGATTAATGTCACGCAGTACTCTTTGGCCATTACTCATCCTGAGTTGCACACCCAACATTTCAGATGTGTTGTTTAATGTGTCGAGTGCAATTCACTCAGACCAAATTGTTAATTTTCACAGCAGATAGAGAAATAGCAGTAAATTCTAAATAATACTCATTGCATGCTGGATTCTCTAAAAACTGTCTAGAATGTCAGTTGTGTAAAACTGGCTGTAGAGTATGCTGGAATAACGCTGCTCGGGAGGTGAAACCAGGCATTTCGGAATCGATGCTTTGAAGTGGAAGTGGCCTCTAGAGGATTCTAGTGAAAGGAGATACAGAGTCTTCTGATACATCCTGACAGGGTAGTGGCACAAATTTCTAGTGCTGGGTCCAGCAGCTCTACTTGCAGAACTATAATGCACAAGACAAACACTGTTTTTTGTTTTGAAAAATATTAAGACTAAAAATAAAGTGTCAGGAAACCACTCCTCTTTTTGATACACGTGACCCAATATAGCAAACAGTGCCCAAAAAGGGTCTGCAAACCTTTTCATACATTGTCTGGTTGTCTTCTTTATGTTATTCTTTCTACCCCCCCAAACTTGCCAGGATTTGTCTAACTTTGAGCAACATTTTAGGGTTTTTTCTACCACTAAAATTATGCTTTTAGCTTTTTGACACAAAAAAGGAAAAAATTAGGTTCACTGATGTTTGTTCCTTTTTTTAATATAACTGTGCTTTTGTGGGTACAATCCAAGTAGAAATGACTTTGGGTCTAATGAAATTTTTAATAATTTGCTCACATTACTTTTTCCAGAATGTTTTAATCTCTCTGCACTCCCAAACTCACTGTTCCTTTCACCTCTGTGCATCATTCATTTATTGTAATAATTAAAGTGCTTTAATCTGAAGCGCATCTGAGTAGCTAACTTCCAATCCTCCGCTGAGATTTCAGGTTCCAAGTCTTTGTTCCATGTGTGTTCAGTTTTTCTAGGTCTCTAAAGAACTCGATATAAACTCGTAAAATATGTTTTTTCCCCAGAAACAGTCTTTTGTCATCATTATTTCGACAAGTGTAGTGAGTGAATTATGTTTATGTGTTTTTAAAAAGCTCAAAATAAAAAAAAAGGCTTCTTTTCAGATCAGATGTATCCTTCAGGTCTTTAACATCACAGTTTGGATGAGACAGCTCTTAAGCCTTTTCATTGCTTTAGAGGGCCAAAATTTGAATGTAGAATCTGCATTTCCTGCGGTGTAAAACCGGTTAGACCACACTGTGACAGTCTCTTTGTTTTAAAGATTTTTCTTACATTATATCAGAATGGAGCTACATGTTTAAAAGTCAGCTTACCAGCCTGCTTTGGGGTAAATATGGAAACTTCAATGAATATTATTTATTTGTAGTATCAGAAAAGTATTTTTTTTTTACTCAGAAATCACATAATTCAATGCTTTTAGTTGCAAAGGTATATTGCTACAAGTTGCATTTTCCACGTCAGTCTCAAATTTCCAGTTATTTACAAGCAGTCAATGAGGACTGACTACAATATATGAATTACATTAAGGAGTCTCTTCTCATAGCAGTAATGCTGTTTGCTCAGCTGCTGAATTATGATCCCCGGGCTTTCGGTCCTGGCATGTCTTCCCATTGAAATTTTGTAAGCTGTGCCTTTGAAGAAGTGACACTACTGCATTTATAGGCTTTGATTATAACTTTTTTCTCCTGCTGATCTAAATAGTGTTTGTGAAACACTGCGCACTGTTGCCATGACACTCACTGGCTCCAGTTCATCTTCTTGCTTCTATCTTTAGGCAGCCTTTTTAAGCGTGAGCTAAATAGAGAAAGTGTGTGGGTGAGAGAGAGAGAGGCAGAGAAAAAGGGGTGGGAGAGAAAAGAAGAGAGATGCTCCCTTTGTCGTGGTCCTCCCCTGGGGTAGGGAACATGGACACATAACACTGGCAGTGTCTTATGCGTGCGGTTGAGTGGTGAGAAAAGTTTATTTGGTGCAGGCTCAAACGCTGGGATCCAAATAAAATCAGTAACGATAGCTTTATTGTCATTATAGTTACTGTTTAACAAAATTTCATATGACTCCTTAAAAAGCAAAGGGGTGCATGGTGACTTAACCTGATAGTATATAGATGATTGATGGATGGATCTCTCCGGGTCTTCATTGTTAAAAAGCTCTTGTTTGTGATACAGCGTAGTGTATATTATAGTCTTCCTGTTTGGATGACTGGTAGAGGCCGGAGGCCGCAGGCACAGAGAAAGCATTCTCACTGCAGTGGATTAACTGCTAATGCTGACGCCTCTCTTCTCCCTTTCATTTAAATGGATTTCTCCCCCAGTCAACCTCCTCTCCTCGTCTCTCCTCTCTTCTCTTCTCCTCTCCTTTCCTCTCCACTGACAAACTCTGGCAATAGGCGTCTTTAATTCCTATGCAGATGAGAGGACAGTTCCCTGTGTGTTACTAATGCTGTGCCTGAAGCTCTGCTGTCAGCTTGTCAGTGAAGGGGACTGTCTTATTAACAGCTTCATGCAGATTAAGAGTTTCAACAGAAATCTTCTATGATTAAGTTTGGGCGAACCTAGGTCTGTCTGGACATAATCATATTATGCAATGCTATCTATTTATTATGAACGCATGACTCAGCAGGCAGTGGTTAGCTGGGCAAGAAATGGAGCAATGATAAAAAAGGACAACGTCCTTATGCACACACTTAAACACACGCGGGGAGTAACAGTGCACAAAATTTCTGTTCGCTAATTTAATCGGACACACTCGCAGATTTCGTTTGTATTTGCATCCTGGGTCTTTGGCCCCCATGTGATACACCCTCTTTGCAACCCTCTGATGCACACACACACTTCACATGCTCTTCTGATGTATTCAGTATTCATCTGTCAGGATGTATGAGTCATTGCATTGACAACTTCATTATTTGGTGTGGAATGAACAGCACCAGCTAGTGATATTTCTGTCAACCACACTATGAATGTGTAGCGTTTGTTTCACCCTGGGCTTTCTTTTAGAGTCCCGAGAGAGAAACCATGGGAATAGCTCCACCTCAAAATAACTGCACGTTTGTACAGTTTGCACTCAGAGCCAGTGGCGACCTAGAATCCTTTATCAGTGTTCATTCAGCATTGTTCCTCAGTCAAGGTGCTGTAACTTACCGCAGCCACCAGCTAATGCTGTTTTGTAGGACGCTGTAGAATCTGATAAATAGCAGTGCCACTGACTAAACCCGAGTAGATGGTTGTGTCAGAGCCTCCCCAGGCTGTTTCTTCTTAAGAATGATTTTCTGCCTGTCAGGTGTGTGCATGTTGTTGTTAATGGCGCATAAATGCCCATGTGACTGTGCTTACATGTATGGGTGTGTGTTTCTGCGTGTCAGCGAGTGAGGCAGAGAGGCTAAGGGCCTTTCTCTTATATAACTGAGGAGAGCGTTGCCTTCACTCTCTACAAAACCCATTTCCACTTTTCAGATGGCTGCACGTTCCCTGGGACTGGAGGAACAGTGCCTGCGTATTAATTCTCTGAGTCACTGGTGTATCCTGTTTTACAGTAGCTCCGCATTACACTCTGTATTTTGTCAGAGCATGCATGCCCGTGCAAGTACTGATTTGCGTTCATGCTTTCTTGAAAAACACTCCACTGTTCTATCTCTCAAGCTGTGATATGTTGTTGACAGTGTGGGACAATGGAGAAATACTAGTGGATGATTTCAGCAATATCACAACATGCAGTCATTTCACCTATGAGACCGTTTCAGACCTAAAGGACTTAGGGCTTGTTATCCAGCACCAGTTGTTGTTTCATATGTACAAGTCTTCCCTGGCTGATTTTACCCACAGCCATCACTGTCCACTGCTAGTGCTAGTGTAGCACCTTGAAGGTGCACTGCATTGTCCTGTATAATATATAAAACCAATTAAACTAAGTTTGTGAGAGAGACTTGTAATGATGCCAGGTTTAGCAGAGAAAGCTGTAATTTGAATTGCCTATACAGAAATAGGTTAGAAAATACAAATGTCAATAAATAAAAAGTAGCTAACTTTCAATATGACACATATTCATAAGGAATATGTGTAAAATATATTTATTATATTTAACAATTTATTAAAAGAGCTAACCCTGGATGTATTCAGTTAATATTGATGGTCAGCTCTTTGAAACCCCTATGTTATCTGTGATTCTTTACTCTCTCTTTGTACATTTAGAGCCAGTCGCTCTGATTTGAATTACTTTAACTAAATTGCTCTGCTGAGTGTTTGGAGTCTGAATAAAGAAATAGCTCCGGCCCTGGTCACTTTATCCTGCATTAAAATAATGAGACAGAAGCTAACTGTCTGTACAGTGTTCTCCTAGTTAGAATGTATCCTGCAGGCCTCTGTAAAAGATGGGGTGTATTTTTCTGGCAGCTGCCACTTCTTGTGTACATTATTTAGCTTAACTTTCTGCCTTTGACCTCCCTGACTCCCAGCTACGCCACATGCGGCATCAGAGAAAACCCTCCATCACATCCACGTATTATGCAATCTCCTTGCTCCTTGTAGTTCTTCTTCTTCATCCCCCCCGCCCCCCCGTCTCGATCCGCCCCCCTTTCTTCATGACCTCAGCGCTCGTCATCCCTCCCTCCATCACGTCCATCTCTGTTTTCTCCTCTGTTCACATCAAGTCCCCCCCCCCCCCCCCACACTGCTTTCTGTGCTTGCTTACCTTCTCCCCCCTCTTCCTCTATTCCTCCCTCCAGGCATGTGAAAACACCTGCTTCCTGTGGCCTGTTGTGTGGATGTGAAAGCTTGTGTGTGAGCACAAAGTTTTAGTGCGCATCCATGGCTGTGTGCAGTCGTATATTTTAGCTTTTCAATGGAAGATGGTTATCAGACAGCCTATTAAGTCTTTGATGGCAAGAGCTACCCTAAAAAAACAAAAAAAGAAATAAGGTGCTCAGAAACAGAGAACAAGCCAAACAAGCTTTCACCCAAATATGGTTTCACTGCAGAGTTTTGCATTTCAATCTGCTGTTCTGCTTTTGAACTCTTGTGGTGTGGAAGCAGTGAGAATGTAAAATCGTTTTCGCTCAGAGGACAGGTGGAGGTTTCTAACCATCCCTGCAGTTTGTAGCTAGTCGCACATCTATGGCATGCACTGTGTGATAGTAGATTAGAGTGAAAGCATGGACTCATCACTGCTAACTGCTGTCCCACAGACTATGTGAGAAATGTTTTACAGGAAAAATCTAAACATGGACGTTTTTTTACTCCTGAAAAGCCGTACCCAACAAGCATCGCATGCAAATCATCCTGAGTTGGAAAAGTCAGGAAGAACAGGAAGGCACTTCTCTCTACATGCTTCCGGGGGGTCTGGGCTGCAGGTGGCAGCCAGTGGCTCTGATGAATGGTGACAATAACACATGCTTACTACACACACAGCCAGCACAGTCGAGTGTAGAGAAGCAATGCCAGTTTTTACAACCAACCTAGCAAAGGCCACTTGACTTTATCCCTCACACCTTAGCTGGGGTCTCTCCAGCGACGAGTCTGTGGGCTTCATGAAACCACACACTGACTCTCACGCTGAACAGAACCATAACTAAGAAACTGCAGTTACAACAGTGCTTCGTATTGGTTGCAATGTCTCAAAAGCTGCCTCACCATTACACACTTTGTTACGTTAAGTAAATATTTTAACAGAAACAGAGTTCTCCCCTCTATTAGAAGGCATTTGAAAGCGGTCATTTAAATGCATGTTTTATCACCGAGATGATTCAGGGAGGCAGCTTAATGAGTGAAAGGGATATCAAGATGATAATTTAATGGCATCATTTAATGAAATAGTCACTTCTGTTATCTTCGTTAATCGTCTTTAAAGAAACATTTTTTCTGTTTGGGAAATTACACGTATTTCTCAAAGAAGAGAGATCAAACTATCGTTACAACTCACATAAATGTGAAGCTACAGCCAGCAGCTGTGTGGCTTACAGCAAACAGTGACAGCTTGAACAAGTGCTTTCAATCTCATTAGGATTTTTTCTTAATAGAGGTGCGGGAGGATAATGCTGAGATTCATTTGTTTATTGCATTTTTGAAGCTATCAATGCACAATTAAATTACTCTGTGTTATACGGTTATGACAGTAGCGTGGTAAGCTTCTGTCACAGAAGTGTGGAAAACAGGTGAGGCGTGCATCAAATGAGTTTCTAATTTTATATGTTTCAAAAATCTTCAAAGGCTTGCTTTCATTCCACAGAGAGACTTGATGTGGCATTCCCTAAGTTCAGCCTGTGTTTATTCAAAGACTTTCCGTCTTTAGTTCTGCTAGCGCTGCACAATACTATGCAGTCTCACCAGGGACTGACCCAAAGACCACAGTCGCTGGACAGATTCAGTTTGTTTTGCAGTCTCAAGAACACACAGATACTGTATTGATTTGTCATTAAATAGCAATTCATTCTCATGACTGTATCATGCATGAGCAGCACTATTTCTCTTGAAGCTATTAGGCCCTGGAGTGTTTTGATATCACTTTTGAAATATGTATCCGTGATTTTGTCTGCCCTACTTGGCATCTATCTTACTCTATTTCTCAAATCTCTCCGTGCGCTGACCCACTGACTCGACTTTACACTAAAAGCCAAATTGAGCTGAACGAATAAACAGCTGATGCCTGAACAATGGTGACAAAACTGCGTTCAGGAAAAGTCCAGCACTTTATTTTTAGGGCGCTTTTGTGGCTGAAAGGCCTGGGAGGAAGCAGGAAGTCAGTGTGGTTGCCGTGGGGATGGGAGGAGAAGAAAAGAATTGGAGCAGACAGAAGGGAAATGGGTGTGGTGGGCTTTGCCTCCTATTAACTAAATACCTACTGACCACAAACAGATTCATTTGCTAGCACTGAAACTTTGCAGTCTTTTTCAGAGAGAGGTCATAAGATAGTGGCGGCTTTTAACTAATCCAAAAATGAAAAGTAAGAATTAAAGTAAGTCTCAAAAGAGCTGATCCCAGACCAGCAAATGAGCAGCACTTGTCTTAAACTGATATCATGTAGAATCCAGCTTTTACCCTGGGGCATAAATTACTGGTTAATGTTCTGTCATATGCAGGGTGTTTTTCCACATTGTGCCAGCCTTGTTCAAGGACGGCAGTTTTTACTTAGCTTTATTCTAATATTATTTAACCACCAAGTTGATATATAAACATGCACTGCATTAGCTGCTGTTCATTGGACCGACGCATTTACACAGCTACCATATTGTTCAGGGGCATCAGTATCCCCTAATGTATTCAGACCTGTAGGAAAAAAGTCTACCTATTTTAAGCAGTTTATCTCAAACAGCACATGTTTAGTATTAGATTTAATAAGCATTACACGTGTTAGCAATTTACACTGTGACAGAAGAACAGCAGCAAAAGCGAAAGGGATGATTTACAAGATGGTATTGAGACCTGCTGTGATGTATGGTTTGGAGATGGTTGCACTGATAAAAAGAAAGGAGGCCGATCTGGAGGTGGCAGATCTGAATATGTTAAGATTTTCATTAGGAGTAAACGGACAAGAATATTAGAGAGACGGCTAAGGTTGAGTGGCTTTGAGACAAAGTTAAAGAGAAAAGGCTGAGATGGTTTAGACATGTGCAGAGGAGGGATAGTGGATATACTGCACAAAGGATGTTAAAGATGGAGTTGGCAGGCAGAAGGAAAAGAGGAAGACCTCAAAGAAGATTTGTGGATGTAGTTGAAGAATGACCTGCAGAGGGTTGGTGTGACAGAGGAGGACAGTAGGGTTAGGGTTAGATGAAGGCAGATGATCTGCTGCGGGAATCCCTAAAGGGATCAGCCGAAGGAAGAAGAAGCAATTCACAGGAAATTTGTAAAGATGCTTGGGAAATGTAAAAATGCTCCTTAATTGCATTGAGTTGTTTGTCAAGTCTTTGGGTGTGACAGCAACAGTTGACTGAAAAGTCATGTGACTCACTGTGTTTTTATCAAGGCTGCTGTCTACTAACTTCTGGGAACTTACACAGTAAATGAGTCTGTGTGAATGACGCTTTCTACATGCTGTTACAACTTGATCACTTGCATGCAAATGGATTGTCAACAGTGTGTCATGGACATAGTTTGGGACTCGTTAGCAACATAACACAATATTTTACAAAAACTTGTCACCATTGGAATCTTCTTCCTTTGGTGCTTAGTTTTGACTTTTAATTTTTTTTTCATTAAAACACAGTAAGCAGAAAAAACATTTTACAGTAATGATATCTTCAGAGAGTACAAAGTCACTGTGAACATGAACATCATGTTATAAGGTTGTATTGATCTCTCTCTTTTTTTTTCTTTTTTTTTTGCCTGTCCCGTTTGGATCTTTAGCCATCAGAATTGTTGTCTGAAGGCCAAGAAAGATGCCAAGTGGATTTACTTTACCAAGTGGATCATCATGGCCTTGCCATATTGGTCCATTTAATTGACCTTTATTATAATTATGTATTTATTTTATTTTCGTTTTTTAAAGACGGGACAGACATGACTGGGGGATAGGACAGGGAGAAAGAATGAAAGAAAGAGAGGGAGAGAAAGAAAAATAGAGGGGAGAAGAGATGGTGAGAAAGGGGGGAAGAAAAAAAAAGAAAAAAAACAAACAAAACACCTGGATCACCTGTATGGAGATAAAAAAAAACCAGAAGAAAAAAAAACAAACAACAAAGAGCAACATAATAAAAACAACACCATCACAATAAACTAGCTAACAATAGATAACAGTAGATACTTTTTTAATTTCACCTGTTGAGAATGAAAAAAGAAAACAAGCAGAAGAAAACGAGAGCAATAGAGTAAACAGCATCACGATGATATATGGGAATATAACTGTAAATACTAAATATTAAACATTATTATTGATCTCATATTAAGATCTGCTGAGGTCTAGACAATGTTTTTTTTCTTATCAATAAACCCATAGAATAGAAAAAGGGTGCACTTTCTTTTTCACAACTCGATATACAAATGAATCAGTAGTTATATTCAGACCTACTGAGGCTGGATTTCACCCATTAAAAAAAAAAATTCCCACAATTTACCTTTTATAAATTTCACTCATCTCTCCTTCAAGGTCATCTTCTGATGGCCCTTTGGACTGCTTTCCACACAGATGCTATTTTTAGATCACTCTGCTCTGTCCCCTTGCACTTGTGTCATTGGTATGCACAGTGGATCTTCCCGAGTATGTGAAAACAGCAACATTTCAACTTGAATTTGAACCCTGAATTGTGTTAGTGTGGCTTAAGTCACCTATGTTTTCAGTGCACAGAAAGACGATTGTCTCCCTCAGATGCTGCAGTCTGACCCTCTAGAACGAATTAATGCTGTACAACCCTGTGAATACTTCATAAAAACAATAACCATGGTCCTGGTTTTGCTTCTAACCTTAGATGCAAATTTGAGGTTTCACTGTAAAATTGCAAACCGTGCAGTGCAGGTAGTCGTGATGGGATCTAAATATAGCAGCAGTCCTGGAGAAAGTCCAGAGGTGCACGATAAGATCACCTTCGGAGTAGGATCGGATAAATACTGATCTGGTTTGGTTTTTAATGTCTGTAGGCAGAATCCCAGAACTTCCTAACCGTTACTCGGGTAAATATGAAAGGCAGTTATTTGTAGATTAGTAAAATAGACCTTTGTTTGTGTGAGCTGTTCTCTCATGGGTAAAACATGTCCCAGTGAAGTGGGGAGCCAGCAGCTGCTTCTGTGAAAGCGGTTCAGGGTCATTTTCACATGAGAGGATGAAGAGTGATGTCACTAAATTGACTGTCAGTTTGGTTTAGTGGTTGACAGTCCTGAAATTGGTGCAAGTCATACGACTGAGCTGCGTCTGTGCTCGTTCCCTAAGTAATGCACATTCACTAAGTGTAATTTCAGACTCATTTAACGTAATTCTCTGCCAGTGGGAAATATTCTGCCGTTTATACCATCTCTTTTTTTTTTCTTCTGTATATGTATGAGTATATTAGCATTGGTGTCTGTGCAGATTTAGACTTTCAGATGTGACCTTTGTTGTCTAAATGTCAGGGAGATTGGAGAGGGAGCCCACAGAGGTAGGGCAGGCTTATGTAATCTCCTCACTCTGTGTTGCACACACACAAGCAGAGAGAAGGGGGGAAAAAAGCTTGTTTGAGGACGGTTGTCATATCTCAGCTGTGATGCCTTGTATGGCTCTCTGTTCTCTGAAAGCCAAGCTTTCAGGAGCCATTGCTTTTATCAGCATGTATGTGCAGAAAGTGCCCTGGAAATTATTTATGGCTTTAAAAATACTGATATATTGCACTCCTTTGGTGTTATTCTCTTAAACTTAGTCTGAGGTCTTTTGATTCATTCCAAAGCTCACAGCTCAATGTGAAGTTAGAGTGTAGTTTGGAAAGGGAGTGTGTATCCGTGTGTAGGATGGTTGACTAGGGAGATGGAACTGAAGTGATTCTCCTATGTTAATTTATTCACAATCACGTTGTGCTCCACTCATAATCTGCCAACAATCCCGCAGGCTGGGATGTGCTCATGTTCATCTAAGGTATCACTGTGAACATGAAGGCCAAAATTATGTGCATGCCAATGGCAAACACGTGCATCAGATCGGAGCTTGGGCCATTTTGTCCTGTCACTTTCGATAAACTTAAAAAAACTCAACACTGAAAAACATTGCACTGCACACCAGACACTAGTCTCCTTTAGGTCTGAAAGGCTGCTCTGTAGTTGTAGTAGTTGTTCCTCTCTCTTTTTCAGAGGACTTCACCTGTTTCCTGCACAAACTTCTAGCAGTCAGAGTTGATTTTGATCCGCAGAAACTTAACAGAACAACACCACAAGCACAGCCTCCTTTTCAACCATTCAATCAATATGCTCAAAATGCTCCAGTCACACTAAAAGATATCAAACCACAGCTGCACTTGTTTATGTTGGCCATGGGTGTAAAACGCTAACTAAGCTAGCAGTAACAGCAGTCTGTGTTTCACATATTTCTGTTGCAAATGTGACAGTTTAGAATATATTGCTACTGACTTTTAAATACTTTATTTCTACAGTGGGCTGCTGTTGAAATCCTCCTCATTTCCCAGTGACCGTAGAGTCAGAAAGTTGTTCTTGAGTTTTGTTACTTATGTTTCACCGAATCACAACAGTAATCATCTCAAGGTACTTTACAGTGTAAGCTACAAAAATGACAGAAACGAGAAATGAGCAGGCATTTGGCAACAGTGGAGAGAAATAACTCCAGCAGAACCAGGATCAGGGAGGGAGGCCATCTGCCACGAGCGGTTGGGAGGCAAAAAGAAAAGCACAGAGATCACAAGTAACAAACAGGACAACACGCAAACAAGAGGAGAGAGAAGACACAGAGAAACGACATGCAGTTGTGGCATCTAAGCACATTTGGTGTCGAGGGGAGGGGATCGAAGGAGAAGTGATTTACAGGGAGCTGCTGAGCCAGTGTGGGCGGGAGATTTGTGATCTCCCTTTCTAGTGCCTGCACCTTCAGTTATTACTACTACAGAAACATAATTTAAGACAATGATGATGTCACATGGCCCATTATGGCCTTTAAAATACACTTTGGGGTATAATTACAGTTGTTGTTTTTTAAAATATCCTTTATTTTTGGGAAACAGTTACTATGATCTGGTTCTTTTACAAGTGATGTATATTGTTTAGTTTTTCGCAACGCTAGCTGGGGGTCTGAGGTCTACCAGCACTGTCAGGTTTGACATATCATGTCCATAAATCCATGTTTGCATAGATCATTGTCAAACAAAGCACATCAAATACCCAATCATTTGATGTCTAAGATATTAAAATGTAAAAACGTCCAATGGGTGATTTCTTTTAATTAGGCACCGCTTGGAACTGACATTTCCTCCGTGAGATCAGTTTCAGCCTTTTTATTGCAGCAGGCAACTGAAATAATTTTTCAAAAGTGGATACCAGTGCTGAAATTTACACGTTTGTCCCTCTGGAGCCATTAGTTTTATAAATCCCATTAGCTGCTTGAAGTTTCAAAGTTTTCCAACTGACCCATCATTTCTATCTAAGGAAACTGATTTATTACACAATTTCAACCACTGGATACATTTCACAGGTATTTCTCTTGATTTAAAATTTCTATGAAGTCAAATTCATAACTTAGAAACCTAAGCACCTAAGAGCTTCTTCTTTTCAAGTAAAATAAAATGATGGCAATGACACATACAGCATGTTCATTAACGTTCATGTAGTACCAGTTTTCCCCTTTTTTTCCCCTCAAAGCACTTTTTACACTGCAGGCTGCATCCACAGATACATTTTCAATGCTAACACACATCAGGGGATTCTTGGGGTTCGGTTTCTTGCCCACGGTCACTTCAGCATATAGATCCAGGAGCTGGGGATCGACTCACCAATCTTCTGAAAACTATGCAACCCACTCTAAATCCTGGGCCCCCATGAACAGAGATCCTGTTCATGGGGGCAGATATCCTGTGAGAAATTTGCCACCAGTGAGGAGTGCAAGGGTCCACCCAAGAGACGTGACAAACACCATAAAAATAGTGAGACTACTGAAGACTTGTACATGGTTAAACGTGTATGATTTAACAATAAAGTCATTCAGAAAAAATCTTGTTTAGTGGAAAAAAATTTACTTTGTTGCAACTTAATTGATTAATACTACATTTGTGGAGGCATCTTCCATTTTAAAAAAGCAACAACAGCAACAGGTAACATTAAAACTGTACAGAAATTGAAAAAAAAAATAATTGCAAGGAAATGGTGGTCTTAATTTTATCTCTGCCCTCTATGGAGAGTAGTGTCAGTGTCCTTTTATGTAAGGAACTCTTTCTTTATGGATGCACGTCCTTTGTTTTTGGAGCACTTTATTAGATACTAGAGCAAAGGTAAGTCTGCATCAGGCAGAATTAATGTAGCATAGATGTGGCTTGGATTTTGAACTGCATATGCAAAAAAGGTTGCACTGCAAATGAAAGCAATAACTTTTAAGGTTAGCTCCACAGAGTACATCTAGTCCAAGTTCTCCAGTTAAGTGCACGCTGGACCGGTCTTCACACGAACTTAGAACTTAAAACTTGAGGTTCATCTCTTGAGGTTCATCCACTCCAGCAGGACTGAATTGGACACCTTTGATCCCTGAGAAACCGTTGCATGTCCGAGAGATGGCACCTTTAAATGGTCTTCTTGCATCAGTGAGGTGCGCCCGGTGCACCAGTGGTAATGCAGAAAGTGCATTTCTTTGAATATCAAACCAGCTCCTGTCGATGAATCTGCTGCCACTGATAAATTGGCAGACATTATGCCAATAAAATTATAAGATGGTGATCACTTTGAGGAACATGCATCCATTACTCTGACATTTATTCTCCTTCATGCCGGGGTTGTTAATGGTAAATGATAAATCACCACGGCACCACCACGATATTTTTAGACGGGGTGGGAGATGAATGAGGTTATGATTCTGGTCTCAGTGGTCGATGTAGTCAGCGAGGGGCTGGCTGTGCCCCTCCCCCGGCTGTAGGTGATGGCTGACGCCGGTAGTCTAGCGGCAGAGAGCTGATCACTATTAACACAGGACCGCCTCTCAGGCTCACAGCCGTTCTCCCTGGTCCCCCACTCACCGGAAGGCAGCTCAGCAGCTGCGAACAGCCTGCGCACAGCCTCCCTCTTGTGTGCTCTGAGAATCTATTGGCCTGAGAGACGGTCGGGTTGAGGGAAGAGGCGAAACACCGGCAGGTGTTGACTAGCGGGGAGAAATCGCGGTGCAGACTGATGACGATGATGATGGTGAGGATGATGCATCTCTTCCCGTTATCTTTATGAATCGCATCGCGCTGTGTGGAGAGAAGTAGGGGCATCTTTTCGTCATTTCTTGCCTAACTGTAATGGAGGATTTCTGGTTGCTTTGAGGCTGCGTGTCTAAGTGTGGAGAGCTGAATACCGCCCGTAACTGAGAGCACAGCTCAGCATCGGCCCGCAGCGCTGCGCCATGGCCTTGGACGTCCAGACTTGCGCGGTGTTTACGGTGATCGCGGTTCTGGTGCTTGTGAACGTGCTGTTGATGTTCATCCTCGGTACTCGTTAAATGGATCTGCGCTTGGGGCCCGGTTCGCAGCGCAGCGCACTTTCACACAGGAGAGGAGAGAACAGCAGTGCGCGTTGGTCGAGAGCGGGGACACCCGGCGCTCCATCACGGCTACGCGTTGAAATGAATGACGTTGGTACAACATAATGTATTTCTGTTTCTTCCCACCACCCTACCACCACCCCCCACCCTCTCCCTCCTTCCAATCCTTCGTTATGTTTTGTGTCCTCCTCCCCCCCGTTTGTGATAGCTAGTGTTGTCTGGTGGTGGTCGTAGTTGTGCGGATACAGATCTGTGATGCGCTTACCTTTTTCTGTGGTGACTGGAAATTCATTTTCCCCGCATAATAGTATAAACATCTCCCCTCCAACCCACCTTCCCCAACCCCACGTCGATCTTCCCCTCTCCTCCATGTTGAATATTGTGGATTATGCGCATTGATGAATTTTATTCTATAATAATATGACTTTTAGATGGGAAATGAATGTGACGGTGTTTTTAAAAATCATTCTAACAACGTCCTACTGCTGCATAAGGACTTGTTTTTTTCCTCCCTTTTGTGATCCACTGTAGCCTCATCCACAATATGGCAGCTAATAGCTGTGCTGTGATATCTCCCCACAAGTCAGTGTGATATTTGTAGCAAATAGCGGTGCAAGTGAGAGGTTTGTGCTGCTGATCACACACTCTAGAGCATCATTGTAGTCTCAGCTGAACAGTAACAAACAGCATGGCAGGGTAGGCCTAATAAAGCAGGGCCTCATCACTCCAGGTTTCCCCCATTTTAGATTCAGCTAAACTGAGCTCCCATTTCACAGCCCCCCCCCTTATATTGTGCCCTGTTTTCTCTCTTGCACTTGTAGCACCTGTTTCTGAAGCCCACACGTTATGTCACCCAGGCACTAAATGGTGACTAATAAAAAATGCATCATTATATATTTCTTTCAGATGCAATGCAGTCCAAGTGAAAAGGCTTGTCAGCTGGAGATGACAAAAAAAAGTCTTTTTCCTTCCATTCTCTTCCAAGTGCACCGCCATAGTCTAATAAAGAATTGGAGGCAGGTGTCATGAATGTTGAATGAACGTCTGAAATAGATATTCTGAAAGCCCTATCCCAGAGCTGTCCATGACAGTCCTATTAATAGGGATGTTAGACTCACCAGGTTTTCTGAAGATACTGTATGTGCTTCCTCACACTCACTGCTAAGTGCTGTGTGTTTT
Source organism: Simochromis diagramma (assembly GCF_900408965.1). Classification (NCBI taxonomy): domain Eukaryota; kingdom Metazoa; phylum Chordata; class Actinopteri; order Cichliformes; family Cichlidae; genus Simochromis; species Simochromis diagramma. The sequence continues at coordinate 4,301,452 of NW_024387477.1, forward strand.
CTGTGCGTGTGCAGTTAAGTGATAAATGTTGGACTGCAGGTGCTGTGAGATGTGTATTATGAACACAGATACCTCCATCACATGCTGTTGCATGAGGGCTGGTGTTTTCATCTCTGTGGCTGGTACAAACGCATAAACAGCATCCCCCTTTCGGAGACCCCCGCAGGACTGTAAGCATGCAAATCGTCACAAGATCGTAACGTGCACCGCAGTGGTTATGGGTCACATGGCCAACAAACGGAGTGCTAATTACAGATGTGTTGCTCACATGTAAGTATGCGAGCATGTTAAGTGATATGGGTGAGAGGTAGTCTCGAGTGGGTGTTATCTGCTGTGCCTTTTCAGTCTGCGTCCTGCGCACATCCCGAGCGTTCACACGTTTGTAATTCCACCAGGGCAGGTGCCTTCTAATAGAGTTCTGTTAAATGCTGTGCAGTCAGAAGTGTCAATGTGCAGATGGTGTGCGCGAGTGGGACAGCGGCGTGTGTGAGGATGTGTGTGCATTTCTCACCGGTTTTAAACAGAGCATCTTTGATTGGCTCCCAGACTCAGGGTATAAGTGTATTACATAACAGGGTTGGCAGACACAGGGAGGACGGACCGCGAGACTCACTCGGTGCATTGGAAAGAGAAGCCTCTTTCTGGAATACACTACCTTGTTACTTTACGGCTCAGGCTCTCGCGGAGGACCGTCACCTATTCCAAAACAGGGGTTCGATTATCATGATCGTATGAACCGGACTTCTCCATGCATACACTCTCCGAACAGTTACATGCCACAAACATGGTAAGGTTGGCTAAAGGCGTATGTGTGTGTGCATGCGTGGTTGTTCAGGGATGCTATTGGTACTTTGGTGCAGCTGTGCTAAGGTTGGATACAGAGGAGGATGTTGGAATGCAGTGGCTTTGCCAGTGCAGTGAATGCTGATGTGTTGCGCTGCAAAGATGATATAAGCAAGTGAATCTGCTTTCTATTCGTACACATTTCCATGTCAGGCTCCATGTCTGTGCTCTGACATGTAACAGAAAGCACTGTCACAAACGCCTATATAAAGGGAAAGATTCCTCTGCATTCATTTGCATTGACCCAAATACGGGTTTTGCGGTTCAGAGATATCTGCTTAGCCCTCTGATCTTTCATGTAGGAACTGCAGTGTGCCCATAATGATGACATAGGTCATGACAGCTGATAGACACACATGTAATGATGAGTATGATGAGCAAGCCCTCTCTGTGCTTGGCTCTGTGTGTTTACTGTATTATCCAGCTAGGTATGGGGCCGTGCTTAGGCGGGAACGGGGGAAGATTGATTATGTAATGCTTTTAATTTATTCAGACATGTAGAGGGAAAAAAGGATGCAATATATTGGAGAGGGCAGTACTGATCTCATTAGAGAGATGGAGGGATAAACGGAAAGAACTGAGGAGGGAGGAACACTGTGAATGGATCTCCATCCCTCTTTCCTTTGCTCTTTCTGTCTGTTGCCCGTATTACAGCAGATTGATGGGGACAAGAGAGATTGCACTTGTAGTGAATGGGGCTGAAAATGGAGTGGTGCTGGAGGGACGACGAGGGGGTGGGAGGGCAAGAAGCAAGGCTGACCTCAGTGCCAAGGCTCATCTCTTCTATGGGCTTCTTTTTATGGTGTAAGTCAAGTGGAGCTGATTTGGCTTCCACTAGTTATTCCTTCAGGTGTTTTTTTTCCCTAATAGATCATTTAAATTCCCTTTTCTGAACCAGCAATGATTTTTTAATGTTTTTGAGCACTACTTATTGATCCTGTTTCCATGGCAGCGTGACACATGTTTTTGCGGTAACCCTCCTCTCTTCCTGAAGTGGAGCGCTTTGAGATATAGGCTACAGCTATTGTTACCCCGGCTACCTGTCCAAAGTGATGCCTGGCTAAACATCTTTGATCTCCGAACTGTCTGCAGAGGCCCGTGCTGTTTTCCTTTGCATTTTTAGATTTAATTTGAAATTGCAGTTTGTGATTGATTTTAATATTTAATAGCTGAGTGACACTGCAGTTATTCGGTGGTCACTCTTTGTGTGTGACTACTCTCTCACACACGCACACGCGCCTAAATGTGGAAATATTGTGGTGCACCCTGAAATGTCCTTGCCTCATCCCATCATCTTGTCAATATCAGTGAAGCATCCTCATCTGTCACCATGACGACGGCTGTTCTTTCACTTCCAGGCATGGAAGTCCGTCCCTCCCTGTATTCACTTCTCTGCCCTGATTGGCTTATAGCCCCTGTAGCTGTCTCAGTAATCCATCAGGGTGGTGGTCTTGTCTACCGGTTGGAGGGCCCATGTAGCTGCTGAGTTTGACACATGCACACACTGTGTTGTTTCTTATAGACACACTGCAAACTCACTGCATCGGCAGGAAGGTAGAAAAGCAATTTTGTGCTAGACTGAGGTAGAGGTAGGAGGGTCATTTTTGTCTTTTACAATAGACAAAATAATCTTAGATAATTAAAGAGAAAAAAAACAATTAGCTAAACGTATAAAATGAAAGTAGCTCAATAGGATTATGCAAAGGCCTTAAGAGAAGTAAGGAACTAATTTTGTAGCCATCCCTGTGACAGCTATTTCTGCAGGCCTTTGATAAGTCCTTACCTAGAGCCACAGCATCCCTTGTCAGGGTTGGTTAGCGCTGGCTGCTCTGCCCACAGCCCCAGGGACTGGATGCGTGGTTAAGCTCCGGACTGGAGAATGCTGATGAACACTACTGTGGAGAGAACAATTGGGACAAACAGTTGGATTTGTTCCACGGATGCATACACAGGTTTCATGCATACAGAGTAAAAACGTGGGGCTGCACGCATGCATGGGGTTGTGCTTCACAAGGTAACAGAGCTAAGTGATCAGTGTGACAGATGGTGACGCTTTAGATTGATGATTTCAGGCGCTAAAGAACATGTCTTTTAATGAGAACAACCTTTAGCTTCTCCGGTTCCCCCTAAAGAATACTGATCACCTTACAATCTCTAATTGATGCACATCAAATAACTTTGCTCATGTACGTTGCACAAATTCAATCTTTATTTTTAGTGTCGCATAATGTCCACATTATTTATTCATGATTTTAAAGTCAATAGAAAAGATTTGATGAGTCATCCTTTCATGTTTGGTAGAAGACTGCTGCAGATAAAATAACAAGCCCCAGTGACAGCATGAAGGAAAGGAGATTATCCCTTCACATTTGTTTGCTCCTTAGCATTTATATTACATTAACACATGTAATTATTCTAATGTCATAATGGGCCAATTACCGTCCCTGTGTGGAGACTGGTGCTGTGCCACTGAACACAGAATGTTTCCCCACTAACGGCTCTGCCTTTTTTGTATCGTTGTTTTATTGTTGTGTTGTACTATGATCTGTGTTGGCTATTGTGCCGTTCTATTTGCTGTGCAGTCCCCGAGCTGCTAGCGGGCCCTGGCTTTGAGGGCCTATGTTTAACTCCATTAGAAATCTGAGTGGGTTTAACAACAAGGACTCACACATACTGAAGCCAAAATGTGGCATATTACTGTACTGCATTCAGTTTCAGATTTGATTCATTTACCGTTTTGGATCACGTTGGATTGTGTTCTGTTGATCAATGTTTAGTGTTTACTCCTGCTTCACAGCTTCACGTGATCAGAATAATACATAAGGTATTTCTTGTCTCTCCTTCCAATTCCTACAGTTGATAAGTGGAGGTTCAATCGTCAACGCTGAGGCGGTATGGGACCATGTGACCATGGCGGACCGGGAGTTGGCGTTTAAGGCCGGTGACGTCATCAAGGTGCTGGACGCCTCCAACAAGGACTGGTGGTGGGGCCAGATTGATGAGGAGGAAGGATGGTTCCCTGCCAGCTTTGTACGGGTGAGTTAGCTGCAGCCATGGCTGGCCAGCGACCACAGACACAACAGACACCCACACACGTACACAAATGGAGGCACATGAACATATGCACCCGAGCTGATAAATAAACATACAGGAAGGTACACATGCACAATTATTCCGCCTTACACAAACACACTTTCACAAAGCACACACATTAATATGCTTCTTCCACAGTTCCACTGTTAAGTGCTGCTTTATTTTAATAATACATAACACTGAAGAGAGGAGAAAACAGCTAGCGAGGTGCCTTTATCGGATGTTCAGGGACAAGAAAACAAAGATGCTGATGAGCCCCCTTTTTTTTTTTTTTTTTTTTTTTTTTTTTAGCGTAGCATCACCTTCAACTTCTATCCTTGAAATCCAATTAAATTTACAACATCCTCGCATTACATCATGATTATGTAATAGCACCCATGTCTTAGTTCAGCTGAATCCAAAAACTGCACGCTGCCGCTGAATGCCTTTCCCTACTACTTTTACTTCTGCTTTCTGTAATTGCACTTCTCTTGGAATGGTGAAGCGTGACTGTACAGGAAGATGTATATTCATAGTTTAACTCTGCGATATGTTTTTGAAATTTCTTTGGATGAAAGCGGAAGGCTTCTCGCCTAAAGTCTTAGTCCAAGTCATATAATAATAAAAAATATTTTAATTAGACACAATTTATGATGCAAAGTAGAATATATCGTTGAACATTCCTGATATGGTTTAGTGTCTTTATGAAGGAAGGAAGAATTAGCATCTTTGCTGCAGTTGAAGGGATCCCACAGCAGAGCACCCACCCAGACACTTTCCATGGTCATTCCCACCTGTCCACCCTTCCATATTCACTCCTGAGAGGGCAGGGCAGACAGGCTGACTGACTGTCAACCAAAAAGTATCTTTCTGTTCTGTCATTCTCTCTTTCCAAGGTGGAACCCCACCCTCCTCAGCCCCAAACAAAACAGGTTTTCTATATCAACCCCATAGCAACTCCACGGTTCCAAAACACCACGTCAAAGGTGCGTTTTTTTCCCAGCTTCATCTACCCATCCAGCCTGCCCGCCCACCCGCCCGCTCCAGTCTGTCCACGCAACGTGCCCTCGACATTACCAAACATTAACGTTATCACATCATTCCTCAACGGGCTCGATAGAGAGGCAGAACTGATGAGTCAAAAGTAAAGCTAATGTGAAATGTCTCCTTAAAGGGCCATTCTAAAAAAAATTGTACAGATGTATTCATGTAGAATTAGATGGATTTTGGAAAAATTACTCATGTTTTTTTTTATAGTTCAATTATGGATCATTCTCTTCAGTACTCTATTTACTATTGACTCTGACTATTTCTCAGTCTTAATGCTGTGCTACTAATTCTCGTCTGCAGTCAGTGCTCTACCACCCGTCACTCTGCTTGTCTGTGGCGCTACATTCCTCATCTTGTGTTTGACATTCTACCCGTCGGTTCTTTGATGTTCTCTTGGCAAACTGTGTGTCATCAGGTGTTGGCTGATGGGCATCTGAAAACACGCTCACTTGGCCCTTTCTATGAGCGAGAGTGGAATACACGATGTATGTGGATCTCTATGTGTGTGCGTGAGTGTCGGTGAAATCACGAGGTGGTATTTGAGCGTATATGCATGCATATGTGTAGGGGGCAGATTTTGAGTCACACATTAAATGCCCTAAGAATATGTGCTCGGTCTCTGAGAGAGGCTTTTTTATACTCTGGAGTGTTTGGCAGTGTGTTTTTTGACATGCTGGAGAGCGACTCACTGTCTAAACTACCAGAGGACCTCTTAATGAAGCGCTGTGTTTATGTGTGGGATGTTTGGGTGTGTATGCTTTCATGTGTGACTGGTAACACATTAGGAGAGCTAATATTACTTGTTAATACTAACAATAATCATTATATATAAATATGTTGTCTAATCCTTTTTTTCCCCACCCAACCTTTAAGAAAGCTCTTTACTCATTCGAATGCATGTGGCTCTTGTGTGTGCATGAATGTATTTGTCCTCAGCTGTGGGTGAACCAGGAAGACGGTGGAGCAGAGCCAGCTGAAGGAACCAGCGAGGTACAGAACGGGCACCTGGATCCAACCAATGACTGCTTATGTCTGGGCTCACCCCTCCAAAACCGAGACCAGATGAGGGCTAACGTTATAAATGAGATTATGAGCACAGAGAGACATTATATCAAACACCTCAAGGACATCTGTGAGGTACTAAACATCGGCACACATTCATAAATCACACATCTATATACACTGCTGTTCCCGGCTTTGCTTTAATATGTCAAGTAAGAGCAGGGCAGGTTATAAACTATATGGTATGAAGCTGAATTAATTAAAAAGCAGTAGTCTTTTTGATGCTACGCATCTAGTATCTTGCATAAATTCGTAACACTCCCACATTCACACTTTTATTCCAGGCATTTTTTTTTCTTTCTCGTTTGCTAAACAGGCCAAAAATAATGCTTCTTTAGCTAAATGCAAAACCGCAATATGTCAGCTGTACACAGTGGTCCCAGCAGTCCAGACTAAATTTGTCATTATATTATGAATCATCCTGAAGTGACAAGCTAAAATTCACACCTAATAAAAATAAACAAAACCCTGGCCATTTTTATATTATTAGAATTGCAGCTCTTTAAAAATGCTCCCAAGCCAGGAATCTCAGTCTAATATATAATAAACAGGCATGTATCCTCTATAAAGTGCACACATTGTAACATTTGAATATATTAATAACTTAATTTCTAAAATATTTGGAGCTAGTACAATTTTGCCTCTATATGCTGCATCATTTGATTTAAATGTCTTTACAACATACACTACATACAGCCTGCTTTTCCCTGGCATGTGTCTGGTCTTTAAACAGTGGTATCTAACTCACTAATCTAAGTGACAATCACTGTTATTTACTGGCCACCACACTAATGATAGTGAGCACCTAAAAGAAGACGTTTTGGCACTTTGCTGTTCAGGTGTGTGCTCACACAATCCCACAATCTTCCCAGGAGTACAGGTCCCAGCATATTCCCTCCATCATCAGACTGCGTGATGCTCGTAAAACCTCCAAAAAACCCCAACGCTACATCTCAGACTCTGCAGCCCTCAGTTAGCATGTTTAAAGTTCATGACAGTGCAATCAAAGAAAGACTGAACAGGTATGGCTTGTTTGCAACGTTTGCCAGGAGAAAGCCTCTTCTCTTTAAAAAGAACATGCTTATGTTTTCATAAGCATCTGAAAAAACAACAAGACCTCTGCAACAATGTCCTTTGAACAGACAAGACCAAAGTGGAGATGTTTGGCCGTAATGCACAGCACACAGCAGTGCTCTATGCTAGAATAAACAGTTTTGAACTTAGACAATTTCCATCACATATTTTCCAATCATCTTTCCCTAAACTGCTCTATACATGTTTGTATCCCAGGTCATATCTAGGTAAGCATCTTGTTTAAGAATAGTTGCAATAAAGCGTGGATTTTACCTCTGCACGTCTTGCTAATGTAAGCAACTTTGATCTTCCAAATATTCAAGGACATGCACGGGCAAAGGATTTTCTGAGCTGAGGAACAGATTTGAACAAGCTCACTTTTAAATAATAAAAACTGAAGTTGAAGAGCTAAAAACCAGACCAAGCAATCAAAAATACAGATGTAGAATATTCTGGATTTAAAAAGCCGGTCAGTTCATTAAAGTAAGTTGCTTCGGTGTTTTAGAAAAGTTACAAAGAAGAAGAAATTTTGCACTGCTGAATTCAAAATGAGGCTAAGATTTTTTTTTATTATTTAAAAAATTATTTATTAGATGCCTCTAATGTTTTTTATGTTTCTCAGATGTTAATTCGTCACCAGTAAATGACTTGATCGTTGAAATGTCACATTTCTCAGATACAATAATGTGAAGTCCCTGTTGTGATTATGAATATTTGAACTGAGCCTGACTTCAAGAAACAAAACAAAAAGGATTAGCATGCATATTTCACAATGACAGCAGGGAGAAGTCTGGCTATCTTATATCAGATCTGTTCCCAAAGTGCCAAAGCTTCAGGGCATTTAATTAACTACAAGCAGCCATGGCACAGTTCGAGACCTGATACTCATTTTGAAAAGTGTTTGTGCTCATCTGAACAGGATCATCTGTCAAAGCCTCACTGTAGCTGTAACCGGTGTTGTTTGCAGGGCTACTTGCGCCAGTGCAGGAAGCGCGTGGACATGTTTAACGACGACCAGTTGAAGGTCATCTTTGGAAACATAGAGGACATCTACCGCTTTCAGATGGGTTTTGTCAGAGATTTGGAGAAACAGTACAACACAGAGGAGCCGCACCTCTCTGAAATCGGGCCGTGCTTTTTAGAACACGTGAGTATATTTTAGACAAACTTCGACCAAAAATGAAAGAAGAAGAAGAAGAAGAGAATAGATTTTTCTTTTATCTCGTCTCGTTATCTTGAGATAATATTTAAATTGTGGAGCTAATTAACCAGCTAACAGCATCCTAAGATAAGAAGAAATTAATGTTTTAGAAACCATAATCACTCCCCTATTTATATGATTTTTCTTTTTAATTATCCTGACGATGTCCATCTCTACTCCTTTGCACTACAGCAAGACGGTTTCTGGATTTATTCAGAATACTGTAACAACCACTTGGATGCCTGTATGGAGCTGAGCAAACTGATGAGGGATGGCAGGTACCAGCACTTCTTCGAAGCCTGTCGCCTCCTCCAGCAAATGATTGACATCGCCATAGATGGCTTCTTGCTCACGCCCGTCCAGAAAATCTGCAAATATCCACTCCAGTTGGCCGAGCTTCTTAAATACACCGCACAGGAGCACAGGTACAGTACGCCGAGGCCACGAATAACTTTTCAGCTGTTTCATTTGTTGCCCTTTCATAGAAATGCATTTGCTTCTAAAAGTGAAGTCATTACTGATGCATCATTTTGTTCCAGATGCATTGTGTTGCAATGCAGCTGTTGCAGGTGTTGGGTTTAAACCACTGAAGCGGTAATTATCCATGCATGAACTGAAGCAAATGTTGTTTTGTACTCTTTTTTTTTTTGAAGAAAACATCTCATTACGAACTCTAAGTTGTCTTGAAAATACTAAATTCCACTGTTCATATATACAGTATTCCATTCCACACACACACATATATATATATATGTGTGTGTATATATATATACATCAAATAACTTTGCTATATATATGTGTATATATATATATGTAGAGAGAGAGAGAGAGATAACAGGTTAAATATGAATTGAGGATTATTTTCTTCGGGTGTTGGCACACACACAACAATCTATGTTTTTGCAGCACAGAAGCAGAGTATGTAATCTAAACATTTGCTGATGAGCTTTCATGCATTAAACGCATATGTGCGCATCCAGATGTGCAAACTCATGCGTGCAAACCCACGGAAACATGGTGTAAGTGATTCAGCATGTCTCAGCCAGCTCCAGGTCATTCACAAACCACGCGTTCTCAGCCAGAGAGGGACAGGTGCCAGCTCTGCCAGCGAGGCCTGCCAGATCGCAGTGTTTGACTGTTAGGAGCAGTGGAGAATCTGCCAGATATAGGACTCTCTCTGTCACACAAGCACACACACACATATTATCTTCCAAAGTGAGGATTGGATCTGCAGCACATCTAAGCCAGAGGGATAAATCCAGCTCAGTTAGCAAAGACGCAGCCGGAGTTAACTGTGAATAGAGAAAGTGGCTGATTAAAATTAAATAGCAGTGTCTTTTTTCCCTTTTTTTGAGTGTGTTCCAGCAGATTTACTACTGTTACTTGAGTTTATAACCCCGCTCTTTAATAGGCTACTCTGTATCATTAACTACTACAACATTACATGCCTTTGAGTGGCCAACCACCAAGAGCTACAACACTCTTAAACACCCAAGAGTAATTATGTGTGCACTGTGTCTGTAGTGACTATCGATACGTGGCAGCAGCGCTGGCAGTAATGCGGAACGTCACCCAGCAAATCAACGAGAGGAAGAGACGGCTGGAGAATATTGACAAGATCGCCCAGTGGCAAGCCTCGGTTCTGGACTGGGAGGTATGTGTATGAATGTACCGTACTGTACTGAACAAAAGCTTAATGTTTATGTTTTTATGTTTTCCCAAATGGTGCCATTAATTCCTAAAATGTGGGGCGTAGACAGCATTTACACCCAAAGCATCTCAGACTAAAGAAAAGGGTCCATCAGCAACACCTATGCCTTTGTTTTCATTTTACCACCAGAAAGGGTCTTTGCACAAAGGGCAATAAAAAGAAATCCAGCCATGGCCAGCAGCCCATAGTAGCAATGTAAATTACATTGAATGGTTGTGATATGCTACAGTAAGCTCCCCCGCCGCTGCTTTTCCCTGTGGGCTTTTCTCTAATTTTTTCATGGCAGATTCGGGTCGAGTGAGTTTAAAATACTGAGATATTTTGGCGGCATTTTCAGACGTTTAGTGTTAACTATGAGGTGTCAAACTGGAGAAAAAATGTTAAGAACAGCGACACAGAGAGATTAAAGCGGTTAAATTGCCCGTTAACGTGCTCGAGACTGACGTGTGTGAGAAAGTGTTTGTTTGAGAAAGGGAAACAAATGAATGCAGATGATTTGATCTGCAGACTCTTTTCAAGAAACTCTGTGAATCAAGCGCAGGCCTTCCTGGGGGCAACAGTGCTGCTCGTTGATAATAATTAATTTACTCTGATGGTAGTAGTTTCACTTGCAGAAATTCACACTGCGACACACACTTACTCAGAGCATACTTTTTATTTTACCACCAACAAATACAGTAACATACAATAATAACAATAAGAATATATCATAATATATTTATGCTCTCTCTTTCATAAACAAGCAGAAGAAAATGAGCAAAAACACAAAAAATAAAATCCAAAGGTTACGTTATAGTCTCCTGCTGCATTTCAGATGTGTCCTTTGTATTTAATCTGTGTATGAGACTGGATATAAATTTAAACATTTACTTGTGCCGGTAATTTTTTTATTTCTTTGCAAAAAGTGTTAAATAATAAAGAAATAATAAACAAAATAATGTCTTTATAACTACTTCAAAGCATCCTGGTGCATTTTAGTCGACAGATGAACACCTGTTGGGAAGTTTTAGTTGTACTTACAGTAACGTAGTGGCTTGACTTGAAGTTGAGTAACATCTTTCCTCTGCTCCTTTTTCATTGTTACACATATAGTCGAGACACGGTGAAACACAGAGCAGAGGAGACTAATAAGGCAGAGACTCTCACGCTGGGCTACAAAGTAATGACTGCAGTAATGTAAATAACATAAATAAGGTAGTTTGTTTTGACTTGCTTTGCCAGCTGAACACTCTGGACCGCCATCTTATGTTTAAATGATGTGACTGTCTTAGTCTCTTTTTAAATGCCTGTAGGCCGACGAGTGCTTTTTTACTAACATACCAAAAAACAGATGAGCTAGGATTGAAACACACGCAGCAGGAAAGCGAGTGTTTAAAAACTGAAAAAGACACCTTGATTTTCAGAGCAGGACGTAACTGTGTGTTGACTGATTTCCAAAGGATTAATCCAGCAGTTTACTACTGCACTTTGCAAAGTTGGGCAGCTTGTAATAAGATTTTATTTTATTTACTAGTTGGTTTCAAGATTGGTTGGTTTCAAGCACTCCCCCGTCCTAACCTGGAGAGACATTTAGATGTTTCAGCCTGTAAAAAACGTTCTATAATTCCGATTTATCCCTGATGACATGATTATGACATTATCAGGTTTAATTTCCAAGACTTCTTTGTGAACCACAAAATATATTATGTAACTGTTTCCACAGGCTGAGTGCAACTAACGGTGATGAGTAAATAAATGTTTGCAGTAGCAGGAGTATTCTTTTCATTCGTTAACTCTTTAACTGTTGTGTTTATGTCTAGGGGGATGATATATTGGACAGGAGCTCAGAGCTCATCTACACTGGGGAGTTGTCATGGATCTATCAGCCGTATGGACGCAGCCAGCAGCGAGTCTTCTTCCTCTTTGATCACCAGCTGGTCCTCTGTAAGAAGGTAAGGCTGTGTCTCTCTTCAACGTCTTCCCTTTATTTAAAGACTTTATTGAGTGAAAACATGCTTGGAAGCTAAAATGTAGCCTCCACTCGTGTTCTTGGAAGTTGCAAGATCACATGGCTGGTGACAGAGACGCTTGAAGACAATGTGAATTCTTACAACCTGAAAACAGATTATATAATGCTGCATGAGACGCACCAGCCCTCGCTGAAGATGCGTTCAAATCCTCAGTGCCTTTCACAAAATGGAGCTTTGGTAGTTTAGGCTCTAATGCACCAAGGCTGTGCTCGCCTGTCAGACGAATGTTCACGCCTGGATTGACTCAATACACGCACAGAGATACAGACACAAATGCAGGCAGACACTTAGACACAAACACACACAGAGGCTGAAAAACTGCATCACGGACACACACGTGTGGAAGCAGAGGAACAATAGTTTTATCACTACACAGACAAACACACACACAGAACAAAAAACAAAGACTTGGAGTTATATTGTCTTTCCACGCACACACACGCCCTCCCCTGACTTGTCACATTTGAACATCTATGGCACCAGAAATGAACTCAGGTGTGTCCTCAGACCTCTCTGTGTGCCTGCTGTTCTGGTCCACTAACAAAAATCTGCTCCGAGTCATTCTACATTATAAATTCCAGTCTTTGTTTTTATTCTTGCTTATCCAGCATCCTCAGTGCTACATATGTATCGGCTCCTAAGAGCCCTCGGGATGCGTGAGGAGCACATTACATGTTGCCTGCCTTCTTTTCCTCTCATCTCTTCCTTATCAGCACAAAGATACACATTTGCCTCTGCATGCTTATTAAAAGACGCCCGATCCTTTCTTTGTACCTTCGTCGACCTCGCAGCGTAACGGGATGTTCATTTCCTCCTGAGGGAGGGGTCGCGGCGAAGAATTTTTCATGTGGCCATCTTGTTCCTGCAAATGATGAAAGTTAGAAGGGTTACAGTTATTGTGCTGTGTGCGCGCGTGGAGAGCTGAAATGCAAAGCAATAACAATGTCAGTCAATACTCATTCATTAGTTGTGTTTGTGTCTTTTGCAGTATGTGTTTTATAGCTGCTGGTGTGTTGGGCTCAGGTACTCAAAAATCATGTTGCTCAGAAATTAATAGATAGAAAGTTGAAATTTCAGAACATAAATTTTGAACCTTTAACTGAAATTTCTTCTTACTAAAAAGGACATATTCCATGACCTGACATACACCAAAAAAAGCCCTTTTCACAATTTACAACAGAATTTTCAGTTTTACACAGTAAAAAAAAAAAAAAGATATTTTCTATGAATTCACATGAGATGTATTTTTTAAATTTCAGGTTCTTTTATTTCTTTATTTCCTTTACAGTGTAAACCCAATGGGCCGTCCTGAAACATTTCTGATTTAATAAAATTTTATTTTCATGCGAAAAAACAAAGATATTGCTAAAATTAAGCTTTTTCATCTTAAGATAGCTCAGGAATTACATTTGTAGTTGAACGTCTTCATGTGCTTAGTAAATGGACATTTTTTAAAAAGTTATTAGGCACTGTTATCAGGCGTTATTAGGCACCTTCACTGATGTGGCCCATTTAATATGAAATTACACTGGATGCACCCTGTGATGTTAAATGAGTTTGAGACCCCTGCTATACAAATATTCGATTCATGGCGGTGTCATTTTACAGTCATTCGTCTGGTTTTAGTGGTGTATCTGATAATCCAGTGCCATGCGTCCTTTTTTGTGATATTAGGCAAAGAACTGAAAAATAGGGCTGTTTTCTGCAGCGTGTGAGTGAAAGGTGTCACGTAAGGCAGACTCTCGAGATACCGTGTTTGTCGGCTCCTCTAAGATTCAGCACACACACAATGACAAAAATCTATCTGCTCTTCACCAGGATCTGATACGCCGGGACATCCTGTACTATAAGGGCCGCATTGACATGGATCGCTACGAGGTGCGGGACACTATAGACGGACGTGACGAAGACTTCAACGTTAGTGTGAAGAATGCCTTTAAATTGTGCAACAAAGACAGCGAGGAGATCCACATCTTCCTGGCCAAGAAGCCAGAGGAGAAGATCCGCTGGCTCAGGGCCTTCGCCGAGGAGAGGAAGATGGTGCAGGAGGATGAGAAAATCGGTTAGTCACACACCGCTCTACACCTCCCTGTTTGAAAACTATTAGTTTTGTTCACAAAATGCTGGAACTTCAGTTTATTCTTTTGTATATTTATCACATTTACATAGATGAGATCGTCAAGCACATTTTAATATTTTACTAAGAAAACCTGAGTAAATCCCGAGTTTTTAAATGGTGATTTCATTCATTAAGGGAAAAAAGCTATGCCAGTCTACCTGGCCCTGTGTGAAAAAGTAATTACAAAGCCATTTCTAAGGCTTTGGGACTCCAGCGAACCATAGTGAGAGCTAATATTCAGAAAGCGGTGACAGTGGTGAACCTTCCCAGGAGTGACTGGCCTACCAAAATTACTCCAAGGATGGATGCATTAGCGGCTCATCCAGGAAGTCACAACAGAACCCAGAACAACATCAACAAGAACTGCAGGCCTCACTCGTCTCAGTTAAGGTCAGCATTCATGATTCAACAATAAGAAAGAGGCTCGGCAAAATGTTAAAGGCGAAAACCACTGCTGACCAAAAAGATCACAAAATCTTCTGTTGCATTTGCCAGAAACCATCTTGATGATCCATAAAACTGGGAAATATCTTCAAAAGCTGAACTTTTTGGAAAGTTTGAGCCCCATTGCATCTGGCAAGGAGCTAACAAGGACATCGTACCAACAGTCAAACATGGTGGTGGTAGTGTGATGGTCTGGAGCTGCTTTGCGATCGTGGCTCAAGAGTTGGGAGTTCGCCTTGTAATCGGAAGGTTGCCGGTTCGAGCCCCGGCTTGGACAGTCTCAGTCGTTGTGTCCTTGGGCAAGACACTTCACCCGTTGCCTACTGGTGATGGTCAGAGGGCCCGGTGGCGCCAGTGTCCGGCAGCCTCGCCTCTGTCAGTGCGCCCCAGGGTGGCTGTGGCTACAATGTAGCTTGCCATCACCAGTGTGTGAATGTGTGTGTGAATGGGTGGATGACTGGATGTGTAAAGCGCTTTGGGGTCCTTAGGGACTAGTAAAGCACTATACAAATACAGGCCATTTACCTTTGCTGCTTCAGGACCTGAATGACCTGCTGTAATTGATGAAACCATAAATTCTTCTCTCTACCAGAAAATCCTGAAGGAGAATGTCTGGCCATCAGTTCATGCCTTGAAGCTCAATAGCACTTAAGCTATGCACCAGGACAATGATTCAAAAACACACCAGCAGGTCCACTTCTGAAAACACAAAAATTAAGGTTGTGGAGTGGCCTAATCACTTCAGCCTGATTGAGATGCTTTGGCATGACCATCCATGCTTGAAACCCTTCCCTGTGGCTGGATTAAAACAATTTTGCAAAGAAGAATGGGCCAAAATTCCTCCACAGTGATGTGAAAGAGTCATTACCAGTTATTGCAAGCACGTTATTACAGTTCTTGCTGCCAAGGGTCACACGGTCAATTATTAGGTTTAGGGGGAACTACTTTTTCACACAGGGCCAGGTAGGCTTTCGATACCTTTTTCCCTTAATAGATGAAATGCTCATTTAAACACTGCATTTGGTATTTACTCTGGTTATTTTTGTCTAATATAAAAATTTCCCTGCTTATCTGAAAGATGAAAGTGTGACAAATATGCAAAAAAATAAGAAAGAAAATAAGAAAGGGGCAAATACTTTGTTGGAATTCACTGCAAAAAACATGAGCTAACATCAAAGGGACAGTTCACCCAAAAAATTACATTTTTTCTTCCTCGGCCATTTATCCATTTAGATCGTTTCAGTGCAAGTTGTCTAGTTTTAAAAATACAAGTTTTAGAACTATCTGCCTTCACTTGAATTGAATGGAGATGCAGGTAATCAAAGCTTTACAAAACAATTTTTGAAAACATTGCAGCAGCGCCCCTTCCTAGAAATCATGACCTGCATAGCCCACAATGTCTACAAACCTTGTTGTCAGCAGTTTCATGTGCGACCTGTTCTTTCCAACCAAAAGGAGCGTGGTTGTAGGTAACGTTACAGATCAGCAGATGCAGACATCAGTGTTGTTTTCTTGTCACAAGCATGAGCCTCTTGTGATGGTTACAGGGCCATTGCTGTCTGCAGGGTGATGCACCTTTTTTATCTCTGAGGTTTGTAGATTTTGAATCTGAAAGACCAAAGTGATAATTGGGCTTTTTCTCCGGCTGGCTGGGCTGTGATCAAAATGTAGCAGAAGGTGATAAACTACAAAGTGTTTTTCAGACTGGACAGGATTTTGTTTATTGCTGGGACTGAATGATGCTTCCTCTAGTTTCCACATACAGTAAAATTAGCTCTCAGGAGCTCTGTGAATTCCAAATTAAAGAAGTTTTACTGTATTTTAAAGTTATTTAAATAAAACTTTTTTAATCTGCAGACCCTGTGTGAAACTTCTCTCCAGCACATAACGCTGTTGTCTTTTAGGTTTTGAGATCTCTGAGTACCAGAAGCGACAGGCAGCCATGACAGTGAGAAAAGTGACCAAACAGAAAGGTGAGGCAACAAGAAGATATCAGGTGATTTCCCTTTTTTTTTCTTCGCTGGTGTGCTCTGTCTTCTCATCGCTGTTTACTCTTCCCTTTACCTGCTCTGTTTTTTTGCTTTCTACACCTTTTTTGACACATACTTTGTTTATGGATGGACCTAGACTAGCCTTGTAAGTCTAAGTAAGCTAGAAAAGTCACGAGCGTTCACGCGTTCTCGCTATATTACTTCAGATGTATCTCCTTTTAAGTTAAATGTCTGTCAGCCTATACATGAGACTACGTTGAAGATATAACCTGATATGAGTTGTAAAGCAGCTGTTAAGCATCAATGAAAAGACAGAGGGCTGTTTGCATGAAGTATTGAGTTTAAAGGAGGATGCCGGTGTTCATGACATGTGGGTCCTGTGTCACGCTTGCCTTGAAAGTGATTTAAAACATCACACAGAGCTTGAATTTTTCTTCTCTTACTGAGGAAAGGCCTCTTCCCACTGCACATGTTTCGCAGAAGGTGCTGAAAAACGTTTTATCACTTGTAATTCTAATGCTGAAACACTCAACACCCTGTTTTAGATTTAAACAAACTGCTTGGTTTCTGAGCCAACTACTGTTTTGTCTATTTTTATTCAATGCAGACCTTTTATTTATTTGTTTATTCGAATAGGGACTACATAGCATGAACCATGTTGCGCAGCACAGCATGAGCTAATAAGTTAATTTGCATTGCTAAGTATAGACTATAAGAACTTCAGGACTCATAACATAGCAAAGCACACACTGTAGTACAGTGAAGTGCCATATGACAGGGATCCGATTATTCGGGAACAGCAGGATTGATCCCTCTTTGAAGGAAAAGTGATCCTAATCCGGATCCAGTTTGAGTCTCCCTTATACGAAAAATCTTGAAACCTGTTTTTTTACAATTGAGGATATAGACTATATTGCCAAAAGTATTCACTCGTCTGTCTTCACACGCATATGAACCTGAGTGACATCCCGTTCTTAATCCTTGGAGTTTAATGCCGGTCCAACGTTAGCAGCTTTAACAGCTGGGAGGGCTTTCCACAAGGTTTAGAAGTGTTTATAGGAACTTTTGACCATTTTTCCAGGAGCTCATTTGTGTGGTTGGATAAAAAGGCCTCCACCCTAATTCATCCCAAAGATGTTCTGTCAAGTTGAGATCGGGACTCTGTGCAGGCCAGTCAAGTTCTTCCACACCAAACTCGCTCATGCCTGTTCACTGGTGCACAGTCATGTTGGACTACGTTAAGAGTTCCTAAGGGTTCAAGCCCAACTCCTGAAAAACAACCCCACTACACAATATCACGCCCACCAAACTTTATACATGGCACAATGCAGTCAGACATGCACTGTTCTCCTGGCAACCACCAAACCCAGACTCGTCCATCGGATTGCCAGACCAAGAAGCGTGATTTGTCTCTCCAGAGAACTGATCGAGCTCTCTAGAGTCCAGTGGTGGTGTGCTTTACACCACTGCATGTGACGCATCAGCTGCTCGACCATGGAAACCCATTCCATGAAGCAATCTACGCACTGATCTTGATCTGAAGGCTACATGAACTTTGGAGGTCTGTAGCGATTGACTCTGCAGAAAGTTGGCGACTTCTACCCACATCAACATCAAGTGACCCCGCTCTGTGATCTTACGTGGCCTACTACTTCGCTTCCACTTTGTCATAATAACACAAACAGTTAACTGTGGAATATTTAGAAGTGGGGAAATTTCACGATTGGACTTGTTGCACAGGTGGCATCCTATCATGGTACCACGGTGGAATTCACCAAGCTCCTGAGAGCGACACATTCTTTCACAAATATTTGTAAAAGCAGTCTGCATGCTTAGGTGCTGGATTTTATACACCTGTGACCATGAACGTGATTGGAACACCTTAGTTCAATGATCTGGATGGGTGAGTGAATACTTTTGGCAATATAGTGTATACAACAGTGCCTCACCAATCCTACTAGATGCTTCACATGTTGCTGATCCCAAAGCTCATACTGGAACTACAAGGGCAACCTGATTACATAATTTTTATGTATGAGTAAAAGTATTATTAGAAAATCTAATAAAATGATCAAAACTTAGCTTATTTGATTTCTTTTGTTTGATAGGGTGAGCTTCCCTACTTCCTATCCACACTTTTATATCATCACAGAGGGACTTGATTGCAGTAGATGCTGCATGTGACCGAGAGGTTTTACAATAGCTTAAATATGCAAAGCCTGCAGAGTGTAGCATTGGAATAACAGACTGGGTATTCACAGTATTCACAAAATGTAATGAGAAGAATCATCAGAATTCTTTTTTTAAGGAATGGACACACAAGCTTGCAGTGATTTTTAAAATACATGGCTTGATTTAAAGTTTTTGCATACAAAACGTGTTTTGTTCCCCAGACACAATACATATGTGTGTAAATTAGTCAAACTTATCCCATTCTTTACATACTAGCATGTGTGGAGTCACTGCAGCCTCTGCTGTTGTTACAGTAGCTACTGACAACCATGTGAGACTCACGAATCTCCTCCTTCTAAAAGTACATGTTTTGATAGTGAACGACTAAAGCATTTTGAAATCATATGATTTTTTTTGATTCATCCTATATTTATCTAAAGGATTGTTGAAATGCAAACAGTGACATCCAATTGATTTTAATGATCAGACATTATTGTCTGTCTCATGCGATTTTATAAGACAAATGCTGCAATCAGTGGGAATTGGCCATGAGAGTGGTTGTTGGTGCTTTTGGTGCAACCAGAAACAAAACAATAGCTGTTTTGGTGAACACTGAACGCTGTGATATCTCATAACATGTTCCAC
Organism: Simochromis diagramma; assembly: GCF_900408965.1. NCBI lineage: Eukaryota > Metazoa > Chordata > Actinopteri > Cichliformes > Cichlidae > Simochromis > Simochromis diagramma. Next base: position 4,320,845 of record NW_024387477.1, read on the forward strand.
AGTTGGTCATGATTTATAATAAAATCTAATTTACAGATTGAAAGTGTTCTGTTTTAATGCTACATATGTGACATTAAAAATCTATGACACATGTGTGGTATCAAAAACTGCATAGAGACCTACACTTGCCACTTATCTCGGTAAAAGAAGGAAGACGTTGAAGAAGTTATTCAGAATGATAATTCTCGACAAAGCATCGGCGACAAAGCACCCACATGTCCAAACTGCCGGTATCATCCTTTACTATTTAGCCATTTTAGTGCTAGGCTAGATGTTTGTACATTTACCATTACTGATGTTCTTGCCAGTTTCACAATAAGCATGACCATCCATTAAGGTATTAATGAACTAATGACCACTGCTGGAATGTTCTCTCTGACATTAGGAACCCAGTAGATGTCTGTCAGAAGTAAATGTTGTCTGTTTCTAAGTGCTATATGTGTACATTGGCTGGCACAAGGTGAAGTACTCTCTTGAATTTCAGATTCATTTATAGATTTCATCTTGAGAAAGAGGGCCATGTTGTATGGACATGGTTTGAAAATGATAAAGGTATATGCATTAGAGTTCTCCTTAGAGCTAGCACAATAAGATGCCATGGCAACTGCTAAGCAGCATTGGGAGGTGTTGTGTCTAACGTTGGCATTGGAGCATGCGGTCACTGTCCAATCTGTTTACAAGCATTATGCTGTCTATAAACAGATAAACAGGTTCCACTAACACAAAGAGATCGAACCCTTCTAACTGCTAAAACAGCGTCTGGCCAAAAACAAAAGACACTGTTTCTCATCTTCTCATATTCTTTTCCTAAGATGCCATGGCAACTTTTGAATATTTCATCTCCAAATATTGATTGTATTTAATAATGACAGTAGCATAGTTGTGATGCTTGTAGATTGTAGCTCGACGACATTGTAGACTGTAGTTAAATGCATATTAACAGCTTTCTGTTGGCTCTATTTTCGCCACTCTTGTGTTCTCAAGTGTCGAGGGTGCTATTCAAACAAACGTGCTGTTAACAAACATGGTGGAACAGCGCCCCTTTGTCCAAATGCTCGATTTCATCGGCGTATCAGCTGTAATCTGCTGCTTCTCTTGTTTGCCCGCCACAGAGTTTGATTGAATAGCATCCTTAGTCTCCCTTGTGTCATTGCTAGAGCTGAATCTCCCAATTCAGCTTTCATCATATAGTCATCATATTTTCGGGATTAATATGCAGGAATGTTAACAGTGAAGGTCCATTTTGTATGTCTATGTGCCTGTTTTTGTGGAAGCATGACTTGATGTTGTGTTGTTGTGCCTGTTCCAGATGCAGTACTGATAACGTTTCCTCTTTGCTATCTGCCTCCCTCCTTCTTCTTTTTTTCTCTTTTGCTTTGTGCCCTGCACTGCCTCCTTGTCCCCTCTCCCTCCCCCACAAAACCTTCTTGCTCTTTTTTTGTTTTTTTTTTGGCGCCTGCCTTCCCAGGTGTAAACAGGTGCACGCCCCCTTCATACCCGCCCCCACAGGACCCCCTCAGTGTGGGGCAGTATGAGGTAACGGAGGACATGGCACAAGGAGAGGTTTTTGAATTCAGTCAATCCAAAAGAGGCCAGGCTCCTTTCTGGCAGAATTTTAGTAGATTAGCTCCATTTAAGAAATAGAGATACACAGACTCTTCCGATGGACCAGCTATTTTTCTTAGAAGCACTAAACACTGGATGATCATGTCCCCCCTCCCCCCCCATGATGAAGAAAAATACAAAAAAAAAAACCCACACAAACACGAGACTTTGAAGTTAAGGACCAATGTTAATATAGAGTGTGATTGGAAGCTGCGAGAGGACTGAAGACTTGGATTTAAAACAAAGAAAAAACATATAAAAAAATAAACACAACTTTACAGTTCATATATGTTAGTAACATTCTTAGTTATCATGCTTCTCCGGCTGAGTCAACTGTCACGAACTCTTCCCCCCTTTCTGGATAATCACGCCATCTGAATGTCCTGAAGTCATCGAGATTGTTACATGAGATCATTTTCAATCCATCTTCTGGAAAGAAACACGAGGCCAAGCCAAGTCATTCCCAGTAGTATGATTGTGACCAAAACAAAAAAACTACAAAAAAAGCTGAGATCTTGCTGTGCTGCTATGTGAGATTGTTTGATGCATTCTTCTGAATGCGAGACGACGACCTCAGCCGATCGCCGCTGCCTGTGAAGGACTTGCCAAGCTCGGCTGTCAACCTCACCTCTGAGTTAGCTCCATCCTGCCACTGATCACGCACCCATCGAGCCATCTCTGCGCTGCTGATGTCTGCGTCTGGACCTCCTCCTCGCACTCAGAGCTTCATTCTCTTCTCTGTAGCAGCTTGCATATAATAGCCCCCCTCCTCTCTCTTTCTTTTCACAGTCTGACATTAGGTGTTCCCTTCCTTCTCCACATCCCACTCGTCCTCTCTATCTCTCCATCCACCTGCTCTGCCTCTGTGAGTCAGTGGCTCTCAGAGGAAGAGTTTCACTCTTTTGTAAACCTGCCATTGGCCGTGATGTGATGATGGGTCAGGGAACAAATCAATAGGCGGAACATCAATAGTATATTTACATCCGTTCACCAACCACTCGTGACAGGGTATTCATGTCCGATCGCGCTGAGGGGGTGTGTGCGCGCGCTGGATTTGGCAGTGAGCTTAGATGAAGCAGCTGGGAGCAGGAGATAGGCCGGCAACGGTCCGCCTGCCTTGTGCCACAGCCCCTCTCCCATCCCGCCCTCCCTAGAGACCACCCCTGTAGCACTGTGCTGGCACCTGGGTGGAAAAGAGAAAAAAAAGCACAGCCTACCTCCAGAAAACGAGCGGTAAAAGTGAAGTTGTGATGCATTGGCCAAAAGAATAACATGTCAGCTGTCAAAGAAAAGACTTCGGTTGATTATTTTGTGTCACTCCCACTGTAAAAAAGCACAGCACGTACTCCCGTTTTGAGTATGAGCGATACAAATATCAACACGTCAGTGTGACCAATAAGTAAGAAGCCCATCCAGTATTCAAGGGGGTGGGGGGTGTCTAAAAAAGTGATAATGATTTGTGAAGTGGACCAAAACTAACTGGGGAAACAAAAAAGTCCACTGCAGCAGCGCAAGCCGATACCGTATACGGAGGTAGAAAGGCGAATTTAATCTGTAGCATGCAGGTTTCCTCTGACACATTCATACATCTCTATAGACTCCAGCTCCAAACCTCTGCTTTCTGCCTCACCCCTCCTCACGTTGCCCCACTCCCCCCAGATCTGGCAGTTAGCTCCAGCTCTGCTTAAGTGATTTCCAAAGGACTGTGGCGTGATCAGATTGGTTTTGTTTAATCAACAAAAACGTGTGTGAAGCCGTGGTCTGCGAGAGATCCTAGCATTATAGAGTCCTTCAGCAGTAAAAGAGAAGATCTGAGGAAGTGAAGAGGAAAATCTTACATGCATCGTGAAGACGTATTCTTTTTTTCCCACACTTGGAATGTAAGTGAAACATCTGTCCACGGTTTGTGACCACGTTTTGACCTCAGACACAGGAGTACATTTTGTGTTGAATTATATCACCAGATGGACAGTACATATACAGTTTGACAATTTGTGCAATGTGATATATCATTCTATATCTATCACTATTCACTACAGCGTGATATGAAAGAGTTATATTGTTCTATGTCATTTGTTTGCCTTCTTATAGGCCTTATAACCTGTTGGAGAAAAAACAGACCTTACAATTGCTTTGTATGTTGTAATTTATGTTTTGTTTCAGTAAAGGAAGTTGAGAAATGGGTGAGTTGGCTGCTGGTGTCTGTAGAGATGGCTCCCAGTGAGATTGTTTTGGAAGATAGTTCTCCTAGCTGGGACGGCAAAAAAATATATGGTTCCTAGGCTATCGTAACCTCAGGTCCCTTGTTATGGCCCGCTCTGCCCACCTTCCCTGCTCCCTCCAACTCCCTGCTTAACACTACCACCAGTACCAACATACAGATACAAGCATGCAGGCAAACACACACACTCAAACGCACACACTAATAATCATGCTTACTTGCTGGCCCGTTCTGCTGCGGAGAGGAGAGATGCTATCTAACAGTGCCTTCCAGCATTCCACTAGTGATTATCTATTCAGTTTCACAGGCAGATTTGAATTAGTCATGTATTTTCCCTTCAGTGCATCTCTCACTCTCTCTTCCGTTCTGTTCCCACAACCCCCGCCCCTTCCCTCATGCACACTGGGAATTCCTCGTTCCCCAGTGCACGAGAGCCGCTCGGACAGAAACTTAGGCTACGTTCACACTGCAGGTCTTAATGCTCAATTCCGATTTTTTGATCAAATCCGATTTTTTTTTGTCTGCTCGTTCACACTACAAATAAAATGCGACAGCAAACGCGCTCTAGTGTGAACCCTCAAAGCGGCCGCATGCACAAAAGAAGACGTCACACACAACGCGCTCTGTTTAGACCCAGAGCAAACAATATTGTTTGACTGTTTCAGACTTTACGTTTCCCAATTTTGCTTTAGGTTATAAAGTTATTTTGTTATTTACATTTGGCCTAATAATTATCCTTATTGCTGTTTTAGAGAGGAGCAGTGCTTCAAAGGATAGTTAAAGACTTCTGTCAGAATCTGCAGATTATACAGTACAAATAAAATGTTCACGTTTCTCCAACGTTGTCTTCCCAACAGTTTCACTGACATCTACACTGGATGGCCAGGAAGCGTTCGCGATGTCTTCTCGGGCGCTGATAATTGGTGTCTGTCTTGTGTCGGTGATGTAAAAGGCGGATTTAATGCGACCTGACCGTTCAAACAGCAGTCGCTTTCTAAAACATCAGATATGTATCGGATTCAGTACCACATACGAAAGTGACCCAGATCGGATTTGAAAATATCGGATTTGTGCCGTTCACACTGTCATACCATGATCGGATATGGGTCGCATAGGGTCAAAGAAGTCGGATTTGATGTGCTTTAGTCTGCAGTGTGAACGTAGCCTTAGAGGTCAGGCCACTTTTTCCATATAAGTAGATACTGTGCTGTTTGACTGAGACCCATTTAAAAATTGAAAGACTACTCATTTTCATATATTATCGCACATTTACATAGGAGCAGTTTTATTGCACATTAGAAATGTATTCCAATTTCAGATGTTTAGAAACATCGACTTCTTTTATTGTGTATTTAACACGCTGAAAAACAGTTTAATTTGAATATATAGTAGGAAGCAGATTTCCATTGGTCAACTTAGGTTCGCGTGTCGATCTATATTATTAAAAGTGAGTTATGAATCAAGAGTCATCTATTTTACCTTTATCAGCTACACACTGTAAATACTGTAAAAAGAACAGATCATATATTTGGATATCGGTATTTTGCGTTGGAGACGAATGTTGTTCCAGTTCTAGCGTGCGGTAGATCTCAGTACCAGGTAATTGCATGCTTGTGGCATCCAATATTTTGCATGAGACTTAAGGCAACACTTAACGAGATCATTTAGTTTTGTTTAACTTCCAATTGAATCTTCTTTTCTTTTTTTTCCCCCGGCAACACAGAACCATTCATTTGTGTGTACCCATACCATCTCACTAAAGGGAGTTCTTTTCTCTGTCCACCTGTCTCCTGCTCACTTGGCATTACAGGTTGTAGCTTCTGTTTTTTGTATTACTATTATTACTATTATTATTATTTATTGACACATAAGAGGGGAACATCTTTTCCTGAATAAAACACTGAACTGCTGATAGGGAAAATCAAAGGCACTGATGTTCTCTTAGCCCAGATATGATGGGTACTATAAACTCTAGCATCGTTTTAAACCCACACTGCTATGCTACAGACTGCTGGTTAATATTTTTTTCCTAAATATATGACTTTTTTTGGTTTGTTTTATTTTTTTGTGGAATGCCATTATGTGCAGAGGCAAAACGGGTAATCATTTTTCTACGACAACAGTGAACCAAATATGAGTTAGCACTGATCTTGGGTGTTTGTGTATAGATTTAGAGCTGAATAAATTCGAAACCTCTTGGGACGGGCTAAAAATAAACATAATCCTGAAGAGACACACACACAGTATTTCACAGCTCTTCATATCACACTCTTGTTCCTTTTAAGTACAATGACTTGACATTACAAAGCAGTTCCTCGCTTGTATTTATTGACAGCAGTATTAAACAGTACCATTTTGGCCACATGGTTTCAATGATGTATATACGCTGGTTTGAGTTTTCTTATAAAGCTATCAATCTGACCTTGTGCTCCGAGCTGAGAGGATAGCCTTCTGTGCAAATTTATTTCTGTTTTTTCGCTTTCTCTTTCCAGTCATATAACTAAGGCAGCCAAGTTAGTTGAATGCATCAGAAGTTGCACAGATTTATGTAATTCCTTCTAGTCCAGGGTGAGCCAGTAGACGCGTTCACTCACAGTTAGCATAGCAACATCTTCAGTAGGAACTCCTTGGAGTCGGTTATGCAGTCCCGTGCTGTTCCAGAATAGTCAGGGTAAAAGTCTTCAATGAGCCATATGCCGATGTTGGTGTTCAATGGCAACAAACAGAAGACTGACATCCCACATTTGGACACTATTCATTGTATATTACCATCTGGTTTCAGGGTTTGGTTTTGGGGGGGGGGGTGTCTGGATTTTTTTTTTTTTTCCCAAGTGAAAAATGTACTCACAGAATCCATATCCTTTGTCATCATATGCAAACATTTGTCATTTTCTTTCTTGCTGGCTTTTGAGTTTGATTATTTGTTGTAGAGATGAAAAACCTGAAAAATAATGCCTATTCAATCCAGAAACTGTGAATGGGAGAGTGGAAATGTCAACTGTATGTACATTATATGTTTTGATGTAATCAGAAGCACTGGGAATATGTTGTACTTTGCTGTAAAAAAAATCAATCCATATCTGATATAGCTGTACTTTTTGTTGAAAATAAAACTACAGAACTGCGGGGGGGAGGGTTCGAGGCATCAGTCTGTGAGTGAGAGCATTGTGCTGGCCTTCCTGTCGTGTGACATCATCTCCTGTTTGTTTGTAGGGCCCATTCCTAACAGCTGACACATTAACTCCAGGATATATTATGTAAGGTAAATAATATCACAGTGGTAATCACTAATCACACACACAAAAGAAAACTTTTTTTTTAAATCAACAAACTTCTAAACACTAAAATTGAATCCTGAAAATAATTATGCTCTAATCAATAAGTAATGAGCGTTATGCAAATATATTCTCCCAGCTGGAGGCACTGAAGTGGAGGCTTTTCATTCTGCTTCCTGGTGTTTTGAAGTCCAAAGACACAAGAATGTTTTTCAGGCAAGATCTAAGACATCCTGTTGTGGTGCAGACAGTGTGTGTGTGTGTGTGTGTGTGTGTGTCTGGATGTCTAAATAAGTAAGGTGACTACATGTGTCTGTGTAATGTTACCCGAGTGAAGGAGTGAGCCAAAGTGGATTTAGTGAGGTAATATCAGAATAACAATAGTGCCTGTGAGGAGCCTCAGATTTTGATATCCACAATGTATGGTGTTACTGTGGTCTCTAGTGGCCACTGATGTTGTTACACTTCCCAAAGATACAGTGGATTTTCCAACATGGAGCCCTCCTTTTGCTTCTAAAAGCTTCATAGACATGAAAGAAAATCATCTGACTTCACAGCTATAAACAATTCGGATGTAAAACAGTCCTTTAGCTTGTTCTGGTAAAAATTTAAAAAATGTATAAAAGAAAGAAAATTTTTAAAAAAGAAGAAAAGCATCACATGGCGTCTGAGGTTTCATGTTTCAAGTAATTTCTCAGGATCAGAGGAATGTCCAAGCTGTCAATTGCAGGCTCCTTGTTAGCAAAAGGGAGGTATCCTCTGATTGCCAGTCGAGCCTGTGACATCAGAGATTTGGGGCAAACTGTTGAAGAAACAGAAAACAACATTTGTATGCTGAGGTATTATAGCACCAACTCGTAACAAAAGGCACCTTACGACAATTTAGGTAAAGACCCCACAGAGTATTAAAGAGAAAACCACAACCATCAGATGATCCCCTATGAGCGAGCGCATGGTGACTGTAGGAAGAAAAAACTTCCTTTGAACAGGAAGAAACCTCTGGCAGAACCGGGCTCAGGGAGGGGCAGCACTTCTGCCATGACTGGTTCGTGTAAAGAAGAAAGACGAGAGAATATAAAATTGAATGGCATGCAGCAGTGGTGTATAAACGCATGTGAAATGTAAAGAGTAAAGAAGAAATCCTCATTGCATCATGGGACATCCCCCTGCAGCCTGAGCCTATTACAGCATAACTAAGTGATGGTTGAAAGTCACCTGATCCATCCTTACTATAACCTTTATTAAAAAAAACAAAAAGGAAAGTTTTGAGTCTAATCTCAAAAGCACAGAGGATGTTTGTCCCCTGAATGCAAACTGGGAGCTGGTTCCAGAGGCGAGGGGTCTGAAGGCTCTGTCTCCCATTCTACTTCAGAAACTCTAAGAATAATAAGTTAGGCTGCAGTGTGAAAGCAAAGCTCTATTATTGCAAGCTCTATCATCATGGGGTCTGATCATTCAAGATTTTGTATGTGAGGAGAAGGATTTTAAATTAAATTCGGGTGTGACTCGCTCTCACCTCTCTCCTTGAGGAGAAGAAGCAGAGCTTCGTTCTGCTTAGTGGTTTTGTCAATGATGAGTGTCGGCAGATAGACGTCTGCTCCAAAGTCTATAAGAAGCTGAATGTACTCCACCCCACAGCCGTAGCGGAGACACACCTCCAAAACTGTCTTCGGCTGTTTGATCCTGGCCAACATTTTCTCATCCGTGCAGTTGTAGTTGGAATTTGCACCGTGAAGAAGGAGCAGTTTAAAGCAGTCCAGGTGTCCATACACAGCTGAGATGTAGAGGGGCCCTCTGCACGCTGTGGCGTTGGAGGCCCATTCGGGGACTTTGGGCTTCACATCTACCTCAGCTCCAAACCGAAGCAGCTCTCTGAGTATGTCGACATCACCCTCTCGGGCAGCGGTCAGCACCGGGGAGCAGTTGTTGTACTGGCTGCCATTGGGATCTGCTCCAGCATTCAGCAGTGAAACTACACAGTCCAGATGTTTCCCACTGACAGCTGTGAACAGAGGCGTCTGGGCCTTCACGTCCAAGCTGTCAACCTGGATTCAGACATAAGAAACCAACAGGCTTTTTTAAAAGTAGAAACAAAGTTTGTTGATACAAGAAATTACGCCACTGATTTATCACCGCAAGTACTTTTCCCCTGAGTAAGTATCAAATACCGTCCTGTGTGCATGCGAGTAAGTGACTGGATCACAGTTTAACACCCTTCTAAGTGAAGGTATCATTTGCACAACCCAACATCCACATGTGTGCCACCGCAAGCTGTCACCTTTACTTCAGTACGACATGGTTAGCAGCTCTGTAGCTCACTGTAAGTCAAATGCTGAACTGACAATGTTGACTCTGCTCTGCTGCTGTGGGAAATCTAACCCCCCAAGGCTACTGATTAGGCTTTGACTGAAGATAATCAATTCGTTCTGCAAATCTGTTGATAGACATCTGCTGGCTTGTGCACTGAATGCACTGGAAACAAAGAGAAACATTGTTTATAGCTTGAAAAACCCAAAGAAGCATCTAATAGATGCTCCGCAGAACTGAGACGTGCTGCGAAGTTGGACTGTGTTGGTCTTGTGACTCCTTGTAACTGCTTCCACACTGCACTTAAAAATTTGATCTATTGTTCGAATTTAAAAAATCATTACGCCAGCTTTAATGCCCAAATTGTAAAATGTAATGATGCAATATATTGTAATATCACACCTTATTTTATTACTCTTCCCTTTGAACAAAATAAAAAGAAAGACAATCCATGATGTCCAAGTCCAAAATGTCATTTTTGTTAAATAAAAAAAATGAAGGCAACTTGTTACACCCTCAACATTTCATCATCCTTTCCACAAAGTCTCACCTCTGCTCCGTGCCCCAGTAGCAGCTCCAGGCACCTCAGATGTCCCAGTGCAGCAGCAGTGCGCAAGGGAGTTACGGGGACCCCCCACCCACTTCGAGCATTGATAGACTTTCTGTAATCCTCCTGAGACAGAAGCTCTGAGAGCAGAGCTACATCGTCGCTGCTCACGGCGTTGTTCAGAGCCTGACTCTGCTCGCCGTCCTCATCCTCCTCCTTGGGCTGGAGCAGGGAGAAGATCTTAGAAATGTCCATCAAACTCATGTTGGCAGCTCGGCCCAGAACCATACTGGGACTCCAGGCTAGTTCAAGTTAAAACCCTTTCATCTGCAACAGCAGAGAAAGACCATAACACCATAACTTGTCTATCGGCTTATGTTTTGTTAAGACTCATTTTTTAACATCAGAATAGCACAAACATGAAAGAATAAGGCTCACAAGCATACACCGCAATCACGAGATAAATCAGTTTGTGCCAACTGCAACTGCAGCAGTGTGGGATTTACACTGGGAAGACACCTACCTCACCTTGTTGCTTGTTGATGGTGTTTCCAACGGGAGAAGTCGAAACCCTTTCAGAGCTCCAATAAAACACAAGTCACGTGAAGTAAAGGTCCTTGAGGAATGCCCAATGGTTCCACTGGTGCAACGAGTTGAGAAAAGTGTAGTGTGCGCTGTGTGTGTGTGTATGTGTGTGCTTAAACTGACAAAGGTGCCAGAGCTCCTTTCTGGGGTGGGGTGGGGGGTGTTTGGGGGCTAATTTTAGGCCACAGATGGGCCTGACTAAACTTCCATTCTTGGAGACTAGAGTCTCATGTTTATAATTAGAAAGGTGATAAAGTTGTGACACTTAGCGATTGCCCAGTGTGACTTATCTCTGGGACATTGCTGTCTCTTTGCCACAGGTCAGCGTGTGTGGCATGTTAAGATGGAAGGCGCTGCGCTTCTATATTTCTTTTCTAAGAAGAGTGGTTATTCTGCTGCATGTGTCCTGTCATCACCCCGCTTTGCCTGGTTCACACTGAGGGAGCCATTTTGGTGAGTGTCAGCTGTGTGACTGTCAGGGTCTTCAGAGAGGAAGCCAGTCAGCTGTTACCCTGCCAAACCCACCCATGTCTTCATGCTGTCCCACGTTCAGAAGGGAGGCTCTGACACGCAGCACTCTTTCAACAGATGGCACAAGACACCAGATTCCTAGCATTGTTCAAACCCCACGAAGAGGTTTTAATTTATTTGAGCACAAAGAGCAATTAAATAGAGACATGGAGGATTGGCTTTTAATGCAAACTTCAAGAACACGGACTGAAAAATGGCGCAATCTCCAAGCTGGAATAAAAATGCAATAAGAAATACAGTGGGCTTTTTTTTGACCACAGCCAAACTAATAACATCAGTGAGACAGATTGAAAATAAACTATGCAGACCATGAAAGCAATGCGGTTGCTGGAAATGTTTAGTCCTTCACATCACATTCCCTGCTGTGACATATCACATCAAAAAATTATTGTGTCACTAAACTTGACTGTACTACTTTTATAATTTTTACAATTAATACATTACACACAAAATAGCACCAAATTTTAAACACAACAGTCCCATTTTTAAATTTCTTTTAAATAAACATATGTGTAACTAACTGCACAACATCGCTCTTTTTTAAAGTAAGAAGTTTCTGAAACTTCACCTAGCCCTTAATAAAACAATAATGTAATAATAATAACATCAAGAACAATAATGTTCTGTTTTTATTAAAGTCTAGAAATAGTTTCTTAATTTAATTGAATTAAAAGAAAAGAAAGAAAAAAAACTAAATATGCTTTATCGGTACCCTTTAAATTCCCCCGTCGACCGCCAGATGGAGGTAGTGGCGCAGTGATGGCAGGAAGTGCAGCTGTAGTAAAAACGAAAGAAGCGAGTGACGTGTTGGGAAAGCCATCTTCTTAATGAGCCGTGTGCCACGTTTTCAATTGTTTTACTAAGGCCTGGTTTAGCTAAACAACAACGATTGGTTTCGATACTCTGTTATCCCTCCCAAAAAATAAACAAACCCAACACTCAATTTAGCGCTATAAGCTAAACTTAGTCGCGGTTAATCGGTTGCGGTATTCATTTTCTTGAATGCCACTTTATCGTTTAAATAGATAGCAGTGAAGCTCTGCGTCTGTTTGGCACAGAATGGAAGAGGAGGAAGCGCTGAGAAACTACTGCAGAACAATGATTTCTCGTGTCCGGAACAAGCGCCAGTGCCCCCGGGAGCACAAACATGGAGGAGCCAAAGGGAGCAACTGGTCCGAAACTGAGAGACAAGTTGCATCAGCGCACAGAGGGAGTAACCTCCATGTTCTTGAACGCAACATAGACCCAGCCTCCCCTCATGTGGGTCAAGGTCCCGCTGTCCCACACGCCCCCTTTCAACTAGTTACGATGCTGAGGATCAAAACCTTGAAGGAGGAGATGAGACGGGTTATGAAACATCCTTGTGTGACTCTGTTTCGCCCTGTCTGGATGTCATTACGGCTGTTCCAGTCTTCATGTGCTCTTATTTGTTGACAGGCTGCAGAGGTGGAGCTGCACGGTCCCGCTGTGTGCAGCGTGTGCGCGCAGGAACAGGCTTCTCTGGCCTTGAAAACTTTTATCAGGAGGAAAAAGACACAACTGCAGATCCAAGCCCTAAAGTCCAGACTAAACACACGTTTGGGTAAGTGACTGTTAAGGGGTGATCATCTTAAGCTAACCCGCCAGCTTACATGCATGTCAGAGTAACTGATCACATCTGTTATCTGATTCTGTTTTTTTTTTTTTCTCTTATAGGATTGGACACTTTAGGGGGAGTTGGCACAGAATCTCTCAAAGCCCTCCAATGCCCCTCTCTGGATCTGAGAGGAACTACTTGGCAAAGATATGCAGGTCACAGCAACCTGGGTTTCCTTAGCAACCGCTAAGGAACGTGGAGTTGCCCTGGCAACAGATGAAATGAGGGGTTACCCTGACAAAAAAGCTACAGGAACTCATTTAGGAGACCTCGCTGTCCTTTTTCAGACAGATAGCTGCAGACATGACAGCTGCGGTATTAATGGAGCGAGGGACAGTGGCGTAAGTGCAGTCGAACATATTCTTGCCTCTTTATTTTCAAACACAGGCTAAACCCACCAACTTGCACTGCTCGGCAGCAGTTGTTTACATTCACACCCCTAAATAACACAAATGTCCAGCCTTTGTTTTGAGTGTAATAGTGGTGGTGGGGGGGAAAAAGTGCACGCTAACAGGGTTAGTACAAAACAGCAGTTTATTTTCTTATTGTATTAAACACACAAAACTATTCAAAGCAAATGAGTCTGGCCTTTTTCCCCTCCAGTTTTGGTGGTTACTGAAACACTGTAAACATTAAAACAACACTGTGTTGCATTTCACTTTTAAACCTATTCGATTTTATCTTGGCACAAAAAAACAAAACAAAAACACAACAGACAGCCATGGCAGCAGGCATGCACTGCAAAAGAAACGAGAAAATACAGTAAAATATCTAAGGCAATAACCAATAGCAACACGGGCAACATTATTCAGACAAGTTCAAATTTTCTGCATTATTACAATTACAATTGTCAGGTGCTAATAAACTACCATGGAAGTCGTACATTACATATAAACACATCCAAAGCACTGGAAAAACTACAAAATAACATTACTAGATGCTCAACCAAATCTTGACAGGTTAGGAGCAAGTTACTAAGACAGTTTGTTAAACTGGGGGGGACTGTGTGGAAACTGGAAACACAGACCTGTCAGACCAGTCATGTGGACTGTACACGGCTGATTCAAGGTCAGTGTCTTGGACCAGTTGTCTTTATACTCCTCTGAAGCTAAAGGTGGGAGTCTATTCATCTGGCTTCCTCTTGGGCTTCTTTGGGTTGCGGGAGCGGCTTTTAGCCTTACATAATGGACAGATGGGAGCGTTACGATGAATCTGCTGGTGGCAGGACAGGCAAGCCTGGAGAAAGGTGGAGGTGGTTAGTGCGAGAACTTAATTTGAGGACTTTCTTGTGTTGTACAGATAAGAAGCACCACAGGTTTCATGCAGCTACGTAATCCATCAGATAGTGTCTGTTGACTGAAGCACCACTAAAGAAAGACACGAGTGAAACTCATCAACTTGTACAGAAATAGCCACAAGCAATAAAAGTGGGCAGGTCACAAATTAAATTTATCTTTTGTCCTTATTTTGTCCGCAAAGCTGATTTTAGAAGCAGGAAAAATGGGCAAGTGTAAGGATTTGAGAGAGTTTGACAAAAGGCCAAACTGATGGCTAAATGACTGGGTCAGAGTTTAAAAAACTGCAGCTCTTGTGGGATGTTCCCAATCTACAGTGGTCAGTATCTATGAAAAGTCCGAGGAAGGAACAGTGGTGAACCACTGACAGGGTCATAGACGGTCAAGGATCACTGACGCATGTGAGGAGTGAAGGCTGGCTTGTGTAGTCTGATCCAAGAGACGAGGTCCCGTGGCTCAAACTGCTGAAAAAGTTAACGCTGGTTCTGACAGAAAGGTGTCAGAATACACAGAGCATCACAGTTTGTTGTTTACAGGGCTGCAGACCAATCAGGCTGCTCATGCTGACCCATGTCCACCACCGAAAGACCCAAGATTGGCATTAGAACTGTACCACGGAGTAATGGAAGACGGTGGCCTGGTCTGATGAATCAGGTGTATGTGCGTTACTTACCCAAGGAATACATGACACTAGGATACCCTATGGGAAGAAGGCAAGCTAGCAGAAGCAGCGCAATGCTTTGGATATTGTTCTGCCAGGTTGACCCGTACCACCTACCACTGTTGCAGACCATTAACGCGTTCTGCCACAAAGCAGAAATAGTTCAGGAATGGTTTGAGAAGCACAACAACGAGTTTGAGGTGTTGACTTGGCCTCCAAAGTCGAGCATCTGTGGAACGTGCTGGACAAACAAGTCTGATACATGGAGATCCCACCTCTCAACTACAGGAGTGAAAGTATCTGTTGCTATGATACCAAAGCACACCTTCAGGGGTCTAGTGGAGGGTCTGCGGGTCGGGTCTGCGGGTCGGAGCCGTTTTGGCAGTAAAAGGGGGATCGACCCAATATTAGACAGGTGGTGAGAATGTTATGCCTGATTGGTGTATAAATAGCTGAAGTTTATGTCAGTTAAATTCACAGTGCTTTGGCATCATTATCTTTGTGTAGGTAATACCTTCATAGGTGGAGGTTGCTGTCTGAAGGTGGCTGTCTGACGGGCGTCTTGCTTCCTGGACACCTGAAGCTGCTGTGCTGCGGCTGCGGCGGCAGCAAGGGATTCTGGAATGGCAGGCTCATGCGTCTCCTTCTGCCACTCTGCCTTCTGCTTCTCAAAGTAACTGTTCAAAAGGAAAAGCGAAACCTGGCTAGCAGTGAGTCCTATTTAATGCTTATGAATCATATTCCAGTTGAGATTACCCCATCTACACCGTGCACCACGAGACGAGGGGCGGCAAAAACTGAACAAAAGGAAGACTTAAATTGAACATTATAGTGGAACTCACACGTTCTCTTTTTATGCACAACTTTGAGCAAAAGCACAGTCATGTGAGACTGTCTACATGCATACAAACGTGTGTGTGTGTGTGTGGGCAGGGGAGGGCTGGGAAAGAAATGTGGCCTTGGACTTTATGCTTGACTGGCTCGTTTTCCAAAAAAAAAAAAAAAAAAAAAGTGATATCCTATTTCATTACGCTCTGATTTTTCTCAAAATAAGTCTGCGATAGAGCAGAACTTTGAGCATTCACAAACCAAACTCGATGATCCACCAATGCTCCGAACAATAAAGATCATTTGCAAGCACCACATTAACACACACATCGATTCATGCGCTAAAAGTTTATGTGCCATTTTTGTTTTCATACAAGTTAATACCTCAGTGTGAGGTTTTCTTGCTATTATGGAGGTGTAGCGTGCTCATTTGTGTGCTGAGACATCACTCTTATACGATCTCTTTAAAAAAAAAAAAAAAACCCAGCAGCACCCCACAGGCCTGTGAGGTGTGATTTAATTTTCTCAGAAACCGCTCCAACACAACTTGTGATACAACTACAGTGGCTACTATTACTACTAAGTACGGTTACTCAACGAAACTCGAGCAAATGGTGCTTCAAACGTCTCCTCCGACATCTCATGAATCTTTCTCTCACTGTGGTGACTTGTGTTTATGAAAAGCACTTAAGAACAACAGCGGTATAAGCCAGAACTTGCATTTACCAAGTACTAAAGTTGGTATTCAAGTATCTCATACATTCAGGATGAACATGAAGGAGCATGCCACTAAGAAAAAAGGAAGATTACTACCTGGCCTAAAATGAATTAATCAGCTAAGCTTCCTCATAGCACGCGGCCAAATTAAGAATCCAAACTGCCAACAATGTCAGCCTGCTGAATTTCCCCAACAGCAAATATATTGACACCCCTTTCTTTCTTTTTTTTTCCCAATGTGCTTTCAAGTTAGAAAGTTTTTCCTTGCATAGGGAGGAATGTCACGTACTGCGAGAGAACCACCAGATCATCATCAGTCTGGTAGAATCATTAGTGAAAATACACAAGTGTGATATCTCCACTGAAGACTGCTTTTCTACAGCTGTGCTAGCACAGACCTGAAAAAACAACAACATGCATTTGCAGTATTAATTTAATCACTTTAAAATATTTGCACCTATACAGCAAAATGTAGAGGATACAATAAACAAAGCCAAAGCTGTGGAATACTTCACTTCCTAGCCCAAAAATGGGATCCACTGCACTATTAGGACCATTAACTATGATTTCCTCCACATCGTAAAATGTACAATCACCTACTGTTGATGGATGTCAGCCTGCAGTTTGTGCTGCTGGGAGTCTACTTATCAGCCCCCCTACCCCGCGAAGATGTACCTCTGGTGTTGTGGATAACAGGAACTTTTTGAAGCAAGAAATTTCTGTCAGCAGCTGAAACTGGAATCTAGACAAGTGGAATTATTTTATATTAGACTTAAATGTCTGAACAGGCTAACAAATCTGTTGATCACAAGAATACCTATCTGATGTTTAAACGCCTAAGTGTTCAAAGGTTCCTGCTAAGACAAGAAAATTTGCCAGAGACTCTAAAAGTGTGTGAAAAAAAAGTAAATACTGGTCTTTAGAGTTTTAATGCCAGTTTCTAATAACCCCTATTTTAGGTGCCAGCTTCTAATAGCACATATTTTCCCAGTTACTCTTTATATAGTCATGCTGATTCTGTTGAGGTGATTTAACTTGCCAGTCTTTACAAATAACTGCAGTTGTTTCTCTGTTGCCATCCAAATACAGTCTAGGGATGTCACCAGAAGTAATACTTACAACAACTTTAAAAAATGGAAAGACTGAAAATGTCCTGGAACTTGTTTTTTTGTTTTTTCCTTCCCCAATTCCATATGTGCTGTAGGTAGCACAGGCCTAAGTGTTTGAATCTATCTGTACAAGCTAAAGAAGAAGGAGGCAGACACGCTCAGGCATAGGAATACACGTGGAAGATGTGTTGCAATGGCTCCACCCAGACTTACTGATAAGAAAGGCAGAGTGGGGTACAAAGATATTTTGCGGAACTGTTAACTGAGTTCCCAAAACGTAATATGTAAAAAATGTTACTGTTACTTCTTTACTGTAATTCGAGAACCAAGAGAGGAATACTTCCAATTTAGCGAAGCACCTAAAAGCCTGTAACTAAGTTTGATTTGCATGAACATCCAAAGCAGGACTACACCTCATATTACCATTTTGTTTGAGACAGCTGGCACAATTGCTGTGGTATCCACTATTTTCATAGACTACAATGTTGGCAATGGCTTATGTTAAATGTGTGGCACTTGTAGGTTGCTTTGCTTTCACTCTTCTTTCCAGTTCATCCCAAACCAGCTCGATGGGGTTTAAGGTGAGAGACTGTGCTGGCCACTCCATGTTTTCAAGCTTACTACCTTATCCTTGTTTCCTAAGGTGGTCCTGGCATAGCTTGCACTTATGTTTTGGATTATTTTCCTGCTGTACAATGAACTCCTCACCAACTAGGCGCATTCCAGAGGCAACTGCATGGCGCCGCAGAATGCTGTGGTAGCCGTCTTCAGTGTGTGCCTTTCACTCTCTCACAAAGCAAAACAGCCATAGAACATTATGCTTCCTCCTCCATGTTTGAAAGCTGATGTCACACAGTGTGGAACCATCCTTTTGCTTAAATCCTCAGTGATGAACTGAATATTTAAAATTTTTATTTATCAGTCCATAACACCTTCTTCCAGTCTTCAGTAGTCTATTGGTGATGTTTCATGGCTCAGACAAGCCTCTTTTTCTTATTCTGATGTCTTAGGTTTCTGATGGCTTTCATGCTGCAAATCTACTTGTAAAACCGGCAACATGAAGTCTTCTCTTCACAGATGAAGCTGAGATGTGCCTACAACTGCTATTAGGCTGTGTTTGAAGCTGTGTTCCTGTGAGCCGCCTAGCAAACCAGCTGTTGACTCTCAAAAACCTGTCTTCTGATTCTGTTGTGGTTTCCTGTCATCGTTTCCCCCAGTTTCTCAGTGCTTTTTGATGGTGAAGGAAACCGTACTCGCTGACACCTTGACTTTCTTCGCAATTTCTCTGTAGGAAAAACTTACACTTTCAAATGTTATGATGGTCTGTCTCTCTTGCATTGGTAATTGCCTTTTTCTCACCATTTTTATAACAACACACTACTTTCTGCAGTACAATACTGTTCAAATAATGCTCACGCAGGTACGACACCACAGTGTGTGTACTTTTATGGAGACATATGGAGTTGTAAGTAATCAAGAAAATTTGGGACACCTGTAGGAATCGCTAGCACTAACTTTGAAAGCTCAATCAACCTCCATTGCTGCAGAACAGCTATAAATTGTTAACCCATCTCTTGTTCCTTGAAAAAAAAAAAAAAAACTTTTTGGATAGCAGAAATATACATTGTTTTCAGTTTTGGATAACCTTACTACTAAAAAAAACTTCAGTTAGTTCATCACTTACCTCTGTACCATTTATTTTTTTAAATATGGTGTTCTAAGACTTTTGACCGGCAGTATATAAACTAAACTTAGTATAAACCAAATACTCCAAATATTAAAAACACTAAGGGATCCAACACACCAGAGATGGCCACGAGACCACACAATGAAGCAGTATTCTAGGAAATCATCTGCCTCGCCACTGGAGCATGCCAAATTTCTGCTCTTAAAATAATTTTCTCCTTCTTTTTTGCACCTGTGTTTTAGCACTGTCAAGTCTTCCTTTAAGGACCTGCTCCACCATATTGATGACAGGGAAAGGCAGCTGTCATTCTCTGTAGATATTTATCCAATCCAATGGTCTTTTATCTCAGCAGTTTTCGCCAATGACTTAACTACTGTGTGATGGTACTAAATAAGCCAAGGCACAGAAGTCACAGGAGAGCCATTACTCTGCCAATTATAGCCACATAAGTCACTGACTGTACTAAGTTCACCATGTTTGGGGCAAACTAAATTTTCATTTTCGTGATCAGGCAGATTCTCTCATGAACATTACATCACAACTGTTGAAATACTATCCTGTTTGCTCAAAAGATAACGTCTTGGACTTTGATAACTTTGTAATCACTTGAATAGACTTTGAGCCTGATGCTTAGATAATGCTGTTTGCGATCCAAAGCCAGAAGTAAATCTTTTCTGTAACTACTGCAATCTCTGTTTTAATTACAGCAAAAGTAGAGCAATAGAGCAACAAGAACAATAAACGTTTTTAAAGGCTAACTATTTTATGTCTCATCCTGGTGTCATTTTCTTTTTAAGTACTGACAGCAAAATTTTTCTAATCTTAGAAATTTAGGAGTATGTGTTTTTAGATCTCTTTATTGACATTCCCTACCCTTATCAAAATACAGTGAGATGCACTAGACTGATCCCTCTGTGTGAATTAATTCATCCCAATATACAAGTCCTCTAGCCCCGTCAGCAATACCTCAACAGAATCCCGCTCATTTAAAATTGTGTAGAAACCAAATTGCTGTCTGTCCTTTGGTTGTGTGTGAATATTTTTATGTGCCACATTTGCCAAAAAAAATAAAATAAAAAAATAACAACATGCCTTTGCACAAACCACTTTCCATTAGTGACTGGATAATGCAATAATAAATTTCAAGTATGAATTCCGCTGTTGCTTCATCCCTCTGACACAGTGTCTCTGAAACAGATCCTGTTATCGGGTCATTAATTACAAGTTGGGGCCTGTTGAGAAATAAAACCTGCTGCTTGGTTGTGTTTCATGATTAATGTCGAACACCTGTGTATCATTATTACCTGAAGCAACAGACTCTCTTAGATTTGAACTGGAGTGTTTTTGTTTCTTTTTTACCAAATGGAAATTTGCATCCATTTGAAATTCAATGATTACACGAGGTGTTCCACAAGGTTCCACTTTTGGACCTTTTTTTTGCAAATGCAATAATAAAGTTAACTACTAATTATGATTCTGGTTACCTTTGGGCATTGCAAGTGACAACATTTAAATGTGTAAATACTTCTATTTCATTATAGTAAAATGACTACAGGGTTTCTATTAGACCTGATGGCTGTGATAAGGGAGTTAAGGTTTAGTGATTGTGGTTGGTCAGATCCATGTGTCCTTCTGAATGCCGGAAAAGCAGCCAAAGAGAGACACCAAGGAATATGCTAATTCAATCTCTGAAGAGGATGAGCTTTCCTAGCATACTCATCTGTAGTCTTAATCCATCAGCTGCAATCCAGTGTCAAGTATCCAAAGGTAAACAGGTAGCACTTCCACAAAACATAATGTCAGTCTGTTAACATCACCGAAATACATCAGCTAAAGTGAGATTGTCACCTTTTCCTGAAGTTTTATTCAAATGCTGCCTGTTCAGATTTGGATACTTGAGACTGGAAACATCTGGTCATTTATTTCCCACATGTAGCATAAAAAAAATGGTGTATGTATATAGAGTACTGTGCAAAACTCTTGTTTTGTGCCTTGTTCGTTTATATTTTGTTGGGAAATGGGAAATAAGTGTAGCGATTTAATGAAACATGCAAGTATACAAAATAGGGCTGCTCAATTAATCGAATTTTAATCACGATTACGATCTGGGCTTTCAACGATCATTAAAAATGACTGAGCCGATTATTAGCACCTCCCTCATGCTTTACTCTGGCGCTGCTCCGTGTGGCAAATCGAGCGCACCTCTCTGCATTTCGAACACTCATCACAACAATTAAGAGGACCCGAGGGAAGCTCGGAAAGCTAAGCAGACGTTATTTGGAGAGGAGAGGTTAAAAAAAAAAAAAAAAAACTTCAGTGGTGTGGAAACATTATGGGTTCACGGAGTCAGACGTGGATCAAGTAGACATAGTGTGTAAACTTTGCTACAGTGTCGTAGCTGCACCACAGTGCAACACTGCAAAGTTCACTAAACATAGATGTTTACATTTTTCATTTATTTCTTATATTGCAAACATTTGCACTGTTATCAGTATTTCCACACTATTTTATATTATTTTTTAAAGTCATTATTCAATACATTGTTATTGTTAACCCTTTAAAGCCGGTCAGAGCAGCACGCTCCGTTTTGTGTAACTATTTTTAAATCCCTGTACCATGTAAGCTAGCACAATAATTTTTTTTTGCATATGAAACTTACATCTTATGCCATCAGCTTGTCCTTGGTCACAGTTTCCTTCCACATAAAGCTTTGCAAAAATTGCATAAAAAGCGCTAGCAGGAACAAAAACATAATATTCCAGAAACACGCTTTGCCGATCCAATCAGCTGTTCGTAACACTTCCCACATTGAAACAGACGTCAGCGCGAACTATCGCATGTCCGCCATTTCCTGCCCAAAACAGGAAGTGACATCATTTTCGCGGAAAATGTAGTTTTTTACTTGTAGGCCTTAAAAGCCTATAATGGTGTTTTTATAAATCATGTTTGACTTTTCTGAATAGTTTCTGGGATGCTTAGAACTCGAATTGCACTGCTGGAAATAGTTTATTTTGATGCACCTGCTGTTTTCTTTGCAAATTTGCATCATAGGATTGTTTTTTTGTTTTTCCTGCAGTATATAAAAATTGCTGTATCTCCAAAATAAAACTATGAAGACACTCAAAATAAATTTCCTGTTGTTGTAAACTATTTTTTGCAACTTTTTTGTATTTAAAGTTTTGAGGGATAAACCTCTTAAATTTCTCCAAGTAGAAATATATGTAAAAAAAAAAACAAAAACAATTTTCAATTTTTTTGTAGTTTATTGCACTTTTTTGCAATTAATGTAGTTACTATGGACTTAATGCATACATATTATTAAAAATATAAACTATAACAGTTGTATTGATGTATAGCAACTTGAAATGCTCCCACAAATGGCACTACAGCATGTAAAAAAATAATATAAGCTCTGGCAGACTTGGTTCTATGGTAGGTCTTAAAGGGTTAAATAAATATCGTCAAATAATCGAGATCTCAATTTCAGTGAAAATAATCGTGATTATCATTTTTGCCATAATCGAGCAGCCCTGATACAAAACGTTTTTTTACCACTTTAACTAGCTTTAAAGTCAATATATTGTATGAAAATCTTTACTTTTCAACAGAGCCTGAAATCACTTCCTTGAAATTTGAAAAAGTAATACTTCTCCAGGCTTCTTGAAGGACATTCCAAAGCTCTTCTTTGGTTGTTGGCTGCCTTTCTGTGCCTTGTTTTGTGGATCAACACAGGGCTTACAAGGCATCAGTTGAAAGGGCCAAATGCAATTCCCACTAATCAGTTTCCTCAATTTTTTTTAAGGACACAAATATGCTAAGTTATTGGCTAATATCTAGGAATCAGCTTGTCAGTACAAAAATGCTATTTTATGCCTGTCAAACTGTGGTAACGATGGTATTTTTGTAGATTCAACTAAAAGAATCGGTTGCTAGTAATCATTTAAAATTATTGTTTTGCTAATTTATCTATTATGTGTAGATACAGCACTGGTTTGTCTGGTTGAGTTAGGTGTCTATGCTTGAATGATTCAGTGTTCAGTGGCTTAACTAAAAAATAAACAACAGTCCTTTGAAAATGAGCAGGTAAGGCTGGGCTGTATGACCACAAATCAAAAGTCACAAGTCACATCCATGACAGCTTTGATTGATTTTCAATCAGTTGTCCAGCCCTATGTACAAGGACTAGAATGCAGCCAGTATCCAAAGAATAAGTTTGAAAAACATTCTGAAAACCTGGAGAACTATTGCTCAATACCACTTTACAAAAAGTACAAGAAAGTCTGGGTCTTTGAAAGGAAACTAAAGAAACAAGAGGTCACTCAAGTCTACTGTTCCAGCAGGAAATCATATTTAATGTTGTTTACGTGATGCAGCTTCCCTCTAAGTGGACATAAGTTGGTGGATATTAGTTGCACAACTAAAACAATATGAAGTCATAACATTCTCACTAAATTTGTATTCAGTTTTTCAAACTGCTGTATTTTTTCTACCTATGACACACTGTAGATCACATTGCCTTTTAACAGCACTGCATTCTTTTTTTATCGTTTCCATCCTGTCGCATCTAGACAGCAATATCTCAAGAGGGCAATAAACAAACTCAACAGCTGAACTACTTAACAAGTAGTAGTATGCACAACTACTTAATGTTGACAAGAAAATTTGATGAGATTTACTGCATAAATATTATGACGTTGAATGCACTGTGTGTGTGTGTGTGTGTGTGTGTGTGTGTGTGTGTGTGTGTGTGTGTGTGTGTGTGTGTGTGTGCGTTTACTGACTCCAAGGAGAGCTTCTCCTCTTCTTCATTCAAGTTAGGGAGTCTGTGTAGACCTAAAGTCATCCTCAGGGCATCAACATGCTCCTTCAGTGGTTTGTACTCATCATGCAGGCGCCGAGTTGTTTCAAGCAGTTTATTGAGGTCATTCTCCGATTGCTTGATGGTGCTCTCCATCTAAAAGCACAAGCAAAGCAAGGGCTGATTTTTGAGAAATGCACATGTAATATACTCAGCCTAAGCTATCTGTAGTAACATATAACCACTGGAATCTTTCATCCTGCTACATAACACCAGCAGACACTGTAGTGACTAGAAGTTGTTGTGAAATCACATGAAAGTTCAACAGTGATTTAGTGGCACTTACTAGAGAACAGCACCCACTCACCACATTGATATCTGCATGGATGAGGCGCAGCTCCTCCACATGGGCCATTTTTTCTTGAAGCAGGAGATCCATTTCTTGTTTGTACTCTTTCAAATGTTTCTCCTCAGACTCCAGAGCCTCAAACTCAATCTTCAGACGAGACTTAATCTTCTGCATTTGGATAGTCTTATTCCTGCAGGCAGTGGGACAAGGAAAAAGACATGAGCTCCCAGGTTGTCTCAGTCACTCCTATGCACACGGCGCAAAAGATTTTAAACATAAAAGCAAACACAAACACATTTCCATCTGCTTTGCGGTATTGAATTTGTGCATATTTCTAAGCTCTAATTGCAGTAATGTTATGACCTATTTAAGTGAGCCTGCACTGTAATTAATTCATACATAATTACTGTATCAAAGCGTTATAGCAAGGGAAACATTACTTTGCACTACACTACATTACACTGACAGCCTGCTAAGCTAAGGAGCTACCTGGCAGACAGTAACAATTAGCAACGCACATCTGGCATCTTGTTGTCACACATCTGGAATGTGGATGCACATGGCTCAAATATGCGGTTAAATTACAACTTGCTTATATGTGTCATATTCAGCCCGCCTGCCACTTCAGTCAAAAACAAGTTAACACAGAGCTACACTCGCTCAAACCTGTTTAAAAGAAAGGACACAGAGCAGGTCGGCTAATATTAGCTAGCTCAGTAACAAAAGCGAAGCCAAAGGGGCTTTTACCTTGGTCGGCTAATGTTAGCTAACATAGCGTATACTTAGTACGTGCCAAACATTCAGGCAACCTTAACTGTATCCAACATCTGAGTTTTACCGTATCTCCAGGATGTTCTCCAGTTTGCACATTATTTCTTGTTCGTCTGCCATCGTTCACCAGTCACTAGTCGTTCAGCTGGCCAGCTCAGTTACCCGCGAGGCCAGG
Source organism: Simochromis diagramma (assembly GCF_900408965.1). Taxonomy (NCBI): domain Eukaryota; kingdom Metazoa; phylum Chordata; class Actinopteri; order Cichliformes; family Cichlidae; genus Simochromis; species Simochromis diagramma. The sequence continues at coordinate 4,345,942 of NW_024387477.1, forward strand.
GTGGTCCCCTTGTTGATAAAAACACAATAGCCAACGCGAGCGCGCACACGAGCACGCGTCCGTACTGTAAAAGCGTGGCTACGTAATGACAAGTGGAACCGCGAGCCCCCTGCTCCAAGCAACCCCAAGCAACCTGCGAGACACTCAAGTACAAACTGTCCACTTCCTCTCTCTAAAGTAACTATATACAAGCTATTTAAAGAAACTCACGGTCAGCAAACAAAGCACAAGAACCATATACATACACTTGTGACTGTGTTAAGTGCTTTGTGCAACAGATCACGTTTCCTTAAGTTGTAACCTTTCACTGAGGTTCAGATGGATTTGATGTACTCATCAGAGGCTTATTCAGCTAAATCATCATGCAGTCATTGTTCACCACCTGTTATAAATATGGCTGTGCCTCAAGTTTCCAGCTTACAAAGTAGCACTGGCAGTGGGAAACATGGCATCAGATCTAAGCCAAAATGTCAAAGTCTAAAGTGCTATTTCCAAGCATTAATTTGCAGTACTGAATCCATAGTATGCACAGTTTTTACAAATAAGACCAGCTTAATACAGGGAGTGCAGAATTATTAGGAAAGTTGTATTTTTGAGGAATACTTTTATTATTGAACAACAACCATGTTCTCAATGAACCCAAAAAACTCATTAATATCAAAGCTGAATTTTTTGGAAGTAGTTTTTAGTTTGTTTTTAGTTTTAGCTATTTTAGGGGAATATCTGTGTGTGCAGGTGACTATTACTGTGCATAATTATTAGGCAACTTAACAAAAAACAAATATATACCCATTTCAATTATTTATTTTTACCAGTGAAACCAATATAACATCTCCACATTCACAAATATACGTTTCTGACATTCAAAAACAAAACAAAAACAAATCAGCGACCAATATAGCCACCTTTCTTTGCAAGGACACTCAAAAGCCTGCCATCCATGGATTCTGTCAGTGTTTTGATCTGTTCACCATCAACATTGTGTGCAGCAGCAACCACAGCCTCCCAGACACTGTTCAGAGAGGTGTACCATTTTCCCTCCTTGTAAATCTCACATTTGATGATGGACCACAGGTTCTCAATGGGGTTCAGATCAGGTGAACAAGGAGGCCATGTCATTAGTTTTTCTTCTTTTATACCCTTTCTTGCCAGCCACGCTGTGGAGTACTTGGACGCGTGTGATGGAGCATTGTCCTGCATGAAAATCATGTTTTTCTTGAAGGATGCAGACTTCTTCCTGTACCACTGCTTGAAGAAGGTGTCTTCCAGAAACTGGCAGTAGGACTGGGAGTTGAGCTTGACTCCATCCTCAACTCGAAAAGGCCCCACAAGCTCATCTTTGATGATACCAGCCCAAACCAGTACTCCACCTCCACCTTGCTGGCGTCTGAGTCGGACTGGAGCTCTCTGCCCTTTACCAATCCAGCCACAGGCCCATCCATCTGGCCCATCAAGACTCACTCTCATTTCATCAATCCATAAAACCTTAGAAAAATCAGTCTTGAGATATTTCTTGGCCCAGTCTTGACGTTTCAGCTTGTGTGTCTTGTCTTGTTCAGTGGTGGTCGTCTTTCAGCCTTTCTTACCTTGGCCATGTCTTTGAGTATTGCACACCTTGTGCTTTTGGGCACTCCAGTGAAGTTGCAGCTCTGAAATATGGCCAAACTGGTGGCAAGTGGCATCTTGGCAGCTGCACGCTTGACCTTTCTCAGTTCATGGGCAGTTATTTTGCGCCTTGGTTTTTCCACATGCTTCTTGCGACCCTGTTGGCTATTTTGAATGAAACGCTCGATTGTTCGATGATCACGCTGCAATTTTGAGACTGCTGCATCCCTCTGCAAGATATCTCACTATTTTTGACTTTTCTGAGCCTGTCAAGTCCTTCTTTTGACCCATTTTGCCAAAGGAAAGGACGTTGCCTAATAATTATGCACACCTGATATAGGGTGTTGATGTCATTAGACCACACCCCTTTTCATTACAGAGATGCACATCACCTAATATGCTTAATTGGTACTAGGCTTTCGAGCCTATACAGCTTGGAGTAAGACAACATGCATGAAGAGGATGATGTGGACAAAATACTCATTTGCCTAATAATTCTGCACTCCCTGTAGTTTAAATTAAGAGAGTAATTTCTGAAAACTTGTTCATGAAATTAAGAATTTCTCTATTGTACTTCCCAAGCTCTCCCGCGGGGTTGATGCTTGTTATGCTCCATGAAAGTGTGATGGGGTTGAGGTCAGGTGACTGTGGAAGAAAAGCGAACAAAAGACAGCACTTTCTGGTCTTCTTTCAAGTAGTTCTTGCACAGCTCGGAAGTGTGTTTGTGCTTATTACGGCACTGCAGTATGAATCCTTTTCTACAAAGGTGCAAGCCAGAAGTTGGAGCATGTCCCTAAATAACTGAGTGCTACTCTTTGGTCAGACTGTCGCTGATTTTGTGCAGGTGTCAAACTCTACATTGCTCATGGTTTCCCTTTGAAATTTTCTGTTGTAAACTGGCAGGACAACCGAATTTACCTTAGCCAAGGAGGTTTTGTGATTAGTTTGAGCTGCCTGTTCTAATTTGAGAGAAGGTTTTATCAAAAAGTTATGGAAATAAGGGGGGAAATGGGAGACATTATCATGATGTCTTCAAGAAATAACATAAACTAATCCAGATCAAGATACTATCAAGATGGATCTGGGAGACTAAACTCATGTTATGAAGGAAATTTTCAGTCTTGGAGGAGGTATGCAGTCCCAGACTTCTCTTGTTATACCACAAGAACAATGGCTGGAAACTCATTTTCTTTAACAAGGCTCTGATGAGTACACTCTGATGAATCCCCCCGAGTGTAATCTGAACACTGCTTCAGCAAAAGGGATGCAAATCAGTAACTTCTGACAATGTGCACAAGGGGGTTAGAGGGATCAGTTCCATAGAATTACTTAAAAACACACTGCTGGTGTTTAAATACTGCAGAAACATAACTTTTTCACTTCACAAGTTTAGATGTTTCTAACTCTTCAAACTTTCTGTACTTGGTTGTGTGTTTGTAAAGCTGAGAAAAATGTACTTTTGAAAATTTATGATCTTAGAGTCTATGGAGTGCATAAACAAGGAATATTTAGTATAACTTTTTTTTGGGGGGGGGGGGGCTTATTGCAGTTTACTTCCAGGTGAAGTAAAAAACAAACACTCTTCCCTTTTTAAACTGTATGCCATAACAACATATGCGTTGAACATTTCTGAGAGGATTAATAGATTAGAGGAATGCACTGCCGCATTCACTGATACTGAGAAATAATGGCCTGTGGTTAGTTACTGGTGAATTGTATCCGTCTACAGACAGGTTTGGCAGACGCACATCATGGCTCATTGAGATACTGCGAGTGATACAAGGTCAAAACCTCAATGATTCATGAAGAAAAGCGTAGACAGTGGGTGAAGGCTGCCACTTTAAAACCTGTGGGCCAGGGCTGCCACTGGATTAACTAAATGAAAAGTACTTGGGAATAATACAATGGCCCATTCTCATTCAGTATAATCCTTGCAGGTATTGCAAGCAGTTTCATATGACTCGGCAGCAAAAAGGCAACTACAAGCACCTCTCTGAAGAAGTGTTTTGGCTATAGGTTAAAACAGAATACAAATGTCAACTGTAAGTAATCTGACTTTTATTATCTTTCTATATTTTTATTATACTGCGCTACATAAGTGGTTTAAGTATGGCAATTGGACCTCGTCTGTAAAAGCTACAAGATTCTTAGAGGTATTTTTAGTGCAGCTCTTATCAAGCTGTGATATTAAAAAGGTGTTTCTGATTATTTGCATTTGTGTTCCTGCATGTATCGAAGCTTATTGTTTCAGTTTTTTCTCTATACAAACAAAACAGTTGCAAAGTTGAGCTTTCTGTTCTTTCTTTCATGTGTAGCCTATTCACTGAAACAGTGTGTTCGGTGAGACTATCAGCTGTGCGACATTGTTATTGTTTCTGTCATAATTAAATCAAGTTCTAATGGAAGCTTAATAAAGCTTTAAAAAGCCTTACAGGGAACAGCGCAAACAATTTTCCCCCCACGTTGGTGTTTTTTTTGTTTTTTCGCTATTTTACAAGTCAATCTATACCAGGGATGTCAAACTTACATTTTAGATTGTAGGCCACATACACCCCACTTTGATTGGCCTGGAAGAGTGAAACTCCCCTTTCTGTGGGTCTAAAGAAGTTTAACTACACATTTAATCTCTGAGTTATCTTTGTTTGCTACATGATAAAGAAACGCTGCTGTAGTAAGTGAGAGAAATTTGTCAGCTCTTTGTGCTTAAATTGTGAGAAATACATGTGCAAAATTACAGAAAAGCATCTAGCAGCTCATTGGCCGGACTGTGCTGTAATTATAAAGCAGAAAATTTTTGTTAAGTCACAGAAAATGTTGTTTTTACTGTCGACAAATTTGGAAAAAACAGACATTTCAATAGTAGATAGTGAAAAAACTGTTGTTTAACTACTTTGGTGTAACATGAGGGATGTCTTTATCAGGAGGAAAAATATAAAACGTCTGAAAATACAGTTAAGTTTTAAAATGTATGCACTCCTTCACATTTTCCAAAGTCAGCTAGTGGACCAGAGTGGAATCTTTATTGGCCCCCAAACGACATGTTTGACACCCCTGGTCTATATCAACAACTGCAAAAAATATGTGCTATATATATGGTGTCGCTGCTTTGAGCCATCATTATAAATACTACTAATGCATCATGGAAAAAACCCAACATGTTGCAAGTTAAGTCTAAAATACACTGTGGGCTTCATTTTTTGATTGTAGTCCCCACCAACCTCTTGCGATTGGATGCTCCTGGTTGAACAGAAGAATGTAAGGAACACTCTCTTTTTGTTTTGCTGTAAAAGAACCAAGAAATTTAGCATTTTTTTAACGAACAATGTTAGTACAGATTTTGTAGTGCTCTTTTTTTCCACCCAGTTGCTCTCCATGCTCCTTGATGCTTCTCCAGTGACGCAGATGAATGCACAGCAGGGAGCATTTCCCCCTGTATCTCAGTGAGAGTGTTTTTCTCTGGCAGATAAATGTCCGAGTTACAACCATGGATGCAGAGCTGGAGTTTGCCATCCTGCCCAGCACAACTGGCAAACAGCTTTTTGACCAGGTATGCCGTGCAAGTACAGTCAAAGACATCATCTGACTTGCAAAAGCACGACTTTGATTGTGTTCCTTCATGTATTTAGATAGTGAAGACAATCGGGCTGAGGGAGACGTGGTTCTTTGGGCTTCAATATAAGGACAGCAAAGGCTTCTCCACCTGGCTCAAGCTGAACAAGAGGGTGAGGTGAACGAGATGTAAATTTTTTCCACTGTGTCATATTGTGAGGCTAATTATTAGCTACTTATTCATCCCTCTGCTTGTAAAAAAACATAAATAAATCAGGTGACTGCTCAAGATGTGAAGCGGGACAACCCTTTGTTGATCAAGTTCAGGGCCAAGTTTTACCCCGAGGACGTCGCCGAAGAGCTGATCCAAGAGGCAACTCAGCGGCTCTTTTTTCTGCAGGTTGGAGATGAGCACATTTACAAAAACCCAAGCTTTTGAAAGGAAGGTTATGTAAATTTGCACCAAAAATTGCAATGATGAGCATTCCTAGTCATTCTAACTCATGTGGAACCATTTGTTTTTTCCATTAAGACGACTCACACCTGTCAGTTTATTGCAAATGGCAAATTTACTGAAACATAAGAAATATTTGCATTTAGATAAAAAAAACAACAACAATAGGAATAATACAAATTTCAGTAAAAAGAAACAGCAGGTTTTGCATTGTTTCCATAAGAGAGTGCTTGCCTTGGAAAGTGTGCATTCGGGTGCACTAGTTAAAGACAAGAATACACAGGGTTTCTCTCTGTGTATTTACACATTAATACTGCAATCCTTGTCCTACTATAAAATGGGTTATTCGTGAGTTGTTGTTCTCTATTTTAGGTAAAGGAGAGCATCTTAAATGATGATATATACTGTCCACCTGAGACTGCGGTGCTCTTGGCCTCATACGCTGTTCAGGTCAAGCTCGGAGACTACAGGGACGATTATCATGTACCGGGATATCTCGCAAAAGAGAAGCTGTTACCACAGAGGTAGTACATCCTGTGAATATTAGCATTAGCCAGAGTTCACCTTAATTTCGAGTTTCTGCGACCTTAACTTTAACTGGCGTACCTACTCTACTGACTGAACCAGGGTTTTGGAGCAGCACAAGCTGAACAAGAGTCAGTGGGAGGAAAGAATCCAGGTGTGGCATAAAGAGCATAAAGGGATACTCAGGTACTACAGTTTTACTGCAAAAAAACCAAAACAAAACAAAAGGTTTGAATACACTTTTTTTGCACTCTGGTGTTTTGTTCATAATGATACTTTCTTCCACACAGAGAAGATGCAATGTTAGAGTACCTGAAGATAGCACAGGATCTGGAGATGTATGGGGTCAACTATTTCAACATCAAGAACAAGAAAGGCTCAGAGCTGTGGTTAGGGGTGGACGCACTGGGGCTAAACATCTATGACAAAAAGGACAAGTGAGTCTTAATTCATGAATGCCTCTGAGACATTTAAATACGTCACAGTCTGTAAATCTTTCTGTTCACTGGTCCATCACAACCACTGGCATTCATGGTGGCCAGATGACTTTGCTTTTCTTTATTCTAGAGACACCTTTTTTTTTTTTCATTTGAATGAAATGAGCTACTTTTTGTCGATTTTTCTATCCATATAATCAAGTACCTGAAAAAGGCTCTACCATGTATTTTGGTTCTTGTTTGATTATCAAATTCTATCATGCTAATATGTTAAAGTGATTGTGAAGATATTTGCATGCTGATGTTAGTGCTAAAGTCACAGAGCTCCTATCAGCAGGCAATCAGTTTCCGTCTGTTTTGTATTTTCAACATGCTAACATCTGTTACATTTCCTGTACACCACAGTATAATGAAAAACCACACACCATTTTTTTTGCAGGCTGACTCCAAAGATTGGCTTTCCCTGGAGTGAGATCAGAAATATTTCCTTCAACGACAAGAAATTTGTCATCAAGCCCATCGACAGGAAAGCTCCGGTATGCGAAACGGTATCGTTAACGGTGGCAACATCGCCTTCCATGAAGCTAAACTAAAATCTGGCAACAACCTCTCTGTTCAGCTTGATGGTGTGCTTATCGTAACTCACTTCATAGATGCTCATGGACGGTATTAAATAGTCTTTCCTTGTGTACCAGTGAGGGTACATAATATGTTAGTATTCAAACATAGGCTTTTTTCATGATATTTCGCTGTGACTGTAAACAGGAGGTGTGAGCGAATCCCATATTTTTATTACTGCCAAAATAAAAAATTTGCAAACGCATAAATTACAGCAAGTAGTGTAATGAGCTTCTGCTTGATCTCATTTACAAACATGAGTTTAGACCCTCAGTCCAATTTGCCTTCTGACTGCATGCAGAGACTTGGAAAGTGCCCAAGAGTTTAGAAAAACTAATGCTTTCCTCAAAAACAAAACTATCCTTTTTGAATATTTAAACACATCCTTGATGGTAAAATGGATTTGATGGGCTAGGGGCCTATCACAAACCAATCCTTGGACATTCAACGATTGCTGCGTTCTGTTTGGTATAGGACTTTGTCTTCTATGTACCTCGTCTTCGCATCAACAAACGCATCCTGGCATTGTGCATGGGGAATCATGACCTGTACATGCGCAGACGCAAGCCCGACACCATCGAGGTGCAGCAGATGAAGGCCCAAGCTCGTGAGGAGAAGAACAAGCGACAAATGGAGAGGTAAGAAAGTGGTGGTGGTGATGGTGGTGGTGTTTGGGGGGCGGGGAGTGAATAATGAAAGTTTATTTTTACAGTTTACAGTGTGTTCTCTCTGCTTTAAGAAAGGACTGTCAGGAGATGATGGTTTTTTTTCTTTGGATGTGTATTTATGCACAATTCTCCTGTCAGGGCTCTGCTCGAGAGTGAGAAAAAAAAGCGAGAAAATGCTGAGAAGGAAACAGAGAAGATTGCTCGGGAGACCATGGAGCTGATGGAGAGATTGAGACAGATTGAGGAACAGACAAAGCGAGCTCAAGATGGTCTGACGACTTTCTGAATGCAAATATTTCTTAACTTTGGTTTTATTTTTCTGTTAAAAAAACAAAACACTGAAGCATGGCTGTGCGAATTTAAACACTTTATATTTCGTGATTGTAAAGCTTAAACGGGCATGTTTGGGTGTGCTGGGACGGATGTGTGTTGGATGTGTCTGTGTGAACGTGCACGTTTGTTTCAGAGCTGGAGGAGCAAACTCGTAGGGCGCTTGAGTTAGAGAAGGAAAGAAAAATTGCTCTGGAGGAGGCTGAGCGCCTGGACAAAGACCGCAGAGCTGCAGTAGAGGCTAAAGCAGCCCTGCTGCACCACTCTGAGACCCAGATCAAAAATCAGGAAAACCTGGTACAACTGCACACAGCAGCCTTTTATTCATTTTCAGTCAAATTCACAGAATCATATATTGACGAACCTACATACTGATTCAATCCGTGAAGCTAGGAAAGAGATTGTTTTATAAAATCTGATTTTTAAATTCAATTTCAGTTAAATGCAAAGTGCATGCAAGCATACGTTCTCTCCTACACATTGCGCTAAAAGAGCACAATGACCTAATACCAGGAGGGCTCCTAACTCTCTGTCCATTCCTAACCACTGTTGTATAGGCCACTGAGCTGGCAGACCTTACTTCTAAGATCTCTCAGCTGGAAGATGCAAAGAAGAAAAAGGATGAAGAGGCGAAAAGATGGCAGAAAAGGGTGAGGGTAAATTAAAGAATCATGAGAGAAATCAAGAAGGGCTTCAAGCTTATACACATATCTGTCAACAGACCTGAGTACAAAAGACAAATACAGTGTTACCCACATCACTGCATTATCATATACAGTATATCTATCTATTTCTCTATCTAGCTATAAATGCTATATTGCAAATACTATAATGTAACTGCATGAAACACGAAAACATGAAACAGATAATCCAAACCATAAACTGTACATCATCATAGTTCTTTATTTATTCTGCTAAGGTCTGGCTTCTTTGATCACCTAAGAGCTTCTATGAAAAACCCTTTAAACTAGCTGTGAGTCCACATAGTCTACTATCACATAGCACCCATGCCTTAATACTAAAAATATGTTGCTATGTTTATAACATAAATGATTTACAGTATAAATCATTTATAGTTTATACTGTTTATAAATCATTTATACCAGATGTGTAGGTATTGATTTAATTATGGATTTAATGTTGCAAAAACACCAACATAGATGTCAAATAGTCCAAGTGTTTTGTGTTTGATGAGGGAATCTGAAGCATTAACAATTATCAGTCATTACCCCCTTATATATCATTAATAAAAAATAATCATAAATGTCAAGCAAAATAATAAATAGATGTCATGGTCAGCTATTTCAGTGATAGTACATCCATAAGGCCTTTTTTAAGAATGGGACTCCCATGTTAGTTATATTATAATAGTGAATAATTACATCAATTACTCAGTTACTTTTAATGTAACATCCAACCCCAGCACTTCAGTACGAGTCATGTCTGTCAACAGGCAGTGATGGTAGAAGCTGATTTGGAGCAAACAAAAGAAGAGCTGAAGACTAAACTCATGGGTGTCCACATCCAGGATTCGGTCCATTCTAACATCCTCGACCACGATGAGACGGATGAGAGCAGCGCAGAAGCGAGCGCTGAGCTGACTTCTCCGGGGATGGTCCGAGATCGCAGCGAGGAGGAAAGAGTCACAGAGGCCCAGAAGAACCAGAGACTACAGAAAAACCTAAAGGTGAGGTCAGCTGAACACAGTCAAATGTCTGTCTAGTAACACATCACCTAGTCTGGTCAGAGGTCCTATTCAGCTAGAGGTTAGCAGTCATGGATTGTTTAAGAGAGCGGACAAATTATTCACAAAATACCCTCGATTTTTGTTGTTGTTGTTGTTGTTGTTTTTAATTTAAAAGCTTTAGGTTCTCTGAATAATATTCTGTAAATTAGAAACCACTCAAGCTGAATACTGAGACTAATGTGACAATGAGTAAATGGCCAGTTCCTGCAAAATGAGTCTGGATTAAAATGAGCCCATTCTACCAATGTGGGAACAATTCACACAAACACACACATGCAATCAATTCTAATACCTTTTGCATTAATTAGTAAATCCAAATGTTACAGTTTTTCTTGTTGACACAACAGGATTTGAAGTCTTTCAAAGCCCTTTGTCCTCTGCACAACCTGAAGCATTTCTCATTCTTTGTTACCGTTTGCAAATTTTTGCACATTTAAGTAAAAGACTCAGCGTAATTGTTTACAGGGTGAAAAACTGTCGGTTGTATAAACCTTTGTGATTGAAATAGATTATGTACTTTTTCTCAGTTTAATGTCTTTACTCTCAAATATGCTGGTATTATGTAATGGTGTATGTACACAGTGTTAGACATCACATTCAGAGCAGTCCTACTGAACAGTCAAAATCTGCCCCAAAGTAAACATATTTACAGAGCATATGTACAACAGAGAGCATGGTCGCAGTGCGGGACCTTGCACGGACTGCTCAGATGAAAATTTTAGGAGGGAAACAGATTGCCCAAAGAAAAGGAAGAGGAGTAAAAGGGTGTGACAGTGAAGAAAGGGGAGGACAACAGCGCATGTGAAGATGCAGAGACATGCAGGTGGCCATCCTCCTGTTAGACTGCATGTGAGCAGTTATTACAGTTTAGTAGTTTTTAATTAGTTTTTATAATTTCGTTTTGACATTCTATTTTAGTTCAGGTTTGTTTCAGTTAGTTTCCACAAGGGGGTTTCAGGTTAGTTTTTACAGGTTGAAAATATTTAGTTTTAGGCTTGATGGATGCTCAATCATCCAGGTAAGTAAATCCCAAAAGGTTGTTTCTGAATAGAATAGAATAGAATAGAATAGAATAGAATAGAATAGAATGTCTTTATTGTCATTGTCACAGGTACAATGAAAGTGGTCTCCGATCGGTGCACCATCCATAAAATTAAAATTAAATAAAAACAATAAAGATAAAAAATTAAAAAAAACTTAAAGTGCTAATAAGAATAATATAGCAGTTTGAACAAACAATTCCCTTACATTCAAACACACATACCTCACTCAGTGCATAAACCATATAAGCTGCATAATGACCATTATTTTGTAGCAACATTAAGACCTGTTATTGCAGTTGTGTAAAAGCTGTGTTAGAGTCTGTCTGTCCTTGCATTGATTGCTCTGTACTGTCTGCCAGGGGGCAACAGTTCAAACAGGAAGTGGCCATAGTGAGTAGTGAGCAGTGTTGGTCAAGTTACTTGAAAAAAGTAATCAGTAACTAATTACTGATTACTTCCTCCAAAAAGTAATCCCGTTACTTTACTGATTACTTATTTTCAAAAGTAATTAATTACTTAGTTACTTAGTTACTTTTTAAAAACACGATTTACAACCTGAATAGGTGATAAAGCGATAGATCTTTCAGCCCAATTCTACTTTTTCTACATAATCCATCATAAAAGATGTAATCAAATGGAAAAGTCCCTTTTTAAAACTTGTTTTATTAGTTTTAATCTTTTAACTTTATGCATCAAGCAAAAATTTAATTATATGCACCATTCTCTGACTGGAAGAAATTTGTTTAATATTTAAACCTATTTCCTGCACATTCCAGCACATAAAATATTTTTTTTGTGTGTGTTTACACTCACTCTTTCAAATAGATGCAAGTAAAACACAGCAGAAAATAAATAAAGTCAAAGACTAGCGGTCCTTTTGCTCTATTTTCACCTGTAAAGCAGGAGGTTTACTCTGGTGCAGGTGTGCCGCAGCGGTCAGTTGAAGAATCCGTGAGTTTCTCTGTGAGTTTCCCATTACGTCGTTGCGCACTCGGTGCTTGCTTGGAAGTTTAGGGGTTTTTTTCGCTGTAAAAAGTTTTCTTCCCACGCACAATGGACACTAATGTTTTTGTCACTTTTTATGGAATAAAACTCAAAGTACAGGGAGTGCAGAATTATTAGGCAAGTTGTATTTTTGAGGAATAATTTTATTATTGAACATCAACCATGTTCTCAATGAACCCAAAAAACTCATTAATATCAAAGCTGAATGTTTTTGGAAGTAGTTTTTAGTTTGTTTTTAGTTTTAGCTATTTTAGGGGGATATCTGTGTGTGCAGGTGACTATTACCGTGCATAATTATTAGGCAACTTAACAAAAAACAAATATATACCCATTTCAATTATTTATTTTTACCAGTGAAACCAATATAACATCTCCACATTCACAAATATACATTTCTGACATTCAAAAACAAAACAAAAACAAATCAGCGACCAATATAGCCACCTTTCTTTGCAAGGACACTCAAAAGCCTGCCATCCATGGATTCTGTCAGTGTTTTGATCTGTTCACCATCAACATTGCGTGCAGCAGCAACCACAGCCTCCCAGACACTGTTCAGAGAGGTGTACTGTTTTCCCTCCTTGTAAATCTCACATTTGATGATGGACCACAGGTTCTCAATGGGGTTCAGATCAGGTGAACAAGGAGGCCATGTCATTAGTTTTTCTTCTTTTATACCCTTTCTTGCCAGCCACGCTGTGGAGTACTTGGACGCGTGTGATGGAGCATTGTCCTGCATGAAAATCATGTTTTTCTTGAAGGATGCAGACTTCTTCCTGTACCACTGCTTGAAGAAGGTGTCTTCCAGAAACTGGCAGTAGGGACTGGGAGTTGAGCTTGACTCCATCCTCAACCCGAAAAGGCCCCACAAGCTCATCTTTGATGATACCAGCCCAAACCAGTACTCCACCTCCACCTTGCTGGCGTCTGAGTCGGACTGGAGCTCTCTGCCCTTTACCAATCCAGCCACGGGCCCATCCATCTGGCCCATCAAGACTCACTCTCATTTCATCAGTCCATAAAACCTTAGAAAAACCAGTCTTGAGATATTTCTTGGCCCAGTCTTGACGTTTCAGCTTGTGTGTCTTGTTCAGTGGTGGTCGTCTTTCAGCCTTTCTTACCTTGGCCATGTCTCTGAGTATTGCACACCTTGTGCTTTTGGGCACTCCAGTGATGTTGCAGCTCTGAAATATGGCCAAACTGGTGGCAAGTGGCATCTTGGCAGCTGCACGCTTGACTTTTCTCAGTTCATGGGCAGTTATTTGGCGCCTTGGTTTTTCCCCACGCTTCTTGTGACCCTGTTGACTATTTTGAATGAAACGCTTGATTGTTCGATGATCACGCTTCAGAAGCTTTGCAATTTTGAGACTGCTGCATCCCTCTGCAAGATATCTCACTATTTTTGACTTTTCTGAGCCTGTCAAGTCCTTCTTTTGACCCATTTTGCCAAAGGAAAGGATGTTGCCTAATAATTATGCACACCTGATATAGGGTGTTGATGTCATTAGACCACACCCCTTCTCATTACAGAGATGCACATCACCTAATATGCTTAATTGGTAGTAGGCTTTCGAGCCTATACAGCTTGGAGTAAAACAACATGCATGAAGAGGATGAAGTGGACAAAATACTCATTTGCCTAATAATTCTGCACTCCCTGTAAGGTCAGTACTTCCACGCTTTAAACGCTGCACGCTCATACTCTCTCCCGCACTCGATATATTATCCATTGTTGCTCTGTACACAGCTGTTTTCACGAACGTCGCACTGGCTTACGTCACTGTCATGAGACATTCTCGCAAAAAAATCACGGTTTTAGTAACGCAGTAACGCAGCATTCCTACCGGAAAGTAACGGTAATCGAATTACCATTTTTGCAATAGTAATCCCTTACTTTACTCGTTACTTGAAAAAAGTAATCTGATTACAGTACTGCCCATCTCTGGTAGTGAGTAGTATCTCTTGTAATGTTCTGGGCTTTTTTTAAGACAGACAGCTGTGTAGGTCTTCCAGCGTGGGGAGAGAGCAGCCAGTGATCCTTTGGGCGGTGTTAATGACCCTCTGGAGTCCTTTTCTCTGAGCCACTGTGCAGCCAGTGTACCAGGTGCATATGCAGTAGGTTGGTATGCTTTCGATGGAGGCTCTGTAGAAGGACACCAGCAGTCTCTGTTTGATGTAATTCCATCTGAGAATTCTCAGGAAGTGCAGTCTGTACTGGGCCTTTTTCAGCAACTCATAGGTGTTCACACTCCTGGAAGGGTTCTCCTCTATATTAACTCCCAAGAAGCGAAAGTCTGCCACCCTCTCCACACAGTTAATGATTAGTGGTGTTCATCTGGATGTAGTGTTTTCAGTGGGAGAAACGTTTCGTCACTCGTGCAAGTTACTTCTTCAGTCAGCTGATTGCAGGTTTCCCCAATCTTATAAACAGTAAATTTGCACAATGAGTGACCAGCCCACTGAATGAACGATGGGCTGTGAGGTCAGTTCCTTGATTATTAATATGCAAATTGTCATGATCATTGATCAACAGCCACTGATCAAAGCCCACTGATCAAAGCCCACTGATCAAAACCCATGAGATCCATTCACAGAGAGTTGGGGAATGGCTCCAGTCACAGCATTGTACAATGGTGAAATATGTACCCTTAGGCCCTCTCCTCGATTCAGAGATGGTCTTTCTCTTTTCACATAAATGGCCTCCTTGAGTCCGCGCTAAAACCAGCATTCCTCCCTGTCCAAGATGTGTACGCTCAGATGATGATCAATCAGCTTTGATCTGATGTTGTTTATCAATGGACATGACAGTTTGCATATTAATAATCAAGGAACTGACCTCATTGTTCATTCATTCGGTGCTAGTTTCAGTTTTTGTGCAAATGTACTGTTTATAAGGCTGGAGAAACCTGCAGTCAGCTGAGACTGAAGAAGTCACTTGGACGAGTGATGAAACGTTTCTCCCTCTGAAAATGTTACTTCCAGATGAACAAAATCAACATTTCAGGATGTTTAGTTTTAGTTTCGTTTGAATTAGTTTCAGTGTTACTTTTAGCTTTTGTAGTTATTATTTTATAAAAGCATGAGGCAGAGGCAAGATATAGCAATAAAATCATACATTTTTGAATACATACATTTATTTTATTTTAGTTAATTTTACAAGTTTTACAAAATAACTTCTGTTAGTTTTTATTTTCATTCTAACTTCCATCAAATATTTTTCACATCTAGTTTTAGTTTCTACTTAACCAACTATAACCTTGCAATGGACAGCTTGAGAGGTGAGGTCTCTGGGACTCTGTGACCGAAACAAGCGGCTGTAGTGTAGCACAGAGTGTGCCGATTATTATTTATTTGCTTTTTAGTCTTAATAGTTTAAATGTTTTTGTTCTGTCCACTTTTTTTTGCACATTTTATTTTGTTTTTTTATGTTTTTTCTTTACTGCATCGCAATATGTTGAGTGGCCATTGCATTGTGTGCCTCCAAAATAAACACTTTGTTCCTCTCATTATATGCAAAGTGCTCCTTTGCTTTACAAAACACAATGTAAAATCATATGCATCTCAAACCATCAGTATTTCCTTTGATACACAGCGCTCAATGTCAGTGTAGGACAAGACTGGAAGGATAGGAGTACACCGTCATTATCGTAGAATATCAGCAATTGTTTTACCACTTTGGTGTCATGTTAAAGTTACTTGCCCTGTTGCTCTATTTGTTGACACAACTTTGGATTCTGAAGCATGAAAATAAGCTTTTAAGCTAGTTATGGCTTTTGTAGTTTAACTAATTTGTGTATCAGCTATAATATTTTCAAACATGTTTCAAGAAATGTGTGAAAGCGATTGAGAAAAACTGCAAACTTGTAAGTGCCACTTGGTGAATATAATATAATATAATAAATACAGGTTTATTTATATTGACCCAAATCACAATTTTATATTGTGAGGTCAAGACCCTGTAATAATACAGAAAATAGAGAAAACACCATCAATCGTACAACTCCTGGCGACAGTGGGAAGGAAAAACTCCCTTTAAAGAGGAAGAAACCTCCAGCAGAACCAGGCTCTGGGAGGGGCGGGGCCATCTGCAGCTGCAAGTTGTTGGTTAGGGGTAGGGGACAACACAAAGACAACATGTGGAAGAGAGCCAGAGATTAATAATAACTAATGAGTAAACGCAGAGTGGTGTGAAAGCACACAGAGAGTTAAAAAAAGGTGAGTGAAGAAAAAACACTCATTGCATCATGGGAACTCCCCAGAGCCTACACCCATGGCAGCATAACTAAGCCAGGATTCATGGCCACTCGATCCAGCTCCAACTATTAACTTTGTGAAAAAACGAATTCTAATCTGTTATTAAATTTGTATTGGTGTTACATACTTTGTAGTAAGTGGCTGAGTTACATTTTTAGAGATTATTTATTTGACATTTAACAGTGGGACCACACCTCAAACCGACCCTTTCCAGCAGCGAATGCATAACTGTCTGCCGCAGCCATTTTTTTCTCGTTTCCATGTTCCACCTGCCCTCCCAAATTCTCTCTTAGTCATGCTTTTCGATAGATATCAAGCCAATCCTCAGTGAGCCTCATCCTCTAGTGTAGATTGTTGTTCTTCACCTAGCCGTCATGTTCATTTTAAATAACCATTGCAATCTCGTAGGTAAGAGTTCACAACCTTGAGGTTGTGAACTCTTACCTACTCCGCCAACCAGCTGATTGTTCTTTCCTACAGTCTGAAAATCGCATCTTTAGTTCCTGCTGTCCTGTTGTGCTGTCACAAACATTTAAACTACTTTGTTAAATTTTCTGTACATTTTGTTGACACATTCGTATGGAGGTTTTGACTCTGCTGTAAAGACGGGCCACATAATTACTGCCACAAATTGTGTTTCACCAGAGCTAAGTGCACTTTACATAATTAAACATTGGTGGGTCGGTACATTATCATTCTTTTGTTTTTATTCAAGTTGCAAATCCCGTCTGTGCCCCATCTCACAGACGTGACGAGAATTGATGCTGCATAGACAACGCAACACAAAAATAGACTTTATAACTGGGCACAATGGAGTGTTTTTTAGATGGGATTGAGGGGGAGTCTAGGGGAGTAGGGTAAGGCTTGTGAATAGTCTTGTACTTTCAGGTAAGAGGATTTTATTCACTTTGTGTTTGTGTCCCCCCCCCCAGTTCCTGAGCACCGAACTGGCTCGAGCTGTAGACGAAAGCAAAAAGACCCCCAATGACCTGATTCACGCTGAGAATGTGAGGGCGGGCCGTGACAAATACAAGACCCTGCGTCAGATTCGTCAGGGCAACACTAAACAACGCATCGATGAGTTTGAGTCCATGTGAGCGGGAGTGCTGTCGGCTGGCTCAGCCTGCAGGAGAGACTAAGTTCGGATGAGCTGGACACACACAGAGATTTTAGAAGTGTAGGGGAAACATTATCACGTTAATCGTAAATTTAGCTTAAGAATGACAGTGTGAACCCGAAAACAAATTATATTATAGACAATGTTGATGATTTCTTTTGTAAGCAAGTCAGTGAGAATGTAGCAGCTGTTCTTCTAGATGCATTTTTAATTTTGCACACACCCACATTCCCACTTCTCATTTATAAACAGGTTTGCTGTTGCCCTTATCAGTCTGATTACATCCTACTGCACTTCCAATATGTCCTATTGAAAACCTTATTAATGTTGATTAATTGAAGCAGTGACATTTAAGGCAAATGTTTTTATTCTAGCAAAATGTGAAATCATCTTTTCTTTATCTTGGAAATAGAAGTAAAAAATAAAATAGAGAGAGACACAACTGATGTGGGTTGGGTGCATTATTTTCCACATGAGCAATATTGGGTGTCTAATGAGTAAATCTGCTGCTGGTTATCAGTTTTAAATGCATGTTTGTGTAATATAATGTGATATAGACGAAGTTAACTTGCCACTGTGGAGCAGGGATGTGGCTGAGGGGGGCTTAAATTCAACTGGCCCTGTCAATGAAAACAAGGGTAGAAATGAACCTTTTTGGTATAAATGCACCTTTGTAAGCATATTTATAAATTAAAAAAAAAAAACAACTTTATTTGATGATTTTGATTTTTATGATATGAGAAATGAAAACAAATTGCTGTAAAAATAAAAATCTTACAACATAATTTTACAGTATTTCAAAAAATACAGTAATATTCTGTAAACAGCAATGCATTCTGGGAGCTTGGATAAAGTCTATAGGCTACTGTAAAATTCCATATTTACAGATGCATTGTGGGATTTAGAATAGTCGTGAGAATTTTCAGCAATGCGTGGAGGGATTTCTAGTGGTGGTAAGTGACTTAGTTAATTCATTTCTCATTTTAATATTTCACTCTTTGTGTTTAGCAGCTTTAAATTCGACATTTCTTAAAGTAATGTTATATCACCGCTCATTGTCTGCTAACAAGGTTAAGGTTAGCTTGATTGTTGCTGATGTAATAATAAGTGAATACAGAGGAGCTGTTGGCACTGATACATAAGTTCAGCTTTCAGCATTAATCATAATTTTGCAAATCAGGAATTTAGTTTATGGTTAAATTAATAAAAGTTGATGTGCTCAGCAAGTAATACCAAACCTTTTTATTATATTTATTTTAACAGCATCTTTAGGTTTTTACATAATTGTCCTGTAAAACAAATACAGCATCATCCTGTAAAAAAAACGTTTACAAAAACTACAGGGCAGACAACCCTGCTGCCAATATTTTTACTCTAAATTTTACAGGGTTTTTCTTACAGTGTTCATTAAGTCTTTCACTCTGCAAAGAGGAACCTAAAACAAGATGAGTGCACAGATTTTTTTTTATTTCGCCAACTCAGTAAGATAAACCATATTTCTGATCAAAACCGGACAAAATTGTCTTGTCTTGTCCTGCAAAGCACAACATTTTTGATAGGATTTTCTCATTTCCCATGTGTCCACCCTGAATGTGAGTGTGCGCCACTCACTCCCTCTTGTGTCACCCCATTTAAAAAAGGGTCTGCCTAACTTCTTCTCCTCCTGCAATCCAAAAAGGAAGCTTTCCACAAACGCCCCAACCCAATCCAGACCTTTTCTATATACTGGGTAAAATTAATTTGCAGTCCCCAGCTCCTGTCGTGTGCTTAGTCATCACAAGCTATCCAAAAATAAATAGTTGAAAGCACTGCGTGACTACCTATCAGAGCCTCCACTGACCACCCCATTCTTTTTAGTTATTTTAATATGGTTTATACACATCAATGATTGTGCAGTCTGGTTTGTTCTTAACCTGATTGTCTGTGTGAATCAGACCGACAAACACAAGCAAGCTTATATAACTCTAAGTAGGAAAACAAACTACTGCACAGAGTGCTTGCAGAGAAACCCGATGCTGAGCCTGAGCTACACGTGAAACGTACTAATACATGCAATGATTAATCGCGGCTATGCTCTTGAGACGCCATTAGATTTGCACGTAAAATAGTGAGAGGCACGCAGCTGGGTTTTAAAATTGCTAAAAGTTAACCTACACTGGGTTCATTAATCACTGTAGAAAGAAGAGTCTGTGCCAAAACCAATTCTCACTATGCTGGTGTTTCTCTTTCTTTCTTTTTGGTTTGGTTTCTTTTTGGTAATTCGTGAGGTGAATTTTAATCCTGCGTTGAAAAAAAAAGAAAGTTACTATAAAAGTGTCGAAAAGCCCCCGTCATTTGTAAATCAGACCGGCGGGACGTCCCTTCCCCTTCGTAACTTAGTCGACGACTGATGTTCATTTCCCATCCGCCTAGACGCACGAGAGTAGTGTCACTGGGTAGGCGTTTTCTAGCCTGGAAAGTGTTGTTTTGTTTGCTCGCCGCGCACCCAGTCCACTCTAACTCCGAGAACCGGAGCCGAAAATGTCCTTTCACTCGGTTTTGGAAGGAACAAACTCTTTAACGATGAATGAAGGGGATCGGTTGGATACTACCATCTATGCGTGTCCGGCTTATGAGCTCAGTAAAGCGGTGTCGGTGTCTTTGGGTTTGGATTCGGTGTCTTCTCCGCCCAATAATATGAACCAGAGCTCCAGCAGCGCCTTCGCAGAATGCGACTCCACTGTGGCGGATACTTCTCGGAGAGTGACAGAGTTGAGAAGGACTGGAAATATGAACTCCGACAGCAGCCTGCTTGTCCTGGGTGACAGCAGCCTTAGAGAGGACGACTTTGGAGAAGTGTGCCAGGGCATACAGCAGGTGAGCTGTATGGATCTGTTCGGATCGGGCGAAATGGACGGTGCGCAAACTGTGACGCGTGGCTCGGTGATATCCAGATACGTCTGCAGGGAGTCAAATGTGTTTATGAACCCCACGCTGGAGCTGCCCGCGACCCCTCAGGTGGCCGAGGTCGTACCCTTAAAACCACCTTCGTCTTACTATGCCAGTTCAGACCTATATAGGGATTTCCCACCGCAAATGTGGTGCGCAAATGAGCGCGCATACATCGACCGATCCCAGCCTCAGCCTCAGCCACAGCCACAGAGGGGAGAATCAGGGGAACATAATTTTTTGTGCAAATACTGTAATTGTGGGCAAGCTCCTCGCGGAAACAGGCAGGAATGCCGCTGTATCTGGTACGGTAGAGGTGAGAAGGGTGGCAAAGGTGGCATGCGAGCGACGGCACAAGGATATGGCCAAATGGAAAGTTACCCAAGTGCGATTCCTCAGGGGCAAAGCACTTTCTCCACTATCAAGAGCGAGCCTTCGGTGTGGATGAATTGCACAGATCGCAGTTTAAGGTAAAGATCAGATTCGAATGATTTGTTTTGTGTGCGTCAGGTCAAAAGCCCATTCATACTGAGTACAGTACATTCAGTATTACCGATCCCTCCCATCTCTCACACGTTTCTTTAATGAGAAACACACAGCATGAGCATCGTGCCAGTAACTGCGCTTCAATCAACCCGCTTTGCAGTCGGGCTTTGGTCATTTTGTCTTCTAAAAGGAGTGCTGTAATGAGTTTAGGCGTAAGTTCGCAGATGTTTAACGGTGCACTGTCTTTCCGGATTTCATGCTTAGTTTCTTGACGTTTCTGTGAGAGCCACAAAGCATAAGCTAATTGGATAAGTGTCAGCACAAATAAATCAAAGGCAGCGAACACGATTATTATATATCGCTATCAGCCATGACTGCTATTGATACTCTGTGGAGTCCTGAAATGTTCAGCAGCACTGAACCCTTTGTCCTCCAACAGCATGGTGTGGTTTTTTTTGTTTTGTTTTGGCTTTCTCTAAATCATGTTATAGCATGCAGCTACAGCAACTTAAAGTTTATCCTATTCTTAAGATTTTCCAGAAATGTCCTTATAAGCCCTGGGACTGCAGCAGTAGGAAAAGTATCAGTGTCCCTATAAAGAAGAGATACAGCACCTGTTGCTGTTTCTGCTTCTAGAAAGAAAGCCTTCTATTTTATTACAAGTTACGGATTCATTAAAAAAAACTTCACTCTGGCATGTGTTAATCACAACTTTTACTTTGGAGCAAACTGACTCCCTTTGCTGACAAATTGTCAACCACATGATGGAAAAAATTTAATTTGATTGGATTTTAGGGAATTGGCATGATAACGCTCAGTGAAGGCAGACCTACTAACCCAAAACCGATAATGTCTGTGTGAGTGCTTTTTAATGTCTGCTGCAATTCTTCATCAGTGTCTTCCCTCAGTTTTTAAACCCTTTTAAAAACTGAGGGAAGACACTAAAACAACACCATTGCGCGTGTGTGTGTGTGTGTGTGTGTGTGTGTGTGTGTGTGCGTGCGCGCACGCCCAGGCATGAGGATTTTTTTCCAGGTGTGTATCTGTCAGAAAGGAGAGTGTGTCAAGTGTGCGGAGATGACGCCTCGGGTTGTCACTATGGAGCAGTCACCTGCGGCAGCTGCAAAGTATTCTTCAAGAGGGCCGCTGCAGGTGGGTGCAACACACACACACACACACAATTACTCACGCACTGATTTTAATTTCTTACACCCACTTGCTCTCTCCTGTAGACAGGGCACAGTGACCCTGACATTATGAGGTCGAGTTATTTGTTATCAGTAAACGCCCACATATCGTTGCTATGAGTGGAAGCCTCGGCATTGTTGAACTCGCACTCCTCATCCCCCAGCACTCTTGTGTGCCTCCAGGTAAGCAGAACCACTTGTGTGCCAGCCGAAACGACTGCACCATCGACAAACTGAGGCGGAAGAACTGCGCGTCGTGTCGCTTAAAGAGATGCTTCATGTCAGGAATGAGCCTTAAAGGTGAGCTACCAGAGATGAGGAAATAATGAGACATAAATAAAGGAAAGTATTTTGCAGTTTTAAAAAAATAGGTCAGCGTGGTCAGATTCCTTACATTTATTAGATTAGAAGCCCTCCAGCTGAATTCTAACAGAATCATCTCTCCAGGTCGCAGGCTGAAGGGAACCGGGCAGGCGAGTAATGGAGAAGAGGAGCAACAGCCAGCTAGCTGGGGACACAGAGAAAAAGAAGAGAGGGCAGCGAAGAAAGATGCAGTCTTGGAGTCCAGAAATGCAGCTGTCAGGGCTCAAGGTGGTAAGGATTAGTTGCACAGAGCTCAAATGTCACGTTTATTCAACGCTAAATTTACTTTTGCCAGAAAAGACTCGATCTTGCCACACTTTCTGCTTCATGTTGTTTTTACATATCTACATATCTCGAGCAGCTTCCCAGGCCCTGGTTGCGGCCATCCCCCCACCCCTGCACTCCTGCCTGTCACTGCTCAGCATCCTACAGGCTATTGAGCCAGCACTGGTCAATGCCGGGCATGATCCTGCCCAGCCAGACAGCCCCGTGTCCTTGCTCACCAGCCTGAACGAGCTGGGAGAACGGCAGCTGGTAACCGTGGTCCACTGGGCCAAGGCAATACCAGGTAAACTAATCTGAGCCAAGGTAATTAATTCCAAGTAGCTCTTCCAGAGAATCCGGTAGGGAGCACATTTCCATGGCTGCTTCCGTTTTGGTTTCTAGTCAAACATACCACTTGCATTCCTTGTTAAGCAAAACCCTGAAAGATCAGACTTGTAAACAACTTTGACTAAGAGAGTGGATGGTAAATGGGCAGTTTGAGAAGAAATAAGCGTAATTCAATCAAAAATGACATTAGAATTCCCTGCGGTTTGGATGAGCAGTACCACTGTTAGGAAATGTATTTAATCTGCCAGCACTGAGCAAGGCCTCAGTATCTAGGTCAAAAGATGAGATACCTTTCCAGAAGTTTGCGCTGGTTTAGTGTCCATGCAAAACAAACAAAGTTGTTCAAATATTAGCCACTAGAGGGGGATGTTTCCCATTTAAGCAAAAAAGAAAAAGTAGAGGAAGGCTGAGAATGGCCATCATTGTATCCATGTTTGCCTCAACAGTTATTTAATTAAGCCAAATCAGCTGATTTTTTTTTAAAAATAATATAACTGTGAATGCTTAACCCTGAGGAGAGCTTGATAACAGCGACTTTTGTTAACAGGGTTTCGGGACCTGCATGTGGATGACCAGATGTCACTGATTCAGCTGTCATGGATGGGGGTGATGGTGTTTGCCTTAGGCTGGAGATCCTACACGCTGACTAACAGCTCTATGCTCTACTTTGCTCCAGACCTGGTTTTCAATGAGTGAGTTTCAGCAAACATTCAATCTAACATCAAACAACGAATTCACAAAAAAGGAGACACAAAATTTTATCAAACTAAGAAACGAGAATTTATCACTGTGGCATGGGGTTTGCTGGGATGCCATGAGACTTCACTTGTCATCGTGAAATGCGATGAAAGGCACGGTGCGACACTTTTCTGGTGTTTTTCAGCAGGAGGAAAACAAACAGCGAATGTCTCTCCGGGCACACCAGCAAACCCGTCACTTTGCATTTGATAAATGCGGCTGGCGGAGGAAATCGCCTCAAATGCTTTGCGCTTTTTCATCATCGCATAACCATTCATCAGTGTCCAAGAACTTCCACTCTGACAAGTTTTAATTTACACTCCAACCTCACCCCCTCGGCCCCTTATCAAAATGTTTCTGACACCTCAACTCCAGCCTTTGTCTTTTTCTTTCTACTCCCAAAAGACACCCAGACAACAGAGTTTGTGTCACAAAAATCACTGCACATGAGTCCCCCCCCCAGGCTGTTATCAGTAAATTGTTGTGTCAAGAAGAAAGAAGGTATGACGATGTTCGCCAACTCTCGTGGCAGCTCTGAATTGGTCAGTGTTTTGCGTGACGTTAGCACTCATTCTGTCTATGTTACACCCATGTCACTCTATTAGGCTGCTTCTGACCTGCATAGTAATGGATACGCATGCCCTTGTTGCTGACCCTCATTTTTCAGTGCCTCACTGTCGTTCTCTATTTTCCATTATCCATCTAACTCATTTTTTCTCACCTCTGGTGCCTTTTTTCTCTCCTTTTTTCCCCTTCATGTCCCCAATAACTACTCCTTTCTACATTTCTCACTACGTGACCCTCCTCCCGCGTCACGCTTTTTTTCCCCTTTTTTCTTTTTTATCCCTCCTCACAGCCAGCGGATGCAAGTGTCCAGCATGTATGAACACTGTGTGAGGATGAAGCTACTATCCCAAAGGCTGTGCATGCTCAAGGTTACCCAGGAGGAGTTCCTCTGCATGAAGGCCCTGGTCCTCCTCAGCATCAGTGAGTCACCCGGGACCATGAGTAATGACGCGAATGTCAACTCAACATGTGAAATACAACTGCAATAGAGTACAGCCATACTTTAGAGAATTGATGGGATGGATAAAGTCTGTGAGAGTTACTGTTGTGTTCTGGCTTTGTGGTCACAGTGCCAGTGCAGGGCCTGAAGAGCCAGAGTTGTTTTGACAAACTGCGGACCTCCTACATCAAGGAGCTAGACCGTTTGGCCAGCCACCACGGAGAGACCACCCGCACGCAGAGACTGTTTCAGCTCACGCAGCTGCTGGACTACCTCCAGTCGGTAATACACACAACCGCATTCCAAAAAATGCACCATGCTGTGACACTGGACATGGATGCACATGTCATTTTTTTAGAGTGAGCGCAAAATAATGCTCCTTCCTCTCGCACAAAATGACAGACACAACACTATACAGGCTTGCAATACAACTGTAAACTTATTATGAACACACAAGCAAGATTTTTATTGTTTTAAAATTTCACGGCTGGATTAATTCAACCGAGTCTGTCAGACATTGCATTTAATAACTAAGCCCTTGTTTTCTCCACAGGTTTAAGCCTGTTATTTTTTTTATATTCTCTTTTAGCTACTGTGTAGCTGTGTTTCGGATTATATGATAACCTGGATTTGAGATTTGCTTCCTTGAAACGCCTAATCCATAACAGCCTACCATGATAATTAACAATTATAAAAGAATAGTGGTGCCAGATGCTGCTGTATTAAAGCCAATAAGATGATTTCCATTTGTAGATGATTTATATGGACTGAAGAATAACCCAGACACAGTAAATGAACTGCTAATTACAGTCATGTGAAAAATAAAGTTTAAAGAGGCCTTTACTGCTTTGTGAGTAGCTCTATGAAAGTGTTCATGTGTGTTAACACAATGCCACAGTCTTCCCAGGAGTGGACGTCCCAGCAAATTTTCAAACCTCAGTGAGAATGTTAAATGTTAAAGTTCATGGCAGCACAATTAGAGAAAGACTGAAAAGGTATAGCTTGTTTGGAAGGGGTGCCAGGAGAAAGTCTTCTCTCTAAAAAGAACATGGTAGGATAACTGAATTCAAAAAGGTGCAACTGAATATTTTGCTTCTGGAGATTTTGGGAAACAATGTTTTCAACGTCAAAAAAATTCAACTGGAGATGTTTGGTCATAATGCATAGACTCATTTGGGCTTGTTTTGCAGCCGGAGGACCTGGACACATTGCAGTGATTGAGTTCAACATGAACTCTTCAGTATACCAAAGGTTTCTAGAGTCAAGCACCGCAACAAATCTGCAACAGAATGGCTCACAAAGAAAATAATCAAGGAGTTGCAAAGGCCCAGCCAAAGTATAGACCTTGACCTGACAGAGATGGTGTGGCAGGACCTAAGCAAGCTGTGCTTAAAGAATTGCCTGCAAACCTCAAAGAACTGAAGCAATGCTGCAAAGAACACAGGGCCAAAATTCCTCCAGAATTATGTGAGAGGCTGATAAAGGTCATACAGAAAATTATTATTTTGAGTTATTGCTGCTTAATGTGGTTTTACAAGCTACCAAATTATGGGCTGTTTTCACATGACTGAATACAGAGGTGGCAAAAGTACAGACTTTCTTTACTTAAGTAGAAGCACAGATACATTTGTTAAAAAAACAGTAAAAGAAACAACTTCACTCAAGTAAACGTGAAAAAGCATTTTTGGACAAAGGCAACTGAACTTTGCACTATAATAATATAATAAAATAATGTTAGTACATGAGAATACCAATGCTATTGAATCTAGAGTCTAACTTTAAGAAATCCACTCAGTTTTAATCTGTTGTGCAGTGAAAGGGAATTAAAAATAATAATAACTTTTTTGTTGCAAACATTGTAGAGGGTTACTTTGCCTCCATATCTAAACAGTGAAATGAGAACAGTCAGGGGTTAAAGTGGGATTCCGCAGATCTGACCTTTGTAGATTTACACAACTGAATTCAACAAGATGTAAACAGTTTCACAAGCTATCTTCACTGATGAGTATCCCCTACACTGACACTATACTGTTTATACTTTCTACTACACAGTATACATTTGGTATAAAGTTGGAATTGAGTCAATGAATCTAAACATCATCATCTTAACTTCAAATTCATCTCTGTTACACTTGATGTAACCTAACACCGACCATGAGCACCACAGCCACGGTGCAAAAGTCCAACACAAAGCTTTATTCTGGTCGAAACTACCTAATATTTTCATGCAACACAAAATGAGTTTAGCTTAGTTTGTGTTGCAGGACATTTCACAACATGAAAACACATAATTTATCAAAACATATCATATGCAAATCCAATATGTGATTAAAACGAAGCTTTAAATTTGCAGTTTATCAAGTATTACTGAGCAGTCCTTACCTTCAAACCTCTCTTCTTCCTGTCCTGTCTTTCTTATCTTAGCCGATAGAAACGTTGAATTTGAAATTACCACCTTTTAACCACCAGAAAACCAACCAACTTCCTTCCTGCTTTGTCCTCCTCTGCAGCGCTAGCTAGATGCTGTACCGCGTACCGTGAACCTGCACTTCTATCGGTCCACTTTAACCCCGAGTATAAACGCTATAAATGATCATTTTAAAACAAAAGTAACGAGCCTGTTTTGAAAATGTAAGGAGTAGAAAGTTCAGATATTTGTTTAAAAATCTAGTGAGTAAAAGTAAAAAGTTGCTAGAAAAAGTATTAAGTATAAAAAGTATTTGTACTTCCTTACTTCCAACTTCTGACTGAATTTGACTGCATCTGACCGCTTTTTCTACTCTCACTCAAAACACTTTTCACTACAAGCCACATGTACCTATTCACACACAAAACACTTTAATCTGTGGCCATAATTTTGACTTGATGTCATAAGAGTAGTGTTAAACCTCGAAACAAATGCATAAGCAATAAAAAAGCAGGTTCATAAAATTTGCCTTCATATGCGCGACCATGCAGAAGGTTGATTAACGAGTTTCATTGTTATTTCTGTCAAACATTTGTGCACATTAATACCCAATACCAGCAAAATCAGCTGAACACCTGAAAAGAAATTTAAAAAGCGCTTTTTATTATATTTTAACAAAATATAGAAAGGTCAAGTTGTGCTGTGACCTTCAGTAAAAAAAGAAAATGGAAAGATTATGAACCAAAAAAAAAGGCATAAAAGTCCAAGTCCAGGCATTTGAGGTAGATTTGAATGAGTAATAAAAGGTCTTTAATTTAGTTTAAATTCACCCTAAATAAGACACACGCTGATAGCCATCAGTGTATTTAATGTTGCTAGATTCATATTCTGTTTATTTTGTTAATAATATTTTTTCCCTTTTACCTCTAAGCCGTAAAAGACTGACGTGGTATTGTAGGTACGCAGGTGTATCTACTTAAAAACACATGTAGTTTTCCTGTTACGACTTCTCGATGTGCATTTTTTGCATTTTTATTTTCTTTTTATTTGGTGAACTTTCTTTTGTTGTTGTAATACACACTACTCACTCATCTCATCCTTACTGAGGTTTAGGAGGGGAAAGTGTGTTGATGTAGATGTGCAACCACTAGGGGGTGTAAATGCACTACTTTTAACCCTTTTTAGGATTTTTTTTTTCTTTTTGTACTTTTATCTCAATGATGAGAACAATTAGCTGTCAAAGGAAAAAAAAAACCTTACATCATTATATGAGTATGACCAGAAGAGTTAAAGCGCTATGTGGAGAGGAGCCACAACAATTTGAGCCTCCTGTCTTTCACTGTGGATTTACCTTTAAATGCTCGGCTTTGTGGCTTTTGAGCTGGAGGGCAGCCAGAGATTGTCTGGAAGGGCCCTTTAGGAAGAAGATCAGAGTTGATGAGGACTCCTTCAGCTTTGCCCTGTCTGTGGAGCTTAGTGTCACAATAAGTGTTATCTCCTAAAACCGCCTCTTAAGCTGTGCCATGAAAGTCTCGTTTGTTTTTGTTCATTCGTATTATTATTTGGGCATTTTTAGTCTTTATTATACAGGGACAATAGACAGCATCTACATGTTTTCCACATTACATATTTATTTATCTCTTTGTTTCTAATAACCCCACCACATGTATGTATCATGTTTTTGTCTCTTGACTTAGGTTGTGAGGAAATTACACCAGTTCACCTACGATCTGTTCATCCAAGCTCAGTCCATGCAAATGCACGTCAGCTTCCCAGAGATGATCTCGGAGATTGTGAGCGTCCACGTGCCCAAAATCCTCTCTGGGATGGTCAAGCCCATCCTTTTCCACAACGCGGCCTAGTGAGTGAGAGTCTCCAAGACTGTCTTTTAATCAGCCACACCGACCGGAAAGAGTTCTCAATGATTTTTACGCTTCTGTCCTGAGAGTAGGGTGCAGTCAAGGTGTAAGCAGATGCTAACAGAAGGGCAGACAGCACATTCTTCCAGTCTAATGTAGTTTGATTTCATCTTCTCACTTCTTCTTCTTATTGCCTGTTTGAATGTATCCCGCACATACACAAATGCTTTTTTGGGGCTGATTAAAATACTTGCATGCATTTCTGTCCACATACTAATGGTGAACCTCATGGCATGTGAACTTCTTCGGCTCTTCATGTGGATAATCACAAACTCTTCTGGGGCTTGCCGTGCAGGGGGCCAAGTTTGAAGGCAGCACATCCCGGTAGCTTGTCTGTGTGCATTAGCATGACATTTTGAACTAGCTTTTTTTCACAATGAATGTTACTGTGTGCACCTGAGATGAAAAAAAGGAAAAAAACAAATAAATCAGTGACTGACAGTTAATAAGCGGTTGTGACGTTCATGCTTGGAATCAAAGCTATCTGGCCCGGAGGCATATAAAAACATTTTTTTTGACAGCTGTCATCATCTATTAAAAAAAATATCGGACTATTACTAGATTTCTGTTTTGTCAAAATGAAAGCACTTTCAAGGTGCGACTGCAGCGTCACCAATTTCAAATGTATATTTATCCATTTTTGATGCCAAAAAGGTCACAGCAGTCACAGTGAAGGACGTAATTGGACAAAATGACTCCATTAGTCGAGAAACACCACGGGTGACTTTATTTTATTTTATTTTTATCAGGAAAAAAAAGGTTTTTCAGTGCCAAATATTATTAAAGTAAAGTTTTCCCACAGTGGACGTTTCATACTGTTGTAACTTTTCTACAGTTTCCTAAAGTGTTCTTTGCAAATGCTTTGTTGTGTATTACCATGTAATCCTCGTAGCTTATGACAGTTTTTGCTAAAGGTCCAGCCAAGAACCCGCTCTATTGTTGCAACATTTACAGCTTGACATGTAATAAAACAAAATAAAGCCAAAGTCTGAGTGAATACCTGCTGGGTTTTTCTTTTTTGCTAATCTCATTGTCTTGATGATTATACAGGTGAATATTCCAGTTTTCCCCCTCCGCCTCATTCAATTCAAGCCCGCGAGGAGTTTAACTGGCTGAGCAGGGCGAACGAAACATCAGGCAGACATTTCTACTACTGCATTACCCACAGTCGGGATTATCACACATTCTCCATCCAGTCAAGTAATACATTACAGCAGAACACGGCACAGAGCTGGATATTTAATAGCAGGCCTGGAGGATTTCTTTCATCAGTTGAGCCTGTCTGCCAATCAGTAACTCCAGCCTTTCGCTACCATCTAGTGGCGGCTGCGATAACCTGCACCAGTGAAATGAAACTTGGAAGTTGTGTAGTAGCACAACATCTGTTGGATCCATTGACATTTGCTTCGTAATGTAATTGGACACGGGTTCACTCAATGTTTGAGTGAGGTTACCATTAAATAGACCGAGGCACGAGAGTGGACTTGAGTGCATTAAAGGGTAACAGCAAGTAAAGGCTACATGAAAAGCATGATTCAGGATTGAAAAACTTAATATAAATGTTGAGTGTAGGACCTTCACATTTAACCAGACTGTGATGTTGAAATCACTGATTTAAAAAATGTTTTTCTTTCCTTTTCCAGAGAAAGACTCCGGTATGAGACACTATAAACAGT
This sequence comes from Simochromis diagramma, assembly GCF_900408965.1. Classification (NCBI taxonomy): domain Eukaryota; kingdom Metazoa; phylum Chordata; class Actinopteri; order Cichliformes; family Cichlidae; genus Simochromis; species Simochromis diagramma. Next base: position 4,376,616 of record NW_024387477.1, read on the forward strand.
ATATATAAAGCATTTACATAACGTCTGTAAGTCTAGATAAACAATGAGATTACTTTAAGAGCTGGCTCATTTTAGTTACGTGGTACATTTGAAAGCCTCATCCATAAAAACGAGCTGTCTGGGTAACCTCTGCCGCCATTTTTAGTCCCATTTCCTGAACCACCTCTTTCAGCAAGTATTTGTCCCTCTCATAAATGAATCGGAGCTGAACGAAGTTGGGATTGAAAGACACGCTGAAATATCACTTATTTCTAAATACGTCCCTTGCTCGGCGTGCCCCTGTGGCTTCCCTTGAAGGGAATTGCATCTGGTAGGTTTGCAATGATCAAAAATGTATGCGCTGAAGTCGACATTTGAACTTAGTTTGGATTCCATTTGATTTTTTGTGTTTCTCCGAGTCTGTTCCGCATCAATATTACATGTCTGCTCTGCGAGAGGAGGGGATTTTTTTTCCTTTCGGGTAAGGACGACCACAGAAAGCGCAGTGACTCTGACCACAAACAACAAAAGTTAAAACTATTTCCTTATGTGTAGAAGAAGGAAAGATTAACACGAGGAAAGACAAAAAGGGCGCCCAATTAAAAGAGAAAGGGCGCGCCGAGCTTGACCCCAAAGTAACTGAACACCCACAATACCAGAGTGGTGGGGAAACGCGCTTTGCGCTTGGTACAATACTTTCTTTGCCAGAGCTTATATAAAACTCAAGCGATAATGTCTTTAACACCAGGTTGCCGCAACTCAACTGCTACGGTGACCGGAAACCAATTAGATTGTGGAGGTGGTAAGATGACACCCCTGAATGGGGTGTTTCAGTGGCCTATCTAATGGAGGGTGATTCCTACCCAAGCACCAGTCCATTAACAACCAATTAACTTCCTATTAATATTTTACCAGACAGGGCCTCTCATCCTGACATGTTTTTAAGGAGCTTTTCCCAGGAGTGTTTGAACATGAGCAGCTTTTAGCGCAGCATAAAGAGGCCTGTGTAATGGGCTGGAGGAGGAGGAGTGGCAACCTGATAGCACTGAGAGCAGAGGAGGGGAGAGAGGAGAGGAGACAGACTTCTGCAGCTGGTCTGCCCCGAGCCGAGCCAAGCCTGAGCAGGGCCAAACGTACAGAGAGGGTGTAGAGGGGGGTTGCAGTGATAGGAAATCCACGAATTTTGAGACTGTGACACCACATCAGACATGATGAGTAATGATCTTGAGCGTAAGCGTGTTTTATCGGTTAAAGATGTCAGCGATGAGCGTTTTTGCTGTTTGGTCAAAAAAGAAGAGAAGGGGAAAAAAAAGGCTGAGTAGCAGTTTTGCTTCCAGGACCATAAGTGCTTCTCACCATCACGGGGTTCATCGTAAAATAAGTCTTAAAGAGCAACATTCCTGCTACCGATCAGCCCTAAACTTGCTTTATGCTGCGTAACGCTGGTTTTTGTGGACATTTCAAACTAGTTCAGGGAAACTCCCTGCCTTCAGAGAAGAGGAAAGCGAGAGAGAGAGAGAGAAAGGCCATTATGACTATAGCCTGCAGCTACTCCCAACGGATAAGGCATTTGTCTTCACTTGAAAGTATGATTTATTTTTCCAGCAGTCAGAAGGGTTATGTTTGTCACCGCGCACTGAAAGGACTTTTGGAAATAGCAGCAGAAATGGGGAAAAAAGAATGTCTGCTGGTTTTCTAATGTAGTCTTGATGTTTTCTCAAATGCTTCTCCCTTCTATGGTTACATCGCCTGCGATCGCTTTCAGTCTTCATTAACTTTAGTTAATCATACTGAACCTCGCGTCTAATTTATCAGCGGGAGCGTTTAGTGTGTGTGAGCTGATGATTAAGAGAAAGAGGGGTATGTGGGAAGGTGGCGGAGGGGGGCTGCAGGGGGGAGGAGGCGACGTGGTTGTATCAGGTTCCTCCACTGGGTGTAGATGTGGTCTTAGATTTCTCTCCGGGCTGCTGATTAGCCGTGCGTACGTGTTTGCGTGCGCGCGTGCTCAAATGTGAGCGCGCGAGCCGGGAGTTGCACCGGAGGAGGAGACGAGAGGAACTTCGGCTTTAATTTCCCCCAGCTCCAGATATTACACCCCCGCGCACTCCTGTTTTTATTGGAACGGAGACCAAAAAACACCAAGTGTTTATGATGCATTAAAACATGGCGGGGAACTTGAGTGTGGAATTGTAAATCTATACGTTTGGCCCCGTCTCTCCAAAGCGAGCTTAATTCTTTTATCGAGGATTTTGGCGTGTTTTACAAAGACTGATGATTGTAGTGCTCCGTGAAATCATGTTTATCATCTTAATGTGGAGGACAGAGGTGAGAGAAGCAAATGGAGGCAGAACTTTGGAAATAAAATGGGTTGTGGTTGAAGCACAGAAGGAGAGAATTATTCTGCATTCCCCTAATGGACATTTGAACAAACAGATAGGTGAGGAGACCACATTACATTCTATTAAGACCACTTTTGTTGTCAGTGAACTGTTAATGATGTACAAAGGGAGTTTTGCACCTCTCTCCAGGACACTGCAAGCTTTGTGTTTCTCATTATTCTCAGGAAAACGCCAACAGCTTTTATACCTGGAGACACATTAGCTGGCTCTAATTAGAGCAAATATTCTTCTGGTATAACAGCGGTATTGCCTCACCAATCCGGCAGCGATTAGCTTTGTGTTTTTCTGCAGGGCTGCTTATTCATTCCCGGCCCCTCTCCATCTCTCATTCTGATGTTTTTTTCTGTCTTGATCATTGCTTTCGCCTCTTCCTCACTCTTTCCCTCTCCGCACTCAATTTACGTCTCGTCTCTCTCCGCCGCTCTCTCTATCTCTCCCTCCCTCCATCCTCACAGCAGGCATGGAGCACCGCTAGCTGTGACAGAATCACACTGCCTGCCCATGCTCCACACACCTCCCAAGTTCATTATATCTGTACACACAGGCCATCTCTTGTAGGCCCTCATACCGCCTATGTCCCAGCCAAATGCAATGTGACAGCGCCGCCAAAGCCCTCATTTAGGGCCATCACAGGACAGATTTCCCCTTCCAAGGCTCCCGTCTGCAGCCTGATAGATGGTACCCCTGCTTTTTTCTTGCGCGTGCATGCTCCAGTGTTGTTATTTTGTGGGCGTGCACACAGTTGTGTGTGCTTTTACATCCCCACATTCATCTACGTCTGCACCTGTGTTAGTCTTTGTGTTTGCAGCAAGCCTGACTTAGAACAGCAACGTTTCCCCTGTCAGTAGTAATCGCTGAAACAATGTGTTATGATATTACCGGGCTTTGCTTCTACTTACTCACACGCAGTGTTTTTATATCTAATGCACTCTGCATACGTTGTTCTGATTTCGCGCTTAACTTTCAGAGCGCTGCTCAGTTTTAAGTGCACGCTTCGTGCGAGACCCTCCATTCCTGTGGCGTGCTTATTGGCGCACCCTTGGGGCGGGCACATATCTAGTTCGGGGGGGGAATGCTGCAGCACACTTTAGTTGGCGTGCACACTTTCTGGTATCTTGTCTTTTCTTCCCTCTGAATTTTAGACTAAGAGTGGCCGCCCCGGGCATCAGTTCTGTGTCATACTGGGAAGGTCAAAAACAGACACACACACACACACTCATAGATTTCGAATATCTCCATCAGCCCTCAGAGGATCAGATTGTTTTACGGGAAATCATGTCACGGGTCAAATGATTGAATTATTAATGGAAGTGTGGTGCAATAACAATCGGCCCTTGTCTATTATGATTCCAACGTGATATTCACAGGCCCCCTCTCAGCCTGACTTACTATGTTACAATCCAAATCCAATAATGCCGACTCGGCAGAAGAATGTTTCCCCTCCTCCTCCTGCTATTGTTTCATCAGTCGAAGAGCGTCTTTAGTCTGTTGAATCCACAGGCACGAGTATTTCCAAGTCTCTCAAACCATATCGACTGCCGTGCCATGTTTCCAAGGTTAAAGCAATACATTTTCATCAAAGGAGTCATGGTAAAGTAATCCGTGACGTAGGACTCTTTCACAACACGCTGCTCTATGAAAAGTGTATGTTTTTGTGCATACACTGGATCTAATACAGTATGAGGGTGCGTAATCTAGCATTCCTTCAAAAAACTCTAATCTTTGTTCCTTTTTGCGGTGCCAAATATGGATTTTGTTTCTGAGCATAGCTGGAAATCAACCAAGCAAATCTAAGGCCTATTCATGATTCACATTATGGAAATGAAGGCAGACAATTCGCTATTCCCGCATTTGCATATGTAAAGATCCACACTCTGAGAGGTACAAGTATTTTAACCTAATTTGAAGCACAAGAGATTCAATTGGAAGCAATATGTTGGTTTTATGATGTTTTGAGAGGGGCTCAGTGCAAGTAGAAGCACTTCTTATCATTTTCCCCTGGGCCTGCTTCTCACACAGAGCCGGTATGGAAATGCATGTTCATGTAGGGAAAAGGGGAGGGGGGGATGGTGATGGATTCTTGACCTCGACTCAGGAGGATTTCTCGGGTCTGTTTTGAGAATGACCGTAAAGCAACACGGGGGAAAGAGACGTTAGGTCAACCATTTCGCATTTATTATCTGCTGGTGCCAGAAAACACAACTCTTTTAGACATCCTAAACATAGCACACTGGACACATGGGCTGACAACTTCACTTAGGCAAAGGAAATCAAGCAGGCTTGTTAATGCAGCTGTTGAAAACAGTCCCATTAGGAGCAGTCACTCCTATGCTTTGTTTTTTAATAATTTGTTCTTGCCTTTTCATCGTCTCTCCCTATTGGGTATGGCTGTGGGTTTTGGTTTTTTTTTTTAATTTTTAAAAAAGAGAGAAATGAAACATGTTCCCAAACATTTAATGAAGACATCTCTCTTCCTCTTATGGCTTGAAAAAGGATATCACAGAGAATAATAGAAGAAAAGAAAAAGAAAAGTTGTAATAGGTTTCTTGGTTTCATGTTCCCCAACAAAGGCGCAGGCATGTCTAGCTTAATCAAGCTCGTTTGTGTCATTATGCATTCTCATTACAGCTTAACAGAAGTTTCCCATCTGGAGAAGCAATGTCGCTGTTTACAGTCCTCTCTTCCTCCCTTTTCCTCCCATTTCAAACCCCATAGACATTCTCCGAGGCCTAAATGAGCTTGAAGACAAAAAGAGCACTGTGTAGCGTTACACGGTTCTGTGTAGAAATGAGCCTTTTCCCTCATTATGCTCCTCATTTTATGGGAATAGAAAACAAAAGAAGACATATGTAATTACAGCATGAGCAAAGCATAAACATGCCACATACAATGAGGCTACGCTCTCGGCAGCAGGCTAATTGTAACTTTGCCCTTCTCCTTCAGTGCCTGAGTTATGCGATCGCTCACTTCGAGACCCAGAAAACACGCATATGTGCTCCTAAACATGCACGTACGCACCCATGCTGTGCGTGTGCGCCCGACCGAGCTTCACTTTCAGTTTCTCAAAAACGGGGACAATTCCCAAGGTTGTTTATGGTCTTTATTGCTTTATAGAGAGAGGCACGTGGCTTTAATGAGGGTAAGTGACACTGCAGCTATTTTGTCAAGCACGTGATAGTCATATAGTTATATCTTCTGCACTTTGCTCAAATAAAATTTTGTTGTTTTTTTTAAAAAGATTCTGAAGCAAGCAGCATTTTTTTTTAAATGCAAACAGCGTTTGAGATTGCGACAGGCCATGTGTTAAAACTACTGTAAAGAACTTGCCAGTCACAGCCTTAAAGTCTCCTCAGGCAGTTAAAACCACAACACTACAACCATGAATGGCATCCCAGCCTTGGTCCACACACACATCATTCCACACATTACTCCCTTCAGCTCCCCTTTTGATGTGTCAGAGAGAGAACTAGCCACTGTTCCACTGTTTTTTTATTGCTCACACAGCAATGTGCGTGTACATATATGACTCTGTGTGTGTGTGTGTGTGAGAGAGAGAGAGAGAGAGCAGCAAAGTGTTTGCTCTTCAAAGGCAGCAAAGGGGTGTGCTACTTAAGGCCTATTAAACCTGGAGCTCTGTTCATTGTGGCTGGGAGAGAGAGCACTGCATGCTGAGGCAGACAAAACGGCAAAGGCGTACCTTTGAACTGGAATCATGTGGGAGCTCACATTTTCACAAGTGCTGCAGAACAGAAAACAATGTTTTGGAGAGTCCCCTGATATATATATATATATGTGTGTGTGTGTGTGTTTTTGTGCTAAGGACCAGCTAACAGAGAATCTGTTATGGCTTTGCCCCTGACGGTGTGATATTACAAGCTCGCAGTACATAATCCAACATACTGCAACTTATTAAAATATGACCATAGCAGCTCCCTGAGGCTACATAAACCGTCTCTCTCCCTCTCTCTCTCTCACGCACACACACACACACACACACACACACACACACACACACACACACACACACACACACACATTGGTATACATTCCTGTGGCACACATGGGAACGCACTGTCCATACTTCTGTCTCACTCTCTTTCTCTAATAGCACATTCTGTAGACCCAAGCTGCACTGTGGCTCAGCGGCTGTTAGCACTGTTACCTCACAGCACGTCACTCCTGGGTTTGAACCTAGCGCTGGTGCGGATTCATCTGGGGGCTCCATTTCCGCCATAATTAAGCCAAGATCAATATTTTCTCTGTATTTGCTTAACTAAGTCTCTGGCTTACAGCTGGAGTTTTGGCACTTCGTTGTGGTTGCCTGTTGCTCCTTAAACTCTTTTTTGAATAATCTTTATTTTGTTATAAATAATTTACAGAAAAGAGGCACAAAAAGTACAAATATGACGGTGGGAGTTATATAAACAATCATTTAACAGCATGCAAACTATTGTTCTTGGGAACACTTGTCAAATGTCAAATAGTATAAAGCTGTCCTGTAAAGTGATGCTAATACATTTTTCATACAAAAACATCATCATTTCAGTTCAGAAAATCCTTACATCACTCTGCATTTCATCATTAGTTATTATTAATCTCTGTCTTCCACAGTGTGTCTCTTGTCTGCCCCTCCTTGAGTCTGGTTCTATTGGAGGCTTCTTCCTGTTAAAAGGGAGTTTTTCCTTCCCGCTGTCACCAAGTGCTTGCTCAAAGAGGTCATTTGAATGTTGTTTTCTTTTTATTATTGTAGGGTCTTTACCTTATAATATAAAGGGCTTTGAGGTGACTTGTTGTGATTTTTGGCTCTATATAAATAAAACTGAATTGAATTGTGTGGGAGCAGTTGCAGAAGAGAGGCATCACTGCTCACAGTTAGGATGGGTTAAATACATAGAATCAATTTCCCCTAGGGGGATTAATAAGGGGAAAAAATCCAGGCATGAGCACACACTTTTATTTAAAACTGCATTTGAGTTCACATCCCGCCATGGGAAGATAAATGTCGCCAACAAATCAATACTCTGATGGAGTTTCGTACTTTCATTACACACCTCTTGCTGCAGCTAATTGTCCCACAAGGTGAAGAAAGGCATGCCTCAGGAAGAGCATACCAGTGTATATGTTACTCAATATCACTGGATACAGCTGATAAGCATATCAGACACAGCTCTCTCTGTCAGGAAGCAGGAAGGAAGTGAGTCAGACGCACCGAGTCTGATCTGTACCACAGACTGCAGTTTATGTATAGGGAATCTAAAAAACAGAGTGAAAGAATTATCATAACCTGCAGGGGGGTTTGTGCAAAGCAAAGTTTGGCTGGATTGATTTCCAAAACTCATTCCAAATAACAAGAAGCAAGTTGAGTGCAAGGGCTACAGTAATGATAGATATGCCCGTATTGGATTCTTTTATAGAGTGGGAGTGGAGCACTATTGTTAGATCATAATTCAGACAACCTGCTTCTTTCAACTATGGTGGATGAGTCTCCCAGGAGGGTACTGTTGTAGTCATCTGCATTATGTGTGTGCTTGCATGCTCACACATAATGCATCCACATCCACCTAGACACGCACATGCACACACACATTCTGTGGGCTCATACAATTTTGGTGTTCGTGCAGTCCCCAGGGCGCTGAGCAGGACAGGAGATTTATGTTCTCTGTCGTCCAGACACGGTTCTCCCGGCTAGCTCCCCACTCATTAGAGCTCCTACATGGTCATACGTGTTACTCTAACAAGCTGAATAAAGCCTACCTCCAAAGCCTGATGGATTCGATGGGTGGAGTGAGTTCTCCTCATTGCAAGAACCCCGAAGGAGACGTCACAATACACGATGCAGCGCAGCAACAACTTATCCCCATCGAAGCGGGCGGGGGGGGGGGGGGACTACGGTGTTGTTCAGCCATCCATCATGGTTATACACATTTATTAGGACTTAGTTTAATGATCCCTCCGTGGACATGGAGATGCACTTAAATTAAAATGTTTGGTTTGCGCTGTGTTGTGTGTAAAACTGAGGCGAGGAGCCCTGCTATCACCGCTACGACTGCAAGTGAAGCCAGAGAGCGTGTTTGCTAATCTCTATAGTTACCAGATATGAAATGAGTGTTGTACTCATTCACTCCTGGTTACAGAGACCGGAGTAAACATGAAGGCCAAATGAACAAACAGATGAGTTGTTTGTGAACTGCTCTGCTCACAGGGTTTATCAGTATTGTTTCTAATCCGCCTGATAATGAATCCAGAGTCTATTTTGCAACCCGTGCCTGACTGGTCATAGTATGTGCACGTGTCTTTGTGTCTCTGTGTGTTTGTTGATTACAGCAGAGCTACTGATGTATCTTCCAATGAGAGCTGTTCGCATTGGTGGAATTGATTGCAACGTAAAAAGAGCTGTGCTTTGTTATAAATTTAATTTCTTGTGAAAGCTCGGGCAATAAGCGGTAATATTGCTGCCAATGAAGCTCATTTCATCTAAGTCTGCACCCTGGGATTTAATCAAAAATCCTTTAGCTGTTCGCTTACAAGTGTTGAGATCAGGCTCTCCACTACAGAGGAATACATTATAATGATTTCTGTATGGGAGATATATTGCATGTTCTCATGCTAACTGCTGAGGCTCGGATCAGGAAAATGACTGACCAAGCCACAGTTAATAATCTCCCACTGGACTAGTTTTTTCTTCTCTTTTTACAGCCATGGCAACAAAGTTGCACACAGGTGAAGGTTGCAATGAAGCAGCCATTAGTTGGTAAAGCGAGATGGGAGACAACCAGCCAAGCATTATTTACAACTTAGTTGGCGTAAGACGGGCTGAAGAGATGCCCCTACATGCTCCACACGGCCCATATTTCACACACAGCTATCAAGAAGTGGCAAATAAAATGTCTGCAGTCAAATTTTACAGACCAGTAAAGTGTAACTTAATAAAGGCGGTGAAATGCGTGGTGCATTGACTGCCTGTGCAACAACATAGTGATTCCAGAATGATGGAGGATGCCATTAACAGCATCATTAATGAGCCAACTCAATGCCTTTGTAATCAAATGAATCCATTCAACGGCCTAACTTATTCAAACAAACAGCAGGGAGTGAAAAGAGCGGTGATAGCACAGCCACAGCCGGCAGTGCGTTCCTCCCAAGCCTTTCCTGATTAATCGCGCTAGAATTTTTGCGCGCTGGGTCATTCACCTCAGCAGTTCTGGCACTGAGAAGGACTTGGATGGCTCTTGGAAAAAAGCGCTGTTTATCATCGCACCAAGAGCAGGCTTTTTTTTTTAATGTAGCACAAGTCAATTCATTCATCCTAAAAGTGTTTGAGTTGGCATGCGGCGCAGGTTTTTAAAAAGATATTTAGTGATCTGGGGAGAGTTTCACTTTTCTAATGCAACATCCAAAGTAAACCTTTTTCACTTCCAATGATAGTGGATCAGCGCGGCACAGACAGAAAGCCGTGCCATTGTAAATTAATCAGGTTTGTGGAGGAGAAAGAGGAAGAAAGCATTCCTCAAATGAGACAAACCCCAGCCCCAGCTTGATGCCGGCAAACCCTGGCTGTGTGATATGGCCAGCTTGCATTCTAGAGCCAAGGCAAATTTAGAGCTGATAAAGTTGGCCAGGTCTGTTACAGAGAACCTCTGCGTTATCACAGCTCCGGCCAATTATCTGTACAGATTCCTCCACTTGTGCGCTTGTCTATCACTCCAGGGGCACAGATGAGAGCCAATAAGTATGTAGGAGTATTTTTCTTTTAGGGAAATAACATTAGAGTCAAGTTGTGTCTTGGCTGTGTGACTGGGATTCCACCACTGAGTCACTGTCAGATTTGTGCCTTTTTTTCACCTCACTGGGGAATAGAGTAAGGGAGACTGTTGTGTATGCAGTCTCTGTACAAGCTGCTCTGTCTGGGGGGACACCAAGCCAGCCTGGCTGCCCGGCCCCTTCATAGAGACAGTGCTGGGTTTAATTATTCCCAGCTGTGCCTCATCTCCCTCCCCAGCTGGGCTCTGTGTCCCAGTGTCCTCTGCAAGTATGCCACCTTCAGCGAAGTCAAGGTGAGACACAAAGATGAGTGTACCCACACACAGAGCCGGTGCTGGGGCTCATTCAAATCCACACAGAGAGAATCTCCCCTGCATAGAAGAAGAGAGACAAAGTAGCATGAATTTCATTTGGGACAAAGGTTTAGTTTAGTCAGCTTGCAGAAGCTGGCATTGTTCTGCAGGCTCAGTCAATTTGAATTATAACAACCCAGTTTTACATCAAATTGCACTTAGAGGAGTGTTATGTCAATATAAACAAGTGTGGCCAAAGTTATACCAGATGAACTAAAATAATATTTGGAGGTTTGTGTAAATTCCTCTGCAGTCAGTGACCGCCTGGAGTCTTTGACACAAAGACATCTGCAGATCCTTTCAATCCACCTTCTCTACTGCACACACGTTTTCAGCTTTTGCTTTTTTTTGTGGGCGCTCTCCACCTTTAGTCTGCTCCAAGAAAGTGGAATGCAGCTCAATCAGGTTGAGATCAGCAGACGAGGATTTCCCGCCTACACGTTTAAGGCCGATTCCGTTGTGTGCTTCAGCATTGTTGTCCCGCTGAATTGTGAAACGTCCAATATGTTTTGATGCGTTTGGCTCAACCTGAGCGCACAGAAATCTCCCTGCAAACCTCTGCATTTATCCTGCTGCTTGCAGCGTCAGTGAAATCATCAAGGAATACCAGCGTACCGGCGCTAGTGGCAGCCGTAATGATGACGGGGGTGCTTTAATCATGTCGCTGTTCTTTTTCATCCGCCTGACAGAGGTGAAGTTTTGTTTCATCAGACCAAAGAACTTTGTTCCACAACACTGCCTCACTTTTGTACATTTTTGTGAACTGATGCTTGGCCTATCTGTTTCTGAGTCTTACCAGATGTTGCATGCCTTCATCCTGGAGACCATCGAGGACTTGTGCAGCCATAAATGTTTTTTTTTTTCTGAACTATTCAAATGGGTTGCCATTTTCAAGTTTCTTGTGTGCACAGGCTTTTTTTTTTGTAGAAGGAAACCAACTGTTGATTTTACCTTTGATATCTCTCTCTGACAGATTCTGCCATGTTATCTCATCTTACTCTCGCTCTCTCTGAGCCACTTCGGAGCTCTTTTATGCATGAAGGAAACTTTGAATAAACACACACCTGGCTCAAAGGGATATTGTGGCAGTTTCCAATTACTTTTGAATCTTGCCGTCTGGGCACCGTGTGGTTAAAATAGCTATATCTCCCACACAGTTTTTTTTTTCATCACTGACACAAACCCACTCAAATTAATGCTGAAATTATTTCATTTCAAATTAAATATACAGAATCTCAGGTAGAAGGACGTGACAAGTGGAACTATCCAAAAAACTTGTATGTTTTTGTGCTTTAATTCATTTCAGTTTCATTTATATAACACAAAATCGCAACAACAGTCACCTCAAATTGCCTTATACTGCATAGCCCTATCTAGGTCCTATAAGACCCTACAATACTACAGAGAAAAGCCCAACAATCAAACGAACTCCAATGAACAAGCAGTTGGCAACAGTGGGAAGGAAAAACTCCCTTTAAACAGGAAGAAACTTCCAGCAGCAGCCATCTGCCACAACCAACCAGCTAAAGTTGAGGAGACTAGATTGCATTACTACAGAAACACAAGTGAGAGGATGTCAGGATAAAATGCTGTCATTTTTATCAGAGAAACCATTTCCACGGGTATGTCTCCATCTTTTTAAGAAGAGCCAGAAACACTAGCATTGCTCCAAGTGTACCAAAAACATGGTCAGTTACTCTTCCAGGTGTCCTTTACCAGTCCTTTTTGCAGCCTGTCGCCATGGTACAAAAGTTTTTAAAATAAAGGTTGAATTAAATTTGGTCTACTTTAAATAGCTCGCCTAGTATTAATGCTGTAAAACTGAGTAGTTGGATTTCACAGAGTTGGATAAATAGAAGGAAAACCAGGCTGATCATACCCCACCCTCACCCATATCTGACTTGTATTAATCTAGAGCTCTACCTCATATTGGGAAATCCCATAATCATCCAAAAAGAAAACTGAATTAACAGTGTTTTCAAGGATCTCAGTCTCAGAACATGAAGTATTTTTTTGCTAAACCAGCATGTTACCGAGTTGCTCTTGTTTCCGTGAACGTGGCCTGTGCGGAAGGACAGCGACGCATTAATCATGCACACTTTCGCGTAAAACAGATGTGATGTGCTGAGATAACAGAGCAGCGATGCCGCATACTGTTTTCAGAATGAGACAAATGCTTATGAAAGCTGTCCCTGCATGAAGCTTTTGCGTGACCACCACTCTGGCAGTTTTGATTGAATCCCAATCTGACTGAGTTTGACTTGGTCCATCTGTGCGACTGTCCTTGGCCTTGGTTTAGGGTTTTGGGGTAGAAGGGAGGGGTGTAGAGTTATCACACTGAGAGGCTGTTAGGGTCATTACAACCCTCTGCTTCAATATTTCAATTTTTTTCCCTTTTTTTTTTGATGGGAGCCAAATGTTGTGCTGGAATCCCTGTGTCTGTCTGTCTTTGTTCCTGTCTCTCACCATCCTGTCCAGGGCTATGCCAGCACAGCTGTGAGCGGCAGCGTGTAATAAAAGTCTAATGCGAGCAGCTGCTGGGGGTTTAAACTGTAATGAGATGGTGTGTGAGATTACCACACTTCGCTAGTCGCTGAGAGAAAGCCTGGCACCCCTACAACACTGTCCCCCCCCCAATGGTACAATTACACTTTAGATATGGCTAATAGAATATCCACACAACGCCTGTAAGCAAGATGCATAATGAGCTTTAGCTCTGCCTCTTCTCCTTCTTTTTTTATCTGTCTCTCCATCTCCCTCACTCTCTCTCTCTTATGCCCACAGCTGCACAGAACGTCCACCCCCAAGGAGCTGCTGTAAACTGTGAGGGGCTGATGTAGGAAACAGAGACAGTGTTTTTGAAATCAAAGGCACGCCTAGTCAGAAGATTCCCACAGAGGGGGACAGTTTTTTTCTCCCCCTTTTTTCTCTTTTCTGTTTTTTTCCAGGGTCTGATTGCTGGAAACACAGTTTGCCTTCTTACATCAACCCAACAAATAATTCAGGCCTCAAGTCATGAATAGTTGAAAGCCCTGTGTCAACTTCATTAGTCATCACGGGGGAGTTGGTGGTGGAGGATGTATGCATACCCACATGGTGCCCATGCATTGAATGGCAGGGTTACAATAGAAAGGAGGCTTGCTTTAAGTCTGCTGTGGAGCCTTTGTTACGAGCTACTTTATTATGCAAAATCTTTTTTCCCCACTTCTCTGTTATTGTCTTGCTTATTTTTCTCTTCTCTTCTCTTCTCTTCTCTTCTCTTCTCTTCTCTTCTCTTCTCTTCTCTTCTCTTCTCCTTCTGTGTCATCCTATTATTAGAGCTCTCTATCCCAGGCTTGATTCGATGAATGTAGGAACATAAAAGTCCTTGTTATGATTCCCGCATCTCTTCTGAGTCTCTCTGTAATGAAAGTTCAGGGTGTCTGGGTGTGAGGCGTACGTACCTGTCATAGCGGTGCTGCGATAATAGGCCCATTGGTGCCACTGCCTCATCGTGGCGGATGAGGAACTCCTCTGAATGCATGCTGCTATTCATTACCTCATGCAGAAAGGCTAAACTCCAGATTCACAGCTCTGTAGGGCTGGATATTGTGAACGTGACCCCGGGGAGCAGAGCAGCGGAATTTCAATACGCCACTCGGCCAGTATTATTCCACACCTGAATGCAGAGCCTTCCAGACAATTAGCGGAGAATTATAGCAGGGGAGACGTTGGGTAATTTACAGAGTCCGTCTCGCCTCTGCCCCAGCCTTGGCCTTGCCATCCGTGCAAGGATATTACACATTTTGCACAGCGGGGAGATTGCAAAGTCGCTGGCAGGAGAAAGAAAATGGATGCTCTTAGAGTACTTAAATGGGAGCAAACTCCATTTCTACAGGTATTTAGGAGATGTCGAGTGAGGCGGCTCCTGCCTTTCAAAATCTTAAACATTACTGTGAGAAGTGTGCACATCAAGCCTAATGTCTGACTCCTTTTTTTTCTCCTCCAGCTGCACTCATACGTCTACATTCCCTGCAGGTACGGCTGTGAGGCTTTACGTGCAGCAAATGGCCTGTCACTGTTGCCAACTGTAACTGTTTTATCAATCCAGCGCAGACGAGCTCCATCCCATTATAAATGCAAAGGATGATCAAGTCATTAAAGTAATGTTTGAGCCTGGACCGTGGATATGCAGCCTTATCGGCGTATTCCACCGTCCCTTTCATTAGCCCACCTCGTCTTGTTATTATCATCAGCAGCAGATATCGTCTGCTGCAGATAACGGTTGTCATTTAACCGCGCCGCAGCCCTTGATTAAAGTGCTCCATTAACTGACACACTGTTGTTATTTTGCCATGAATCCATCTCTTCATCTATACAGAAATTTGGGTGATTATAATACGGCATGAACATAATGGGAAGTTGAGCAGAATCTCCAAACAAATGCTCAAGCGAATGCATCAGTCAGCCTCACTTCTGTTTGCCTTGTCATCTTGTCGTGCGACGCCTCGGCTCGCCGCTCGATGTGGAATGCTCCTTGCCACATGAGATCTTCTCAGTATCCCAGCCCTCTCCTTCCAAAACGTGTGTTCCAGCTGTTACCACTCTCCGGAGTTGTGAGGTTATAATGAGCATGGAAGCAGCTGCTTCCTCCTACAGTAGAGGCCCCAGCCTCTCTAATCCTGATCATTAAGAAAGGAAAGGGTGTGTGGAAGCCAGAGCGCGCAGACTTGTGGGCCTCGACACTCCAGGACAGGCTGCGGAGACTTGGGTTACTCGACCATTTTATTAGTCCGCCCAGCAGGTATAGCCCTATTGATCTGCCTGAAGTGGTAAAAAGAACCAACTTATGCAAGGCAGCTGGAGCAGCGACTACAAAGAAGCACTGCCACTATGGTTTCCGCCTATCGTTGTCCAAAAATATTTGCCTCCATTACTCCACGAAGCTGCTTACCCGAGATTAAGACACAGTAGCCTGATATTTCGGTATTCTCCCAGCCCTAACGTCGCCATGCATAAACTCAATCTTACACAGAAAATATCAGATTATGAAATATTTATGTTCTGACCTTTCTCAGTAATGATTTCATGATTTAATTTTCTCTGGCTTTACCTTAAAGTGCTGAGAGAATACAAAACAGACCAAAGCACCAGGCACGGGCGGGGGGTGTAAAAAGATGATCTATAGAGACGATGACATTTGCATTCAGCTTGTAAATATCAACAACACTCAGGCAGATTATTCATAGGTTTAGACTTTCCTGTTCCACAAGTGTCTCTCACTAATCCTTCAGACATTGCCAAAGACATCTCTCTCTGTCTTTAATTTCACTCGGATGAAACAGTAGAGTGAGCGACGTTTAAAACACACCGATACCCAACGCAAAAGCTGGAAATAACATACCGTGGATGCGTCGCCATTAAAGCGAAATATATGCAAGCGCACAGCATGGAATGTACCAGTGTAAAGTTAATAGAGTTACATTTAGAATAACAAGCTCGCTCAGCCTTGTCATGGTTCGGTCGACGCGAAACTGCACCCAGAGCTGTGTCTCTAACAAGGCTCTGTCTTTGGAGATATTTTATGTAGATTAGTTATATGCTAATTTGAAGCATGACCTCACTGTTTGCCAGAGAAAGTCTGTCTCTCTTTTTGATCTGCATATTAATGCCCAAAGAGTAGATGGAAGTTGAGACATGAAAAGGTTTAATAAAATCAGCAGGTAAAACGCGGCCTCATAATTAATCCAGCAAAGAGGAAGTCTTCTGCAGACAATGGCCGCACCTCAGATTCATAATTAGGCCCTTTATTGATATTCCACAGCCTCTCTGGCACATCACCTGAAACAGTGATTAATCTTTCGCGGTAAGAAAAAAGCGAGACGTGCTTAACTTCCTCCTGGACGACTGGCTTAACCGAGCAGAATCCTGAATTATCTCGACCAGAATCATAATACACCCCCCTCATCCCCCGATCCCCATGCGATAAATACACAAACTAGCAAAATTACTAACCAAACTCATTTTTCAGCTCCAAGCCCAAACGTAGGTGGAGTTCACGGGACGGTGCAGCGGCTTTGTGTGTCATTGCGTTTGCTCTGCCTAACCTCTCCTGACACCTGGAGTCAGGGACCCCCCTCTAAATGTGTAATATTCAATCTTCCTGACAGCTCTGCTAATGACCAGAAGGAACCAAAACAGAGGTAATAGGTGAGCCTCAAAATTGCTTTCAAATTATCCCTGATAATGATTCCCGTCCAAGTAATAAACTCTGCTGTGTGAGCGAGTGTGTGAGTGGCGGTGTGTTTATGTCGAGGGGGGAATGTTAGAATGGCAGGGCTAATTATCAGCACTATTAAAGGTAAGTACATCCAGCTGCATCCCGGACAAGTCCTAATGAAGGACAGCAGACGAGCTGGACTCTTTCATCTGTCTGCTGTTGTTGGTCAATATCCACACCTCTGGACCACCGGTGTCTGTGCCACTCTGCTCCGACTTGGAGGAGAGAATTAAACATCGCGCGGTGACAGGGGTCGTATTTCTTCAGCGCCTGCTTTCTTTTCCACTTGTCAAGCAAAGGGCGATTTTGTGATGGATTATAAAGTTTTCAAATGAAAAACTTGTTATGTTAGGTTGATTAATTCTCTTTTGTCCTCTTTTTTACCTTCTTCACTGGTGGATATAATATAAGCCTGACTTTGTCTATCTGTGGTTTATTCTTTATTTATTATTACTTATTTATTTATTTTTGACAATAGCGTTAAAAACGTACTGTCGTCACTCTTGAGTTGGGTTGCTTTCCCTATAATTAAACCATTAAAAACCCCAGTCTGCACTACACAAATTACACTTATTAGACATAAAGTAAAACTGTACTTTATCTGATGAGCATTTAAAATTGCTCTTTAAAGTCCTATGATTTATATATATATCATAACTGGATCAAGATTTTAATATACCTAAACAATTAGAATGCAATACAAAGGTATTTGGTGCTTGTATAATTTTGTCATCTGTCCAAAATTACTTCCATAAGCTTTCAGATGGTGCCTCACCAAACAGCTCCAATAGAAGGATTTTATTAGCTGTGTAAAGTTTGGAGGACAAGCACAAGAAAACACGTGAAATATGTAAGCGTATAAATAAATGTACCCCAGTAATATTTTATAGACAAGGTGCACATATATACATATATAGTAAAATCGTGTTTCCCAAATGCTTTGTGCTCTGTAAAAAGCCCCTGTAGGCTGTGTAGCCTTGGTCTCTTTATTTTTGATAGGGGATTTAAGGCGTAACACAATAGGCAAAAAATGAAGCGTACAAAAGTGAAACACACAGACTTCCACAGACATAAAACCAGTGTTACTGTTGGAAACATGTCATGAAGTATTCAGTTACGAAAAATGGTGTAATGTCAGAGTCCTCATTAAGACCCTGAGAGGCTACGATACTCAGTGTATACCTCCAGAAGTCTGATGCAGGGTATTGTACTGTAAGCACTGTACAGCTAAAAAAAAGGAAGAAAAAAGGCTGATCTGGTAGCTGTTTGGAGTGTGGCTCGACATGTTCTTACATCTGCTATTTTCCTGATCCGGCACCCTTGGTATTGAATTCTGGGGTATGTGTGATTTTTCTCATTTTGCCTTTTCAGATAGCGCTCCCATCCCGTTACCATCACTTTCCAACATCTCCAAAATAGTTTTTTCTTCCCTTTTAAAAACATTCACGGCCTATTTGTGTTTTCTGATCCATCACCTCTGTGAGATTATCATTTATAAAGAATTGGCCAGGTTTAAACACAACAAGCGTTCAGAGGCTGTGCTCAGTGTTAAACAGACACCGACACGGATTGTTGGTAGCGGACAGGAAATAGCAATTTTTGGTGCAAAGTCCAATTTTTGATTCGTCACACTATTTCCACCTCTGCCTCTGAGAGAGGGAGCAGTCATGAGGCAGGATGCCTGTCAGGAAAATGTGCATTTCAACCAACCCAACAAATGGGAGCTTCAACCAAGTTGTTGAGTAGTGACCCATAATGCCGCAGTGCCACGCCAAGCACACAAATCCCAGGTAACACTGAGTCAGAGGCTGTAAGTGTTAGTTAAGCTTACAGCACTTTGTTTGTTCTACTTGGAAGCCTGCAAATGTTTTTCATCAGGGTCATGGGTGAATATGGGGTCAGGAAGTTGTTTTATTTCCGAAATCTATGCAATACACTGATTTTTTTGTGCGCTGCAAATGATAACAAAAACACTTATTCCCCTTTAGATAGTGTTACATGACTATATAGGAAGTCCTGGCTTAAGATATCTTGTTCCACTGTGTAAAGCCTGCAGATCTTTTCCCACTATCTTCTTGTAGGGTATGTTTGGTGCCAAAAAAGTAAAGAAATAGCCTTTAAAAAATAGCCCTGTTTCTTCTGGACTGCAGCTCATTGTATTTACAGTGCTTCACTGTAGTTCGTAAGCCAAACAGCAATCCATCAGTCTCTATTTCTCCTCTAATGCATGTAATGTAGCAGTTTGTACATTTCTAATCAGTGCTGTGTATACATCACTGTCAGCATTCAGCACCCCACCGACTTGTTTCTTTTCTCAGATTACAACCATTGTAGTCGGTCGTATATTTCCAGAGCTCGTGAATTATGAATGATATGAAATATTTAAAAAAAAAACAGCACAGAGCAACAGTAGAAAGAGCTTCTCGATCAGTCGGGTATGCATGTGGTCTGTACTTACCTAAATGAGCCCAGAGCTGTGCACAGTCTAACTGTCTGACCTCTACGCTGCACATTTATTTTCCAAACATATGTTGGCTATTTCGGCAGCTCTGGACTGTGAAACTGAGACAGGAGGAGAGAGGTCTGTCGAACATGTGAGCATGATCTAACTGGCTGTGAATACGGGGCAAATGGACCAGCGGTTAGCGGTTGAGGAGAAAAGCTAGCAAACTGACTGACATGTTTTTGTGATCCAATGCAGATTTTGCAGAGGTGCTCTGTAGGACTGCGTAACCCCGGGCCTTGGGGCTATGAACTTCCAATCATTTCCGAAAATGCATGAGCGCACACGCACACACAGCCACACACAATCCCCACCAGCATAAACACTCATGAGGTACAGCTGTTCTACTGTGTCTGATATTAAATGACAAGGTGACTTGGTGTCCTGTGGGCCACCTGAGAGGTAGGGCTCTGCAAGGGGGACACAGCAATCTATTCTCCTCAGTACTGAGAGGAACTTACTCAAGCAGAGCAGCAGTTATTTCCCCACTCTGCTCTGCCCCTGATCCCTCCCCGTTTGCCTTCAAGTCAGCACCAGTTAGCAGTTCCTTCAGTGTGTGCACGCGCGTGAACATGTGTATGCGAGACCGCGCGCCGGGCTAATTTCTACCGCCGTGCACTGCAGTGTGTTACGAGCATTCTCCAGGATATTGATGTGCTGCATATTAGGGAGCCGAGTGAATCAGTGCTGTGCGCTGTAAATATTCTATTGTCACTTTAATGCCTCTGTCAATGGCTTTGTCCGGGGTAATTCTGTCCCCCGTAGCGTCCACACACTTCATGCGCACACATGCAGACACTGAGACTGAAACAGAGAAAATGAAGGAAGAGAGATGGAGAGGATACACACACACACACTTTGCCTGAGGTTTTTTTTCTTGCCGTCACAGATGATCAGGCCCAGCTCTGGCTTTAGCACAGCTCTGGCCAACCCCGGGTCCTGAAGCCAAACTGTTAAAAGACATTAAGTCAGCACAGAGACGCGCCACTGCTTCCTCTCTCTGCTAACCACAGGACAACTAAAAGTGTGTGTGTGTGCATGTGCGCATGTGTCTGCGCTATGGAAACGGAGAGACTTTGGGGCTAAGATCTGCACACATGTGTATCCTAATGAGTCTTTGCATGTACTGCCGCATGTGTAGCCCTCTCCTTGCTGAGGTCAGATAAAGCGGGGGGTTTGGTGGGGGGGTTTGGTGGGGTGGCAGAATATTTGGAGCAGCCTTCCGGTCTCTCTGGGCTCACCACATGCCTGTCGCAGCTCACTGAGCAGACTGTGAAAAGCTTATGTAAATGACGAGCCGCTCAGATGTGAAATCAGCTCTGTATTAAATTGTTTTGTTCCACTTGTCAGAGCTGATTAGTCCAAAAGCTCTCCAAAAGCTGCACAGGTATTGTGCTGATTGTATTCATATAGGAGCGAGTGCAGAAAGAAATGCGTGGAACACCTCGGGGAAGAGCATCTGTGTAGGTAGCGGGGTACAATTGCCCTCTCAAGTGTGATCACTAGTCAGATATCCGATGGCAGATTAGTAGATTCTGAAGATGCTGGATGGCCCCTCACAGATGCACACTGATTGAGATCTGCCCCCATACGAATCCAGAAACACTCCACTTGTCTCTTCAAAAGAGGCCATTTTCACTCCATTACAAAGCCCCAGATCACAGGCTCCATTAGTCTAACCTTAGTTCACTTCTGAGAGAGCCTCAGAGCTACATCCCCCTACCTTGCCTTCCTCTGTTGCTCTCTCTCTCACACGCACATGCACGTACACACTTCTGGGATGCAGCACAGGTGACATTGTTTTTTCAACTGAGTATTCGAATAGGGGGGGAGAAATTAGAGTGAAAGAGAGAGGTATGTGGGAGAAAGCGGGGAAGCAGGTCTAAGAGACGTGTGCAGAGAGAAAGAAAGAGAGGGGGAGAGAGAGAGGCAGTGAGAAGATTGCAGCACTACGTCTGGAGGGCTCCCAGCATAAAGCAGGTCTTTGAAAAGGGCAGACAAAGAGAAAAGGTCTCGGCCAAATACCTGAAAGAATGTAGAGAGGAAAGAGGAGCGCGGCCAGAGGGAGATAAGGCAGTTAGCCGCACACTGAGGCCAGCTCCTGTGTCATTGGATCGGGTTACTCCTGCTCGCGTTCGCATGTGCGTGTGTCTTCGCATGTGCTCATCTGCGCGCTCGTCCATTTGAGCCGGCCGAGCTCGATGCCGACATTCCGGAGTGGTCTGCCTCTGTTCACGGTCCAGTGAGGTCGCTGACAAAGCTGTGATGGGCAAGGATGTGTGTGGCGCCTCCGGGGCGAGCCCAGGTTGGTCAGACAAGACCCCCGGGCTGCAGATGTGAGCATCAGGCCAGACTACAGGGTAAAAGAGGTTTAACAAAGTCTCAATATTTCTGCTAAACCCAAGAGAATCTAGGTTCCTGTGCGTCACTTTTTTCTTTTTTTCCAAGCTCTTCTCCTGGGCTTCAAAGCATCTAAAGATGAGAGCCTTCTTTGAAAATGATTTTCAAGTCTGGGCTTTATCGGTGTGTGGGAAATCACCCTCTAGCTATTTTGTAAAGCTTAGGCACCTTTGAATATACTAACAGAGCCTAAGGATAAAGGGATCTACTGAGCTACCATACTGGCAAGGCAAAACGAGGTGCAGACCAGCTTCTCCCCGTGTTGGGGTGGCAATGACAACAAATCCGTCAGGATATTAGAAGTGGATAATATGAGTATCGAAACAAATCTAAGCAGTTATTAGTTGTGATTGAGGTCTGATAGCAATTAGTCTCGCTCCGGCACACAGACTGACTCCTGTCTAATGATGTCATTGACCTTGTCACCTCCCCGAGGTCAAAGTGTCCATGTTAAACCATGCGTAATGGTTCCGTGTTTAGACTACAAGGGCCTGTCCAGCTAAATAGTGATGGATCGCTTCTTCTCGCTGCTGGTGGTGTGTGTTGCATCAGATGATACGGGTCTCAACATGATACGCAGTTGATTAAATCAATACTCCAAGGAAATATGTGGTGAGCTCAATTTCAGTCCAATAACACAGGGGTTTTAGGTGCACGTGTGAGAGCGCGCGTGTCTGCGCATGTATGTCTCTCCACGCGCTCCCCTGAGGAGCATTTCCACAGCACACAGAATAAAGGACAAGGACATTGTGTTTGTTTGCAATATGCTTTTTCAAATGAGGTCATCAGCAGGAAAAAAAAGAAAAAGCTATCAGTGATCATCTGAAAACACATGAAAACAAAATTCCCTATCAGCCATGACAGAGCGGATGACAGCGTGGTTATTTACTGCCCCGGGTGTCAAAATCATACAGGCGAGATGGAAAAATTACAAAAAACCCAAAGTCGGCTTATGCAAAAACTGGAGAATATTTTTCTATTTTCTCTCGCTTGCTTATTAGATTTGCTTGTGTGAACTGAATGAGGGAGGCAGTACATAAAGGATGCCAAATTTGGATGCAGAATAGCAGATCTGAAAGAATTTCCACCCATATGGCCACTGCTTTCTGTCTGTGAGCCGGACAGGTGCTGCCCTTAGGCAGTGAACGTTAACGAATGCAGGCACGCTGTTCAAAACACGAGCAAAACAGGGCTAAAAACAAGAACAATCATTTGTGCTATTTTAGTCCTTACCTGTATTTTGTTGTTTTCTCTCTTCCCTTTTTTCTGCCTCGGCCCAGCGGTGACCCACAGCAACCCCCAGCCTAATGACTGCTGCAGTTTAACACTCATTAAAGGTGGTCAATTAACCAGAGGGCCCAGAGTCACTTTCATTAGGCGACTTGTAAAGGTCTATTTTAGTCTGGCTTTAAACACAAACATAAGGGGGGCAGACAGGACGGGTTGCTCAGTGCCTTGACCTCCAGTGCTTGTAGCTTTAGATGCAAGAAAATAAGGGTTGGGGAGGGGGTCGGTTAAAAACCTGCAAGAGGAAGAAAAAGAACCTCAGGAGAGTCATTTGTTTTGTTTATTATTTGTTTTGTTGAACTGGATTCTGTTGGTGTTTTATGGAAACAAACTCAAATGGTAAAAAAAACAAAAAAGCAGAGAAATTGCTGAACAGAGCACAGAAAATGAGATCTCATGAGAGTGAAGATGAAAAACAGAGCCATCTGTGCCGAGGGTTGGCTCTCTAAAGACGATCTGGTCTCATTTCAATCCTTTGTATCACTCCTTTACAGTAAATCAAGAGAGAGACTTTTTTTTTTCTGTGGTTTTTAAGTTTTTGCGTGCGTACTTATAGATGCTCGCGCTCGACACAAGACCAACCACGTTAAGGGGGAATGACTGTTTTTTTCCCCCATTCCTGTAACACATCTTAGAGAGAGAGTGTGCGTGTGAGAGGGGAATGTGCGGATCTGGTTTTAGGCAGAAAGCGTCTCCTGGTCCCAGGCCTCTGGAGTCATCAGCCTGTGAAGGTCAAGTCTGATTCAGAAAGAGACAAGGCAGATTGGCATGGAAATGGAATCTGCTGTCTCTGTGCCAAACGTCCAGACTGACTGACTGGCCTCAGCCTCTCATCACATCCAAGTCTATCCTCTCATCGCACCGTGCACTCCTCCTCCTCCTCTCGCGGACGCCTCTGCATACCAATATCAGAATAAGACAGCGGAGGACGGGCTCTGAAACAGGCCTGTTTTATAATCACGATGTCAAACAACGTCCGCATGAAAAGGAAACACGAATACAGCTGTTAGTCGCAGCTAGGAACCATCTGCTAAAAGCAAAACTGTCTCTTCTTGCTGCCTTTTTTTTTTTTCTTTTGCATATGGCAGATTTAGCCTTAAGACATTTCTGAGGCAGTTATTTCATAATGAAACAAGAAATGCACTTATTGTGCTAATGGATTCATAAGCAGCTGCTGCTAAAAGATATTGTTCAAATGTTTATTATATCTTTATGAGAGACAGCAAGTTAGATGAGTTGCACGATGGCTAATGGCTGGTGTGCGAGTGTGTGTGTTCTGCTGTTGTATGTAATGAGCATGCGCTTTTGATATGAATGAGTGCAGTGAGGCATGAGATGAGTATGTGCCTGCTGGTATGGAACGAGTCCTTGCACTTCTTCCGTGTGTGTGTGTGTGTGTGTGTGTGTGTGTGTGTGTGTGTGTGTAAGCGAAGGAGAGAGGGAGAGAGTGTTCACTGGGCTGAAATGGGTCCCTGCCCTTCATGAATATTCAGCTGCTCTCCCCCCACCACGTTCTACTGATGTCTCACTGATGTCAGCTTGCGTGTGGGAAAACGAGTTGGCCCAGTAAAACAGCACTCCCCTAAAGCTGTTCTTGCTGCTGCAAAAAAAGGGGATGTGCTCTCTAGGTCATCCCCGAAAATGCAAAAAAAAAGAAAAAAAAAGTGTGCCGGTGCAGAGCCAGTAACAACATACAGATGAGTGAAATGTTCTTGATCTCATGTGGCACTCCTAAATCTAGGGCAGCACTTAGGTCACATGTTTAGGTCAGTCACCCTTCACTCAGAGATCCTCTAATGCATCCTGTCATGCATCGCGCAGCCGCGGCACGTCTGCGGACGCTCTCTTGATACTTCCCGGCTGCTCTTCTCCGTTTTTCATTTTTTTCTCTGTGTTTGTTAAGCTAACAAGTGCCGATACATACGCTGTCTTCAAGTCGGGTGACATTGAGAGATCCTTCACCATGCCGCTGACTCAGAGACGTTATTATTCTGTCACTGTCGTTGAGGAACAGATTTCCAGACAAAAACACAGTGGCATGCGCAGACACACACTCCACTCTGCCCCCACAGATGTTGTTCAGTATTTAGGTCAGTTAGTGTGCAGATGGGTGGTCAGCGACGCTTGTATTAGCTCGGGTTTACAGGAACTGATACAATAGGCCAGTCAGCTCTCAGTTGCCACCCTGGAGAGACCGGAAGTGCAGCTCTTTATAATCACAACGGACAGTGTTTGCTCACGGACACCAAACAGCATTAAGGACCAGTTAATGACTGTAGCCAGAAGATTTAGACTGCTGTGAAAATTTAATATACTTCTGCAGTACTGTAGCTGTGGAAATAAGATTGCTCATATGACTAAGTACAGCTTACAGCATGTTCCTGGAGGTAGGCTATTCCTTTTTTTGGTATTACTCTGCACGGGGGCCATAAATGCACAGACCACTAAGCAGAGACTGGCATGCGGTAGAGGACAAAACATTATTACAGTGTGCTGAGGAAACTGGCAATCAAATACAAATGGAAATGCAAAGCTATGAGAGAGAAACCTGTGCGGTAAACTAGGCCGAATTTTTCATTTAAAAAAATTATCCCACAGGTTTGTATGTGTGATATGAAGTTATAGAACAAGATACATAAATTAAATCCTATGCCAGCAATTCTCAACGAGTCATCACAGAGCCATATACAAACCAAAAAGATATGGAATACTTTGAGGACTGGCGTTGGGTGTTAAATGCGCTGCATGGTGATGGTGGCGTTAGTCATGCGTTTGCACAAGCATGACCGCAATGATTCTTCCTCGGGCTCAGCTTTGTGAGGTTTATCTGTGGTGACACTGTCACTGTGTGACCAGAAAGCAACCACCCATCCATTTTGCAAATGGACTATGTAAAGGTCATGCATGTAGTGCTGGCTGACTGGCAAATGCACAGCCTGGACATGGAGGGGTTAGAAAATACATATAGGAGACAGACTGGTCAAAGGGGCCTGAAGTCTATGACAGAGAAGAAAGCAAATATTAATCGACCACCGATGCATAGCAGAAGGTAGGGATGCAAAAAAAAGTGACAGGAAGAAAAGAGTCCAAACTACTATACAAACATGAATGTAGCTGAAACAGTAACTCATACACAATGTAGGCAAACATCTGGACTAATTATTTGCAGCTTAATGCAGCATTTATCAAACACAATGATGGTAAGGACATAATGCTGAAATATGTCAAGTACATATAGAAGGACAGCAAATTACAGGTAACATTAACAGTCTCAGTAAGGTGCTGGACAACAATGTGCTGCCGGCATTGATTCTCTAGTGCAGTGCAAGAAGGATGAAAGACCACTCGTCCAAATAATATTCCCTCATTTGGTGTTTTGATGTTGTGTGCAGACAGCATAGTGCACCGTGTGTTGCACTAATTAAATCTGATGCAATCTAGTGGCTGCAAAGGCCATACCCACCGGCCACTTCATTAGGTACTATCACTGGGTTAAACCCCCTTTGCCTTCAGAGCTGCCTTAATTCTTTGTGGCACAGAGTCAACAAAGTGCTGGAAACATGGCTCAGAGGTTCTTGTTCATTCTTACATCATATCACTCAGTTACTGCAGATGTGTCAGCCAACACATCCCATTTCCATCCCATGGAGGGCATTTAAGTACAGCGAATGCCCCATCCTGTTTTTAATATTATAACTTTATTATTTTTAATCTCTGCCTCTCTTCCACAGCACATATTTTCTCCTGTCTCTCTCCATTCACCCACAACCAGTTGTGGCAGGTCAATGCTGCTACCTCTCTTCCTGTCAAAAGGCAGTTTTTCCTTCCCACTGTTGCCAAGTACTTTTTCATAGGGGGTTACAACATACAGCACCTTGAGGTGACCATGTTAAGGTTCTTACTCAAAAAAGTAACATATTACACATTACTCTTAAACACAGTGGAGTAGGTTATTCAATTGCTCGCTGGAGAAAAAGTAATGCACTGTTAAATGCACTCTCTCATAATTACTAGTTTACAATATTAACCTGAGGCTACAGTCCCACACACCAACACAAATGGGTACCCCTTTTTTTTGTGTTCATGTATGAACACAAAGCCAACAGCACAAAGCAAAAATGAAAACCAACCCGAGAAGAACTCAAAACAAGCGCCACAGTGATTCTACTTTAAACACATGAGCAGGTAGAAACGGAGACTTTAGCCCAACTGCTCATCAACTTGTTACCTGTTGAAGTTGAGGGTCTGGCTGCTGGGCTGGGGTCAGGATTCACTCAGCTTTAACATCTCTCTAGGCTCTTGGTTAGCTTAGCATTAGCATGCTGCCTGTGCAGATGCTTGCAAATAGCAAATGAAATTGCATAACACAGGTGTTTCTGTCCTGGATGCAGTTTACATTCTACTGTTGTTATCCTTTTGTTGAATAAAAATAAAAGTAGTGTCCACATCTCCACTCCTGAAAAAATGCACATCACTCTGTCATTTTTGTCCTCCTGGCACATAAACTGAAATCAGTGCACAGGAAGAAAAGAAAGCATGCTTGTTTGCTGTTTTTCTTTCTTTCTTTCTTTCTTTGCTCCCTGTGTGCAGATACTTTGTAACGAAAGTAGCAATATAATTGTAACAGTTTCTAATGCATTACACTCCACACATGTGGGAGGCTGTGGTGTTTAAATTATGCTCAGATGGTACTAAGGGGCCCAAAGTGTGCCAAGAAACTATCCCCACACCATTACACCACCACCATCCACATTGACTGTTGATATAAGGAAAGAAGGGCGCGTGTTTTCACATTGTAGCAGAAATCGAAACTCAACAGACAAGGCAATGTTTATGCAGTCCTCTGTTGTCCAGTTTTTAGTAAGCCTTTGCTGCTTGTACCCTGAGTTTCCTGTTCTTACAGGAGCGGCGCATGGCGTGGTCTTCTGCTGCTGTAGGAGAACTGTTTCAAGGTTTGATGTGTTGGCTGTTCAGAGATGCTCTTCTGCATGTACCTTGGTGGTAACAAGTGGTTATTTGAGTTACTGTTGCCTTTCTATCAGCTCAAGCCAGTTGGACCATTCTCCTCTGGGATCAACAAAGCTTTCTCACCCAGAGAGCTGCTGCTCAACTGGATATTTTCTTCTTTCCAACCCTTCTCTGTAAACCCCAGTAGATCAGCAGTTTCTGAAATATTCAGACCATCCCATCTGGCATCAACTTTTCTTCCCCATCTGATGCTTCTGTTGCTTCTGTTTGGTGGACATGCCTAACAAAACGACTGGTGAGTGTAAATGATTTAGCCATTATGTGACATTAATGCCATACGGATAGGAGCATTGCTGTTTTAGAGACATCTTAGAGTTTCATTAAAGGTTAAAGGTCATCACTTACATAAATTTGTATTGATTTCCCTTCTTTCTATGGGGTGTGCCAACAAATGCTCCCCAAAGACTTACAGAGCCGTCAGATCCCCTCACTGAATGCACCCAGAGTTAATCTTCCCCACTTTTCAGCCTGTATTTAATTTGTGTTTAATATTTTTTGGTAATTATATTTTTTGTATATTTTTGTAGAGTATTCTCAAGGGTTCTGGAGACTTTGTGAAACATTCATTCATTATTCACTTCAGATTAAATACCCTCAGGTTTTTGAGCCACTAGTTGATGGTTTCTGTTTAATAGTTTCTTATTGCTATTCAAAATCTCATTTTAATGTTTATTTAGTCAAAAAAGTTTCTATTTCATTCAATGTT
The DNA here is from genome assembly GCF_900408965.1 of Simochromis diagramma. NCBI lineage: Eukaryota > Metazoa > Chordata > Actinopteri > Cichliformes > Cichlidae > Simochromis > Simochromis diagramma. Next base: position 4,405,291 of record NW_024387477.1, read on the forward strand.
TCTTGTAATTCTTCAATGTTGTAAAGCTTTTGTTTAATTTCACTTAATATTCTCATGTTTATGGCTAAGTTGGGCATTTGAGCAGTGATTTTTTTGTCATGTTTGTCGTTCTTCAGTGCCCTCGAGTTCTTACTCTTTCAGTAATCTACATTTTTTATGATTAGGCATTTTCAGATTTTTGTTTATCACTCATTCAGACTCAGGAAATGTAAACATTTCTCAAATATTCTGGTGTTTTAATTCCAATTTTTTTATTCCCCAGGCATTCTTTAAGATTTAAGTTTTCTTTCTTGCTACCCATCAGTCACAGGGGGCTAGGGCGCAAATGGTTAAGCTTGAGGTCCTGAAAGTAAAGTTTCGTAAACACCAGCAACACATGAAGAGAAAAAAAAGGTGCCATTATTTAAAAGTAGAAATGTATGTCTGTATTTGCAGGGGTGACTCTTTTGTAGTGTTACACATCAAGAACGGTTTGAGTGAAAAGGGGGGAAATGAGAGAGACAGAACGAACCAAAGCTTCAAGGCATAATACTGTAATTGGAAAATTGTGCAAATGCGTTTTGGAGTCATGTTATATAAATGGCCAGCAGAGATAATGCCTGAGATTCGAGGCATGGCCTAATTGAGAGTAGGAGATGGAGGAGGAGAGGGGTGTTGATGCTGAGGGGGCAAATGAAGTGTGGGTTTTAAATTGGGAGAAGAAAATGTGGATGGAAATGGCGTTTTCAAAGACATGGGAGGGCGGCACAGGGAGAAAAAGGGCCGTTTCTCTTTAAAGGGGAGAGGAGGGAAAGAAAGAAAGGGAATAATTCCCACTTTCTCCCTTGCTCTCCACACCTGTGACCCAGCAGCCAAGCGGCCCCAGCTATTTCTCCAGGTTTTTTCTTTTTTTTTTAATGCATACAAGTCTCTTTGGTTCCCTCACTCTGTATGATTGATGAGTCTCGGTTAGACCTGGATCCCTGCCATGGCCCAGGCCTGATCAGGCATGTTCTGGTCATAACAATGCCATCAATATGTGGCTGACGGCTGTGCTTGTGCATGTGTGTGTGTCTGTGCATATGTGAACGTGTGTTTATAGTGAAGCATAAAATAGAAACATACTATAACCCTTAAGAACCAAGATGCTTTAGTGGAATTTCCGTTTCCTGCCCCTCCGAGGGATTAAAGAGGAATGTTGTTTAGACACAGTTCCCCCCGCTGATTGGAATTTGAATCACATTAATGAGCCCTTTCATGAATGATCTAAATGTTACTGTTTGACTAATGAACTCTCTTTTCATGTCTCCCCTTCCCCTCCCCTCTCGGTTTCCCCTTTCTTTGTGCCATCTCAGGTTTCCTCCGTAACTCTGAGATTGAGCAAAAATCTGCTTGATATTTGATGAGCAGCATGTGATGAAAGGCATTAGAAGGCCTGCATTATTTATGAATGGCGAGTGATGCATTAAGTCATTAAATATGTATATGTACATTACATGAGAAAGAACATGTCCCATTGCATGTCATATTGATTCTGGTGTGAGTTACGAGTCTTCTGTATGATCCCTATGAAAAAACATTAAGATATCGCACACCAAAATCACTTAAGAGCTCTATTGACCGCCTTTCCCTCTGGATCCCCCGGTCACAGTCGAAAAGTTGCAGAGTTCTGAACCCACTTGCTTCACCAGATCAAGGGTAGCATCTGCACGCGCAGCAGATTTTGTGAGCGAGCGGATTGTGTGAAATAACGTGATGGGGGGGGACTAAGATGCGGTGCCAGCTTACACCGTTTGAGGAATCGCACCAATGTTCCTAAATTCTTTCCATCATCTGGCGCGGTGTCGCTTTTCTTCTCCAACTTTATTTTTCCATCTGTGGCTTCGTGGCCTTGTCAGAACTGCAAAAGGCTTGCCTAGTAGACAGCGACGTAGTAAGCGAAATGATAAAAATCTGAGGGAGATAACCACCGGCAGAACTGAAAATAAATTACTTAGTGCAAAGGGAGAAAAAAAACCCATTAAGCAGTGCTTCTTCACCTTAAAAGACCCTGCTCTTGTTTAGTTTACATCACTGGTGACAATAATTAGTATGGTGGCCACACGCTGTGAATTTCTTAATGCATTTTTTTTGTCAGCTTGAAAATAAAGTTCAACTCCATTTCACAAATAAGACGTGAGTTTGCTTGTTGGGCTTGCTGACTAAGTGTGACGTTAGACTCTCCAATAATTCAAATCTTTTCCACAGTCAAAAAGAAAAATCTTCCTTGGAAGTCTTCTTCTGAATTAGTATTCATGGTCATGGATGAATATGTAAGTTAAATTGTTCCCAAGCCACCACAAGCTGCTGGCAGTTTCTGCTTTCCCAGGTGACTTGTTTCATCTATAAAGATGTTCCAGCCGCCATGCTACACGATTAAAAAACATAAGACATGCACATACTTACATCAAGTGGGAACTCGTGAGGACGGGGTTCAGCTGCTGACAAGTAAATAGACAATACCGAGATGCAATCAAAAGGATGAATTACTGCACACTACAACCACTGTATGCTGCCAGAGAGTCTCCTAATGCTGCAGCAACATATGCAGCGAGGACACGAGGCTAATATTTGATTTAAGGAATGACGAGGAAAAATGCTGCAGTGCACGCTGCAATGCTATTTTTTCCCTAGGATTTTTTTTTGTGTGTGTGTGTGTTAGTGAAAACAACAGAAGAACCCCCGTGGCAAATCCGTGCGCACACACACACACACAAACACACACTTGCAGAGTCACAAACACAGAGACATACACAGAAAAAACATGCAGTCACACACAGTAGCTCAGTGGGGGGAAGGATTTAATAAACCCACAGTAACATGGATCTACGGGGGTGTCTCGGGACCGAGCCAGGAAACCAGATGAATGTACCTGCCCTCGGGCACAGAAGGAAACAGCAAGGGTTGGGTGGGTGGACTGAAGTGAAGGGCTATGGTGTGTGTGTGCATGTGCATGGGGGGGAGTGAAGCCACAGGCACATTAAGCCTCTCATTGCCCTGACTTTTTCTTTCTTCTGCCATCAGTCTCTTCACTCGCCCACTCTGTCTCTGCTCACATCATCAGCCACAACGAAAGCCATGCCCACAAACACTGATGTGTTTGTCAGAGAAAATGCCCAATCACTTTAATAGCATTTCATGCCATCTCCACTTTCACCAAGGACTTGGAGTTTGCTCCTCAGTCGGATAAATGGGGACTGTAATTTCAGACAAACGCAATGGAAATGCCGAGTGCAGCCAATCAGATGTAATCATGTATGAAGAAATGTAATTCTGGAGGACACTGGGGCAGAGCGGGTTGATATGGATATTAGTTACTATGCAAAAAGGCGTGTCCATACTCCCCGAATATGAATTTATGAAGCCTGCTTGTGATTTCAATCTGACTAATGTATCAGAACAAACCCATCTGTGCAGCACTGACCCCTGAGGTGAGGGTTTTTGGAGGGGTTTGGAGAGGAGGGGGCACTGAGGGGGAAATGCTTCGAGCGTGGGCGACTGGTTTGTGCTCCCACCATGTACGAAGGTGGTCAGTGGGAAGGCAAATTAAATAAGGCTTTGAAGAAGGGGGGATGACAAAATGAAAAGAAAAACATCACTCCAGACCAAGTTCCATGGGAAAAATTTTATTTATCAATATGCGGTAGTTTCCAAACTGGTGGAACGTTATTTCCATTGTAGCTGGTGCCAACAGGTTATGCTGAGAAGCTGCAGAAAAAAAAAAAAGTGAACGGCAAAATGAAATAAAAAACAAAAACTCGACAGCTGTGATTCAAACAAAGGGAAACGAATTCAACAGGTTCTGCTTACACATGCACATTGAAAAATAATACTGTGGCTTTGAACGATAGCAGAAATCAACCTACAGTGAGGCTCGTGCCACGAGCGACCAGCATCCTTGTGCTAAATTGGGAAGGGAGTGATGACAAAGGAGAGGGGCGGAGGGAGGGAAAGAGAAGGAGAGAGCATCTTTAAAACAAAGGACCGCCTGGGAGATAATGAGTGGTGTAAACCAGATGATTTATTGGCGAGCGCAGTACGGCCACACACTCATACATGGCCTCCTTTTCTCCTCCTTTCTCTCCCTCTCTCTACATCTCTCTCTCTTTCTCAGTCTGGCCCGACAGACTTATTAAAACTGAGGAAAGATTCATCTTTGCGGGCCCAGAGTGTTTTACATCTTATAATGGAGTGGAAGGTGCAGGTAACTCAAAGGCAGTGGAATAACAGTCTTCATATGCAGAGTTAAGTGCCGTCTCCAACAGGGAAGGGCCTTATCACTCACAGCTTCAGCGTGACGCATCCTTTTCAAAGCCACTCTGTGACAAAGCTTCAGTCCTGAACAGCTTCTAGTACAATTTGTGTTTAATGGCAATGTAAAAAATAAAATAAATACATCTGAACGCCA